>NC_141687.1:155039682-155673015 GCF_964263255.1 Lissotriton vulgaris
TATTGTAATGTGTCATCCATAAATTAACCATTATACACATGCCATTTACAACTGCATTTGACCCTATTCTTTTGGGTGATGTTCACCAGGCACCCCTTCCACCCAATGGCCCAACAGCATCACCACCAATTTACTTTGAATAATTTGACCTTTAGCAGTCTGACATTGCTGGTTGTACTTCCAGTCTCATAGGTCTTATTATGAGTTTGACGGTGCGTGAGCGGGACCGCCTCACTCCCGCACCGCCAAACCCATGTCTAAACCACCCGCCCTATCCAGAGTTTTCTCCTGTCTGGCAGGCTCTGTTCTTTTGGCTATTCTATGAAATAGGCACCGCAATGGGAACGTCAAAACCAGTACCTACATGGCATGTACTGCTTCAGTCCATGCCGTGCAGGTAGTGGTGTGCATGCACACAGGGAGAGTGCATGTTGTGCCCTTCTGTGTGCATCCACATGGTTTGAGGCACAAGGGAGCCCTGTAGGGACTCCTTTGTTTCCTCCCGACCATACCTTTCATGGATGTTGCACCACCATGAAAAGTGTGGTAGTGAAGAAATTGTAATATGCTAGGTGGTGCCGCATCGGCCCCACTAAGCATATTGCGGCCTCAGGACCGCTACACAACCGACAGGGAACAATGGTTCCTTGGCGGTTGCAGTGGTCAGAGGGCGGCCGTATTGCCCTAGTCGTAATAGGGTCACCGGGAGACCCCCACCATGAGTCTGGTAGACCGTGGACCGCCAGACTCATAAGAAGCCCCTTAGAGTCCTCATGTTGTGGTTTGTAGAGTCCACGATCTGTGCGTTTTAAAAAGGGCATTATCCTTGCTCCATTTTTAGGTTGTATCTGGGAACTATGAGCAGAACATCTGGCTCAGGGAGAAACTAAACTGAAGTGGTTTCTGGGACTGGAGTCTCAGTACTAAGGGTCAGTGAGCCTTGGGTGCAAAATCATAAACTCCCCAGCAAGAAGAAAGTAATTATGTGCTGCAGGGTGTTCATTCTTAACCCTTTCCATGCTCATGACGAGCTCAGCTCGTCATGATGCACGGTTGAGCTGTGCTGGTGACGAGCTGAGCTCGTCATGAAACAATGGAAATAATCAAAAGTCAGCGCGGGAGGGGAAAACACCTAGCAGCCAAGGTGTTAATTAAATGATCTGGACAAACAAGTTTATTTCCTTCAGATCCACAGTTTGATGATAACCCAGAAATCCTAGTTCTAGAAATTAAGTGATTCTATGGACCCTCTCCTTGACCAGAATCTGTGACTACGGAGTCTGAATGAGGCCTAAGCAAAGAGGTGAAGAGGAGAATACAATAACCTATGCGCAGTGTGGCAAATATGAGAAGTGTTTTGAGTGAAAATGAACTGAAATGTATTTGTAAGTTCAGTGCACATACAGAACAAACAGAGGGCTAGTGGCAGGATCCTAAAAACCGATGTAACGGTAATGGAACCGGGACCACATCACAACATAAATCATGGAAAACTAAGAATGGAATACTGAGAATCCATAATTGGCCCAAAATAACAATATAGCCTCCTGACAGCTGGTGCATTATGGATAATGCTGCCTGGGAATGAAAATATTGTCCTCAATATGAACCCAAATGTCTGCTATGTAGCTCCTCCAGCTAGGAAGAAAGCTTGAGTAAACCTTTCCCAAAGGATCTAGCCGGCCTACATCCTTTGAACACAATTTCCTCCAAGCCTCTCTTTCGTTCAGAATCAAATCATGTACACATAGTTTTGCTGCAGGAGGATTGGTGACGTAAGACTGAACCAATGGTAGCTCCTTTTCCAGGATATAGCTTTACCTGTCAGGATGAAGTACAAGGCATGTTCACCTCTGCATTCAGGTCCAATGCAAAACACTACTCTAACTATTCTGAACATGCATGTTTTCAAGAGAAGAAGTGGTGTTAGAGGTGCGTAAAATGTAGGACCACCTGGACAGTGGCCTTGCCTTGCACATAGATGCTCTTTATTTATTATTTATTTAACGATTTGTAGAGCGCCTGGTGACCCGGAGGCATCCCCGCGCTGTAAGAACTTGCGATGACCAAGAGTGGAAAGGAGGTCCTATTTGGGAAAGAGGAGAGTTTTTAGCTGTTTGCGGAAGCGTAGATGGCAGGGTTCCAGCCGCAAACAGCGTGGGAGCGCGTTCCAGCCTGAGGACGCTTTTACTGATAAGCGTCGACCCCCAGTGCGAGCCCTCCTGAATCTTGGGACATTGGCCAGGCGCTCATTGTCCGAGCGCAGGAGTCTCGGTGCTTTATACGGGGTGACCATGTCTCTCAGGATCGAAGGGCCTAGACCGTTGAGGAGTTTATGGGCGGTGCACATTACCTTAAACTCTATCCTCTCTCGCACTGGAAGCCAGTGGAGGGCCTTGAGTGCTGGTCTGACAGAGGCTCTGGAGGGGAGACTCATCAGCATCCGAGCAGCCGCATTTTGGGTGCGTTGAAGTTTTGCCAGAGTAGTTTCGGGGGCTCCTAGATAGACGGCGTTACTGTAGTCCAATCTTGCAAGGATCAGACCTTGAACCAGGAGTTTCCTAGATGGAGGAGGGAGCAGCGGAAGGATCTTGCGGATTGATCGCATGAGTCCGAAACAGGTTCCTGCTGTTTTGGCTGCCTGGGTCTTCATGGACAGATCAGGTTCGAGCCAGACTCCCAAAGTCTTGATTTCCTTCTTCGGGGCGGGCACCTCACCAAAAACATCGGGCCAGACCGATGGAGGAATTGCTGACCATTTCTTGCCCATCAGCATGACTTCGGTTTTAGATCCGTTGAGCTTAAGTGATGACTCGCACATCCAGAGGTGTATTTCCTAGAGGCAGTTCAACAGGTTGTCTGGGCAGTGGTCAAGATGTGAGAGCGAGACAACCAGTTGCGTGTCGTCCGCATAGCTCACAATCTTGATACCGAATGGGGCAACTACGTCCTCCAGAGGGGCCATGTAGGTGTTAAACAAATTGGGACTTAGCGAGGACCCCTGGGGCACCCCGTTAGACAGAGGGAGGGATGCTGAGCGGGAGTTGCCGTCCCAGACCTGGAACATGCGGCCCGACAGAAAAAACTCTATCCAGGCCAATGCAGTGCCCCCGAGTCCAGCCCTGGCCAGCCGGTGGAGCAAGACACGGTGGTTCACCGTGTCAAAGGCTGCACTAAGGTCCAGGAGGATCACTGCCACTGACCCCCCTGAATCCAAAATGCACCTTGCCTCCTCGATGACTGCGAGGAGGGCAGTGTCCGTGCCGTGGCCAGGACGAAATCCAGTTTGGGACCGACGCAGTAAGTTGTTGGATTCGAGGAACTGGGACAGTTGGACATTGACCAGTTTTTCGGCCATTTTGCTAATACCCGGGAGGAGCGAGATCGGCCTGTAGTTTGCCAGGTCGGCGGGGTCCAGTTGGGGGTTTTTAAGAAGGGCTTTAACTACTGCCCCCTTCCAGCTCGGGGGGACGGAGCCTTGGGACAGCGAGATGTTGATCAGCTCCATAATAGGGGACACGATAGCAGGGGCAACTGTTTTCAGGAATCTCATGGGAGCGGGGTCACGGGGGGATCCGCTTTTCATCTTGGCCAGAGTCTTTCCCACTTTGTTCTGAGAAACCGCCCTAAACGCAGTCAGCTGTGGGTGTGGGGTGTTTCCTGTGCGGGTGACAGTCGCATCATTGACCCTGTAGTTTGGCTGACTGGGTGGTGGGAGTGAGGCTAAGATGTGGGAGATTTTGGAGTCGAAGTAGGTTGCAAGTTCATCGCTCCTGCCCGGAGGGGACCTGTTGGAGGAGGGGGGTAGTGGTATTTTCAGAAGCTCTTTGGCGATGAGGTAAGACTCTCTCGCCGAATTGGAGGCATTTTTTATTCTTGCATCGTAGTATGAGGCTTTAGTGAGTTTCAGGGTGGATTTATAGGTTCTCACCGACCTTCGGTAGGCGTCCTTACTGGAGTGGAGCCAGTCCTTTCTCCACAGTCGCTCCGCTTTTTTGCATTCCTTGCGGAGGGTTCTGAGTTCCGGGCTAAACCATGGGGCTGATCCTGTCTTTCCGTTTTTATCTTCGCAAGTTTTTATGGGGAGGATAGAGTCAAGGGAGTTGGAAGTCCACTCCCTGAAATTTCTGTCCGCTGTGACAGGGTCCTCTGAGGGGGTAGGGGTCGTAGAGTCCAAGGCTCTGGCCCAGTCCTCTGTAGAGAGTCTGGACCATGCCCTGTCCCGGATGTAGGTGACAGGCTTGTGGGGCTTCCTGAATTCTCCTGGCAAAAAGAGAGGGACCAGGAAATGGTCCGTCCAAGGGAGGGGGAGGGACGCTTTGGCCTGGAGGGTGTGGACATTAGTAAAGACTGGGTCTAGCAGGTGACCCTTGATATGGGTGGCTCCAGAGTTGGCCAGTTGGAGACCATAGGCATCCAGGTCTAGGATCAAGTCGGCGGCCCCTGTGTCTAGGGGGTCATCGAAATGGATATTAAGGTCTCCTAGTACAGTGAAGTTAGACGTTGAATGGGCCAGTGATGATATCGATTCTAGAAGGGCGCTAGCGAAGGGGCCAAAGTGGCCGGGGGGGGCGATACACTAGGAGACCTGCCAGCGATGTTGTCGGGGCCAGCTGGATGGTAAAATGGCAACTTTCAGAGTCCGAGATGTGGGCATCGCTAATTCTGCAGGAGAAATGATCCCGGTGCAGGATGGCTAGTCCGCCTCCTCTGCCAGAGGGGCGTAATTGGGACTGGATGAGGAAGCCCGTGGGTAAGGCTAAAACCACATCCGAATCCGAATGAGTGGTGAGCCACGTTTCCGTAAGGAACAGAATGTCTAGGTCGTGGTCCACAAGCAGGTGATTGATGAGCAGAACATGCATGGGGAGTGACCTGCAATTCAGTGCAGCTAGTTTTAGGCCCGGATGTGAAATAGGTGGATCGGTAAGTTGTAGATGGACTGGGTGACAAAGTGCACAACTAGTGAAAGATCTGTCTAAGTCATGAACATAATTACACATTGTGTTGGTGGTAGGTCTGAGACTTAGGAGGGTCCGGCGCGAGTAACTCACCCTATTGGAAGCTGACCCCGGCATAGGTTCTGGCCCTGAGCCTGTTCGAGCGCGGACGGGCGCAGACGGGCTTGCCTTAGGCGCGCCTTCGGCGCGCAAACGGCGCTCCCGCTGCGCTCGTCCGCTGCGCTCGTCCGCTGCGCTTCCTGGCCAGACACATTTTAATGGCGTTTGCTGGAGAGGGCGGCCAGGGGGCGTGGCCTAAAAGGGCGTGGCCTAAAGGGGCGTGGCCACCGTCCAGGCTCTACACTAAACACCTACATTATGCTGATTAGGACTACACACCCTATGTAGCCACGGAACTCTCAGGAGACTTGCAGATGGTGGCAGCCATCTTGAATAGAGTACAGATTTCTCATTGACCATATTATCTTCGCTAGACATTTGTGATACATTATATCTGCAGCCGTGATTTACCGAGTAGGTGAGTACTCATAACCAGTGTTGAAACAAACACAGAAGCATGCCCTGCATCCACTCGTATAAGGATATAGAATTGCCCTTGTTTATTTTTTTAAAGATTTGTATATTGGGATTCCAAACTTGCATTCAACTTGCTAGTTTTCACAAAGAGTCACCATCTGCTCTAAGAACCTGTATTCGATCTTTGCTAGTTTTCACAAGAAAGCTACCATCAGGATAAGAACTCACATTTTGTACCTTGCTAGATTTCACAAGGAGGCTACAGTCATGGTATGAATTTATAATTTGCAGTTCTCTAGTTTTACAATTTAACAAGTACTTTTCATGCTACAGCATTTATTATTATGTTGAATGTCATCATATCTGTTGATGGCCTTTGATTAATATCGTAAGTAGCTTTTTCAGCAAATACTATATAATATGTCTGAGAGTTATTTGCAGTTGCTATGGCAATTTTAAATATATTGCAGCTCAGGAGAGATTACGGTTTGATTCCTGAATAGAAAGAAATATTGAGTTTTGTTCTTGAATAGAGAATAGGAAATCAAGACTGTATATCAGATGTAATATCAATATAGTATCAAACGTTAATTGCCAATGTCTATACGGCTCTCATAATAAAAGTCTTCTCATGTTTTTAGATATCAACGCTTCTGCTGTGCAGCTGAAGTCCAGCTGCGCAGGCAGGCAGTGTGACAATATCCAGTCTCTCTGTTTCTCTCTCTTATCCCATTCCCTTTCCCCCCGTCTAACAGTGCTCGTGTAAATGTGGAATTTCATCCTACATGCTGCTAGTGTAAATGTGTCTGTGGGAACCGAGCACTGTGGCAGTTTGCATTGCTTCTGATGGATTTAGATTGCAAGGTTGGTGCATATTGTCACCTCTCAGTTCTAGAGCTCCTACAGGGTCTTGTTGTTGTCACCGCGCTCAGAGGAAGGCACAAAAACGGGGGCCGGTGGGACAGACGTAGCAGAACAGTCAGAAGTAGAGAAGTTGATCCTGTCTGAGATTAGGCTGAGTCTAAGCTTCTGATTGGCTGCTGTTCCATGCCTGCTTCTGGTTTCTGGATACTGGAAGGAAGATTGACAAGCACCTGCTACCAAGATCTCAAGAATTTCAATTCTTGGCAGGGTTCATAAGTTCTATGGCTATATTGGTACTGGTAAGTTAAAAAATATTGGTACAAGAAAAACCTTTATAATATCTCGCTCATTTCCTTACTTTAGTTTTCTTACACGGAGTAAGTTCTGGCATCACTACCTATCTGTAAAAAATTACATAAATAAAAAATAAAAAAAAGTACTAAGAGAGAATGCAGGTTTGGGTCACCCACCTTCAGCGATTCGTTTTTCATGTTTGTTCCTGGTCTGTGATAGCTGGGATGGGCTGTCATACAAGGCCAAAGTGTTTTGTTCTATTTATGCTTCGTTAACATTTTGCTCAGGTTGTATTCATGTTAGACTACATGCAGTGCATGCTCGTTGCTATGCTGATATAATAACATTTGTAGTTGTGGATTTTTGGCTTTCTTAACAATGCACTGAAAATACAGTCCATTTGTCAAGCGTTATCTGCTGTGCAAAACATGGCAGTGTATGCCCGTTGTTTAACATGTGCAATGCAAACTTCAACGTCTGACTCATTTTCATAACACTTTTTATGTAGGTACCATTTAACTCTACTAATGCAGTCTGTTCAGTTAAAGGGCTATATTTTTATCTTCCAAATTGTTATGGCACAAGATGTAGCTTCATAATGGGAGTTTTATATAGGATGTTTCTCAATGAGCTTGGCCACAAAGTCATCAACTATTACTGAACACACGCTCTAACATAAAGCCACACCTTTCATTTTGCCAGTGCTTGATTTAAGTTGAGACTGCAGTCACTCACTATATTTTTTAATGGTGAAGAGTGCCAACTGTGATCATTCATGGGGTCTCGAGCTGACGAACATTGAAGTAAATGCTTACTGTGTGATGATGTTTACATACAACAGAGCCACCCAATATTCCCAAAGGGACTGGGTATTATCAATAACAATTCAACAGTTGTCCCTGTAGGAATTATTTCAACTCTATTTAATGAATTACAATATTGCCACAGAAGTGATCAATAGTTAAACAAGAGCAAGGAAAACAGATTTAAACTGTTTTTTATTACTCAAAATATTTCTTGTATCTTTTTTCGTACACAAATCTAAATTATGGCAACAAAAATACTACTATGTTGGCAAAAGAATTCTCAGTAGTATCAGGCAACTTTTGCTATATACATGAAACAGTAAATATCATGTTCAAAACAGTACTTATCGCTATACAGTCATTTAGTACTCAAATAATGAAACAGAAATGAGCAAAACGTTGCCAGGCGTCGACGTTTCGGTCCTTAGTTGGTTAAAACAATAAACCTAATGTCTGAACAAAGAAACAGCCATAAGTATTAAGTCACCCAAAGCTCATCTCACTACAAAATGCCAAGTGACACCCCATGTCATTCCACCTACCTATAAATGTAGATGTTATCTCCAGTAATTCGTGTTTCAAATCCAGTAATTCGTTTATTATATATATATATAAACAAGGGGCGAGATTTAGGCGTTAGTTCAAATCAATCACGACACCGACAAATAATAATCAAAGTAACTGTTAGAACCCACAATCAGGAACTTCTAGCGGAGCTTTGGGTGACTTAATACTTATGGCTGTTTCTTTGTTCAGACATTAGGTTTATGCAGTGCATAACCTTATGACTTCCGGCTGGAGGTCCTGGGTAAGCCCTTTTGCTTTCCAGATTTTGTGTGTATAATGTGTGTAAATTAGTGTGCTTATGGTGATGGCACGTTAATGATGGTGTCCTTTGGTGTTGGTGGATAGTTGAAGTCTCACATTTAAGGCATGTGTTCAGTTTCAATCTTATTTGTACTGGGTGGATGATGCTATTGTGGCAAGGACTTGGTATTTATATGTATATTTGGTTTTTAGATTAATATGTGCAGCGCATGGTCCTGAAGATGGTCCTATGGATTGTTTTAACCAACTAAGGACCGAAACGTCGACGCCTGGCAACGTTTTGCTCATTTCTGTTTCATTATTTGAGTACTAAATGACTGTATAGTGATAAGTACTGTTTTGAACATGATATTTACTATTTCATGTATATAGCAAAAGTTGCCTGATACTACTGAGAATTCTTTTGCCAACATAGTAGTATTTTTGTTGCCATATTTTAGATTTGTGTACGAAAAAAGATACAAGAAATATTTTGAGTAATAAAAAACAGTTTAAATCTGTTTTCCTTGCTCTTGTTTAACTATTGATCACTTCTGTGGCAATATTGTAGTTCATTAAATAGAGTTGAAATAACTCCTACAGGGACAACTGTTGAATTGTTACTGTGTGATGAGTCTCTAGTTATGGATTTCCCAGGTCACTGGGCAGTTACCATATGTCCGCTTGTGCTTCACAAGAACTTGGTCTCATTTTTCGAAGACTGTGTCTTGAGCACACTGGCACTTATCGGCGTAAGCTTTCATTTTGCATTTGTGAGAGGTGTCAGTGACACGAATCTCATCAGGGCCTATTTACTGGCTGGTGGACCATGGTGGTATCTTCGTTCAAAAAACTCTCCGTAACAGCAAGGTGGCAGGAGTTTCTCCTGTCTTAGAATGAGGAGCAGAACAGTAGGCGCAGAGGGCTGGGTGTAAAGCTGACTTGAGGTTGATTCCTTCCAGCGTTGCATGCTGAACCACACTTTTCAAAGTACTCATAAATCATTCAACAATGCCATTAGCCAGTGGCTAGAGAGGTCTACTTTTCTGATGTTTGATGTTCAAATGATTAAGAAAGTCTTTGAACTATCTTCTATTGAAGGGTGGACCATTCTCAGATTTGAGAACAGAAGATACACCCTATGTTGCGAAAATGTCATCCAGCCTCTCGATTACTTTGTCTTGTGTGGTTGAAGATAAGTCATCTACAAGAGGAAAATGTGAGTACTTATGGACATGAGATGATGTCCATTACAGATGGGTCCAAAGTAATCAACTGCAATCCTTTCCCATGCTTGCTTTCAGCTCCCTTACAACTTCATCAAGACACGAGAACCACACTCGATCCCAGAGGGCTCTTTTAGTTGCAGCAATGCCACGATGTCCTTTGTGCACCAGTTCAATAACTTGTTCCTTAGGCTTTCATGGATAACTATTCCTGCTCCTCTTAGTATGACACCATCAGGTGTAAGAGAAAGGTCTTCCTGAACATTTCTGAATTTCTGGTACTCAACATCATCTGCAAGAGAGCAAGTAGGCTTCCTCCATAATTGCTTTGCAATGGGTTCCTTAAGCTTAACCATGTCTTTGTCAGTTCTAGTATCTGCCAGAATCTGTTCAATAGAAAGAGCTGTAGGCGCACTTGACTTTACTATGAAATTGATGTAGGCCTCAGACACAGTAACAGCACTCATAACCCCACAGGGCTTGCAGCCATCTACCACAATCTCTGTATGCAATTTCAATCACAATATGCCCTTTCAGTTGCATTTTCAATTGCATGTTTAATTTCTTAAAACTTCCATCACATTCAGATGACCATTCAAATGGAACATCTCACTTGATTAGTTCTCTTGTAGGGGCACTCAAAGTGGCAAAATCCCTAATGTACTCGGAGCAGTAGCTGGCCAGGCCTAAGAAGGATTGCAGCATGGCCCCATCTTCTGGAGGGCATGTAGATTACACTGCTTGTATCTTTTCAGGGTCAGAGATAATTTCCTTTTTAGAGAAAATACGTCTAAGAATTGAATTCTGTTTTTGTGAAATTCATACTTTTCTGCATTTAGTGTGAGACCTGCATTGCAAGGAGATGGCATACTTGTATGAGTGCTTTTATCGTGTTCCTTTCGTATAACCCCAAACATCAATATATTATCACTGTAATTAAAAGCATGTGTGGCAGGCTGAATTATTCAACCAATGACATCTAGAAACATTTCTGCAGCTGACGACACACCAAAACAGGGTTTCTAATATCTGAACAAACCAACATGAGCTGGAACAGTAGTAATGTACCTGCAGTTTTCTTCCAGTTCATATTGATGGTAGCCTTTGTTCAAATCAAGGCATGGAGAAAATGTTGGCGCTATTGAGTGGCTTGATCCTGTGATTGGATGGCTGTCTGTTTTGATTGCTTTGTTGGCCTGTAGCATATCAACACAAATGCACACTGAACCTCCACTGCCTTTTTTTGAAACCACCACAATGGGGAAACCCACAGCATCAGGCCAGTAGAGCGCTCGTTGATGTCATGCTTCAGCAGTGTTTCTAGTTCTTTCTCATAGGCTTCCTGTAAATGAAAAGCAAATCAACTGTGTCACTATGCAACAGGGCCAATGTCTTTTTTAATGTGAAGCTGCACCTCCATTGTCTTAAGTTTTCCAAATCTATGAATCTATGACAGGAATTGGCTCACTATTTCAGAATGGGCATTCAAGTTGCATAGAGATCAGTGCCACATCAGCAACAGTACTGAAACGTAATAGTAGGTCAACAACCTACCTTGGAGGACATGAATTGGCTCTTGCACTATTGTTTTTTTTGTGCTGTACGGTCGCTGGAAAAGTATCCTTGACTCTGCAAGGCCGTAGAAGATGCCCCGGTGTACACCTGTAGGTCTCTGCGGTGCGAGACTTGGTATATGGGGTAGTTTTTTGTTCTTTTCTACCGGCATGATGTTTATTGTCCACTGTCCATGAGTGTGAATTTTGGACGTCACAATAAACTTTGTTCATGTGGCGATTCTTTCTATATTTGTGCGTTTCTTTGCAAGTGGCCAATCCTACATGCACACGTCGGTTTGTGACTGGCATCACCATCGTACATCAATCTTCCTCACCATCACTCGATGAGGTTATCGAACCTCTGGAAGATAAATTTGATAATGATTGACTTTGTTTTGTTTCCAATTGCCTTAGTCAATGTTGCTGTTTGGCCTTGTGGGAGTGGCTACAGTATCTCTGAAACTTTTTGGCGTCCATTTTCTATTCTCTCCGTGATGCATTTAGTTTCTCTTTCCCTTTTGATCAGTTACTCAATCTGCATTTGTGAAGCGCAGCACTGTAACCCGTAGGGGTATCTGGATGCTGTGCCTCTGTCGAAGAGCCAAGTCTTGAGTCTCTTTCTGAAGTGTACCAGCGAGGGGGCTATACGGAGATGGATGGGCAGGTTTTTCTCGGTCTTGGCTGAGATGTAAGAGAAGAAGCAGCCACCCATGCTACTGCAATGGATGTGGGGTGTGTGAGCGAGGGCGAGTGTGGCCGCATGCAGATGTCTGGAGGGTAGCTGGAAGTTGAGGCAATGGTTGATGTCAATGGTTGATGTAGAAAGGTCCTGGGTCATCAAGGGCTTTATATGCTTGCTTGAGGATCTTGAACTGGCATCTCTTCTGGATGGGGAGCCAGTGGAGGTTTCTCAGGTGGGGGCGATGTGTGTCCATTTGGGAAGGTCCAGGGTGAGTCTGGCTGCAGCGATCTGTATGATCTGAAGCCTTCTAAGGAGCTGGTTGGAGATGCCGGCATAGAGTGCGTTGCCTTAGTCTAGGCAGCTGGTGACAAGGGCCTGAGAGATGGTCTTTCTGGTGTTGGTTGGGATCTGTCTGAAGATTCTTCGGAGCATGCAAAGTGTGTGGAAGCAGGAGGCGGCGATTACGTTGACTTGTCATTTCATGGTCAGTTGACTGTCGAGGATGATCCCTAAGTTATGTGCATGGTCTGTAGGTGAGAGGGTTAATCCAAGTTGAGCTGGCCACTAGCGGTGGTCCCAGAGTGAGGTGTTGTTCCCGAGGATCAGTACTTCTGTTTTGTCAAAGTTGAGTTTGAGGTAGTTGTCTCTCATTCAATTGGCTATGTAAGTCATGGCGTTGGAATAAGTTGGTTTTGGCGTTGGCGAGGTCCTCAGTGAGCAAGAGGATTAGTTGAGTGTAGTCTGCGTAGGAGATTAAGGTGAGGCCATGGGGTCTTCCGACGTCTGTGAGGAGGGTCTGGTAGGTGTGGGACAGTGTGGGGCTGAGGGATATGATGTCTTTGGGTGTGAAAATCAAGGGGGACAGCCTGATGCTCTTTGTGCATCCTGTGTAGAAGAAGGCAATCCACTTGAGGGAGTCTTGCTTTATGCCAATGTTGTGAAGTCTGTTGATGAGGGTGTTGAGGGAGACTTTTTGAATGCAGTCGAGGTCGAGAAGGATAAGGGCCGCAGCTTCTCCGAAGTCGAGGAGTGTTCTGATGTCGTCAGTGGTGGCAGTCAGTGCAATCAGTGCTGTGGTTGGTCCAGAATCCTGATTGTGGGGTATCCAGTAGGTGGTATTGTTCCAGGAATTCGGTGAACTGTTGGCTTTCTCAAGTACTTTAGCTGGCTCTGGGGACAAGAAGATCGAACAGTATTTTTTGATATTGCTGAGGTCGGCAGAGGGTTTCTTTGTGAGGGGTCTAACGTCTGCGTGTTTCCATCTATCTTGGAAGGTTGCAGTGTAGATGGAGGTGTTGAGGATGTTGGTGAGTTGAGTGCTGATAGGGTATATTCCGAGGTTGAAGAGGTGGTGGGGGTCGGGATTGATGGGTGCCTCGGAGTAGATGGAAGACATGATCGTGGTCAGAGTGGTGAGTGGAGACCAGGTGGTGATGGTTGGTCTGTTGTTCCCTGGTTGATTGAGGTAGTATGGATTGAGGGTGGTGGGTTGGAGGTTGAAATTATTGTAGATGTTGGTGACCTTTGCAAACCCATATGAAATGATTTTCTTTCCTGCAGCCTGTGCATATCTGTCTGATGGCAGGATATTTACCTTCATATGTAAAGGAGACTCCACAGTGGAAACACAATTTCCTTTTCATCTGAGACATCACTCTGTGGGCCTCTGTCTTCTTTTCATACTCAATGCTGATTCATTTTGGGTTCTTCCAGCTTCCATATCAGCAGACTGTGGATCAACACGTTCCTCCGCTTTTGCAGCCATGAGGACTTTCTCCAAACTGAGCGTTTCTCACAGCATGTGTCGTCAGAATGAATCAGAGAGTCAACCATCAATATCTCTACGATGGATGGATTCTTCATCATTGAATTTAGTTAACTTGCAGTGCTTTATGAGCATATCAAGTTTTTCAACAAACTCATCCATCATCTTACACGGTTGCTGTCATGCCTGGTTGAAAATGTACCTTTCATCGTCGACATTTGGCATTGGATTGAACTTGGCTTCCAACGTTTTCTTGATTAGACTGTCTGATACTTCATCAGCTTGTGATATCTTCTTTATCATCTTTTTTACCTGCAAACTTCTTTAAGTATTTGATGATCTTTTTGTCATCTGTTTCTTCTATAGCATCTATGAAGCCATCAACCGTTTCGAACTAGGCAATCTATCCAGCGCCAATGTTCTTCTTTCTGCAGTATCGAATGGAACCAGTGGTTTCAGGAACATGGCTACGCTGTATTTGAAGCTTTTGCTGTGCTCCATTTGTTCTAGTGTGTGCTGTTCAGAAAGCATTTGTCCATCAGCATCTCTTGGTCTGGTGGCACCTCTGCAAGCATCAGTCTTCTCAGTAATACTCGGGTCGCAGCACTTGAGCTGAGGTTGGTAGGCGCAAGCTTCCTTCTTCACAGTGAGGGATGATTTTCTCTTTGCACATGCTCTTCACCGCTCGACTTTATGTGTTATACTTGGGGACACTTGAAATTTTACCTGCGCTGAGTTGAATAACGCCGAGGATCTTTGAAGCTCTCTCCTTTGGTTTTCTGCCCCGTGGTCCCGTGGGCTTTGCTACCGCCTCCCCTCCTTGCCGCCACCGCTTCACCGGTGCTGTTTCATCTGGCTGGAGGTGTGTCAGCAGTGGGGCGGTTGGGCTCACTGCACACAGGTGATGGTAAAATCGCGCTGGAGGGACTCGCTCTCCCAGGAGTCCCTGCACCGCCCTGGTCACCTGGCCTGCGCACCCTGTGAGCCCCGCCCCCAGACCGCCATATCCTCTATTTGTTTGGACCAGATTCACGTTCCGCGGGACGCGAGCGGGACGCCCGGACGAAGCCCAGACAAAGGGCGGACAGTCTTAGACAGTCCGAGACAGGCCGTGACTGGACTGGGCACGACATACTGCCCGTGCTGATATAAAGATACTCTCTTAAAGTAAGACATATTGCGTATGATTATTACCTTACTGAGGAACACTATCTAGTCTTACCCTTTCGTATTGTACATTATTATTGTATGGTATTGAAATCGCACTGTAATTAATATTATACAGTATGCCAAAAAAGATTCCTGCCGCTGTGTCTAACACTATGGATAATTATTTGGTTCAGGTAGTAACAAAAATTAATAGTGAAATAAGGCAGTCACTAGGATTAAGCCAATCCCCCATTCTCCATTCCTTGAGCCCACCTCCAAATTCTCCATGGATAGATATACCATCCCAGGCTGTAGGCAGCGAAGTCCCTGACACTGATCTTCGTGACAGCGAAACTTTTAATCAAAGTGTACTTTTAGAGGTTGACCCAGAAACTGATCAAGAAACCGACCCCGAGTCACAGGTTGATGTTATAGTAGAAGATTCTCCCACACAGGTGGACGCAATAGTAGAGGAACCTCCCATCCCTGTGCCTGTAATTAGGGCGGTTAGAACATGTAGAAAAATCCAGTCTAATCGCGGAGGGTCACGATCAGGGAGAAAAAGGGTTGCATCACCAGTGAAAACAAGGGATAAAAGTAGGGGGTATGGGGAAGATAGTGAGAAACAAATCATGGATGATGAGTTATTCAATAGGATAGCGGACATGATCGACTGTGAGATCAAGGCCATCATCAAACCGCTGGTGGCAAAAATAGACAAACTCACCGCTGAAGTAAAGAAATTAGGTGGGGCCCGGAACAAGATAGCGGAAGAGGTGGCTAACACAACAACCCTTGTCTCAAATCTAGCCCACACAAATAAAGAGCATACTGTGAGTGGGACAGAGGGAGGTGAAAATGTGGCTCCGACTATCCCCCTTGGACAGGTACCAGCAACAAAACATAACCAGCCAGAGATAAGAGAAGATTCCTTACTAAGACCAACTGTAACGACCACACCAGGTTTAGAAAAAGATTCCATTGATAGTAGAAGCCTCACCCTTGGTGTTGGTACTGGCAAATGTACCTTCTTTGGCACCTGGCCAATCAGAATCTTCAACATCCCTGATAAGCAAGGCTTTGCACTGGCTGTCAGGTAATATGCAGATGGCTCCCTGGGGGAAACAACAGTTAGCAGGGGAGATTAAGATGGCTAGAAGGGTAGCCTGGATAGGGAACAGCCCAAAAAAGTTCAAAGGAGATTGTATAGTATTGAACTTTTCTAACTTGGCTGTACTCCCCAATGTCTTGTTAAATATATTCCCCCCTCAACGTAGGAGTGGTACTATCGTTCCACTTACTTTAGAATTTTTTTATGGAAAACAGCGAAGCATGACATATCCCAAGACATACCCTAAGACTACAAAGCCAGGGTGGAATGCAACGACATACAGATGGGGCAAAGGTGCTCCTGTTAACGATTGGGGGATTAGTTTAGAAAACAGGTTTGATGTTCTTTCAGGGTTAAATGACTGTGATTGACTCAAGAGGGATCAAACCTCGGCATATAATAGACCACATAATGCCCCTAGAATGTGTGACCTTTAGTTCAGAGAATGAACCCTACAAGCAATAATCCCATGCACGAGAAAAATAGGATGGATGATTGTAATAGTCTATGGTATCTGGGAAGGGCAAATGGCTTTGATCAACCTTTTAACTTAAACATTCCAGATCCATTTAATTATTATGGAAAAGAACTACCAGAATTTCCAAAGGTACTGGGTAATCCGCCCACTGACGTAACATCTATCCCTAGAATAAAGGGTGGTACCGAGCGTATTTTAGGAGCGATTGATCCAACCAGCCTAGTAGTTCGTCCTTCAGATACAGATCTAGTAACATCAGGGACCAGTGGAAATGCTACTATGGCTCCAGGACAGATTTATTGTAGCAGAATAAGGGAGGCAAAATTCATTTCATGGAACATCGCAGGAATAAAAAAGAATTTATCCGACCCAGCTTGGCATCAATACCTTGATAATGGGGATCTTATTTTATTCCAAGAAACCTGGGGGGTAGAAAACTTTCATAAAGTTGGTTATAGGTCCTTTTTTATCCCATCTGTAAACACACATGGGGGTAGACCCTCTGAGGCCTTGATGACATGGGCCAGAATCACAATGGGGACTACTTTTGAACAAATACATTCAAATAGCCCCGATATTCTGATCATAGAACTGAAAAAGCCAAAAAATTGGTCACTTTATGTGATCAATATATACAACAAGCCGCATAACCCATGTAGGGAATCAGAAGTAATAATTCAGCTATGTAAAATCATTTCGGACCTAGGCCACAACCCTATGTTGATTATCTGTGGCAATTTCAATAGGAATTTTGAGCCCATATTGGGCTTGGAAGACATTTACAGGGATGAGGATAGCGCTAATAACATCCCCTATGTTGATGCAAATCACAAAGTAGCCTGCACAACTAGTGCCCACAAGTACTGAGTATGACACTGGAATATGGATTACGTGCATGTATCGGACGCTTGCCCTCTGACTGTCCTAGTCAGCCAACGTTCACTAGAGGGGGCTGCTCAAGCCACCTAGACTATATTTTAGTCTCCTTGGCCTTATGGGCAACGCTGGTGGACATAATGGTGGATAAGTGTATAGAAAGTGATCACTTTCCACTTTTCTTGACTGCTCAGAATTTACTCTTTGCCTCATCTAATATTAGGGATAGCAAAGATCCCAAACCCTCACCTGAACCTATAGAATCAAATAATCGTAGGTCTTTGAGGTGGCCCGTAGTCTTGGGCAACGGGGGAATCATTAAACAGATTTACCAACTTTTTGTCAAACACATGACCCCGTTAGCTGATACAGATACTGATAACTCCCCTATGATAGAAACCCATGATGAATTAATTACTCAACTTGGTGGAATCGTAACAAAAGCTATAAAAAAGTTAGATCCTGATCGCCATCCCCCCGACAGGAAAATCTCTGGTATAACAAAGCTTGCCGAAGTGCTAAAACAGATCTTATTAAAGCAGTGAAGGGGAATCAACTAGATGTTGTTAGAGCTAAAAGGACTCATTAAAAAAAAAACGTCCAATTAGCTAAGAAAGAGTGGGATGAAAGACTATGGTCAGATTTGCTCGAGGCTTGTAAGTCAAATGACCAGACTTCCTCTTGGAGCCTCATTGCAAGAGGCACCAAAGGGGCTACAGAGTCAAAAGATAGATTCCTTGAGGAAAGTACCTGGGTTAAACATTTCTCCCTGCTTTACTCTTGTGAAGTAGATGAGGAAGATTGGGCAATAAAACAAATTGAGCTAGCCCCTTATGATAGCCCTTTAACATTTAGTTTGAATGACACTATCCTAGCAATCAAGGCGGTGAAATCAGGCAAAGCTCCAGGTCCAGATAGAATACCGGGGACCTCTGGAAGCACGAGGATTTTATTTGGGCACCCTATATTAACTTGCTCACAAATAAAATAGCACGGGGGGCTCCAATACCGGAGACTTGGAAGGGTGCAGAAATCGTGACAATTTTTAAGAAAGGCGATAGGTCTAATCCATCACACTATCGACCAATTAGTTTGATCGATGTTCTTCAAAAAATCTTTGCCCGTCAAATTCTTAGTCGGCTTAATGCATGGGTCGAGGACCATTTTATTCTTACAAAGTACCAGGCTGGCTTTAGAGCGAAAATCAGTACAGTGGACCAGGTTTTTATGCATACTTTGGAAATACATTAACATAAAGAGCTCCCACATATATGTGGCCTTCGTTGATCTAAAAGCTGCTTTTGATCTTGTCCCCAGGGGGAAAGGATGGCAAACGCTAAATGATATGGGTGCCCCTGGGAACATTCTTCAACAGCTGATTAGATTACATGAAAATAATTATGCAAGAGTGAGATGGGGGCCCAATGGGGAGCTAAGTGAGAAAATAGATATAGTGAAAGGTGTTAGGCAAGGATGCGTTATGGCGCCAACCCTATTTTCTCTTTATGTTAATGACATCCCCGACACCCTCTTGGGCTGCGAGCATGACTCTCCCAAGCTGTGTGGTCAAGCCGTTCCGGCATTATTATTCGCGGATGATACGATTTTAATCTCCCAAACCCCTAAGGGACTTCAGAACCTTCTAAACAAATTTAGGTTGTATTGCCAGGATAAGAAACTTGAAATCAATTCTTCGAAAACTAAAATAATGACAATCAACCCACATAAAGGTTTTAATAAAATGTTCACTATAAATAATGAAAAAATTGAGGAAGTCCAAAGTTTTAAATACCTGGGTATCACCTTAGACAGCAAAACAACATGGAAACCACAATTAGAAATTTCAAAGATCAGACTAGTCCAGAATCAAGGCCCTATTTTAAGGAAACATAGAAATAGTCATTTTAAGTCAATCTCGCCAGCAATTAGGTTGTTTAAGTACAAAGCGCAATCAGCTTCTCTTTATGGGGCAGAACTGTGGGAAAATATTTCGAAAAGCACCTTTTTAGTTCCAGAAAATAATTTTATTAGACAGCTCTTAGGTGTACCTGGTTCTACTCCCCTTATCCCTCTTTTATGGGACCTTAACTTTCGCCGTTCTGATGACCATGCCCTTTTACGTCCTCTGCTATACTGGGTTCGCCTGTGGTCCACTGACGAGCTAATTGACTACAGAGAGGCGTTAAAAGAGATAATGTCTATAAAAAACTCCACGCATTTAGCATGGCTGGCTTACATTGAAAAGTGGTTCATAAAACTGGGGTTAAGTAGCTTTTGGTCAGACCTGTATTCAATTACACATAGTTCAAAAAAACTGCTTAAGAACAGATATTGGGAATATAAAAGAGATTCCCTATTGGAAAATTCCAAACTGGGGTCACTGACACTTACGTTTTTTGAACTAAAAATGGATATGAAATTAGAAAGCTTTATGGATGAAATCTACCCGCTTATGGCCAAATCATTATATCTAAAATTTCGTTACAGTGTCCTTCAAATAAAATATAGGACCTCGAAATGGCACTGTAACAAAGGCCCAGGGTGCAGTTTAGGCTCTGACCTATGCGAACTATGTGAAATGGGCTTGAGGGAAGATGAGGCTCATGTGCTATTTATATGCCCTGCTTACTTACATGCAAGAAAGCTAAAACCAATATATCAACTTCTGGGCCTCCGCCATATCAAAGATGGTGAAAGAGTCTTTAAAGGAGACACTTCACGACCAATAGTATTTAGCATGAGCCGTTTCCTCCTATCGACAGCGATAGTTAGAAAGAGGAATGGCTACCAAATGTAAACAGATAGCTGGTATTTACGAAGAACAGCTACTGAAATGCACTTTGATTTGCACTTTATATTGTACTCGAACCAATTATTACAATTGCAATGTATGCCGAAATAGGTGTGCTATATGTAATGATAAATACAACTAGATTGATAATTATTAGTAGGGTGTGAAATGGAATTTGTTTTTAAACCTTTAGTGTGTTTAGAGTGTACTGTCCAAATTTAGGATAGCGACAAGGGGAACTGGTCTGATAGTAGTGATTAGTGTTGTGCTTCTTTTTAATCCTGGTGCCTTGTTTTTATAGAGCTATGTATTAACTCATTAAATTATTTAACTTTATTTATTAACTGTTCCTTGATTCATGGATGTTAATCTTACTATGAGGTACTGTTGCCGATAGTGATTCCTCCTTAATTATAATTTTCCCGGGCGGTCAAATATTGTTAAATATTGTACTAGAGTATGTAAGAAATGTAATGTATTATTCTAAACTGTTTCTTTTAACGTTGTTAACCGAAATAAAGAATAAAAAAATGAAAATTATACTTGGTTGTCGCTGCCTTTAGTGTTTCTCTGTGCCTCGTCGTTTTTTCTAAGTCTGGGCGGTGAACTCCGCTCCACTTGCTGAGTTTGCGGAGTTTTCCGCACTCCACATTACGCGGAGTTCGTGGAGTTGAGAAAAACTCCGCTCTGCTGAGTTTTTTTCCTCGCTCACCTTCGTCAAGGTCAATTTGGTGAGCGCAAGCAAAGAAAATCCACCTCCTGGCTAGATATTTCCTCGTTCGTGATCATCAACATCGAATTGGCGAGCATGGAACATCAACCTCCCGGCGAGATTTCTCAACGTGGGCGGTCAGATTTCTCACAGCGAGTGGTTGCGTATGTTCGCGACTGCTCGTGTTGAGTTGGACATTCACGTTGAGAAAGCTTCCGCTCGAGTAAAAATCTACTAGAGCGGCAGAAAGGAAGCAGTGCCCGCTTGCGCTATGCATGGTGCAGGTCACGATGATTGCACAGTGTGGACAAGCACCTGGCACTGAAAATCACTGTGAACGGCATTAATCTAACACACTCCGCCACTTGCGGAGCTCTGGTTTTTTTTTGCTGTTGGAACTCCGCAAACTTTGCCTAGGCATACTTTTTGCTTTTTCCCTTTAGCTATTTCCTGTACCTGGCTGTCGCTGCCTTTAGCGTTTCTTCGAACTTGGTTGTCACTGTCTTTAGAGTTTATGCTTTGCATTGGTGCTAGCTCTGTTATGCTGTGGTGCAGAATCTCTTCTTTCGGCTGAACCAGTAGATTTATTGTCAGGCTTACTGACTGTGCTCATCCGTAGGGCCTTCATCTTCTTTAAGGGACTCCCAAAAGCTTGAGTTGGCTTTGCCTCCAAATATGCCAACAGTAGACTGCTTCTTGAGGCATACGTGGCATGCATAAGTTGTTTGCTGGGCCACGGCAAATTCAGCGATAGTAGTTTTGTATCCTTGGGGGTGCATATCCCCTATCTCGTCACCAGTTATAGCGTCCTCTCCAGCCTGGTAGCCTGTACCAGACCACAACACACACAGCACTCTAGTTTTGTTTTTTTCCAGAGGTTTTTTTTTTTTTTTTTATTATTTTATTTTATTGAGTTTTCAAATACACAACAAAAGAATAAAAACACACAACACTCTCAATCAATCAATCAGTGACACTTATAAAGCGCGCTACATACCCGTGGGGTCTCAAGGCGCTGGGGGGGGGGGAGCCGCTACTGCTCGAACAGCCAGGTCTTCAGCTTCTTCCTGAAGGAGAGGTGGTCTTGGGTCAGGCGCAGGTCGGTCGGGAGGGAGTTCCAGGTCTTGGCGGCCAGGTGGGAGAAGGACCTTCCTCCTGTAGTCGCTCTTCGGATGCGGGGGACGGCGGCGAGGGCGTGGTTGGCTGATCGGAGGTGGCGGTTGGGAGCGTAGAAGTTGACTCGGCTGTTGAGGTAGCTCGGGCCTTGGTCGTGTAGGGCTTTGTGTGCGTGGGTGAGGAGGCGGAAGGTGATTCTTTTGTTGACGGGGAGCCAGTGAAGGTCTCGCAGATGTCCGGAGATGTGGCTGGTTCGTGGGATGTCGAGGATGAGTCTGGCTGAGGCGTTCTGGATCCGCTGGAGTCTCTTCTGGAGCTTGGCGGTGGTCCCGGCGTAGAGGGCGTTGCCGTAGTCCAGTCGGCTGGTGACGAGGGCCTGGGTGACGGTCTTCCTGGTCTCGGTGGGGATCCACCAGAAGATCTTCCGTAGCATGCGTAGGATGTTGAAGCATGCCGAGGAGACGTTGTTGACTTGCCTGGTCATGGAGAGGGAGGAGTCCAGGATGAAGCCCAGGTTGCGTGCATGGTCTGTCGGTTTGGGTGCGGTGCCCAGGGCGGGAGGCCACCAGGAGTCGTCCCAGGCGGAGGGAGAGGAGCCCAGGATGAGGACCTCCGTCTTGTCCGAGTTCAGTTTCAGGCGGCTGGTCGTCATCCACTCGGCTACCTCTTTCATCCCTTCGTGCAGGTTGGCTCTGGCGGCGGCGGGGTCGTTGGTCAGGGAGAGGATCAGCTGGGTGTCGTCGGCGTAGGAGATTATGCTGAGGTTGTGTTTGCGTACGATGGCCGCGAGGGGGCTCATGTAGACGTTGAAGAGGGTGGGGCTCAGAGATGATCCTTGGGGGACGCCGCAGATGACTTCGGTGGCCTCTGACTTGTACGGTGGTAGACGGACTCTCTGTGTTCTCCCGTCGAGGAAGGAGGTGATCCACTCCAGCGCCTTGTCCTGGATTCCGACGTTGCTGAGGCGCCGTACTAGGGTGCGGTGGCAGACCGTGTCGAATGCCGCGGAGAGGTCTAGGAGGATGAGGGCCGCTGTTTCTCCATTGTCCATCAGGGCTCGGATGTCGTCGGTGGCGGCGATGAGGGCGGTCTCGGTGCTGTGGTTGGCTCGGAAGCCGGACTGTGAGGGGTCGAGGGATCCGTTCGTCTCGAGGAAAGCGGCCATCTGCTTGTTGACGGTCTTCTCGATGACTTTGGCTGGAAACGGGAGGAGCGAGATGGGGCGGTAATTCTTGAGGTCGGTGGGGTCCGCTGTTGGTTTCTTGAGTAGGGCGCTGAGTTCGGCGTGTTTCCAGCTCTCGGGGAAGATGGTGGTGTCGAGGGATGTGTTGATGATGTCTCGCAGGTGGGGTGCGATGACAGCGTCGGCTTTGTTGAAGACGTGGTGAGGGCAGGGGTCGGTCGGTGATCCGGAGTGGATGGAGTTCATCGTGCGGATGGTGTCTTCGGTGCTGATCGGGGTCCAGGCGTGGAGGGTGGTGGTGGGGGGTGGTTGTTCGGTCATGGTGTGCGTTGGTTGGTTGTTGAAGCTGTTGTGTATGTCCGCGATCTTGTTGTGGAAGTATGAAGCCAGGGAGTTGCAGAGGTCTTGCGATGGGGTGATGTCGTTGTTTCCTGCGCTGGGGTTGGAAAGCTCTTTGACGATGTTGAAGAGTTCCTTGCAGTTGTGTGCGTTGTTGTCCAACCGGTCCTTGAATGCTGTTTTCTTGGCGGCGCGGATCAGCTGGTGGTGTTTCCGGGTGGCAAGTTTGAAGGAGGTCCTGTTGTCCGGTGTCGGTTCCCTTCTCCAGACTTTCTCGAGGGCTCGGCAGTTCTTCTTGGAGCCCTTGAGTTCGTCGGTGAACCATGGGGCTTTCTTGCTGCCGGGTCTGCTGGGCGGGGTCCTCAGTGGGGCGAGTTCGTCCGCGCAGTTGCTGATCCACTTCGTGAGGTTGTCGGCGGCCTGGCTGGGGTTCGCTGAGCTGGCAGGAGGGTGCCTAGTTAACATGTCTTTATTTTTCAGCATGCAACCTTTAACTGAATGCACTGCATCACTATCTTTATTAACCACACCCAGACACACCCACCAGATTACGCAATACTTATAAGGAGACTGTTGAGGGCCACTAGAGGACTAATACACGCGAACACAGCACACAACATAGTGACTGCCAGGACGTTTCTTCCCTGCAGAGGGAGTGGTGTAGTGAATACCAGGAGGTCTCTTCCCTGCAGAGTTAGTGTTCTAGTGAAAACCAGGAGGTCTCTTCCTTGCAGAGTGACTGGTGTAGTGAATACTTTGGAGGTCTCTTCCCTGCAGAGTGAGTGGTCTAGTGAAAACCAGGAGGTCTCTTCCTTGCAGAATGAGTGGTCTAGTGAATACAAGGAGGTCTCTTCCCTGCAGAGTGAGTGGTCTAGTGAATACCAGGAAGTCTCTTAGCTGTTGGGTGCGTTGTCTGGTGAATACTAGAAGCTCTCTTCCCAGCAGAGTGAGTGGTCTAGTGAATAGCTAGAGGTTTCTTTTCTGCGGGTGCGGTCTAGTGAATACCAGGAGGTATGTTCCCTACAGAGTGAGTGGTTTAGTGAATACCAGAAAGTCTCTTCCCTGCAGAGTGAGTGTTCTAGTAAATGCCAGGAAGTCTCCTACCTGCAGAGTGAGTGGTCTAATGAATGCCAAGAGGTCTCTCCCTGCAGAGGGTGTGGATTAATTTTATGCCAGGAGGTCTCTTCCCTGCAGAGAGAGTGTTTTAGTGAATGCCAGGTGCATCTTTCCTGCTGGGTGCGTGGCGTAGTGAGTGCCATGACCAGGTCAGAGAAAAGATTGTCAATATTAGGAGATTAAATATTCTCTTGTTCACTCTCTTAAATGGCTCAAACGTGCAGGGCCACTTTGGTGAAAGAAGGTTCTAAACATTATCAGCAGTGACCACACAGCTACAGGAGACCCTGAAACTACCAGAGAGGGACAAAGACTCCGCCCCATGTGGATGGGTGCCGACAGCCATGGGCTGCCTGACCTCCACCGCCCAATGGGAAACTTTTCGTTCAGACATTATGACAGAATCCAATGCATTTATACATTCAAGCAAAGCCAGCCAGGCAGACTTTTGAAAGATTGCTACCAAGGCCTCAGATCTCTGTGTTTAACTGAAGGCTGTTTAAACGAGTGACTGCGGCCTCATTCTCTGAAGGCTGATTCTGGTACATTGGCTGTAGCACCAGTGTCATACCAAGTCCATTGTTTTGTGTTTGCTCTTAATTTGGTGGTGGCGCGCGTGTTTGAATGGAAGCACCTCAGCTTTGCTTCAGTCAGTCAAACTCTCTTGCAATGCTTTGGGCACCAGGAATGACATGATCTGCTGTAAGCCCAAAAGAAGTTTACTCGAGAGTCGAGCCACAAGGTTTTTGGCCCCGGATTGATTTCCCCTGGTCGTCAGAGCCCTGGTGCAAGCCTGAGGGTTCACAGAGCAAACACAATAGACAGTGAGTGGTCTCACCAACCCTCTCTGCTGAGATGGGCTAGTGTGGGGCCTACTCGTGACCTGCCAGCGGCTGCAAGGTACATTTAACCACGTGGCATCCCACCTTTGTTCTGAGAAGTTAAAGGCAACCACTGGTGTATTTATATTTTAGAGGTCTTTATTTAAAGGTAACGGAAATCACAGTCTGTTCAGGGCCAGAACCTTCGCTGTTTCAGTCTCCAGGGGCTTTAGTGCCACCATAGACTGCCCCCTAGTGGCACCTTTGCGTGTCTCCCCCTCTGAGTTCATTGCCAACACAGAGCCGGCCCTGCATATTCCTATGCACGGGCCCCTGCGGGCCCATGTGTGAACTCGAGAAGAAAGGGTAGAACCCGCGCACACTCATAACCCTCTGCTTAGATTGTGGGCTTTGCAGACCTTGGTGTGCACTTGGCTGCACGCTTGGTTTTAGAACCAGATAAATGTTTTTTTTTAAATGCAAGCATGCAGAATCTTCAAACACAAGAGTGGACGCTGTCATTTCAGAGACACCTTTAATTAGAGAGTCCTCACCAAACATTTGGCGCCTCTACGTGCCTTTTAGTTTGTAGCACACTTTGAAGTTGCTGCTACCTGAAAGGTCACTCCTTGTAATGAATGCCCTCTGGGGCAGGTAATGAGAAGTCACAACAGTGATGCACGAGGCAGGGTTTCTAAAGCCTCAGAAGTGTTTGAACGAGACAAGGTGTGGTTTCAAATGAGCCACTGGCGTGCTCGGGTCTATGACACAGAAGCTTTGAACAGGTGTTTTTGTCTGGGGATGCAAAGACTAGAGGGGTAGCTGGGTGTGTGCAGACATTATTACAAAAACATTGCGTTACATCCATGGCCTAAAAACTACAACCAAGGTCTGACTAACTGACTATAGAGAACTTTAATTGTCAGCTAAAACTATAATGTTACTTTTCTAGTAGGAGACTACGGGGATGTAGTTCTCTCTCACCACGTTACTGGCTGTTTGGTTTATCCTTCCGTCAGCAGTGTTTCCATGGCAATGGATGAAGCAGAGGTAGGGACCAATTTAATATATCAAAACTACAATGAAAATTAAATGTATGTCCCAATCAATACGCTATACTTTTAACAAAGAACACACAATTGCCAACCCCACCATGGCATTACCAGACTACCCCGACCACAACACCAGCCCATCATCGTCATACGACTACCTCAATATTACTGCACTACTATCCCACAGCCTGGAGCTCCACAGCAAGAGACAGCACACCCACTACTGCACTACCACCCACCATCACTACAAAAATACCTCACAGCAGCACACTACCACCCAGTACACTGCAAATGCCACATTCCATACTGTACTACCCTCCCCATGTTTACACTGTCACCTGAAAATACCTACCACCCACCATCATCACACTACCACACCCTACAAATCACTACCACCGCACAGTACTCACATTCTTCCTGCAACACTCTACCCCTCTCACAAGTTATAGCTCTGAATTAGTTCCATTGTACATTCTCCTCTCCTAAAACACACTTTAACCCGCACATTGATTGTACAACAGTTCGCAATTGCAAATAGTCTACAGTTGTTGTACAGCAAGCAGAAAATACAACAACACAATAGAACAACACCATAAGGCCACAGTAACACAGCACATCGCATCACCCTATACTTATGAACTACGGAATTACAATACTACAACAACACAATAACCAACCACAGCAACAGCGCAACACTGAGCTATCACCCCATACAAATGAAGTCTGCTAAATATAAGAAGTCAGTACCACTCCTCGCCAGTATACAACATGTCAACAAAATCACTACCACCACCGCTCGTCCATGGCAGTAGACAAACAGCCAATAGCAGCACACTTCAAATCCCACTATGAAATTACCATACCCTACTACAAAACCACCTCACTGCACCATAATTTCACTCATCACATCACACTTCATCACTGTCCTATAACCCCATATCTATACTACCACCTAAGAAAAACACAACATTACCCACCATCCCCAGACTGCCAAACCCTAATGCTATGCTATAACCTATTACCACTACCCTGCCACCTACATAAAGGATATCACAAAAGCACCAAACATCAACCCTCTCCAACAAACTGCACTCCCCATCACCTCACTGCCACCATTTACCACTGCTTTACTAACTCATTGCACCAAATTACCTCTACCACTGCCCTACTGTGCGCAAACCTACATTATAAACCCCAAACTGTACTGCAAACCCACCCGTTGGTGTACAGCTGGGGTACAGGTATGATAAAAGCAAACAACTCAATACTACGACAACACAACACCATTATAACAGAGCACAGAAACCACACAAACAGAACAACAAAACACCACCAACACAACACCCACAGCACCACAACCACAAAAACAGTGCAATGCAGCAACACTACATACAACAATACATTGATATTGCGCGCGGAACCTAGCCATCTGCGCTTCTGGAAGCTCCTGAAAACCTTCCTCTTCCCTAAATGACCCCCTGTTCTCCTTTTCCCCTTGCGAGCCTGATTCTACCGCAGCGCTGGGATGCCTTCTGGTAACCATGCGCTATATAAAAACGTGTTACATTACATTACAACACACAAAAATAGCACGAAGACAGCAACATTAGCACAGTATAACCCATTTGCAGAAATACAATAACAGGAGAGCACAACACAAGAACTCCACAACACAGTTACAACAATACAACACAACAACACGCAACACAAGGCAACTGCACACAACCACACTAACAGCACAACATAACAAAAGATG
This sequence comes from Lissotriton vulgaris, assembly GCF_964263255.1. NCBI lineage: Eukaryota > Metazoa > Chordata > Amphibia > Caudata > Salamandridae > Lissotriton > Lissotriton vulgaris. Next base: position 155,067,660 of record NC_141687.1, read on the forward strand.
ACAATGCACAACAACAAAACAATACCACACACCTACATAAAACAATACAGCACAATACAACACTACAAACAAGCATTTGCAATGCAATAGGTCTCGCATTAGGAAAGTGTGAGCTATTTGTATTGTAATTGACAATTTTTTAAAATATGTGTTGGCTTTGAAAATATATAAATTAATAGCATTGTTATTCACAAAGCCAATAGCTTACACTTTCCTAATGTGAGTCCTGTTGGATATGGCAATGCTTATCGGTAGCAAGCAATGTCAGTGCTGTTGTGGTGCTGAGTGATGTTGTGGTTGGGCTGAGTGATGTGGCTGTGTATTAGAGTGATGTGGTGGTGTCCCAGAGTGATGTGGTGGTGCCCCTGAGTGATGTGGTGGTGTCCCTGAGTGATGTGGTGGTGTCCCCGAGTGATGTGGTGGTGTCCCTGAGTGATGTGGGGGTGTCCCCGAGTGATGTGGTGGTGGTGTTCTGGAGGGATGCGGTGGTGTTACTGAGTGATGTGGTGGTGTTACTGAGTGATGTGGTGGTGTCCCTGAGTGATGCAGTGGTGTCCCTGAGTGATGTGGTGGTGCCCCTGAGTGATGTGGTGGTGTTCCTGAGTGATGCGGTGGTGTTCCTGAGTGATGCGGTGGTGTCCCTGAGTGATGTGGTAGTGTCCCTGAGTGATGTGGTGGTGCGCCTGAGTGATGTGGGGGTGCCCCTGAGTGATGTGGTGGTGTCCCCGAGTGATGTGGTGGTGTCCCCGAGTGATGAGGTGGTGCCCTGAGTGATGTGGTGGTGTTCCTGAGTGATGTGGTGGTGTCCCTGAGTGATGCGGTGGTGCCCCTGAGTGATGTGGGGGTGCCCCTGAGTGATGTGGAGGTGTCCCTGAGTGATGTGGTGATGTTCCTGAGTGATGTGGTGGTGTCCCTGAGTGATGTGGTGGTGTCCCTGAGTGATGTGGTGGTGTCCCTGAGGTGGTGGTGTCCCTGAGTGATGTGGTGATGTTCCTGAGTGATGTGGTGGTGTCCCTGAGTAATGTGGAGGTGTTCCTGAGTTGTGGTGGTGTCCCTGAGTGATGTGGTGGTGCCCCTGAGTGATGTGGTGGTGTTCCTGAGTGATGTGGTGGTGTCCCTGAGTGATGTGGTGGTGTCTCTGAGTTGTGGTGGTGTCCCTGAGTGATGTGGTGGTGCCCCTGAGTGATGTGGTAGTGTTCTTGAGTGATATGGTTGTGTCCCTGAGTGATGTGGTGGTGTCCCTGAGTGATGTGGTGGTGTCCCCAAGTGATGTGGTGGTGTCCCTGAGTGATGTGGCGGTGTCCCTGAGTGATGTGGTGGTGTCCCTGGGGTGGTGGTGTCCCTGAGTGATGTGGTGATGTTCCTGAGTGATGTGGTGGTGTCCCTGAGTGATGTGGTGGTGTCCCTGAGGTGGTGGTGTTCCTGGGTGATGTGGTGGTGTTCCTGAGTGATGTGGTGGTGTCCCTGAGTGATGTGATGGTGTCCCTGAGGTGGTGGTGTCCCTGGGTGATGTGGTGGTGTTCCTGAGTGATGTGGTGGTGTCCCTGAGTGATGTTGTGGTGCCCCTGAGTGATGTGGTGGTGTCCCTGAGTGATGTGGTGGTGTCCCCGAGTGATGTGGTGGTGCCCCCGAGTGATGTGGTAGTGTCCCCGAGTGATGTGCTGGTGTCCCTGAGTGATGTGGTGGTGTTCCTGAGTGATGTGGTGGTGTCCCTGAGTGATATGGTGGTGTCCCTGAACGATGTGGTGGTGCCCCTGAGCGATGTGGTGGTGTTCCAGAGTGATGTGGTGGTGTTCCTGAGTGATGTGGTGGTGTCCCCGAGTGATGTGGTGGTGTCCCCGAGTTATGTGGTGCTGCACCCGAGTGATGTGGTGGTGTACACGAGTTATGTGGTGGTGTCCCTGAGTGATGTGGTGGTGCCCCTGAGTGATGTGGGGGTGCTCCTGAGTGATGTGGTGGTGCCCCTGAGTGATGTGGTGGTGTCCCTGAGTGATGTGGCGGTGCCCCTGAGTGATGTGGGGGTGCTCCTGAGTGATGTGGTGGTGCCCCTGAGTGATGTGGTGGTGTCCCTGAGTGATGTGGTGGTGTACATGAGTAATGTGGTGGTGTCCCTGAGTGATGTGGTGGTGTCCCTCAGTGATGTGGCTGTGTCCCTGAGTGATGTGGTGGTGTCCCCGAGGGATGTGGTGGTGTCCCTGAGTGATATGGGGGTGTCACCGAGTGATGTGGTGGTGTCCCAGAGTGATGTTGTGGTTGCCCTGAGTGATGTGGTGGTGCCCCTGAGTTATGTGGTGGTGTCCCCAAGTGATCTGGTGGTGTCCCTGAGTGATGTGGTGGTGTCCCTGAGTGATGTGGTGGTGTCCCCAAGTGATGTGGTGGTGTCCAGAGTGATGTGGTGGTGTCTCTGAGTGATGTGGTGGTGCCCCTGAGTGATAGTGGTGTTCCTGAGTGATGTGGTGGTGTTCCTGAGTGATGTCGTGCAGTGGCGGTTTTACCATTAGGGCGTTTGGGCGTTGCCCCACCTATAATTATCAGGCAATTTATTCGAGCGGCGCGTTAGTAAAAGTTTTATAAATTAACGCGCCGCTCGAATAAATTGCCCGATAATTATTGCCCTGCGGCCGTGGTGTGTGTCATGGACTTGGACAGTATGCACTGTCTGACACTGGGTGGCGCTGGACTGACTCTGTGCCGGCACAGTGCGCACTCACTGCGCATGTGGTGTTTGCCCGGCAGGGCTTCTTTAACTAGATAACTATGTGGTTTTAAAAAAAACCACCGATTAGGGGTTTGCCTGCCTAATGCAACGTACCCCATTGCTCAAAAAACGAACGACGTTTTTTTAATGCTCAGCCCAATCCTGATGCTACTTTCTTTAGAGAGCAGCTCTCCTCTAAAGAGAGCAGCATCAGGATTGGCTACTACTGTCCCTCGTCATCGGCAAGTTGGCAGCCATCAGTCTAGGCGCCAACGGGACCCCAGAGCAGAGATGGTGCGGACCCGGTCAAGTGAAGACAAGGTAAGTTTTTTATTTTATTTATCCCCACCCCCCTGTGAGCGAGCCGTGACTGATCTATTGTGGTTGGTGTCTTAGAAGTGATGGGACAGTCTTCAAAAACATGTATATGTCCTCGAGGTACGCACTCAAACTAAAGCAGATGTCGCGATCAAATGAGTGTTATGTAACAGAAAATGGTCGAACTTTGTAAACTATATAGCCTGGGGTTCGCATCTGTAATGGTCCTGGAACTAAATTATATATCTCTGTCCAGCAGAATGCAAACAAGCTGTTATTTGTGCAACGCGGTAATGAGTCGATGCGCCATGCACTTTGGTCCTTTTGAAATATAAGCTTGTGACCCTGCTGTCTCCAATTTATTGCCCATAAATGTATACGAAACCCTGGGGATACTGTCTGCACGCGACTGCGTCTGGCAGAATCATCGCCATGTATTCATTCCCCTGTCCTCTTTGACCTTGAGTTTTCTCACTGAAGAAGCAGGGAGAAATGTACGATTCACAAAAAGAGTATTAGGGCATATCCATTTGTTACGATTAATCAGGCAACGAGTAAAGCAGCATTTCACGTGCAGCTGGGTTTCTCTGGATGTGAGGAGCTTTGGTGACTGGCGCGGAGCCCCCTAAAGGGTATGGTGACCTCATGGGTAGGAGCAGAGCAAAAAAAAACCTCTGGGGCCGAGAGAGAGCCAGTAGAAGTCTCTGGGGGGCAGGCAGTGCACGTCTCATGGGGCACGCACAGTATTATTCTATGGGGCAGGTACACATCTCCGGAAGCAGAGCAGTACTCTCGAGTGATAGGAGCATGTCACCACTTTGAAAATCTACCAGCCGCCACTGAATAGTACAGAACTTTTCGCCCCACCACTTTGAAAATCCACCAGCCGCCACTGATGTCGTGGTATCCCAGAGTGATGTAGTGGTGTCCCCAAGTGATGTGGTGGTGTCCCCGAGTGATGTGGTGGTGTCCCCGAGTGATGTGGTGGTGTCCCTGAGTAATGTGGAGGTGTTCCTGAGTTGTGGTGGTGTCCCTGAGTGATGTGGTGGTGCCCCTGAGTGATGTGGTGGTGTTCCTGAGTGATGTGGTGGTGTCCCTGAGTGATGTGGTGGTGTCTCTGAGTTGTGGTGGTGTCCCTGAGTGATGTGGTGGTGCCCCTGAGTGATGTGGTAGTGTTGTTGAGTGATATGGGTGTGTCCCTGAGTGATGTGGTGGTGTCCCTGAGTGATGTGGTGGTGTCCCAAAGTGATGTGGTGGTGTCCCCGAGTGATGTGGTGGTGTCCCTGAGTGATGTGGCGGTGTCCCTGAGTGATGTGGTGGTGTTACTGAGTGATGTGGTAGTGCCTCTGAGTGATGTGGTGGTGTCCCTGAGTGATGTGGTGGTGCCCCTGAGTGATGTGGTGGGGTCCCTGAGTGATGTGGTGGTGCCCCTGTGTGATGTGGTGGTGTCCCTGAGTGATGTGGTGGTGTCCCTGAGTGATGTGGTGGTGTTCCTGAATTGATGTGGTGGTGTCCCTGCATGATGTGGTGGTGTCCCTGAGATATGTGGTGGTGCCCGTGAGGGGTGCCCCTGAGTGATGTGGTGGTGCCCCTGAGTGATGTGGTGGTGTTCCCGAATTGATGTGGTTGGTGTGCCTGAGTGATGTGGTGGTGTCCCTGAGTCATGTGGTGGTGCCCGTGAGTGGTGCCCCTGAGTGATGTGGTGGTGCCCCTGAGTGATGTGGTGGTGCCCCTGAATGATGTGGTAGGGTCCCTGAGTGATGTGGTGCAGCAGCACAGAGACTGAAGCCAAGAACACACAGGGTTGAGTGCTACAAAGCGCATTCAGTTTATCAAAGCACAGAAACATGGAGCCGGGAAAAAACAAAGGGAAACAGGAAAAAACTGTCCGAGTGTATAATATGGAGGCAGCGAGGGCTGGGAATTGGACAGCAATCAAGCACGGGGTCGAGAAGGCACTGAATGGGAGAACACGGAAAACACCCAGGGCCAAGGAAGGAAGATGCAAGCACACGGGAGAGCAGGCGAATGGGGCTTGGACAGCAATCAAGTAAAGGGTCAGAAGGCACTGGATGGGAGAACACGGAAGACACCCAGGGCCAAGGAAGAAAGATGCAAGCACACGGGAGCGCAGGCGGAGACAAGTTCTCTGCATTGCTTTGGGGGGGGGGAGCGCATTCCTTTGAAGTCTGATGCGGGGGTGGTGGAGCGGGGGAGCGGCAGCCTTTGAAGTCTGATTGGGGGGGAGCGGCAACCTTTGAAATCTGATGCGAAGCACAGACAAATGGTGGTGTGTGACGTGGCTGGCGTTGTGCACGCGCATAGATCACATGAACCGTGTCTAATCTGCAGTTTTGGTAGACTGTTCTTTTACCCTTCCTATAATCTCGTCGGAGCAATGCGCAAGCGCATTGGCTCAGGCGAGACCTAAAAAAAAAAGCAATACCACAATTCAACCGCACATAGCACACAAAATAATGCAAGTACAACACAAACACAATTATATCACATCACAGCGATGTGAGAAATTACACCAATAAATGACTACATAGCACAACAATCCAAGAAGACCAAGACATCATAGTAGCAACAGATAAATAATCACAGAATAACAGAAACACCCGGTCACTTGGACACTAGCACAACGATGACAAAGATCCACAACGCAATAACAGTAACATAAAATACCAACACATCACTAAGGCTCAGAAAACTAAAATACACTATTACAAAAGTAACACAAAAAACAAAATAATACCACAATACAAGAACCACAAAATAGCACAACACAAGAGACACTTCAACACAGGACAAGAACAAGTCAACACAATAATACAAGTGTGATAAATGTATGGTGTGCTCAGTTGTGTTGTGCTTTTGTGATATGCTGATTGATTGTGTTTTGCCGTGCTGTGATGTGTTGATATTTTGATATGCTGTTGTGTTGCTGTTTGTTTTTTTGTGTTTCAGTGGTTTGTGCTCAGTGTTTCTTTTTAAGGGACTACATGTTCTTCTATACATGCATGTGTGGTTGAATTTGACAGGTAAAAGGGGTATGACCCGCCCAATATAGACCTAGTTTGGGCATCTGTGACATTATGTTGGCTACTCGTTGGCATACTGCAAGCTCTGGCATAGTGATGGTAGGACATCCATGACATGAGGATACCTAGTTCTTTCATTTTAATATCCTTGGCATTATGGCTCTAATTCCTGGCATGATGGCTACCATTCTTCACAGAATATGGCATCCATGACATGGTGCCCAAAACCAGAAAAACCCTGACCAAGGCATAATGCCTACAATTATTGACATTTTGTTAACACCCATAGCGCCACGAGGTCTACTTGTGCATAATGCTTGCACTGGCATAAGCTTGGTACAACCAAATTAAACACTGCAGTGCAGCCTTTGTTGACACAATGGTGCTCAGCCCTGGTGTAATGCTTGCGCCAGTGCTTCTTGATTTATCCGGAAATACTTCTAGCCATAACACCTGCAGTTTGCTTGCAGCACTTGTTGCCAGATCAAAGGACACTGAACGATATTAGAAGGATTGTGACTCATGGCCTGCAAGTCACAACAAGGATCTCTGTGACAAAAGCATAAACCCACAGAGCTATCTGCATAAACCCCATCCTGTGATCTACACCTCTGATTGGGAAGTTTAAAGGATTCTGCCACGGTGCTTTGAACCTCCCATCTCTGTTGTTTAATGACCAAATTATTTACATATATTAAAAGCGCAAATGATTTGACGACTCTTCGACTGTCCTAAGGACCCTCCTCCGACTTTTTCCAACCTCACAAACTGACCTGATTAGTTCGCTCTACCACCCTGTACTGGCACTGCGTCCATCCTTACACAAGAGACAGGGCTGGCTTTAGTGCGAAAATCTTCGTTGAGCCCCCCCACACACACACTTTACTCCTTATCCACGGATTTCCCCATTCCCACCCTCCAAGGGAGCCTCATCTCTCCTTAGACCCTTTATATTTAAAAATGTATATATTTAATATATCTATTTCATTTCTTTTCCAACAGTACTCATACCATATCATAGCATGTCAGAGAAATTGACATCATTCACACATTGCAGAGACAATAATTATTACAGGTGTGTAAATCAATGCATAGGAATTGTTACATTAAACAATGAGGACCACAAAATGTAGGAGTTGCATGTCATCCATACTAGTAGGGAGTTTATTTTAGGAGTGCTCGATCTGGAGAAGCAGAAACTCAGGATTTAAAACGTAACACAGTGGACGGGGCGGGGCTTTACGAACAAGAATCCATTTCTACCCACGGTAACCCTTTACGCAACTTTAAAATAACAAAAGACTGGGGACAAACATTAGGGTCTAAATCCACGCCTTGTAGGGTGCTAGAACACCATGCGATATTTGAAGGATTGTAACTTATGAACTGCAAGTAACAACAAGGATCCCTGAGATAAATGCAGAACCCACAGAGCTAGCTGCATAAAACATTCTGTGACCTGCGCACTGGAGGTGCTTTGCAGCAGGCACATTAACCCTCTGCAGGATGAGCCAAAACTGGTCTAGGGAACACTCAGATCTCTCCAGCACCGACATCAATCACCAGAGTCAGCCTGACGTGTTTATTACAGTCTGAAAATTGCTGGCCACAAAAGGAACTCTGCAGCAGTTGCTTTTAATCCCATAAGACGTTTCAAAATGCAGCCCTCCCACGCAACCCTCGCCTCAGAGTTTGAAACCTGGTGCGGCTGCACCAGTCGCACCGCCCAGGATTCTTTGGGAGGCCTCAATGTGTGCAAAGTTTTACTTTCTTGATCTGTCTCCTACTGCCCCTGGGACTTAAAGAAAGCGTCCCGGTCCACTGCTTGAGGTGGGGTGACCCCCGGGTGTTCGGAGGGGCGGCAGGGTATCTGCGGGGCGTTACTGTCAAGGGGCTGCTTTATTCACCCTACTCGCCTTTAAACTCCTCGGTCTGCCCAGTTACTTGTACATCTCTCTAGTTAATATGACGATGCTGTATCCTTCACCCAGTGACGTAACGCAAAAATATAACTTGAGGTTAAACTAAAAGTGTTTTTAAGATACCCCTTTGGATTTTGCTTGAATTTTTAAACGAATAAAATATTTTTTTTCTGAACTGGTTTCTTTGGGCCTATTTTTGCTTTTCCTTGTGTTCCCTGTCCCCAGGGTTTGACTGTCCCTGCCCGTCCTCCTCTGAGGATCAGCTTCTGGCTCAGCCTGTAAACAGAGATGAAAGCATAGCTGCCTCCTTGAGACCCTGTTCTCTGTTTGCACCAGACTCCCCCTGAGTGAATGACCTGGCAGGAGAGTTTCTACCGCCTTCGGTAGAAGAGAGACCCTCTCTTCTACCGAAGGCGGCCGTAGAAACCCACACTCTTTATTTTTGATTTGCAAAAGATAGAAACCAGAATATCGAAAGTGTTCATCTTGCATGTATACAATATTTCCAGGCCCCCATTCAGAGGACGGCCACTGACTCACCTTCTCCATGGGGGAGGTTTCTAACAAAGCTCCCAGTGTGCTCTGACCAATGAAAGGAATTGTGCATCGCCCGGCCTTTAAAAGAATGAAACCTACCTATTGAGGTCAGGCCCTTGGCTCTATGTCTGTGCTCAACCCTGGAGGAGTTGTAAGCAGACATCCCACGTCAGTGCACCTAGGACAAACTTCTGACATTGTGAGATGGGGGGAGATATGGGGGCATCATAAATTGATGAGGCAAGGATTCGCCCATAATGCGACTTGCCCCACTCAAGAACCTCGCCTTACGTATAATCATATTAATCAAATCTGTTCGTCCTTTATTTAGCATTTTCCCCAACACGCGGGTGTCCCCGAGAGGCTCGCATATGTGTTTCCTCATCTTTACGAAGCTTGCACTAACAAAAACGGCTGCTCTGCCGAAAACCCAGTCTGCGCATGCGTCGGTCATACCCATGTGATGTGACGCACTCGCATTCTGGAGGGATTGTATTGCTCATGCGCACTGATGCAGAAATGGCCGCTTGTCTCTCACCACGCTCTCCGCTTGCCACTGCTGCTTTTTGCCTATCTGTCTTTTGCACTAAATCTCTAATCGTATAGCCACTATAAAGTAAGGGTGGGTTAGAATTTATCATGGTATACAGTGTGATCATTTTGTGTATGATATTAATTTGTTTTCGCTTACTTTTCATGTACCGCGTCTCTGGGGCTGGGAAATCGGGAGTGGAGCCATACTTGAGGCTCTGCTGGGCACCGACACATGACCGGAGAAACTCTCCACTGCGCAGAAGCTGAAACCTGCCAGCTGGCTCCTGAAGCCAAATGCGCCTGAGAAACCAGCTCGAGAGATGCAACTCACCTTGAGAATCCAAGAACATTGTTGCAATGCTTTGTGAACTCTTATTCTTCATTGTAATCCATGGATGGGAACGTGAACCTGAGGGGCGGGCCTGAAATATTAAAATTCATGATGGGAACGGTGAATTTTGGAGGTGGTACTGTCCGCACCACCTCTCCTGACCAATCATAACATGAGAAACTGTCACTTGCTACATTGATGGGTGGTCTGAGGGTCCCCAAACCAGTATAATTACCCTAGTTTGGCTTAGGAAAATTGTCCGACTTGTCCGAGTAGCAGACCTGTCACTGACCCTACGATCTCTATAGGTGCTCACTTGAAAAGTGCTGCGGAGCACTCTGTCCATAATTTCCACAAACTCCTAAGGGGTGGAAATAATCCTAAGTGCTGGCGAAGCACTTTGCTGGGAAGTCGAAAATCCAATCGGGGTTACTGGCGGAATACTTGCGGGAAGGAGTAACGCAGGCGTTGCTTCTGGAAGCTGTGGGTGTTGGTCGTACCTTGGTGAACCCAGTCCTGATCCCAAATCCTGAGGGGTATCCTGACCTTACTGTCCGTGAGCTGTACCTGCTCGCTTTCTGGCATTCCTACCTGAGGGTCCTTGTCCCCGTCCTTTCAACTGACCCGTGGCCAGGGTTAGACTTCTCTCTGAATTAGGTAATTATAGTCCTGTGGGTTTGCGTCTTTCTCTCTCTCTCTCTTTCTCTCTCTCTCTCCATGCTTATGAACTACTTTAGCCCGTGAATTACTCTATCTACATTGAAAGCTGGTCATAGAAGTGATTATTAGAATTGTTCCAATTCTCTCCCCTTCCCTTTACAGAATCATCAAACTGTCATTTTTATTAGTGTGTTCCGATTTTTCCCCTCCCTTTAGTTGGTTTGCAGTGAATCTTGCAAGAATAGTTTTGAGCACATAAGATAAGTACATGTTCTAGGTCCCGTCCGTATCCAGTGTTCTAGTATAAAGTGACAGTGACTAGCTGAAATCTAATATTCCTCCCACTAGTTTCCCATATTATCAATGGTTCTAGTTCTAATTCTCAGTTATCTGATTATTTTAGTGTTAATGTGTGACGTATTATTTTGCCTATCACTTATTGACTTGTTATACTTCCTTTGAATTTTCTATATAAAACTTTGAACTTCCTCAGGTGTCTGTGGTCATTATATGAAGTTGTGGATAAGTTATACTGATTTTAAAGAGCAATTGGTTAGGTCTTGTCTACTTTTCCCTTTTAGCTCCAGGTCCGTCATAGTATTTGTGCCTGTGGTAAGTCAGGTACATGGTAGGCAGAGGTGAAGCAAATCCTTAATACTCTTAGAAGCGCGCACGAGGAAACGAAAACCCTCATCACCCGGTTCGCCACAAGTGATTGGTGTGGTATTTTGGAAACATTACACGTCAGGGCCCAGTGCGTGTAAGAGTAAGTAAGCTCTGGTGACCCGGGTGGCCTGCGCGCTCTAACAGTATTTTCTGGCTAGCAGAGGATGGTTTGGACTAATTAGATTAGGTAGACAGGATAGTTGATAAGCAAACCAAGGAAAATAAAATGTGCTGCTGATTTTACTGTATTGATTTAAAACTGTTTACATATTTTTGAAATGTTTTAAGGGTTTATATGTGTTTGAATATGATTTTTGCATTATTGCTATAAATGTTATACTAACCGAAGAACTGTTTGTGGTTGTTCAGTGTAGTCCGAATCCCCGGGGAAGTATTTAGCTAACGGTGAGCAGAATCCGGTTAGCTGTTGAAGTCACTAGGTTGGAGGTATTAGTGCAGGGTTAAGGATAACTGGAAGCACTAATTAGGACCTTTTCTGGAGTAAATGATAGCTACGAGTCCTGTATAAAACTTTCATTGCGATATCACCTAGTAAGGGTCGCATACGGAAGGAGTAGTAAGGTCTCCGAGGCTTGACTGGTAAGTAAGATAGTTCGCTGGTGAAAGCCTGGCTCAGTATATATCCCCGACTAAGGTGGATGAGTCAGAGGAATAACGGGTTCTATGTTACTAGTGTGAAGAGGCAGGCAAAGAAGTCTATCTCGAGTGAATGAAAAGTAGACAGAAGTGGTTTACTAGTAGCGAAAGAAAATTCTTGTATCTCTTTAGAACACTCAGACATAGTGGCAGACGTTGTGTGTTGTTGACTAAAACTTGCACTCGCACTTTAGAAAAAGTAAAAAGTTTCCGTTACCTTGTAAAGGAGGGAGTCAGTCGGCGAGCTGCTCTGACGTCACTCCGTGCCGCGCTGGTATTGGTCAGAACAGCGGGCGTGTAGTGAAGCTGAAGTTGTGAAGGAGGGGTGAGTGCCGAAGCGTGAGACTCCGTCTCGCGAAAAGGCCGCGCACCCATTGGTTAAGGGTTTTTGTATTCTCTAACCTGATTGGATATTGTGAAATAAAAGTCGCGCTAGCATTGGAAGCACAAAGGTAAACAAAATTGATCAAGCCGAATTAGAAGCGAGTCTGGAGACTTGCAGGTGGTATCCAGAGTTCATACCAAATCCACAGTACTTAGGTTTCAAGAAAGAACAGACCCTACGAGGTAGACCGCAAAAGATGTACGGACAGAAAAGGAAAATGTCATTCCCGGATAAAATAAAGAACTTTTTTAAAACAGACAAGCCCATTAGAACGAGGGAGGGGGTGATCATTCCTCCCCCGAATACACCTGCTTCATTCATGATGTTTGAGAAGGGGTATCATACTTGCGTGTGGTTAGAAAATTGGGTAAAATATTCTGCAGATGATGGAGTTTTAGCTTTTCCTATTGATGGTACCTTTAATGGTAGGATCCTGTCTAACTTAAGAACCCGCATGAATGAATTACATCCTAGACCCAGATTGACCCAGTACGAAGCCTTAGAGGAGTGGGAAATTGAGGCTTTTGAAAGGGATAGACCCCGGATGGACAAGGGAGTGAGTAGATGGTATCCGAGGGTCCATAACGAAACCAAAGAGCAGAAGATGAAACAGTGGAGACTAAACATGATGACAGAGGGTTTGTTTCCAATGAGGGGAGTATCAGAACCAGAAAAAGGGAAAAGTAAAGAAAAGACCCATCACACCATGCCCGTAGGTGAGTCAGAAGATGAGCACCTAGAAGACTTGTTAATGAAAGCCCCTTGTCCCTATGCAGCCGAATTTGAGCCCATAAGTCCCATGAACCCGTTTGGCAAATATCCTAGAAGTCGAAGAGATAGCGAGACTGGTGAACAGGTACAAGCAGTAAAGCTAGTGAAAAGGATGGGTTTTGCAGACCTAAACCTGTGGTCCCGAATTATCAGCCGTTTGGAGAGGGGCCCCCACAATTGGTTGTTCCAACTGCTCCAAGTATTTATCCTTCCTTGGTACCTCAGGTGTTGCATGATAATTCTGCAGACACGGCATTGAGAGAAAGGGAGAGAGAAGCTCTGGCTAGACAGCGAGAGGAGTTAGTTAGAACCCTTACCCAGACACATCCCCATCCCGATTCCTTGACTATTCCTGTAACTATTGGTCCAGCTATCCCACTGTATAAAAATGACATGGCTAGTCCCCGTCCCCCTGTTCTCTCCCCAATAATGCCTATTCCTTGCATCCCGACCCCGAAGAGGGAAGTATTTATGGATGAAGATCAAGAAAGTGAATGCGAATCGGTGGTCCTGATGGACTTGCCTATTAGAGAGCCTAGGGCTAGTGCATCGGGGGCAAGAAGTCGAACTAGACCAAAAGACGTGGTGATTGAAGGTACATCAGGGGTAAGGAGTGCTACGGTAGTATCCCCAGAAGAATTAGACAGGTGGTCAAAGGAGCTGGAGAAGGAGACCACTCCCCAATCTAAAGCATTAGAGATATATAAATTAAGGATAGAAATAGAAGAAATGATGGCTGGAAATGTAGGAGTTGAGCGCCTAAGCTCGTACAGTGAAGAAGAGTTACTGTTTATCAGCAAACATTTAACCCGGAGTGCTAGGTCGCTCCATGAAAAGATAATGGATACAGCCGCAGAGATGGGAATTGATGTCAGTAATTCAAAAATCCTTCAGAAACCTTATAGAGTAGACTTTACAGACAAGGTTTTGGAAAGCTTGAATGTGGGGGGAAAACAGATCCAAATAAAGGAATTGTTAAAACTTCTGCAGAAGTGGGGAGAAGTGGGAAAATGGAGAACCCGGTGGGCAAAGAAAAGGGAAGAAAGCAGGGCTAGGTCTCAGACTTCAGAGTTTGCGATAAGGGAAGTAACTCCAGCAGAAAAATTGTGCCCCATGAGGGAGGTCCCGGGAGGGAAATATGTCCATGTCCCTTGGTCTCGACAGGATATTGTGTCATTTACAAATGATTTCCCAAAATTACGAGAAAAGCCAGTCGACTGGTACAGACAGGTCGAACGCTTCATAAAAGTTCAGAAGTGTCTGTTAAAAGACCTGGATGGATTTTTCGACATTGTGGTGCCTGTAGATTTGTGGACCGACTGTAAAATTGAAATTGATTGGCCTAGTGAGGAATATGCCCGAGATGAGAAAACAGGGGCTCCTGCACCAGAGGTAATGAGGAAATATGAACAAGTCATACAATACCTCAAGAAAAAGGTACCAGCTAAGGAAACTGATTGGACCAGAATAGATAGAACTACCCAAGAGCGAGACTAAACTGTTCACTCCTTTTATGAAAGGTTACTACAGGTATTTAAAACTTACAGTGGTATTGATAATGTCGACATGAAGGACATGACCCACTTCAGTTATAGATTTGTATTAGGATTAAGGCCTGAAATATCCCAATGGATTCGAGATAATAAAATCAGTTGGCAGGGTAAACCCATAGATGATGTCCTGAAGTATGCAAAATATTGTGAGGATGAAATCGAAAATAAAAAGAAAGCCCTCAAGGAGAAGGTGATGTGGGCTCAGGTGAAATTGGCTGAACAACAAGAAAAACAGCTAAGCAAATTAACTACCAGTAATAACACACAGAACGCAACAGCTGGGGGGGGAGGAAAGCCCCGAGTTAAAATGAGTCGCGAGGAGGCCATGAAAAAGTTCCCGTGTCATGGGTGCGGCCAGATAGGGCATTGGCGAGACGAGTGCCCACACCTGCAGGCCGGTAATGCCCCTGTAAATGGTTTAACTCCACAGGTACCGAAAGAGGGGACAAGAAAGAACCAGCAACAGGTAAAATTACCTCCAGTACCTCGCGCACCTAGACAGAACTATAAGTATCAGGGTCAGCAGAATGAAAGGGCGGAAGTATGGGAAGTAGAGAATGAAAGAGATGCGATCATCCCACAGTATTTGTTGAACGATACTTTCCTCTGTGAAGATCAAGATTGACGGGCCTGAGAGGGGAGGACGAGGAGTGCGTACTTGGCGCCTCCTTACCGGTAGACCAGAGTGGACCATACATTGAAGGAAAGGTGGAAGGGAATGATGTCACCTTTCTGTTGGACACTGGGGCTACCAGATCTACTGTGAGAACAGTGGATGTTCCTAACCTACCCCTCTCGGGAGAAGCTATCCAAGTAGTGGGTGTCTCTAATCAAATAATAAGTACTCCAGTAACAGAGCCAATGGAAGTTTCTATAGGAAATTTCAAGGAAATGCACAGATTTGTGGTCTGTGATTCCAGTCCTGTGAACCTATTAGGACGTGATTTGCTGTGTAAAATGCACTGCACCATCTTTTGCTCACCAAAGGGCGTCGAACTTCAGACCCCCGATGAAGATGGGTTGTACAAACTGATGTTGGCCAGACCAGATTCAGCTCTCAAAATATTATCAGTTGAGGATTTGCCTGAAGAGCTCCAGTTAAGAGTAGTTCCAGAAGTGTGGGATTTCACAGGAAAGGATGTAGGTTTAATGGCAAACGTGGACCCAGTTAAAATAACCATTAAAGCCAATGCTGTATACCCCAAAACAAGACAGTACAAAATGAGTGCAGAAGTGAAAACAGGAGTAGCAACTGAAATTACCAGACTGCTCGAAGCAGAAATAATAGAAGAAGTGTTGAGCAGTCCCTGTAATTCCCCGATCATTGGGATCAAAAAGCCGAGTGGAAAGTACAGGGTAGTGCAAGATTTGCGCAAGGTAAACCAGATTGTTGTGCCTTGCTGTCCAGTGGTGCCGAACCCTGCAGTGATACTATATCAGATTCCCTGGAATGCAGAATGGTTCACTGTCATTGACCTGTGCCATGCATTCTTTTCCATCCCATTGCACCCCGAAAGCAAATTTCTTTTCAGTTTTGAATTTGACAGTCACATCTATGTCTGGAATCGTGTCCCCCAGGGGTACACTGAAAGTCCCTCGATTTTCAACCAGATACTAAAGAAATGCCTTGAAACCCTAGTGCTGCCAAAGGAGTCTGTTTTGGTACAGTACATAGATGACCTGTTAGTGGCATCCAAAACCCAGACGGACTGTGTCACTGACACCATTGCCTTGCTGAATCATCTAGGAAAGGGAGGACATAAAGTGTCACCTGACAAGTTACAATTCTGTAAGAACTCAGTGAAGTATCTGGGACACCAAATAGAAAAGGGAATCAGGAAAGTTACATCAGAAAGGATCAAAATAATCAAAGACATGGAACTGCCTAGAACGCAGAAAGAGGTGAGAATGTTCTTGGGAGTTGTAGGTTACTGCAGACAATGGATTGTAGGATTTGCAGCTCTAGCCAAACCTCTGATAAAAATGACAAGGAAAGGAGTGGAAGACCCTGTTAGTTGGGACAGCGAAAGCATGAGCGCTTGGGTAACTCTGAGGAGCTGTCTATGTACTGCTCCTGCATTGGGTATGCCTGACTACTCCAAGAAATTTGAGCTATTCTGTGACACCAGAGAAAATTGTGCTCTTTCAGTCCTGACCCAAGAGCACGGATTAATTAGACGACCAGTGGCCTATTTCTCGGCCACCCTGGATCCGGTGGCTGCTGGATTACCTGGATGTCTGAAGGCAGTCGCGGCTACTTGTGTCAGTCTGGAACAGAGTGAGAACATTGTCATGGGACATCCTGTCACGGTATATGTTCCTCATTCTGTTGTAATCTTACTGACTAGAACTAAGACCCAGTACCTCACACCTAGTCGGCTGACTAAGTATGAGAGAATTTTGATTGGTGCTGAAAATGTGACCATTTCCCGGTGCAATGTCCTAAACCCTGCGACATTGTTACCCGTTCCTCTGGATGTAGAACTCGAAGAGGAGGGGGAACACAATTGCATTGATCTAACTGAGTTCAGTACTAAGCCCCGTCCTGATATCCGTGAAATTGCACTACTGAATGGGGACACGACAATGTTCGTGGATGGCTCATGTTTAAGACATGAGAGCAAGGGGTTGTGTGCTGCCTATGCTGTGGTCACATTGACGGAAACAATAGAAGCATCTTACCTGAGCGAAGTGAAATCTGCACAAGTGGCGGAGCTCATCGCGCTCACCAGAGCATGTAAGAGGGGTAAGAACAAGAGAATAACTGTTTACACCGACAGCCAGTACTGTTACGGGGTTGTTCATGACTTCGGCCAATTGTGGTTGCAAAGAGAATTCATGACTTCCTCCGGCACACCTATCAGAAATGGAAAGGTGGTGCATAACTTACTGGAAGCTATCCAATTGCCCCAAGAATTGGCTGTGGTCAAGTGTGCGGCTCACCGAACAGGAAATGATGATGTGACCGCCGGTAACAGGTACGCTGACCAAATTGCACAGTTCTGTGCCCGATACCAAATGTCCCTCCAAATTGCGTTGTGGGGTGGAACCAGCTGCCAACTTATGTTGTTTGAGAATGTGTCAACGTGGGAAGAATTGAAAGATATACAGCAGACAGCAGACAGACAGGAGAAAGGAAGATGGGCAGCCGAGGGATGCAAATTGAGAGATGATGGTGTGGTAGTGAACTCGAATGCAGTGCCTGTATTACCTGACAGCCTGATAGATCCCATGATCAGAATGATACATGAACCAACACATATGGGAAGGGATGCAATGTGTCGGGTGTTTGAAAAAGTGTTCTGTAGTTCAAGGTTCAGGAACCAGGCGGAAAAGCTTTGCCAGAGGTGCCTAGTGTGTCAGCAATTCAATGCAGGAAAGAAGACTGTGGTAGAACAGAGTAACATTGGAAAGGCGATAGGTCCCTTTGTCAGAATACAGGCAGACTTTATAACCATGCCTAAATGTAATGGGTACAGATACGTCTTAGTCATAGTTTGCCTATTCTCCAGGTGGGTGGAAGCATATCCGGCAAAGAAAAATGATGCCATAACCACAGCCAAACTATTGCTTAGGGAGTTGATACCCAGGTATGGAATTCCAGAGACGATCGAAACGGACCAAGGTGGGCATTTTGCCAACGAAGTCCTATTGGAACTCTGTAAAGCATTCAAAATGAAGCAAAGACTGCACTGTGCCTACCATCCAGAGGCTTCTGGGGTAGTGGAGCAAGTAAACGGCACTCTGAAATCCAGACTGGCCAAAATGTGTGATTCCACAAAAATGAACTGGATAGAGGCTTTACCCCTTGTGCTGATGAGTTTGAGAAGTATCCCGAGCAGAAAAACTGGCCTGAGTCCCCATGAAGTGTTGATGGGGAGAGTGATGCGACAGGCATGGGTACCCGGACACAAACTGCTAAGCATTTCTGATGACATGGTATTAGAATACTGCAAGCAGCTGGGTGACCAAGTGCGTTCTCTCTCTCAGCAGATTGGAGAGACTGAAGACGAGTGGCCAAAGACTCCAGCACACAAACTGCAACCTGGGGATTGGGTGGTGTTGAAGAAACACACCCGGAACAGTTGCCTGCAACCAAGGTGGGGAAAGCCACGACAAGTGATCCTCGTCACTACAACTGCTGTGAAGTGTGCTGGTGTACCGAAGTGGATCCACGCCAGCCACACAAAGCGGGTAGCTGGAGAAAACGCGACTGGAGCTGAAGGCAGTTCAGCTGAAGAGGCTTCCGAGGAGGAAAGTCCGGAGATAGCTGACATCGCACTGCCGAGCACAAGTCAGGACGTTGAATGGTATCCAGCCGAAGACCAGGTTCAGGACCCAATACGAACCAGGAAATACTCCTACTTAGACAGTGAGTGGGATAGTCCAGGTGAGTTAGAAATAGAAGAAGCAGGTCAGGTCAACGAAAGTCACAATACACCTGATCAGGAAGTAGGCCAAGTAGGGACAGATCAAAGCATCGAAACTGCTCCTGAAGCTCCAGAAAACGGAAAGGGACAGTTAGAAATTAGAGCTGACGTTCATGCAGAAGAAAACGAAGAGATCGAAGGGCATGAACAGGAACAGATAGAGATAGATGAACGTGCTCAGACAACAGAAATAAAAGCAACCCGGAATAAAAAGCAAGTGCGATTTGAATCTGAGCAAGGGCAGATTAGGGACCAGGCAGAAGAAATAGATGAAAGACCTGGAACCAGTCAGACAGGCAGGGAAACAGTGGTGCCACAACAAAAAGTAAAAAGAGTGCACGGAGAAGGCCACGTTTCCTCAACCACTGGGAGGAGCGGAGGCAGAAGTGAACCCAGATACGTCAAGAGACTAAGGCTCAGACTAAAGACAGTCGGAGAAAGACTGAAAGACCGAAAAAGGGCTGAAAGTGAAAGGAGGGCAGCCCAGGTAAAGTCACTGAGAAAGAGTGACAGGATAAAGAAAAAGAACAGACTATATCAGAGCCCTGAATGGACGTACTTTGTGTTGGAAGAAATTGACGATCCACACCACAGTGGCAACAGTGACGAAGGGTCTATTGCTGATCGGAGTTCTGACGAAGACCCTCCGTGAAAGAGTCCGAAGTGAGCCCTTGGTGCGAAGAAACCAAGAGGGGTAGCAAAGGCCGCCTGTAAGCTGAAAATGTCTGATCCGAGTGTCTCTGGAAGATCCAGGTGTGGGTGTCTTAGAATGTGTTGTAAGATATGCTGTTGTAGTATAGCGATACTAATAGTAATATGGATAGGACTATCAGTTTTTCTACCTTTTATGATAAGTAGAGACCCTAATTTTTCCCCTACTGAACCCGAAATAGCAGACGTAGAAGCTGTCCAGACTGTAGAAACTCCACGCAGTTTAGCAAGACGCGACAAACAAGTCTCACTGACAAACACACGACCTAAATTAGAAGCATCAGATGAGGATGGACTACATTTCCGAAAGTTAAGAAACAGGACGCAGTTGAATGTTTTCGCTAACTTATTGGTGCATTACGTAGAAGCTATGGAAATAGAAGACTGTTATGTCTGCATGATGCTACCAACCTCAGTGGCTGAAGGCGTGACATACCACCATCTACCTTTGACCTATGGAATCTCCTGTAGTGTATTGGCTAGTTTGTTTTATAGACACACTTTACAGTACTATTATTCGGATGTTGACGTAGTATTTTCTGAACTTCCTATTAGAAGAAACCTGAACCGTGTACATACAACAAGTGATGTGACTAATTATATGGGGGAATACTTTCTGACTATAGGTAACATAGATTTAGATGAAGCAAAACAAGCTAATCTGACCTGTTCTCTGCAAGAGCAGGAAAAGATGTTTCTAAAAATGGCAGACAAACGGAGAGAAAAGCTTCAAAGGAAGGCAAGTGATGAAAAAGATAGAATTCCTAGGTGGGCTGAGCACATGGATAACACCTCGCAAAGCGAAGCTAGTCCTGCCTTGTTGTTGGATTTTGAACGAAAGGGAAAACTATGTATTCATAGAGAAAGGACAGAGTATTATAACAATGTATTCATTGGTTCCAGCGAGTGCGAACATAATTACAAGATAATTGGTGGTTGGGGTTTCAAAAATGGGTCAGAACCTGTGTTTCCCGGAATATATTATATATGTGGGAACAAGGCTTATTTCAAATTGCCGGATCACTGGTATGGAAGCTGCTACTTTGGCATTGTCTTTCCAAAGATATACCATGTGAACAATGCAGCTGGAAGCAATGAAGGAACTAATGGCTTAGTGCGTAGTAGACGTGAAAGTATAGGTGAAATTATAGGTGATGTTTTTAGTGCACTGATACCTGGAATGGGGGTAATTCTGAACACTCATAAAATCTATAAATTGTCTACAGTAGTGGACCGGTTATCAACTGACACTGCTGGTGGTTTCCTGATGATCAATACCGAATTGGTTGCGATCAGGTCAATGGTTTTACAAAACCGACTTGCCCTTGACACCCTATTAGCAAAAGAGGGCGGAGTCTGTAGAATGCTGAAAGCGCAACATTGTTGCACTTACATTCCTGATAAAAGTACCCAATTAAAGCAACATGTAAGGAACATAACTAATTTGGGAAAAGAACTCGAACCATTAGAGGTTGACAGTGCCTGGATAAGATTAACTAGAGGTCTCTCCTCTATAGGTAGTTGGTTTACTAACCTAGGTAGAAGTCTTGTGTGGAAAATCCTGATGCCAATGGCTATAATAGGTGTAGTTATATTGATCATTTTTATCTGCTGCAAATGCCAGAAACGCAAAAAGAAATACACTGTGAATCAAAGGGGATTGAAAAGAAACATTGACGAATTAGAATTAGACGAATTAAAGCATGAAATATACAAAAAGGCGAAAAATCACCACTCTCATAAAGAAGCTGCGAGAAAACTGAATAATAAGTTTGTTGAAATTGAAATGAATGAAATGAAAGAATGAAAAGTTGGCATCTGATTCCTTTAGGGTGATGATAGTAAATATCATCAAAGAGGGGATTGATGAGGCAAGGATTCGCCCATAATGCGACTTGCCCCACTCAAGAACCTCGCCTTACGTATAATCATATTAATCAAATCTGTTCGTCCTTTATTTAGCATTTTCCCCAACACGCGGGTGTCCCCGAGAGGCTCGCATATGTGTTTCCTCATCTTTACGAAGCTTGCACTAACAAAAACGGCTGCTTTGCCGAAAACCCAGTCTGCGCATGCGTCGGTCATACCCATGTGATGTGACGCACTCGCATTCTGGAGGGATTGTATTGCTCATGCGCACTGATGCAGAAATGGCCGCTTGTCTCTCACCACGCTCTCCGCTTGCCACTGCTGCTTTTTGCCTATCTGTCTTTTGCACTAAATCTCTAATCGTATAGCCACTATAAAGTAAGGGTGGGTTAGAATTTATCATGGTATACAGTGTGATCATTTTGTGTATGATATTAATTTGTTTTCGCTTACTTTTCATGTACCGCGTCTCTGGGGCTGGGAAATCGGGAGTGGAGCCATACTTGAGGCTCTGCTGGGCACCGACACATGACCGGAGAAACTCTCCACTGCGCAGAAGCTGAAACCTGCCAGCTGGCTCCTGAAGCCAAATGCGCCTGAGAAACCAGCTCGAGAGATGCAACTCACCTTGAGAATCCAAGAACATTGTTGCAATGCTTTGTGAACTCTTATTCTTCATTGTAATCCATGGATGGGAACGTGAACCTGAGGGGCGGGCCTGAAATATTAAAATTCATGATGGGAACGGTGAATTTTGGAGGTGGTACTGTCCGCACCACCTCTCCTGACCAATCATAACATGAGAAACTGTCACTTGCTACATTGATGGGTGGTCTGAGGGTCCCCAAACCAGTATAATTACCCTAGTTTGGCTTAGGAAAATTGTCCGACTTGTCCGAGTAGCAGACCTGTCACTGACCCTACGATCTCTATAGGTGCTCACTTGAAAAGTGCTGCGGAGCACTCTGTCCATAATTTCCACAAACTCCTAAGGGGTGGAAATAATCCTAAGTGCTGGCGAAGCACTTTGCTGGGAAGTCGAAAATCCAATCGGGGTTACTGGCGGAATACTTGCGGGAAGGAGTAACGCAGGCGTTGCTTCTGGAAGCTGTGGGTGTTGGTCGTACCTTGGTGAACCCAGTCCTGATCCCAAATCCTGAGGGGTATCCTGACCTTACTGTCCGTGAGCTGTACCTGCTCGCTTTCTGGCATTCCTACCTGAGGGTCCTTGTCCCCGTCCTTTCAACTGACCCGTGGCCAGGGTTAGACTTCTCTCTGAATTAGGTAATTATAGTCCTGTGGGTTTGCGTCTTTCTCTCTCTCTCTCTTTCTCTCTCTCTCTCCATGCTTATGAACTACTTTAGCCCGTGAATTACTCTATCTACATTGAAAGCTGGTCATAGAAGTGATTATTAGAATTGTTCCAATTCTCTCCCCTTCCCTTTACAGAATCATCAAACTGTCATTTTTATTAGTGTGTTCCGATTTTTCCCCTCCCTTTAGTTGGTTTGCAGTGAATCTTGCAAGAATAGTTTTGAGCACATAAGATAAGTACATGTTCTAGGTCCCGTCCGTATCCAGTGTTCTAGTATAAAGTGACAGTGACTAGCTGAAATCTAATATTCCTCCCACTAGTTTCCCATATTATCAATGGTTCTAGTTCTAATTCTCAGTTATCTGATTATTTTAGTGTTAATGTGTGACGTATTATTTTGCCTATCACTTATTGACTTGTTATACTTCCTTTGAATTTTCTATATAAAACTTTGAACTTCCTCAGGTGTCTGTGGTCATTATATGAAGTTGTGGATAAGTTATACTGATTTTAAAGAGCAATTGGTTAGGTCTTGTCTACTTTTCCCTTTTAGCTCCAGGTCCGTCATAGTATTTGTGCCTGTGGTAAGTCAGGTACATGGTAGGCAGAGGTGAAGCAAATCCTTAATACTCTTAGAAGCGCGCACGAGGAAACGTCAAGGGGCTGCTTTATTCACCCTACTCGCCTTTAAACTCCTCGGTCTGCCCAGTTACTTGTACATCTCTCTAGTTAATATGACGATGCTGTATCCTTCACCCAGTGACGTAACGCAAAAATATAACTTGAGGTTAAACTAAAAGTGTTTTTAAGATACCCCTTTGGATTTTGCTTGAATTTTTAAACGAATAAAATATTTTTTTTCTGAACTGGTTTCTTTGGGCCTATTTTTGCTTTTCCTTGTGTTCCCTGTCCCCAGGGTTTGACTGTCCCTGCCCGTCCTCCTCTGAGGATCAGCTTCTGGCTCAGCCTGTAAACAGAGATGAAAGCATAGCTGCCTCCTTGAGACCCTGTTCTCTGTTTGCACCAGACTCCCCCTGAGTGAATGACCTGGCAGGAGAGTTTCTACCGCCTTCCGTAGATGAGAGACCCTCTCTTCTACCGAAGGCGGCCGTAGAAACCCACACTCTTTATTTTTTATTTGCAAAAGATAGAAACCAGAATATCGAAAGTGTTCATCTTGCATGTATACAATATTTCCAGGCCCCCATTCAGAGGACGGCCACTGACTCACCTTCTCCATGGGGGAGGTTTCTAACAAAGCTCCCAGTGTGCTCTGACCAATGAAAGGAATTGTGCATCGCCCGGCCTTTAAAAGAATGAAACCTACCTATTGAGGTCAGGCCCTTGGCTCTATGTCTGTGCTCAACCCTGGAGGAGTTGTAAGCAGACATCCCACGTCAGTGCACCTAGGACAAACTTCTGACATTGTGAGATGGGGGGAGATATGGGGGCATCATAAATTGCAACTCTTGTCAGCACCCAGCAATACAAGCAGCTTTATCATAGGGAAAGTGGGGTGAATCCTAAAGTCAAAACCTAAAAGCACTTACTTGGTGGGGGATGGTCAGATATGTGGGGTGCACTGAAAATGACATGAAAGAATTAAAGGTTGAGTAAATCTCCCCAGAATTACGAAGGGCTCAGGTGATCACTTTTCGACCTGGCCCTTTCTGCAGGGACATCAGACTTGTTCCTCTCCTCCTCCTACATTTAGCTGAGTTTGTTTTGTTGCCTTTTGGACTCTGTACACTTTACCACTACTAACCAGTGCTAAAGTGCTTGCGCTCTCTACTCTAAACATGGTGGAATGAGCTTATACCCAATTGGCATATTAATTTACTTAGAAGTCCCTAGTAAAGTTGCACTACACCGGCCTGTAAATTAAATACTAGTGGGTCTGGAGCACTGATTGTGCCACCCACTTAAGTAGCCTTTCAAACATTTCTCAGGCCTGCCATTGCAGAGCTTGGGTGTGCAGTTTAAGCTGCCATTCAACCTAGCAAAATAAACCTTTTGACATGCCCAAACCTTCCTTTTTAATACATATAAGTTACCCCCACTCTCGGCCCCGGAAAGCCCAGAGGTCCCTGACATAGTTAGCTGAAAACTAAGCCTTTCTGGGATCTATCTGTGGTGTCAAAGCCATCCTGCCGACCAATAGACGAGATCACTTCTTCCTCAGGAGGTCGCATATCTCTTTGCCCAGGAGCTTGTACAGTGTACCCCCACATATATGGCTATTTGTAAAGAGTGTTTATGGATTATTTATGCCTATTTGGTGCTTTCACGTTTTTATTAGTTTACCTCTGTGTCGTGGGATATTGCTTTCACTGCCCTTGGGACACTGCTTCTTGAGTTCCCGCCTCCTCGCTCCACTGCGGCTTGCCATTTGAGCAGAGGGAACCGGAACTCGCTTGACACACATAGTGCACTTCTGGCTGGGTCCTGCACGCTCCTCCTTAATAATTTACCATCCTCAACAAACACCACCAAACTCCCTCGTATAACGCGCGTTGCCCGTATCAAAGCCCAGTCTTTGCCTAAACATAAGCTGGACATTGCTGAGTTGATTGATGCTCAGGGCTTTGATATGCTTTTTATTACAGAAACATGGGCTGATCAGGCAGCAGGCCCTGTTTTCTGTGTTGCAGTTCCACAGGGCTTCACAGTATTCAGACATGATAGAACCCATAAAAAAAAGGGGGTAGACTCTCTTTGATCTATCGTGATACCCGCAAGCCTCCTTCAAGCCTACATCCTCCCAAGACTGTGAAGTCTTGCTTTTCAATCTAAAAATAGTCAATCGTCTCCCTTTTAAAGGGTTGTTACTTGACCATCCACCAGGGGCCAAAAACGGGTTTCTCACCTCTCTTAACCCACTTCTAGAAACCTGTGCTCCCACATTCTGGGTGATTTCTATTTTCATCTTGATTACCCCCTCAATTTGTTAAGCATAGTAGGAACACTTTTCCATCAAGATCAGATTTTTATATTCAGATAGTAGAGTCTTATAACGAGAGAGCTCACTTCCATTATAGTTTGATCTCCAATGTCTCTCCTGTCTACTACAATCTTGTTTTTTTAGATCTAAGGGCTTCTGAAAATCAAGGAGCTGACGGGACTTTCCTGTTACTTGAGGCTTTTTTGTGGGGACCTAATTATCAGCAGCCGACATGAGCCAATGATTAAACTGAATGGAGGCATGTTCTGCTTTCTCAGGCAGTTTAGTTTGGGAACGCGAAAGTTGGAGACTAAGCATGTTGTTGTCAACCTGCTTCTTGTTGCGGTAAGATCTTGTAGACATATTGGATATGCTAGCCTGAGCGGTATGTCGACTATTAATTTGAAGATAACTGCAAAATAGTGAGTCCAAGTCAGTTGTAGGATCTCTTTGATAGTAGTTAATTCACTATTGGTGAAAATTCCATCTAGGGTATGGCCAGCCTGATGCGTGGGGCCCATAACTTTTTGGTTTAGGCCAACACGCAGGGATTGTATGCTCGCAATCAGCTCATGGATGAGCTCACACTGCCTCAAGCTGAACTCAGGAAAAATGGAGATAGTGCTTTTCGGCAACTACTCCCCAGGTTGGTCGCAGATCTGGTGGCTGGACGAATTGGGGGCAGTAGCTATTCCAGCTCCCAAAGCAAAAAATCTGGGAGGGATTATTGCCGAGAAATTTAATTTTGATGCACAGGTCAATGCCGTCTCCTCATCTAGCTTCTTTCTACTTAAGGTGATTAATAATATCCTACCTTTTATTCCAGCAGATAGTAGGAAAACTGTGGTTTCAGCTCTACCTCTTGCCAAACTGGACTAATGCAATGGGCTCTATCTCGGCAAGCCCGGGAAGCAGAAACAAAAGTTTCAGATGATTCAGAATGCCTCTGCAAGGCTTCTGCTAGCGATCCCCAAGTTTCAATCAGTAGGGGAGCATCTTCAGATGCTACACTGACTTCCAGTTAGGAGTCGCAATAATTTTAAGGCTACTTGCATTACATATAAGGCACTTCATGGTACCGGCCCTCAGTTCTTGAGGCGGTCACTGCACTGGTATTTTCCAAACAGATACCTTCGTTCGGAAGAGGCAAAACGGATGCTCCCTCCCAGATTTCGAAAATCCAACTGGGGCCGCAGGAGCTTCACAGTGGGGGCTGTGAAGCTCTAGAACAGCCTCCCCATTTCCATCAGAATTCTCCCT
This sequence comes from Lissotriton vulgaris, assembly GCF_964263255.1. Lineage (NCBI taxonomy): Eukaryota > Metazoa > Chordata > Amphibia > Caudata > Salamandridae > Lissotriton > Lissotriton vulgaris. Next base: position 155,094,262 of record NC_141687.1, read on the forward strand.
TCTCTGTCAGCCTTCAGGAAAGCTCTGGCTATTCAACAAAAAGAGGTCTCAGCTCACTCAGGACTGCTAGCGCCAAGACACTGTTTGGTATTCAGGCGCTTTATACATTTTAATAACATAACATAACTTTGTATGCTTGGGTCCTCCAGTCAGAGGAATGAGATGCATCAGCTCCATGGGGTCCAACATATCGGGCTCCTTGTCACAGGTATCATCATTGTCTGGGGCTGCCTCGGATGGAGGGGTTCCCGATGTCCACCATAGCCTGCCATGTTTAGTTTCCCCATTAGACTCTGTAAGGGGACTCCTCGATGTCCGAAGGAGAGGGGGACTGATCGGCCTCCTTGTCACCTAGCTCCATCAGTGTATCTGGTTTGAGAGTTGGGAGGAAGGAGGAAGGGCTGAGGAGGGGCTTGGCTCATAGCAAGAGCGCCCGGTCGACCCCCGGGGTATGAGGGCATTTGCGTGGGTTCTCGAGGTGTCTTGCATCAAGTTGCCCTGGAGGTATTGGGGCTGTGTTCCCAGAGAGGTGTTCTCTCTGTCAGTGGTTTAAAGCATCTTTGCGCCATTTTGAAAAGTTTTTGCTCCAAAGGTACCCCCGCATCTGAGACCACCTTATGGATTGATAAACAGCCTCACAGAATACGTCTGTGATCAGGAAATAGGAGACTCTTCGCAGGGCCGGCTTTATCGTGGGTGGTGCCCAGTGCTATTGTCTTTTTAGGTGCCTCCAATGATCTACTTTTACACTAATTCTCTTACTACCACGCTCCAGCAGTGCCCCTCATCTGTCCATAGTCCTTCTCTGACATACATTTCATTTTTCATAGTTCTTTGCAGGAGACACATTAACCCTCTGTGCTACTGTATAATGAGTCAAAACTGCCACTAGACACTATTCCGATTTTTCACCAGTGGGAGCATTAATCACTAGAGTTGCCTTGACATTTTTATTGTTGCCTTTAAACTGCTGAACATCAAGGAAGTTCATCTCCTTTTAAACCCATGAGTTATTTTTAAACACAGCACCTCCCACCAGAATCATCTCCTGTTGCGCCTGCATCGGTCGCACCGCCATTAAGCCAGTCCTGCCTCTTCCGCATATGAGTCCCCAAACTCATGCATTCTCTCAGAGGGCACTAAAGCTGGGGGGTACCCAGAAGTATTTGAAAATGCCTAGGGACAATGTGTCCGTGATTTTACACATTATCGAGGCGGGCACCAACCTCCCTTTATTTTGTAGGGATCAAGGATCAATGCCTGGGTTGGTGTTCTATGCTGCCAGAGGCACTGGCCAGAGCTTGCATGGGATATCCCGAGCCATGCTCCTGCCATTGGTAGAAGGGAAAAACACCTGCATCAGAAGGCGTGTGTCACGTAAAATGCATGCCCTCTAGTGGTGAAAACACGACTGTGCACCAGCCCCGCAGCCTCATCCAAGGCAGAGGGTATGTTTTTAATTGACCCTTTTTGGATTCTACTTGGATTTTTAAATGAATAAAAAAAGTTTTTTTTTCTGAGCCGGTTTCATTGGACCTTTTTTTTTTGCTCTTCCTTTTGTTCTCTATCCCTAGTTAACTGTACCTGCCCATCATGCTCCAAGAAACAGCCTTCAGCCTGTAGTAGTAGTAGTAGTATACTTGTAAAGCGCACAGCTGCCCATCATCGGGGCGTCCCGGCGCTGTATAACGCTGTGGAACCCTTCCTGGCTCTCCCTGTGAGATGCCCCTCCTGGGCACCCCCAAGGTGAAGCCAGGCATCCCAGTGTTGTAGGGGCCGTTGTGGAGATTAAGCAAGCTATTGCCCAGAGCTGCAGCGTGGGACCCCATGATTACAGTAGGTGCCGAGGCGAGAATTATCGAGTCCGCAGACAATGAGCCCAAGATCCTGCCGCGTCGGGAATTGAACCCTGGTCCCGGGCCAGTCCTCTGCATCAAGGTCTTCCGCTCTAACCATTGAGCCACACTTCTCCAGTGTTAGAAATGGGGGTCTCTAGCTGGCAATGGGTTGACCCTTCTTCCTACTCAGGGTAAGTTGGACACACTTCTTAAATAATCCCTGGTCACCCCCTTGGTAGTTTAGCAACAGCAGGCAGGCTTATCTCGGAGGTAGTGTGTAAACCATTTGTGCACACATACTGTAATACAGTGAAAACACTGAAAAATGGACACCACACCAGTTTAGAAAAATAAGTTATCTTTATCTAAACCAATCAATACCAAAACGACAAAAATCCAACATACAATGATTAAAATGTGATTCTTTAGAATGTAAAACCAGTTCTGTCCACAGCAAACTATAGATGCGACACTTTCAACACAAAATACCATGGATGCATCACAATCATAAACAAAAACAGCGGCTGAGAAGGTGATGCGTTGGTTCCTTACTCCAGAGGAGGTGAGGCGTTGGTTCCTTACTGCCACGCAAGGGAGGTGATGCATCAGTTCCTTAGTAAAGGGGAGGTGATGCATCTGTTTCTTACTGTGCGTCGTGGTGATGCATTGGTTTCTTACTGCGGCCTGGTGTCCTTCTAGACTTGGCACCCCAGTGCGATGCGTAGGGATCGGGGCTGCGTCAGTTCTCGATGCGGCGGCATGAATAGCGATGTATTGGTTTCTCCAGCTGCAGTCCCACGGCGTGTTGGTTCCTATTGCCGCACAGCTGGGACTGCGTCGGATTCTGTGCGGTGATCTCGGACTTCAGAGATCAGTGCTCAGGATTCGCCGTGTGGCGATTCCACGGGCAGGTGCTGCATTTGTTTATTCGGCGATGCATCGGAAACAGGTGTGGATGCATCGGGCTACTCTGAGTTATGCCTTTTTTCAAGCTCCAAACAACAGGAACAGTCTCCAGAGGCTCCAGCAAGGAAGTTCAGGGGAGCTAGAGGTGAAGGGTTTGTGTCCCTGAGACTTCAGAACAGGAGGCAAGTTCTCATCAAGCCCTTGGAGATCTTCTTCAATCAGGAGAAATTCTTTATCCTCTCCTTGGCAGAAACAGCCACTGCAGGCCTACCCCAAACAGCCCATCTTAAAGGGAAAGGGGCAGTACTTCTCCAGTTTTCCCATCTCTTTTCCTTAGCAGATGTTCCACTTGAGTCCTTGAGTATTCTAAAGTTCCAGGGTCTGGGCCCCAATGTTTATGCAGCATTTCTCTTTGTTCTCCTCTGGCAGAGAGGCTCTGTGCTCAGTCAAACCAAATCTGTCCTCTCGGGTCCAGTTTCCCGGCAGGCATGTATAAGGCAGACCAGGCCCATTCAGGTGCAAGGAAATCTCCAACTACACTAAATGCTGCCCAGGGGTATGCAGCCTAGCCCTGACTCATCCAGGAAAGGCAGGACACACCTCAATCCGCCTGGTGGCTGTCTACAGTGAATGCATATCCCCAGCCCCTATCACTCCAAAGCCAGACAGTCAATCCATAACCAAGCAGAGGCACACAGTGTAGTGTAGTTCCTATATTCCCAATAGGCTCTGCGCATTGGAATAACATAAACGATAGTTTAGAAGTAGGACTGAAGTCGACTAGGTCTCTATTGAATATGTTAGACTTAATTTATGAATGCCAGCTAGCTCAGAGGTCACTAGAAACTTTCTCGAATACACAAGAAGGGATTGGTTTCTGACAACCATATAACATGACAACTTTGTTCCTAAAGAATAAGATATATATTTCCAGAGTCGTGGAAACAATAGATGGCTATTTCACTCAGTCAACCGTGCATACTTAGTTTCACCAGAAGTGCAGAGAAATAGAGAGACTGGCTTTTTTAATAAAAAGGTTATTTATTGAGCAGTCTTCTTTCTCATGCAAGAGAAGTGAATTGTTACAATCGCAATACTTGTCATAAAGTAAAGTGGGTACAGTAAAAAGAGTATTATGAAATAATACTGTAAAAGCATTTATATGGTTTCTAAGCCATAAGATACTTAAAATGGATAAAATACATACAATGATAAAAGATGACTAAACGTACTCAACTGGTGCTTCTAAGATACGCCTACCCCGGTGTACCTAACCTAAGCCTAGTACATGGGAAGGAGTAAGTGAGATGTAGCTTGAGTTAAATAGTTTCTGCCAAGAATCTATCCAAGAATTCTCTAAGGGTCTAATCTGCTCCGTACCTTGTTTATAGAAAGTAGGAGGTCTTGTATCTCTTTCTCAGGACTCGATCTCCAGGTAACCCGCAAGGGTAGCCGGGAAACACCGGAGCTGGATTTCTCAGCAAGAGAAAAGACAGCGTCTCTCTCAGTGCGTCAGCTGGAGGGTCGGCTTCCTTCCGGCATTCGCTACAGCAGGGCGTCGGGCAAGTAGTTAGTCGATCTGCTCCAAACCACCGTGTGTTTTCCTAGGGCAGATGCTGGTATATTTATACCTGGAAGGTGCCGAGTTTGACGTAAGGTTGGACATAATATGTCACTAAGAACTTGCAGTTCTTTTAGGACTCCAGGAGTTCTAGGACAAATCAATACAGAAGCAGGGGACTGCTGGAGGTTTGGTTTCTCCAAGAACTCGTTGTGATTTCTAGGAATCTGTGGAAGTAGCCATGCCATATTTGGACTATATTGGCTGTGTCTAAATATGGTTATGATTCTGATGCCTCTATAGGGAAATGAATCGGGAAAATTACACTAGAGCCCTAGATTCGTCTACAACAACAGGATGGCTAAGCAAAAACATACCTACTTTCTAAAAGTGGCATTTTCAAACACACAATATACAAATCATCTTTCCTAAAAGATGCATTTATATTCTGAGTTCAGGCATAATAAACTCCAACTTTCTATCTTGTCCAGATGGGAAGTTATACTAATAAGATGTTATAAATAAACTCCCAATCTATCCTATGGGACAGATAGCCTTTCAATAGTGAAAAATGAAATCCACTGTAGTTCACTATCAAGACATGTCACACACACCAGGGCATGTCCTACCTTTCAGTTACACTGCACCCTGCCCACAGGGCTACCTTGGGCCTACCCTAGGGTTGACTCACATGTAATAAAAAAAAAAGTTAGGGCCTGGCAAGTGGGTGCACTTACCAGGTCGACATGGCAGTAGGAAACACGCACAGGCATTGCAGTGGCAGGTCTGAGACTACTTTTAAGGCCTGCTTGTGTGGGTGACACAACCACTGCTGCAGGCCCACTAGCAGCAGTTGCCTTGCAGGCCCCGGGAACACACAGTGCACTGTACCACTGACTTAATAGTAGGTCAAACAAGCCAATCATGGAAACGCCCGTCCATATTTACAATTTACAGGGAGAGCATATGCACTTTAGCACTGATCAGCAGTGTTAACTCCTTGCATGCTGATGACGATCTCAGCTCGTAATGCAGCACGGTGACCGTGTACTGGTGACGAGCTGAGCTCATCATGGCCTCCGCGGAACGCCCACTTGGGGATAATTACCCCGCTGTGCTGGGCGTTCCATTGGGCGGGTGTGGCCATGACGAGCTCAGCTCGTCATCAGCACACGGCCACAGTGCTGCATGACGAGCCGAGCTCGTCATCAGCACCGCAGCGTCGTGCGCGGCCCTCCTCCCCCCGCGCCGCGGGGGAATTAGCCCCCCGGCGATGGGGTTCAAGTGCCCAGATTCGTAGAACCAACAAAAACAGGGTTAACAGCAGGAGGCCAAGAAGTAAAAAGTCTGGCGATAAACCCGCTGACAAAGCCAGGTCTAGCATTCAGCCTCTATTAAACAGAAATGAAAGCATGGCTGACTCCTTGGAGACCATATTCACTGTTTGTTCCAGACTCCCTCTCAATGAATGATCTGGTAGGAAAGTTTACTTGAGCTTCAACACCAAGACTGACCCTCCCATCTACAAAAGGCTGCCTTAGAAACCCATGCTCTTTATTTTTTTTTTTCAAAACATAGAAACCAGAAAATAGAAGCTGTTCATCTTGTTTATATACAATATTTTTAGGGCCCGTTCTCATCAGAGGACTGCATGTCACCGGCTACTGAGTCACCTTTTCCATGAGTTCAGTTTCTAACAAAGCTCCCACTGTGTTCTTGCCAATGAAAGGAATCCAGGTGCTTTGTGAATCGCTCGGCCTTTTAAAGCACAAAACCTATTGAGGTGAGGCCCTTAGCTCTATGTCTGTACTGAACTCTGGAGGAGCTGTAAGCAGACCGCCATATCAGTGCATTCAAGGACAAACTGCTGACATTGTTTATGTGATGGGTAAGAATGGGGGGCATCGTGCATTGCAACTCTTGCCAGCCCCACAATAAAACCATTTTTATCATGGGGGAAGAGGGGCATTGAATCCTAAAGTCAAAACCTAAAAGCACATACTTGGTGAGGATGGTCAGATATGTGGGGCTTACTGAAACTGACTAGAAATAATGAAATGCTGAGTAAATCTTCCCAGAATCATGAAGGGTTCGGGTGATCACTGTTGGACCTGGCTCTTTCTGCAGGGTCATTACCAAACCTTTTGCCTTCCTCCTCCTACTTTTTGATGAATTTGTTTTGTTGGCTTTTGAACACTCTGCACTTTACCACTACTAACCAGTTCAAAAGTGCTTGTGCTGTCTGCACCAAGAAGCTACCCACGATGGGGCCATCTCCAGGAATTGCCAGTGTAAGTGTGGGGTGAAGAGTGCCCCAGAGAGGCGTAGGCAGGAGGTAGAGGCAACCTTAATGTCCCTGGGTGGGTGAATATTGAAACCCTGGCTGCCATACCTCCAAATATAGATTTGTACAAGCAGAGACCTACATTTAATGGGATTGAGTTGGAGGCTATCAGAGACACAGGGGCCAGTGTGACTATGTTCCTGGACCAACTGGTGCCTCAGGAGAGGTTGCTACCTGGTGAGTTTCACCACGTGACCTTTGCAGACAGCAATACCAAACTCTGCCCTAGGGCTTTGGTGGATTTGGATGGATCAAAACCAGCTGAAATTAAACCCAGGTAAAACCGAACTGATACTGACTGGGGACAGCGCCAAGCATTGGGGCCCCCACTACTGGCCGTCAGACCTGGGTCAAGCTCCGCTACCATCACCATCGGCCAAAAGGCTTGGAGTCGTCGTGGACAGCGACCTCTCACTAAAAGCACAAGTGGGCCAGGTGGTTTCCAAATGCTTCTTTCAGCTAAAAAAAATTAGGAAGGTCCGGCGACTTTTAACGTCAGAAGCAATCACCCAGGTTGTGATCGCCACTGTTCTGTCCCATCTGGACTACGCAAATGCCATCTACCTGGGTCTTCCAAACTATCTACTCAAGCATCTCCAGATGGTGCAGAACTATGCCGCTAGGCTGATCTTAAAGCAACCAAGGTGGCATGCAGCCACTCCCCTACTTATCAAACTGCACTGGCTTCCGGTCACGCAACGTTGTGCCTTTAAAGTGGGTTGCATGATTTTTAAGTCGCTGCATGGCAAAAGCCCTAAATTCATCAACCAACTAATCACTAGATACGTTCCCCCTCGCAACCTCCGCTCACTCCACCAAGGCCTTCTCCAGACTCTCCCTTTCAAACTGAAACGTGCTGGTGGACGTAGGTTTGCAACACTTGCCCCTTGCTTGTGGAATACGTTTCCTCTGGAGATCCGGTATTGCCAAGATCTTTTATCTTTCCGGAAAGCGTTGAAGACCTGGCTATTTAGACAAGCATGTTAATTAACTCTCCACCCTTCACCTTGACTTTGTTACTGTTGGTCTTAGCGCCAAGAAACTAATCAGTGATAGTGCGCTCAATAAATAATTTAATAACATAACATAACATAACACTATTCTCATAATGAGATCCTATTGGAGATGACGGATATTATTTTATCCAAGAACTTTTTCCTTCATGACTCGACCTGGTTCCAGCAAACTCAGGGTACAGCAATGGGCTCCAGGTTTGCTCCCGCTTATGCCGGGCTCTTCATGGGCTGGTTTGAGCGGGAGCATGCCTTGGGAAGACATGCCGCAAGGTGGTCGAAACACATTATATTCTGTGGCAGGTACATTGATGACGGTATCATACTTTGGAATGGACTTGTCCCAGATCTGGTGTCTAATTATGACTACCTAAACGATAACCCGTATAATGTACGATTCACCATGAACTACAGCAAACAAGAGATTGATTTCCTGGATGTTACTTTCTTTATTGAAAACAACAATATACACAGTCGTACACACAGTCATCTTACCCCTAACATTTCCTATTTCCTCTAACTTCTCTCCCTTTTTTCTGCACACTTGCTTACTCCACACATTTGAGTGGGTGTTCCCCTTTTCTTGGGTTGGTCTATCTTCCAGTCACTCGTATTTGTTTATAACTTACACTCTTTTGATTCAATTCTGACAAACAAGATTATTAACGTGTTATAAAATTGATTTCTCGGGTCCTAAATGTCTCTATGAATGACATGAGTTCTGTTATTTCAAGATACATTTTTCAGTATGCCCAGCTCCTGACTAGACTACCTGTTAAATTCAATGAAAACCTTTCTTCCTACAGTAGTTCCTAATTAATGTTTTATTGTTTGTTACAATACTCATTAGGGTATTGGACATCCTTTTAAATGTATGTTTGTATGTTTGTATTTAATACAGCCCTGAAGAAGTCCCCAGGAGGGACGAAACGCGTCGGCTGTACTGTCTATGGAATAAAGAAACCAAAATTAAGGAACATCTCTTATGTGCTTATTTAAATTAAAAATGTATTGTTGCCTTTGACATATGTGTGGTGCACTTGTGCTTTTTGTATACTGTTAAATTGGTGTTGGATGTTTAATGTGTGTTTAGTCTTAATTATTTACTGAATTGGTGTTTTTAAATGCTTTACATACCTGTCTCTGAAGTTAAGCCTTCCTGCTCGCAGCCAAACTACCCAGGGGTTGAATATGGGAATAATTTTCTGAGCCCTGTTCTGAGCCCTAGACTGTTCGTGGCTTTATTGCCAGTGGTAGATGCATAATTACCCCTGCTAATAATCCACTTTCCAACACTAACAATCAACATATTTGTCAAAGAGAAGGTTTAACCACAAGTTTGAACAATGAGGAAAATTGAATGAATTTAACTACGTGATACGAACAAGCGGGATTTACAAATTATATAAATTAACAAGTGAACACATTTAATCACCAAGGGGCCTATTAGGATCTCGGGAGGATCGCCACCGTGGTGATTTGCCCGCCAATTGTTCCTATGTTACCCCTGCCATATTAGTATGGCAAGGGGCACTGCGGCAGACAGAAAGACCGTCCGTTGCTTTTCTGCCAGTCGGATTGCCGGCCGGGCGGAAAAGGCACACAATATGGCAGGCACAGCCAACCATATTATGATGCCTGCGGTGGAATGCCTTTCCATGTTGGAGACTCCGCCATGGAAAGGCATGTGTGAAATAACTTTGGGGGACCAATGCGGGCCCACTGGGGGGGGGGGTTGCACAAGCACAAGGTGGTAGGCAACAAGTGGTGTGCTAGAGTGATAATAAAAAGGAATTTAAATGAGTGATGCAAACAGGTGATAAGAATCATTGAGATGAAAGGGTAATACACATGAGTGATGAGAATGATTAATATGAGAAAGAGATTTTGATTAGTAAAATGAAAGAATAAAATGAACAGGCGATTTAGACCTGCAGTATGAAAGAGTCATATAAAAGAGATCTATATCGAGAGGTCGAAAAATTTGCGAGAGGAATAATCACTGCGAATTATGATTCAAGCAAATGATAATACCTAGTGGCAAAGGGAAGTGTTATCTACAATAAGATAATTAGTTGAAGGAGTGATATAAATGAGGAAGATGAATCTGTGATATTTAAGTAGAATAAATGAGTAACATGAATGAGGATTACAAAAGAGTGAAAACGTGTGGTATATTTAGTGATTTAAACCGATAGGCGTACGTGGTCTAAATAAGTTAACCTAATTAGTGATAAGGAAGAAAGATATAAAAAAAGACATATGAATTAGCTAAATTATCAAGTAGTATAATAAACATTGTATGAATACGTAATAGGAGCGAGCGAAGGAGAGACCTTTTCTTTGGATGGATCCAAGGTCAGGGAGATGTTACTTGGTGGTTCTCTCTGTGAGCACTGTCATTTACCTGTGACGTCTCTGGCATTCCAAACTGGGTAAACTACAGACTCCCTTTACTCACTTGACTCTCGCAGAGTGGTATGGTAAACAGTCAAGGCTTATTACTGGAGGTGGATGAAATAAGAAACTTTGTGGCCCACTGGCTTGGCTCCCCCCTTGAGACATATCTTGTGCGTAAATTTTGTTAGCTTGCCAATGGTGCCTTCAAATACTTTTGGGAAACTTGTCTTCCAAATGTTGGCTTCGTATGTACGTGCGTGCTCAGTCATAAGCACCTGGGCCGTGCCCCCTGGATTCAGCTGGATTCCTAATTCTCCTTGGTCCACCTATCCCAGCACTGAGGGTCCTTTCACCGCCACATATAGCTTCCCTTCTGCCGTGCGGCCTTTGAATGCAAACCGTAGTGGGCGGTACCCCACCATGGGAATGGGTTCTCCTGTGAAGGTTACCGGATGGATGTCCGGAGGGAGCAGGTGCGTGCCTTTGATCTTCGCGAAGTCCTTGTCCCAAATGCTGCGTTGTATGATGGTGTACGGAGATCCTGAGTCGGCGACCATGGAGATTTGGATTCCCCCTTTGGAGAGGTCACATAACGGTTTGCGTGTCCTGGAGCAGTCTATGCCCAGCACCTGATCATCGATGCACACCACACTGTCGTCGTCTTCTTCGCCCCCTCCTTCTTCTGTCTCAGAGTCTTGTGCCACGTATTTGACGTACGGCTTCCGGGGTTTCCGTTTACAGACTAATTCAAAATGTCCCATTATTCCGCAGTATATGCATTTGGCTCTGAACGCGGGGCATCATGTATCATGAGTCACGTGTGTCCAGCTGCCGCACCTGTAGCAACTTTTCTTGTCCACTCCCTGGGGTCTCCGGTTTGTGGCCATTTTGGTGACATGTTTCTTGGGCTGTCTTGATCCTCCCGTGACCAGCTGCTTCTGCTCTTGGGTGTCAGTGTCTGTTACTTTGCTCGCAGTGGCTTTGCTGGCACCTTCCCGTTTGGCAGCCCCCACGCACCTCTTCGAGAGTTCCGCTTTTTTTACTATAGCTACTATCTCATTGAGCGGTGCGTTCCCGCTGACCCATAACTTGTATTCATCGTGTGCATGATGATCTGGTCTCTTATGAAGTCATCATGGAGTCCTCCGAATTTACTTGTAATCGCCAATCTCTTCAGCGTTGCCACATAGTCATCTACCGACTCTCCCGCGTTCTGTTTCCATTGAAAGAATTTGCATTGGTCGATAGCGGTGCACACGACTGGCTGATAGTGGCCGTCCAGGTCCTATATAGTGTGTTGAAAGACATCATCATCATCTTAGGGTCCTGTCCTTTTTACCAGGTTCATGTACACTCTGATGCCTTCTGGACCTAAATTGTGTAGCAGGATTTTTTTTCTCAGCATGCTTGGAAAGACCACGCCCCCTTCGTCCTCCAACACTGACAGATAGTTCAGGAAGTACTGTTTCCAGTCTTCCCACCTCATGGCTGGTTCTCCCGGTTTTGGCAGGAAGGAAATAAGCACTTTAATATGTTGATGTGGCACAGCATTTCATACCTTTTTGTTTTTAAAGGAATAGTGAAAGGAGGGGGAGAAAGGATGAAAGAATAGGAAAAGGACAGCCTATTCAAAAGTGAAGAAAATAAAAACATTACAAATACATATATTATGATAAATAAAAACTGAATCAATGGGAATCATGGAGGATCAAACGTCAAATTTACATCAGGAGTGTTAGCCTTATGTCTAGATAGAAAAGAAGAAAAAGGCTACCATAACAAATCTTGTTTGATTAGTTATATAGAGTTTACATTAGCACTGTCCAATGATCTTTCCTTGTTTCATGGGGCAGTGGTACCAAAGGCAGCTAATGCCTCCTCAGAAGGCGAGAGATCTGAACTATATAAGTTAGGGTAAATTCAAGAAAACATTGTGTTAGACCTCTCAGCCCTTTGGGTGGTCCCTCCTATTTATTTATTTATTTTTGTCCCCTTTTTGCCTCCTAACTCCTTTCATTTTTATGTCCACTTTAATTTTTGGTGTTGTCCTTGGGGTTAGGTGCTACCTTATTCCATAGCTTTTTGAGGCCTAGGTGCTCTGGTGTCTACAGAGATACACAAAATGGTGGCCTGTAACTGCCACATTTTTACCTCAGGGAAATGAGCCATAGGATTACACTGGGAAGGCTCTAGAACCTTCCAGCTGATTCCAGTAGCCTGGGGCCAGTCTATAAAAGGGTCAGAACCAGGGCGGCCATTTTAGAAGTGACCAGAGCGCTGGAGTAGAACCTGGTCAGGAGTGAAGCGATAGCGTAGGTAGGAAGGCATACTTCTAGGAGATAGATCGACCCTTGGGCCGGCTGCTCTACTTGTTGACGTGCCCCTACCTTTTGACTAAGCCCTGTCATAGTTATTCCACTACTAGTTCTCCAAGCCTGTCAGGGCCCTGAGAGGAATGTCCCTAAAGTGTTGGTGAAGGACTACAAGAACCTAGCTGGGGAATTCAAAAAGGGAGAATAACTGCCCCTGAAGGAGACTGAGTGGTTCTTTCCCCCCCCCCCTTGCCTTCGTGATCTAACCCGAGCTGCCTGCTTAGAGAGGAGAAGGGGGAGAAGATCTTAACCTCCACCGCTGCTGTCCCCGAGTGTCCTTTGAACCCAAAAAGATCGTGAAACGGGTCCTACCTGATCGCGGTTAGTAGCCTGAGACTCCATCGCCAGATTGCTGTGACTCAACCACGGGCCCCCTGCTGAGGAGATTCCGCGGGGAGGGCCCGAGTTTTCATCAGCAGAGCTGCAAGTTTGAGGAGGTGGAGTCGAGGAATGGTAGAAGGGGGCAGGCATCGTAAGAGGCAGTCCCGCGTAGGCACCCCCCCCCCTCGCTGACAGCGCAGCCGAGGGAAACACAGAGGGAGACGCGGAGAGGTTCCGGGCTAGTCAGCTGCAACGAACCCGTAGTGATGATGCCGGGAACGTCACCTAACAGCTGGAGCGAGTTCAGCGGAGGCAGTGCGGTCGAGTGAACTGTCCCGGACTCTGTAAGATTGTCCCAGGGGCTAATCGGGCCCCGCGGCTGCTGCAGGAGTTGTGGGTGGGAGGAGAGAGTCAGGTTTTTCCGGCTTAAACAAACTAACTGTCAGTGACCGATGACTCTGGAATTACGGCCAGGCACCAGGAAAACCTCTGCCTATCATCCTGCGCCACTAACAGTACCTTAGGGAAACGTGACTCAAGGTTTACAGTACTTTCCCGGCACAGTAAAGTCACCTGAGAGAAAGAGATTCCTGAAGGAAGGTTACTTAACCGCTATTGGAAGCCAAATTAATAGGGCTGTTCTGGGCAAGTAAAAACCTTGGTTGGGAGCGGGGTTCTTTTACGCAGAAGTTACTTAAAGCCTAAGAATGACACAGAGATAACCTGTTGAACCACTGGGGGTATAAGACCAATGATCTTGCTGCATGTATTGATCGATTATCCTGCCTGTCTTTATTCAGCTACTCATCTGTTGAACCAAGGTACTAAAGGGCTAAGTGTGGAATATTTGCTGAAAATCTGTAACCTTCTGCCAATAATAACCTTGAATTCCCAAGGGTAAGGTACAGCTGTGTATAACTGTAAGGAGGCTTGATATTTGCTGGTTATTTCAACTGAAACTGTGGAATATTTACTGCTGATAGAAGGTGTAAGAAGTATTACTGAGCTCCTTTCATTTGGAGGAGTAATGTGCCATTATTGCTAAGTGTAAATGTGCCTAAGCTAATAATCTAATGCAAAGCCAATTAATGAACAAAATCTAAACTCTGCTAAGGAACAAAAAAGAAACTACAGAGAGTTTTTATAAAACAGTCCGTATTTTTCTAAACTGGTGTAGCGTCATTCTTTTTGTGGATGGGCGCTGAGTTACTGTATGCGGTGTGATGCAAGCTTAACACAATTTGTCTCCGAGTTTAGTCTTACCTACTCTGTGCTAAGCTACCCTAATAATAATAATAGGGGCATTTGTAGAGCGCTGAGTTACGCGCACCGGCGTGTCCCCGCGCTGACAGTGAGAGAAGCATAAGACAAGGAAAACAGTGCCAGCAGGTCAAAAATTATCTAGTGTAGAGGTAGGTTTTTAACTTAGCTCGAAACTTCATTTCTGCTGGTTCCAAGCGAAGGTCCACTGGGAGTTTGTTCCAGTGGTTGGGGGCCAGGTTGGACTGGGTGACCCCAGGTCCAACATAATTGGTGTTCAGTGGTGGGATTAGAGCTTGTGCTTGCATCCACTTAGTAGTAACGCGGCGTGTACCACATGCCTACACCTGGAGTTTTCTCCTAGCGGACTCCCTAATTAAAAGTTTTGTTTTTCCAAATTCTTTCCTGGAGGTGGGTGGAGGTAGCTTTTAACTATCGCCTGTTCTTGACTTCTTCCAAGCGACTGTCAGAGACCCTGTTGGCAAAATGGAATTCGATTTGGAAGAGTTGGAGACCTACACTGCGGTCCAACTCAGGGAATTCTGTCAAAGTGAGGGGGTGTTTTTCAAGCGTGGTGCTAAGAAGAGGAACTCCAAACCAGCTTGAGAGCATGGGTGGCAGCTCACCTGGAGGGGAAGGAGGAGGAAGAGGGGGATAGGGACACTGTCATCGGAGTGGATGAATTGTACCAAACCGAAAGGGGGAACCTATTGCAAGGTCCTAAGACACTATCGAGGGAGGGCAGCAGTGTCTCTGTGAGGAGCTTAACCGAAGCCGAATTAGCTGACCGAAGAGAGGAAAGGCAGTTGAAGTGGGAGTTAGCTAAGATGGAGAAGGAGAGGGAGGAACAGAGGCTGGCTCGTGAATTGAGTTTAAAGGAATAGACCTCAAGGCCCTGCAAATAGGGACTCCTAGTGCTCCTGTTGGTGGCAGCGAACCCAAAGAGATAACCAGGGAACCCAGACCCTATTTGCCAAAAGACGTAGTCGCCAGCTACAGTGTAGGAGACGACATTGTGAAATGTTTGGCTGCCTATGAGGTCTCGCTAAGAGCCCATGGGATATTGGAAAGACACTGGGGGGGTGGCCTGTAAAAATACATGCCTCCCGCAGGAAGGGATGCGCTTCTGGCCCTAGAACAGGAGGAGCATACTAACTACCCCACCATGAAAGTGGCGCTGATTAGAAAGTTTGGGCTGACTCCTGAGAAGTACCGACAAAAATTCAGGAACAGCCACAAACTGGCTACACAGAATTGGGTGGGTTTCCTAGATTATGCCAAAAAGGCCTTCGAGGGTTGGGTGCAAGGCAGCGAGGTGGAGAACTACGAGGGGTTGTATGACCTAATCTTAAAGGAGCACCTACTCGAGAAATGTTTTCCCGACCTGCGACAACACCTGGTGGACAGCAAGCTTACCAGCCCCAGGAAGCTTGCTGAGGAGGCGGACATCTGGGCTAGTACCCGGGTGTCTTCAAAGGGGACTGGAGGGGATTCCCAGAGGACTGGTCAGAGCGCTTCCCAGAAGAAAGAGGGGGGAGATAAGAGGAGGGAGTTCTCTAAAGGCCCCCAAAACAGTTTCCAAGGAAAGGGATCAGGATTCATTCCTAGGGTCAACCCGCCGAAAAACCCTCATCCTGACCATAGTCAGCAGCCAAGGGTTGTCCGCTGCTATGAATGTGGTGGGGTTGGGCACTATAAAGGAGATGCCAAGTTCCCAAAGAGACCACCCCCTCCCACTGGAGGAAAAGCCCCGGGAGTAGCTAGTGTAGTGTTCGGGGAGGAGTTGCCCTTAGATAAGGGAGGGGAGTGGGCGGGTGTCACTTTAGTGTCCCCTGGGAGATCGGGATATGGTTTCTAAGATCCAGGTGCCCTCAAATACTATTAAGTATGGGCAATGGGTCACCATCAATGGCCAAAGAGGGGAGGCTCTGAGAGACACAGGAGCCAGTATGACTATGGTAAGGAGTCAACTGGTGTCTCCAGAGCAGGTGATTCCACATGTACTCCACCCCGCCGCGATGGCTGACGGCAGATTGGGCCACTACCCCGTGGCCGAGATTCCCTTTGAGTGGGGAGGGGTTGCAGGTTCACTTCGAGTTGCTGTAAGCCCTGTCGTGCCAGTTGATTGTCTGTTGGGGAATGATATGGAGCATAATGCTTGGAAGGAGATGGAATACCGGACTCATTCAGAGATGCTGGGTACACCTGACTGGGCCTGTGTCAGCACAAGGGCCGCGACTACACGGAGGGGGAGTTCGCAAGGGCTGGAGCCTGGAACAAAGGCACAGCCAGCTGCCAGAAAGGGAAAGATCCAGGGACAGGAGAAGCCTGCCTCGGCATCCACGCCCCGTGGGATGGATAGGCCACCTGTGGTGGAGGACCCGGAGTCCACGGAGGGGGATATTGTCTCCCTGGAGAACCTACCTATTCCTGCCGAGTGGCATGTGGAGGGGGGCCTACCTGGGAAGAGTTCTGCAAGGGCCAGAAGGAGTGCAACAAAAGGGGACATTTCACCAAGGTGTGTCATGACATGAAAAAAGAAGTGACCCATATGATTTGGGATGATGAGGAGCCAAGGGGGGACATTGTATTCATGGTTAATGAATTGCTTGAGGATGCAGAATGTAGCTACCCAGAATGTGAGATCATGCTCGATAATGTAGCTTATAATGTATATGCGGACTCGTGTTCACCATACACACTTATAAACGAAACTACATTTAAAACCAGGTCTGTGAACAAAGATTATGAAGTGTTGCCCCCAGACATCAACCCAGGAGGTTACAATCATGACACTATACCATTGGTGGGAATGGTCATTATGCACATCCGATTCAAAGAGAGAGCCACTGTGGGTAAAGTGTATCTAACAAAGAAAGGTTCATGTCTACTGGGGTGGAGACATCAAAAGGACCTAGGTATAAAATTAGACCCCAATGCCTCAGAACCAGTATACCTGATAGATCAACCTAGTATTGGCAATGAGGTGTGTGAGGAATTTCCTGAGGTATTTTCCAGTGAGTTGGGGTTATTAAAAGGATTCCTTCATAAAATAAAATTAAAAAAAAATTGCAAGCCAACGGTACATAGAGCTAGATCAGTGCCATTGGTGGTGAGAGATTCCCTGCAGAAAGAACTGGAAAAATTGGAATCAATGGGGGTAATTGAAAAAATTGAGAATTCTGAATGGCTCGCCCCCATTGTAGTAGCCTCGAAAGGTGGTGGAAAAGGGATTCGGTTATGTGTGGATCTCAGGGACCTGAATGCCAACATCTGGGTAGAGAGGCATCCTCTCCCCAGAATAAACGAGATGCTTAGCGTGATAAAGGGGGCGAGATTTTTTAGTGTATTGGACCTCTCTGCGGCATACCACCAGGTTGCTCTTCATCCGGAGTCCAAAAGCCTTACTTCTTTCATTACGCCATTCGGAGCATACCAGTATAATCGTATGCCTTTCGGGTTGGCGTCCGCGGCGGCGGTTTTCCAACGCATCATGCAACATATCCTGGAAGACCTCAGTAAGGTCCTATGCTTTCAGGACGATATACTGATTTACGGAGACTCAGAGTGTGAACACAACTCTATCCTAAGAGAAGTCTTGTGCAAATTGAGTAAGGCTGGTTTTACCACACAAAAGGACAAGTGCAAGATAGGGGTCAAATCTGTGACTTACCTGGGGCATACCATATCAGGCGAGGGAATAAAACCTAAAACCAGCCTGGTAGATGTAGTATCGCTGGCACCCGCTCCGTCAACCAAAGAGGAGCTCAGATCCTTCTTGGGATTAGTTGAGTACATGAGTAAGTTTGTTGAAAATTTTTCTAGCCACACAAGCAACATGAGGGAGCTTTTAAAAAAAGGTAGTACATTTGATTGGAATGAGGAGTGCAAAAAGGAGTTCATGTATATTAAATCAGCCATTGCAAAAGCACCTACTTTGGGAATGTTTGATCCTAATGAAAAAACCACTCTGACTACAGATGCTAGTAGTAAGGGCCTAGGGGCATCCCTCACTCAAAGGATTGGCGGATCCGAGAGAATAATCGCTTTCGCTTCCAGGACACTGAAGGACCCAGAGTCTAATTACTCTACCATTGAACGGGAGGCCTTGGCGTGTTATTGGGCCATAAACCAATTTAAATTCTTTTTGTGGGGTATCCCTTTCACACTAAGGTCTGACCACAAACCGTTAATCCCATTATTTTCCACCAAGAACATAGAGAGGGCCACACCTCGTATTGCCAAATGGATATTGGCATTACAAGGGTACAATTTTTCTATGTGTTATGTGGCTGGAGAGAAAAATACCATTGCAGATTGCATGTCTAGATTGCCAATACAAGGAGTAGACAATGTGGTTGAGCCACCAGATGAAGCCATTCTTGCAGTGGAACATCCAGCTATCAGTAAGGAAGAATGGGAGAGTGAATCCCAAAGTGACCAGGTGTTAAAGGAACTGAGGAAGTTAGTTGAGGAAGGGTGGCCTGAGCACAACAATGAGTTAGCTGAAAACCTCAAACCATACTGGACAGTGAGGAATGAAATATCCAGCATGAATGGTCAGATTTGGAGAGGAAACAAGGTCATTCCCCCGGGTGGCATGAGAAACAGGATCATTGTATTAGCACATGAGGGTCACCCGGGAAGGAGCATGACAAAGAGTAAAGTGAGACAACATTATTGGTTTCCAGGTATGGATGGATTGGTGGAGAGCATGGTAAAAGACTGTGAAGCGAGTGGTAGAAGTGACAAATCTAAAGTGGTACACAAGGCCCCCCTCATTCCAGTTGAAGTTCCAAGTAAACCATGGGACAAGTTGGGGATTGATATAATAGGGCCCATGCATTTACTCAACGCCAATCAGAGGTTTATGTTTGTAATCATAGATTACCATTCCCATTGGATCAGTACTAAATTCGTTCCCTCAATAACCACACAGGATATGGTAGAATTCCTGAAGGAAGTGTTTGCTTCAGAAGGTATCCCCAGCACCTTGGTTACAGACAATGGGGTCCAATTTACGTCAGAGGTTATGAAAAAGTTCTTGTCAGAATTAGCCATATCACACATAAGAACACCTTTCTACTGTCCCAAAGCTAATGGTATGGTGGAAAGGGCGAACAGGATTGTGAAGAACTCTATTCAAATGGCCGTTACAATGCGTGAACCTGTGGAGGAGACAGTTAGGAAAACACTATGGTCGTATCATTCCTCCCCCAATGCTGTGACAGGAGTATCCCCGTTTGTTTCCCTAAAGGGGAGAAACCCAGGATCTAAACTCAACCCCAACTGGTTGAATGGGGGCTGTCCGGTGTGGGTGGACAGGATGTCTGTGAAAGACAAAGTGGATCTACATCAAAGGGAGTACAAAACCAAATACGATCAGAAATGGGGCACCACTTCCAGGAAGTTCTCTGTTGGACAATGGGTAGTGGTCAAAAGACCTGCCGTAGGACGAGCAAAAGTGTCCTCCTTTTCAAAACCTGTAAGGATACAGAGAGTGAACAATAACTCGCTGGTGCTGGAAGACGGAAGCACATGGAGCATAGACAATGTAAGTGCCTGCCCCGATGTGTGTGTGCCAATGGCCATTGGCGAGGAAAACCAGGATGGTAATTCAGCGGACAGTCAGGGAACCAGAGTGGCCAGGATGCGTCAGCCACCTAGTTGGCAAAAAGACTACGTAACTTACGTTGCTTAAAATGTTTCCTCTCTGGAGGACCTATCATATAATTGTTTATCCCGTACAGAGGGAGATGTGTTGTAATCTTATCTAATCTGTTTATCCCGTACAGAGGGAGATGTGTTGTAATCTTATCTAATTCACTATCTGTTAATGGTACGTTCCAAACCCCCTCCTCCTCCCACCCCACGTTATCTGTTCCATGGAATGTTGAGAAGGCGTCTGTGATAGAACGTTCACTGAGGTGAGCGGAGTGCATGAGACCGGACGTGAATAAACCAGCACTTCTTCATCCACGTGTGGCTGTGTATTATTCCAACACCCTACCCTTGAGGGACTGAGGCATCAGGCCGAAGCCCAGGCAGCAGGTGACTTTACAGGGAACTATCACATTTCTTGGGAGGATGGACTCCTCTACAGTGAACCCAAGGCTCCAGTGCACGGGTCGTCACAGGCCTTGGTTGTTCCCCAACGTTATCGAGCCTTTCTTTTAGAACTGGCTCACGAGATGCCCTTGGCAGGACACTTGGGTCAGGACAAGACCTTTGCATTGCTTGTCCCTCATTTCTATTGGCCTCAGATGAAGGTGGCGTCCGACACTTACTGTCGGACATGTGTGACTTGCCAAGCCAGTGGGAAAACAGGGGTGAAGCTGAAAGCTCCCCTGGAACCGCTTCCTGTCGTTAGCACCCCCTTTGAAAGGGTGGGCATCGACATTGTGGGGCCGTTGGATCCACCAACTTCAGCTGGTCACAGGTTTATCCTGGTTCTGGTGGATCACGCCACTCGGTACCCAGAGGCAATTCCTTTGAGGACCGTTACTGCACCTGCAGTGGCTAGGGCCCTGATGGGGATCTTTACCCGAGTGGGTTTCCCCGAGGAAGTTGTGTCCGACAGGGGGACCAACTTCATGTCAGCTTACATGCGGGCTATGTGGAAGGAGTGTGGGGTTACCTAACGGTTTTCCACCCCTTACCACCCACAGACCAATGGTCTAGTGGAAAGGTTCAACAAAACCTTGAAAGGCATGATCAGAAGTCTGCCTGAGAGCCTGCGTAGGAAATGGGACGTCCTCCTACCCTGTCTGTTGTTTTCCTACAGGGAAGTGTCACAGAAGGGAGTGGGCTTTAGCTCCTTCGAACTTCTGTATGGGCACTGTTGGACCCGGCCCGTTGGGCAGGTTCACCCCTAGACTTTTTGCTTTTTCCTAGCCTGTTTTTGGAACCTGGTGTTGGTGATTTTAGGCCTCTGCGCACTTTTTCACTGTGGTACAGTGTAAAGTGCTTGAGCTCTCTGTGAATGAGTGGTGAGTGACCTGCCCTCCCATAGGAATGAATGGGGAATATGTATGCCCATGGTAGTTCCTGATGTGTGGGGAGTGCAGGGGCGAGTTTGGTATGTATGAACTCGTGAGAGTGAATGCTGCAAAATGATGTATGCGGCATGACTGTGTCTAGTCTAGAAGTACTACTTTTGGAAGTTGGCATATTTGTGTAAGTTGGTGCTAGCGTGTGATTGGCTGGTGAGCCTGGCCCAGAGTGCCTGGGCCTGCTTGTGGATTGACTGTCTGGTTTGAGGATGACAGGGGCTGGAGAGCCCAGGAGGTTGTCTGAGTCAGCCCATGGATGAAAGGCAGCATCTGCTGCCAGGGAAGTGGGAGGAGATGGCACCTGATAGTGAAGGGCTGTGCCTGCCTAACTACAAAGCTGGCTCCAGCTCCCGCTGGGCGACTGACACCTCTGTCCCTGATACTGAAGGGGACTTCCCTCTAAACCAGTCCAGCTGGTTCTCACACTGAGACTTCAAAGGCTTCAAAGGCTTTTCTGTGTATAAGAAGGGGCTGTGTCCCCATCCAAAATGTTCTTGTTTCTAACTTGAATCTGCCAGGGGCATGCTGCTGCTGGGGCTCAGGGGAATCCCTGGGCCCTGCCCAGCTCCTGGACCTCTGATGGACGTTCCTGGACTCCTGGGGGACCCCTCTGCCTTGCTGGGCTGAGGGGGGACTTTGCTTGCCCCCTTGGAATCACTGGGACCTTGTTGCAGCATGGAGGAGCTGCATTTGTCTGCAAGAAGCGCTGTGCTTCCCCCTGAGCGCCTGGGAGCGCTCTGCCTGTTTTCTAGCGCTGTAGAGTGCTTTATTTGGATTATGGCGCTGAGGAGCGCTTTGCCCGCCTTGGCGAGTGCCCACCTTGCTTATTTGCGACTTTACTATTTTCGGCTGCCCACGCCGATATTTTGATTGCCCCCGCCTGCCTGCCTAGAGGAGAGGGGCCGCTGCGCTGCCCGCAGCGACCCGGAAGTGGTTGGCCGGCCGGCCAATTGGAGCGCGGCCGGCTGGAAGTCCCGCCCCACAGCTTGGAGGTGGGAGAGAGGCGCCCAGGAGATGGAGGCTGGTGGCGTCGGTGCAGGGCTCCCATTGCTGAGGGAGCCCTGGAGGAGCGGAGCGGTAGCGGAGGGGGCGCGAGGCACATTGTCGGTGCCTGCCCCCGCCGCGGAGAGGAGAAGAGAACCGGCGAGCGCCTGACCGACGGTGAGTGGGGCAGAGCAGGGGAGGGGCGCCGGGACACATTGTCGGTGTCCGCCCCCCCCCCCGCAGTAGCGCGAGCTCGCGCTCGATGCGGAGAAGCCACAAGGGCTTAAAGGGCGGCCCCAGATGGCAGTGGGCCTCCCCAACGTTGCGCCTAGTGCCGGTAGGAAGCCATGAAAACTTCAAGGGACGCCCCGGTTGGCAGTGGGTCGCCCCAACGTGCACGGAGCCAGGAGAGGCTCCCCGCCTCATGTTGTATTTAGAGCCCTGAGAGGCTCTGGGGGCATTTTGAGAAGTTAGAGTCCCCCGTAGGGGACTCCACCGTGAAGAGAGAGTCAGGGCGGTCCCGTTTGCCAGTGGGCCGCCCCAACGCGATAGAGAGCCCAGGAGAGGCTCATGGGGGCACCATTGTATTTAGAGCCCTGAGAGGCTCCAACGCTGGGTGCATAGTAGTTAGAGCCTGTGTGGCTCGGGTGGCGCAGATTTCTTCTAGGGGCTACTGAGAGCCCTGCCACAGCTTTTTGATCTCAGTTGCCCTGCACTTTGTGGGCAGCTGCCACGTTTAGGCTTTTTGTACTTTTGAAACTGGCGCTGCATGGCAGCGCACCCTGACTTTGGACCCAGGGCATCTTTGCCCCACAAGGCCAGTTGGCCTAGGGACTGCCACAGGTAGTGGCTTATGTAGGGTTGGCGCAATGTGATTTCTATGCTTTTTAATAGTGATTGCCTAATGTGAGTTTTTGCGCTATTGATTTATTATGCACCTCTGAATGTGTTACTGCATCATGTGTCTTTCTTTCCATGCGCTGCACCTCTGAATGTTTAGTCATCAGGTGTCTTCTTGCGCTGCACCCCTGAATGTATTTTATTGCATCATGTGCTTTATTCTTAACACCTCTGAATGCTTTAGGCATCATGTGTTTCTCTTTATTACTCCTCTGAATGTAGGTTATTGCATCATGGGTAATGTGTTCTTTTCCTAGACCCCTAAATGCTGTGTGATACTTAGGTGGTTCTTCTTTCTTAGTACAGGTGGTCCTAGTAAGGTCCTGGTTCCTGTTACCAGTGGTTACTGGTTGTTATCTTTGATTATTATTTTATGTTACATTTAGTCTTTATTCTAGAAGTGATTTTATATTCTACATTTTATCTAGAAGTACTATATCTGATTCTGACAGGCGCCCTTGTGGCCCTGTCTGGTGGACATAATCCCTGTGAATATTGCCTGTGCCAGTTGGCACAATGTATATGTGTGATTTTATCTGATATGTTTTTAAAATACAAAAGTTATTTTTATAATAACCTTGTGTGGAGTCTCTTTTTGTGGTGTGCCTAGTATGTTGTTGCTGTTGTGCGCTGGCGCAAATGCTTTACACATTGCCTCCGAGTTTAGCCTTACTGCTTGAGCCAAGCTACCAAGGGGGTGAGCAGGGGTTATCTTGGCGTGTGACTTCCTTGCCCTGACTAGAATGGTGGTTTCTGCCTGGCTTTGGCGTCAGCCTTAGCCTACCAGAAATAGCCAGTTCTAACAGGCACCCTGTACGTGGACCTCTCAGCCTGGTGAAAGACGGATGGGAAAAGACTCCCAGGAAGCTTCCCCAGGATGTGGTGAGCTATATGCTGGCCTTCCGGAGCCAAATGGCTAGGTTGTGGAAGCAAGCTTCTGACAATTTGGAAGCCAGCCAGGCAGTGATGAAGGTGTGGTATGACCACAATGCTCACCCTGTGGAATTGGAGCCTGGCCAGAAAGTGTGGGTGATGGAACCTGGAGAGCTCAGTGCCCTCCAAGATCGCTGGACAGGCCCCTTTGAGGTGATTGAGAAAAAGGGTAAGGCCACCTACTTAGTGGACCTTAAGACCCCCCGGCAGCCCCATCAGGTGCTCCATGCCAATCGCCTCCAACCCCAACATGAGAGGCCCGAGGTCATCTTGATGATGGTGACTGATGGACCAGAGGAAGAGGAAAGTGAGCCTCTCCCTGATCTCTTTTCGTCTCAGGAAAAGGATGGGTCGGTGGAAGGAGTGATTCTCTCACCATCCCTGACTCCTGAACAGCGGAGGGACTGCCGCCAGGTCCTGGAGCAATATTCCTCGCTGTTCTCCCTTATCCCGGGAAGGACTCACCTGTGTACCCATGATGTGGACACAGGAGACAGACCACCTGTGAAGTCTAAGACCTACCGGCTGTCGGATAAGGTGAAGGCCAGCATTCACAGTGAAGTCACTAAGATGCTGGAGCTAGGAGTAATTGAACCTTCAAGTAGCCCCTGGTCCAGTCCGGTGGTTCTGGTACCGAAAGCTGCCCCACCGGGCACCACTTCAGAGCTTATGTTCTGTGTGGATTACCGGGGACTGAATTCAGTGACTAAGACAGATGCTCATCCAATCCCGAGGCGGATGAGCTCATTGACCGGCTGGGAGCTGCCCAATATCTAAGTACGTTTGACCTGACCTCAGGGTACTGGCAGATCTCCCTGACAGATGGAGCAAGGGAAAGGTCAGCCTTCTCCATGCCTGAGGGCCACTACCAGTTCTGTGTGATGCCCTTTGGGCTCAAGAACGCTCCTGCCACTTTTCAGCGGCTGGTGAACAAGGTCCTCTCCGGGATGGAGGCCTTCTCTGCTGCTTATCTAGACGACATTGCTGTCTTCAGCAGCAGCTGGGAGGACCACTTGTGTCACTTACAGGCTGCTCTCCAAGCCCTGAAACAGGCTGGCTTGACAATCAAGGCCAGCAAATGCCAGATTGGGCAGGGGTCGGTAGTGTACCTAGGCCACTTGGTGGGCAGGGGAACGGTGCAGCCCCTTCAGGCCAAGATTGAGGCTATCATGTCCTGGGAGCCCCCCAAGACACAAACCGAGGTCCGAGCCTTCTTGGGCCTCACAGGATACCACCGTCGCTTTGTGAAGGTGTATGGCACAATTGTGGCACCCCTAACTGAACTCACATCCAAGTAGCAACCCCGACGGGTAGTCTGGACAGAGGCTTGTCAGAAGGCCTTTGACACCTTGAAATAAGCAATGTGTGCAGCTCCAGTTCTAAGGGCCCCTGATTTTTCCCAGGAGTTCATTGTCCAGACAGACGCATCAGAGCATGGCATTGGGGCAGTGTTATCGCAACTCAATGGAGAGGGTCTGGATCAACCTTTTGTCTTCTTGTCCAGGAGACTGCTTCCCCGGGAACAGAGGTGGAGTGCAATTGAGCGGGAAGCCTTTACGGTGGTATGGACTCTGAAGAAGCTGCGGCCAACCTGTTTGGCTCGCACTTCCTTGTACAGACTGACCACCGGCCCCTTCGTTGGCTGATGCAAATGAAGGGAAAGAACCCCAAGTAGTTGAGATGGTCCATCTCCCTACAGGGAATGGACTTCCGGGTGGAACATCGGCCTGGAGTGGACCACGGCAATGCAGACGCTCTCTCCAGGTATTTCCGCCTAGGTGATGAGAGCTCCCAAGGGGTTGGGTAGCTCTCCCCACTTTCAGCTGGGGGGGACGCGTATTAGACCTGTCAGCCCTTTGGGTGGTCCCTCCTATTTATTTATTTATTTTTGTCCCCTTTTTGCCTCCTAACTCCTTTCATTTTTATGTCCACTTTAAATTTTGGTGTTGTCCTTGGGGTTAGGTGCTACCTTATTCCATAGCTTTTTGAGGCCTAGGTGCTCTGGTGTCTACAGAGACACACAAAATGGTGGCCTGTAACTGCCACATTTTTACCTCAGGTACCTGAGCCATAGGATTACACTGGGAAGGCTCTAGAACCTTCCAGCTGATTCCAGTAGCCTGGTGCCAGTCTATAAAAGGCTCAGAACCAGGGCGGCCATTTTAGAAGTGACCAGAGCGCTGGAGTAGAACCTGGTCAGGAGTGAAGCGATAGCGTCGGGAGGAAGGAACACTTCTAGGGGATAGATCGACCCTTGGGCCGGCTGCTCTACTTGTTGACGTGCCCCCTACCTTTTGACTAAGCCCTGTCATAGTTATTCCACTACTAGTTCTCCAAGCCTGCCAGTGCCCTGAGAGGAATGTCCCTAAAGTGTTGGTGAAGGACTACAAGAACCTAGCTGGGGAATTCAAAAGGGAGAATAACTGCCCCTGAAGGAGACTGGGTGGTTCTTTTTCCCCCCCTTGCCTTCGTGATCTAACCCGAGCTGCCTGCTTAGAGAGGAGAAGGGGAGAGGATCTTAACCTCCACCGCTGCTGTCCCCGAGTGTCCTATGAACCCAAAAATATCGCGAAACGGGTCCTACCTGATCGCGGCTAGTAGCCTGAGACTCCATCGCCAGATTGCTGTGACTCAACCACGGGCCCCCTGCTGAGGAGATTCCGCGGGGATGGCCCGAGTTTTCATCAGCAGAGCTGCAAGTTTGAGGAGGCGGAGTCGAGGAAGACGGTGAGAGCCGACGCATGAGCGCTGGGAGAAGGGGGCGGGCATTGGAAGAGGCAGTCCCGCGTAGGCACCCCCCCTCGCTGACAGCGCAGCCGAGGAAAACACAGAGGGAGACGCGAAGAGTTTCCGGGCTAGTCAGCTGCAACGAACCGGTAGCGCTGAGGCCGGGAACGTCACCTAACAGCTGTAGCGAGTTCAGCGGAGGCAGTGCGGTCGAGTGAACTGTCCGGGACCCGGTAAGATTGTGGAGAGAAGTGTGGGGTCCCAGGGGCTAATCGGGCCCCGCGGCTGCTGCAGGAGTTGTGGGTGGGAGGAGAGAGTTCGGTTTTTCCGGCTTAAACAAACTAACTGTCAGTGACCGATGACTCTGGAATTACGACCAGCAACTAGGAAAACCTCCGCCTATCATCTAAGCATGGGCGAATTTTGCGAATCTCGCGTTCGCGAATTTTGCGGATTTGCGAACTCGCAATCCGCAAAATCCGCGAATTCTCGCGAATTTGCAGATTTTTTTTTTTTTGTGTTTGCGCGGGTTTCTGCCAGTTCGCGAGGGTTTTGTACAATGTCGCAAATTGCGAACTTACCTGTCGGGTCGCAAGTTTCGCGAACTTGTTGTTTCTACGTGTCCAGCCTGTTTGGGACACTCTTCTTTATCACTGCCACTCTCTGTCACCACTGCCACTCTCTGACTACTCATGCCACCCTCTGGCCCACCCATGCCACCCTCTGTTTCATCACAGCACCCTCTGGTTGTCCAGTCAGTGTACATTATTGTGGCAACGCAAGCACACCTTCCCTGCCTCAAGTGACCTGAATTAATTTGGGGCTGATTAATGTGTCACAGAATATTTTTTTAGCTGGCACCTGCTTCCTTAGTGCTTCCTGATTAGTGAACTTTTGCACTTGCTAAGTGCTTTCATTGTTGCAAAATTAGTTACAACACCTGCCCTGCCCCAACTGACAATAATGAATTAGGGGCTGATTAATGGATTTGAACTGCCAGCCTGGCTCCTGCTTGTCTCCCTTAGCTGTAATTCAGGACCTTTGTGGCATATGTGTAACTATTCTGAGGTTCAGAGCAGGGTCACATAATAGTTGCAACTGGCAACTGAACTCTG
This sequence comes from Lissotriton vulgaris, assembly GCF_964263255.1. Taxonomy (NCBI): domain Eukaryota; kingdom Metazoa; phylum Chordata; class Amphibia; order Caudata; family Salamandridae; genus Lissotriton; species Lissotriton vulgaris. The sequence goes on from NC_141687.1 coordinate 155,121,988, forward strand.
GAGGGGCCCCTCAGCAAGCACTACAGGAAATGGCTACTAATGATGAGCCTGAACTTTTGAACCTGGTAAGTAGTTTCAGTTTTGATTAGATCGTATTTCTGCAATTTTGCACTTATTCGCGGGGCGCGAAGTTGTACTGGGAAGCCGCGAACTCACGCGAACAGTGCGAGCAGTGCGAGCAAAATCCGCTGCTCGCGGATTTGCGGATTTTGCGGGAGATTCGCGAATCTCGCGGATTGCGAATTTCCCGAAAATCCGCAAAATCCGCGAGCGAAACGGATTTTCCGCCCACACCTACTATCATCCTGCGCCACTAACAGTACCTTAGGGAAATGTGAATCAAGGTTTACAGTACTTTCCCGGCACAGTAAAGTCACCTGAGAGAAAGAGATTCCTGAAGGAAGGTTACTTAACCGCTATTGGAAGCCGAATTAATAGGGCTGTTCTGGACAAGTAAAAACCTTGGTTGGGAGCGGTGTTCTTTTACACAGAAGTTACTTAAAGCCTAAGAATGACACAGAGATAACCTATTGGACCACTGGGGGTATAAGACCAATGATCTTGCTGCATGTATTGATTGATTATCCTGCCTGTCTTTATTCAGATACTCATCTGTTGAACCAAGGTACTAAAGGGCTAAGTGTGGAATATTTGCTGAAAATCTGTAACCTTCTGCCAATAATAACCTTGAATTCCCAAGGGTAAGGTACAGCTGTGTATAACTGTAAGGAGGCTTGATATTTGCTGGTTATTTCAACTGAAACTGTGGAATATTTACTGCTGATAGAAGGTGTAAGAAGTATTACTGAGCTCCTTTCATTTGGAGGAGTAATGTGCCATTATTGCTAAGTGTAAATGTGCCTAAGCTAATAATCTAATGCAAAGCCAAATAATGAACAAAATCTAAACTCTGCTAAGGAACAAAAAAGAAACTACAGAGAGTTTTTATAAAACAGTCCGTATTTTTCTAAACTGGTGTAGCGTCATTCTTTTTGTGGATGGGCGCTGATTTACTGTATGCGGTGTGATGCAAGCTTAACACAATTTGTCTCCGATGTTAGTCTTACCTACTCTGTGCTAAGCTACCCTAGTTGGACTGGGTGAGCCCAAGTCCAACACATTGTATAACCTATGAGTCAGTATGATCGCTGTTTCTAAAGATATCTTTGATGACACTGATTTTAGATTTTGTTTTTTTAACTTTTAAATAATTAGCTAGAAGCTTTCCAGCTTTATTACATCCCCCGTAATATTTTGCACTTTCAATCGATTTTTTGTTACTTTCTAGTTTTGCTGTAATGAGAGGGCCCAATGTGAGTTAGTGATTGGAAGTGAAATAATCCTTTTCGATGTTTTTAATTTGTTTCAAGAAAATAGAAGATTCTTTAAGAACTACTTTTTTCAGAGGCAACATAGTCAATAATAAATTCTCTAGCAGCTGATTTCAGATTAGGATCAAAGAATTCAAGTGAGACATGTTGAAATTTGCCTACGAATGTGGTCCTTTGATAAAGTATTATTGAATCTTCACTTGTTAGCGCATGTGGGGTGTGGTAGTCAATCTATGCCAACTATAACTGGGGTGTGGTTGGAGATTAAAATTGAGCCAATTTCGGCCCGTGTGAATCGTGGAGTTTGAATGATGTACAGGGAAGTAAAATGTAAATTCCATATTATCAGTATGGAAAGCACTCTAGACATCTATTAAACCCCAAGAGAGAATAGCCTTTGTAAAGGTTTTTTGCATTTTATTAGAAATATATTTCAACTGGAGCGTTGATTGATGAAAGAGTCCATACGTTGAGTACAGTCCCCACCAACAATGAGGTTATCTTGCAAGCATGAATGCAATAAAGTGGCAATTTTTTCCCAGAGTTAAAAATCTACACTATTGGGACAATAAATATAATGGGGCTTAGTTACAAGCCCCTTGTGCTTCAGGTGTGTCACGGTGCTTGAAGCACCGGTGGGGAAACCTGCTGCGTGGTATTTACAAGCACATGTAAAGCCACGCTGTGTAGCTTTTCGTGTGCTTGTAAATGTCACCCCTTTCACACACTCCTTTGATTGTTAGGGGTGTGACATGGGTGTTGCTGTGGGTGTTGAGATGCAACATATTTGTGTAGATATATCGCATTCCTGTGGTCCGAAACTAACACAGTGCGGCACAACAAAATTACTTGCAGCACCGCGCTGCGTTAGTTTCTCATAAATAGGACACTCATGGTATGTGAAAGACCTGGCATCATTGGCCTCCCTTCCGCTCTACCCTTCTTGTCTTGAATGTTGGCTGAATGTAGACACTTTGGGCGCCGTGCCACTGTGAATCAGTGCCACAGCACGAATGCTCCCTATATATATGAAATGACTGTGTGAATAAAGATAACCCTAATGCCTACATCTGTGTAGCCTGTTCACTAAGGATTACTTTCTATCACCCTATCCGGCCCTAGGAACCTCAAGTTTGATATGCTTATGCTCAGGACATTGAGGACCATCTTTTAATAAGGACTGTTTAGATATCACATGTTTTGAAATGCCTTTCCTGAAAAGGCGATAGTTTCTTGCCTAAAGCTTTACTGTCGGCTGTTGAAAGTGTGTGTATTGGTCGTCTGGTTTTGGAGCAGCAGGGCCAGCTGGGTCATACCTGGCTCGAGAGAGAGATCGGTATTTAGAGCATGTGGAGGGGTGACCCTATGATCCGAGTAGGGCAGTGCCTGGCAAGGTAAATGATGGCTCCACCTCCCACTGGGTGTCTGCTAGCAGGCCCCCTCATTCCGATAGGGCAGGATGTCGCCTCGTAAACCAAGTGCTCCCCGACTCCACCGAACTGGTTCTGACCGGAGTCAGTGATACCTTAGAGAACAAAGACTTTTTAGGTATAAAATGCTGCGCTGGAACTGTGGCCAAGTGTGTTCCTTTTGGATGTCGAGATTAAACTCTGTACAAATGAACAGAGGAAAGGACTTTAAACCTTTCACCAAGCTTGCCGAAGAAACTACCCGAGGGCCTAAATCGAGAGCGCCTCCTACAGAAGTCTCAGTGACATTAGACTTCACCCCGTCAGCCGTCGACATTCCTGTGCGAGGAATTCCACTTGCAGGTGAGGCCTCCGTTGAGTAATCTGGAGCCTCTAGTCCTACTGTGAGGACTGCGGACTGGAAACTTTTGAATCCTTTGCTATACCTGTACGGGCCGCTGCAGCTAAGAGAGAGTTGCCGCCACTGAGAGCCTGCTGGAATTTATACCTTCGAGTTCTTCGCTGAACCTGGGTGGACCGCTGCAACTAAGAGAGAACTGAAGCCGCTGAGCGTCCACCATTGTGCCCGCCGGAATCTCCACCTATGAGTCCTTCGCTGAACCTGGGTGGGCCGCCACAGCCAAGAGAGAGCTGTAGCCACTGAGTGCCCACACCCTTGCTACTTTGCATAACCATGATTTGCCCGATGGGCCGCCGCAGCCATGAGAGAGCTGTAGCCGCTGAATGCCCGCATCCTTTGCTACCTTGCTTCATTGTGATTTGCCCCGTGGGCCGCCGCAGCCAAGAGAGAGCAGGAGCCGCTGAGTGCCTGCACCCTTGCTATTTTGCATCATCGTGATTTGTCCAGTGGGCCACCGCAGCCAAGAGAGCGCTGTAGCCGTTGAGCGCCCGCACCCTTTGCTACTTTGCCTCATCGTGATATGTCCCGTGGGCTGCCGCAGTTAAGAGAGCTGTGGCCACTGAGCCCCGCACGTGTGGCAACTTTGCATCCTTGGATTTGTCCTGTGTGCCGCCGCAGCTGACGGAGAGCTGCTGCTGCGGTGCGCCCGCACCTTGTCACCCTTGTTGAGGATTGTCCTAACCGTTCTGTGGGCCGAAGCAGCTAAGAGAGAGCTGCTGCCGCAGTGAGCCCACCATGGACCTGCACAACGAGAGTCATCGCCACCACCAATCTGGGCCACTGCGGACCTTAGCCCCTAAGACTTGTGGTCGCTGGGAGTCCACCTGTCACCGCCTCTGCTTCTTCGAGAAGCTGCGTGCTGGGTCCCCTCTCCATGACAGGTATCTGGTGTGCACTGAGTCGCGTAGGCCCCGGCCCTGAACTCAGTCAGTGTCACGCTTTAGTGAATACGCTATTGTCTTTTTGAGTCCCTACAGGTTGACGTGAATTGTAGTTGTTGAAACGCTTTGAGAGTTTTGAGTTAAATTGTTAGATAAGGAAATTATTTTTCTATACCTACCTGAGTTGTGTCCTTTTGTGGCGTCATTACTGCCTTATTGTGCGTGGTCATAAATGCTTCACGCACTGCCTCTGAGATAGGCCTCACTGCTCGTGCTACGTTACCACAGGGTTGAGCAGGGGTGGTCAAAGGAGGTGGCCTACTTGCCCTGACTTAAGAAGAAGGGTCCCTATTTGGATAATGGCGCCAGCCATGGCCAACTAGAGGCCCCCATTTCTAACAGTATACATTCAAATAAAAGAGAGTATCCATCAGTATGTAAGCTATTAGTAAAGATCAATATGAGATCATCCAAAAGACAATCAGTTTTTTTTGTCCTCATATTTGCCACCAGATGGAATGACTCCAGTTGGAAACTCTCAACTCCGCCAACATAAAACCTTACTGTGCGCCCTGGAATATTTTATTTTATGTATAGCTTTCGAGAAGTCTCCCAGAGGTAGGTTTTCTACTAGTCCAACTCCCCTGATCGATGTCTCTGTACCTTGTCCTGGGGAGGACCAGACCGCAAACCCCTGGCATAATCATTGGACGTTTGTTGTCTAACTGTCCGACCATTTTATCAACGGAGCCCAAATCTTTTCCGCCTCTTCTCCTCCACACAGGAGATCTATTTTACTAATGGCCATGATGTTCTTTAGGCAATCTGCAAACCTAGGGGGGGTTGAGGATTTCCATTCTCTGCAGATCTCCCTTCTGGCGATAACAATCACATAGAATATAAACTGGGTAATACTGTCCATTGTATCATATTCCTCTAGCAGACCCATAAAGATCAGTCTAGGGCTACAGGTAATTGTTCTAACCAGTACCTCCCCCAAAAAGATGCAGACCGATAACCAGTAATTTTTAATCTCAATACAGTCTACAAAAATATGTAAATCATCTGCCTCTGCGTGTTTACATCTGGGGCAGAAGTGTGGTGTTCCGGATATTTTTGAGAGCTTGGAGGGGGTCCAATATACCCTGTGTGCCGTGTAAAGATGGTTTCTTCTGAGATTAGCAGGTTTTACTGTTTTTTGAGATATTACAAATGAATCTAACCAGGCCTCCGATTGTTTCTCCGGATCTTCTCCTATTATATCTCCCCAAAGTTTTGAGATCTCTGCCTCCTGCCTATCCTTTGCCCCGATTAGTATATTATACCATGCTGAGACCTCACCCTTCCAACCTTCTTGTCTATTCGCTAAGTCCAAGAAATCGCAGCCCTCTGTTTCTGACACCCAGTTTTGGCTTCCCCACCATGATGATAGCTGATAGTATTTAAACCTCGCGAGGGACCCTCCTGTTATATTAGATAAAGATGCCCAATCTAATAGTTCTTGATTGACCAGGAGATCTCCCCAACGTTTTAAACCAGCCTCTCTCAGGGGAAGGGAGAGTCGATCTAATAGACATTCCGGTGTTCCGGGGGAGTCCCAGATTGGTGCCAAAAAGTTATAGTAGGGGATTTTCCAAATTTTGCAGGCTGTTTGCCATAATTTTAAGGCTGTTAGTAAAATTTTGAGGCGGACTTTTTTGTAAAATTTTTGGGCGCCGAATTTAAACAAGAAAAATTCAAAACCCTGAGGTAGGTCGGATAACAGAGCTTGAAACAAACGACCATGTGACGATGAGTCTAGTTTATTGGCCAGGAGTCTAAAGTTTTTTAACTGGAATGCGTAACAGTAGAAAAGCAGATCTGGGAGAGCTAATCCTCCTATTTTTAGCCCCCTCCTCAGCTTCTTCCAAGCAATTCTTGGTGACTTGGATGCCCAAATAAATTAACTGATTTGGCTCCATTGCTGCTACTCCTGAGGCGGAAAGCCGGGAGGTGTTGTAACGTTTTTAAAACTTGCTATGTTGTATTTGTATTGATTTTAATAATACTTGCCTGACTTTGCACAATTCCTGACCCCCATTACAGCTGAATATTAGCTGCTGGGACTCAGAAGCCACTCGTTTCTTGGCGCCATTGACCGCCGAAGGGAGACGATAGCCACGCCCATCTCTTGTTGGCCACGCCCCCTCCTACGCTTCCCGCCACCACTATAAACTATGTGTCAAAATCGGAAGCGCAGCGGACGAGCGCAGCGGGCACGCCGATTGCGCGCCGAAGGCGCGCTTAAGGCAAGCTCGTCTGCGCTCGTCCGCGACGAGAACGAGCTTAGCGCCATAAACCCTGCCCAGTACAGCCCATCATCCCCCGGCTACACTCGGGATGCATTGATTGATCTTCGAGGGTATGCGCATGAAGGTAAGCTCACCTTCGAAGAGACTGCCTCCCCACTAACTGACTTCACACACAAGGACCTAATTGTAGGAGGCCTCTTGAACGTCAGATCCTTACCAAAGCACGCCACTGAAATTAATCTTCTTATAGAGTCACACCATCTAGATGTACTTTTTCTAACCGAGACCTGGACACATGCAAACTGTGAGACCGACCTAGCAGCCGCTTGTCCGCTAAACTTCAATATTCTTCATCTCCCTAGACCCAAAGGCCGCGGTGGCGGTGTTGGCGTCATCTTCAATGCCTCGTGGCAAACGAACACCTTAGACATAGATCCGACACCCGGAATCGAGCTCTTTGGTTTGTCTATAAACTGCCATCAAGGAGATACCTTTACGGTAATTATTTGCTACCGCCCACCTGGGGCCTTTTCTCTCTCGCAACAGCAAGCACTCCTCACGACTATCACCAACATGGCAACCTCTCATAGCAAACTAGTACCTCTAGGAGACTTTAACCTTTGGCCAAACGGCAGCCTAGACACAGGTCTAGACAACCTTCGGCTGTCCTGTGATAGTGTGGGCCTTCACCAACTGATAAAGGACCCCACTCACTCCGCAGGCAACCGACTCGATCTTATCTTCTCGAGCCCGGGTCTAACCCAAGTAGGCGACATCCTGCCTATGAGTTGGACAGACCACTCGCTCATTAAACTCTACATCAATAATGCCATAACAAGAAAACCAAATCTCACCCGCCCCCTTAATTCTCTTACCGAAACTGGAAAGCGTTAGAAAAACTCAGCACCTCCACCAGAATCTTCGAGGTGGAGGATAGTTTCGCCATTACCAATTCGGTGGAAGATAACTACAGATCCCTTAGCTCGAGAATCACCTCCCTTGCGGACTCTGCTGCCCCTCTTAAACTCTGTAAACCGAAAGGTAGAGCTCCGGCTCCATGGTACAACGACTCTTTGAAAACCCTCAAGTCAGCCTGCAAACAAGCTGAGAGAAAGTGGAGACACGGGTACTGCAACAACAATAAAACACTTTGGAAGCAGTCACTCCGTGACTACAAGTCCGCTATTGCAGAGAGTAAAGCGAACTACTACTGCTCCACTATTACCAATGCGGCCAACAGTCCAAAAAGTATATTTCAGATTCTGGACAATATCCTACACCCTGACTGCGTTAAAAACCCCATCCCCCCTTCTCAGTCTCTTTGTGATAGCCTTGCTCAGTTTTTTACTGACAAAATTGAGACTATCATCAATAATCTGGCAACGTCCCCGTCTTCCACTCTTCCCACCCTCCCTGAAATCAACCCCACTAATCCTGACTCTCTGAGGTCAGCCTGTCCTCCCACGAATAAACTACTGGCTTTCCCTCTTATTTCTCAAACAGAATTTGAAATAGTCGCACAGGGCATCACTTCCGGATCCCCCCTTGATCCTCTGCCTCCGAAAATATGGAAAACTTGTGGGCACGAACTGTTTCACACTCTCCGGATGATTTGTAATCAATCCCTGAGCTGCGGCGTCGTTCCCCGCTCCTGGAAGCAAGCGCTTATAACCCCGCTGCTAAAGAAACCCACACTAAACCCAGATTGTTTGTCCAATTTCCGCCCCATATCACTCCTGCCTTTCCCGGTGAAGGTGCTCGAACGCTGGGTCAGTAAATGCCTCTCAACCCATCTTGAGCAGCACCACTTCCTGGACGAATTCCAATTTGGGTTTCGCCCAGCCCATGGCACTGAAACCGCGGTGCTCACGGCCATGGAGGAGCTTCGAATGCGCGCAGACAGGGGCCAAGCCGTGGCCCTGATTTTACTTGACCTGTCTGCCGCATTCGATACTGTCAATCATAGGATCCTGCTCGAGCGGTTGAGAGAGGCAGGGATCGATGGCACGGCCCTGATCTGGTTTCACTCCTACCTTAGTGACAGAAAACAGGCCGTTTCCCTCCCCCCTTTCCAATCGGTCTTCTCCCCTGTCCCTCACGGTGTTCCCCAGGGTTCCTCTATCAGTCCGATTCTTTTTAATGTCTACTTAAAACCTCTGGTCACGCTAATCAAATCGCACAACATGACCACAGTAAACTATGCGGACGATACCCAGCTCCTTTTCTCTTGGGAAGGCGAAGACTCCATCCCCTTGCAAGCCTTCCATGACTGTCTAAGAGACACGGCAAGCTGGTTGCACCGGAACTCACTTCAGTTCAACTCCTCGAAAACCGAGGTGCTGTTCTGCCCTGCGAGTCGCATACCCCGCTCTCTGCCCGCTGAGTTCTGGCCCCCGGAAAACTCCAACAACCCGCTACCTGTCACCACTGTTCGCAACCTGGGCGTCATGTTAAACCATCAATTGAACTTGGAAACGCAGGTCTCAAGAACAGTCGCTACTTGCTCTGGCCTTATGCGCTCACTGCGCAAAGTTTTGCCTCTACTTCCACCCTCCGCCAGAGCACTAGTAGTCAGGTGTACTATTCTTAGTCGCCTTGACTACTGCAACGCCCTGCTGCTTGAATCTCCTGCGACACTATTGGACAGACTCCAACGAGTCCAGTCGGCAGCAGCCAAACTGGCTCTTGGATGGACCAGGAGATCCTCGGCCACCGCCGCACTGGCCGAGTTGCATTGGCTGCCTTTGAGGCAACGCATTGCCTTCAAGGCCCTCGGCCTGGTTTTCAAGGCACTGCATGGGGTAGGACCCAGACCTCTTCAACGTCTGTTCTCCTGGTACACCCCTACCAGAACACTCAGGTCCACAACTGCCTGCCTTGTGAGAGTGCCCAGATGTAAGAAGGCCAGGATGGGAGGAAGATCGTTCAGAGTAGCTGCAGCCAAGCTATGGAACAGTCTACCTGTCGACATTCGCCAAATCCCTCATCTCCTCCCATTCAGGAAACGACTCAAAACATGGCTCTTTCCTCCACCCCTATAATAATCGGCCAACCTCAGTTCACCCCCGTCAATAAACCATAGGAGTAGCTACCAGCGCCAGGATACCTGCCAGGTGACAGTCGCGCTTTATAAATATTTTAAATAAATAAATAAATTTTCCCCTGAAGGTTTGAAATATCTTTGTTATGGAATGTCAATGGAATGCTATTAAATAGGAAAGTCACTTTAGGTAGTACTACCATTTTAACTAAATTAACTCTTCCGTAGATGCTAAGAGGAAGATTGGACCATCTTTGAAGAAGTTTGGTTATATCTTTTACCACGATCTGCCAGGACACTTTGGGTGTGTCTTGTAGGTTTTGAGTGATATGTATACCTAAATATCTGATCTTAGTTTTTGCATCTGGAATGGGGACAGGACTATTCCAACTCATTATGTCTGTTTTATTTTTGTTAATACCGTAGCCTGAGACTGCTCCATATTCCTCTGCAAGATTAAATAACTTCGGGATAGCTTCTAATGGGTTAGTAGTATATAGCAGCAGATCGTCAGCATATAATGCGGTCTTAAACTCCAGCCCACCCATATTGAAGGGAGAAATTGTTGGGTCAGATCGTATCACTGTCACAAAAGGCTCTATATATAAATCAAAAAGGACAGGAGACAGGGGACAACCCTGCCTCGTCCCTCTCGATATCTCAAACCAATCTGACAAGACCCCGTTAATTAAAACCTTTGCTCGTGGGTGTCCATAAAGGTTTTTAACAGCCTTAATGAAGGGTGGTGGAAAACCAAACCTTGTTAGGGTATCCCACAGAAATACCCAGTTGACTTGATCGAAAGCCTTCGCGGCATCTATTGCCACGATGGTAAGTGGCAATCCCTTTATTTCAGAATAATCAATTGCGCCGATGACCTGGAAGGTCAATTCATTCAGTTGTCGTCCTGGAATAAAACCTCTTTGGTCAGGGTGAATGACAGTTTTAATGACTTTGGACAGTCTCTCGGCCAGAATCCCAGAAAATATTTTAAGGTCCGAGTTTAAAAGCGATATAGGTCTGTAAGACTCTATGTTCTTTGGGTCTTTGTTTGGTTTTGCTATTAAGGTGATGGTGGCCTCAAACCAGGAGAGTGGAATATCCCCTCTTTGATGATAGATATTATTAAAAAGGGACAGTAAGTGTGGAATAATCTCATCCTCATAATCTTTGTAGATCTCCATTGGCAGGCCATCTGGGCCTGGGGCTTTATTCCTACTCATCTTTTTTAACTGAGCTCTTATTTCCCCCTCAGTAATGTCTCTTGACAGGGTCCTTTTATCTTCTTCATTCAATTGGGGTAGTGCCCTTTGGTTCCACCACTTCTCCAAGTCTTCTATTCCAACCTTGATGCTTTCCCGATATAACTCTTCCATAAATCCTCTGGCTTCATCCCTGATCTCTTCTTCCTTAATTAACTGATCTCCAGAAGTCCTTTGGATCAAGGTATCAATATTATTTCTGGTCCTGTCTGCTCTGGCCTTCCACGCCAAAAGTGCCCCGCACCTTTCTCCATATTCGAAGTTTTTTAATTTACTAATTTCCCATCTGTCATCAATCTGTTTGTTGGCTCTAGCTTTGAGACTCAACTGTAACTCTAAAAGCTCCTTTTCTAATTCTGGAATCTTCTCCCTTTCCTCCAAGGCTGCATGCTGAAGCTCCAACTCTTTCTTTTTGATAGAATTCAGTTCTTTAATTTCTATGTCTTTAATCTCTTTTCTTTTTAGTCTTATGTGAAATCCCAATAAACCTCTAAGGAAAGCCTTAAATGATTCCCAGACAGTCTGTTCTAGTGCTGAGCCCACATTGAATAAAAAATATTCCCTTATACTAATTCTGATTTTAACTCTAATATTATCATCTAAGAGAATTGTTCTATCTAAGGTCCATCTGCGTTCGATGGCAACATTTGCAAAGTTGATGTTAAGTTGTACTACTGAGTGGTCAGAGAGGCCGACTGGAATGTGAGTAACCGAAATCAGGACTGATTCCAAAGAGTGATCTACCAAGAATAAATCAATTCTCAAAAATTGTTTGTATTTTTTACTGTAAAAAGAATATTCTCTAAGGTTGCCGTTTTTGGTTCTCCAAGCATCCAGCAAGTAATGTTCTTTCATTATATTTTTAAGAACAGTGAGGGATTTCTTAGGCAGAATATATTTTGCTCTGGAGGTACGATCCAATTGAGTATCTAAAATAAGATTAAAGTCTCCCCCGAGGATCAGGGGTGCCCTACTAGAAATTAAGACCCTCTCAAGTTTACCCAGGAAAGTTTAATTATCCTCGTTTGGGCCATAATACACTGCAAGAGTATATGGTGAGCCAGCAACTAAAAGCTTGGCTACCAACCACCTCCCTGTCTGATCTGTATCCCATCTCTGTACTTTAATACTCCTGTTTGCTCTAATAATTATTGCAACTCCTCTGGATATTCCCTTTTGCCTTGAGCATAAAATGTCCTGTACCCATTGCCTTTTCTCAAAAACCTTCTTACACTCTTTTTCCTCGATATGGGTCTCCTGAAGTAAATATATACTAGCTTCGAGATTCTTTAAGAAGTCACATATCCTCTGTTGTTTCCTAAGACTTCCTATTCCGTTAAGATTCCAGGATATAATTTTACTGCTTATATGAGGGTTTACTGCCATAGCCAAATTTTACTCTCCCTGTTAAGCTCTAGGGTATTATCTAGATGACTAAATATGTGTTTATATGTCTGTATTTGTCTGTGTGTATGGATAGTAGTTTTAGAGTTTCTTTATATAAATAAGGACTTTTTTCTTTTTTTTCCCCCTCCCCTCCCCCCTCTCCCCCCGCACCCCCTCCAAGGAACCCTCCCTTCATCTTGGGCGTTTGTCCTGCCCTTGTGGAGCTCTCCACCTTACTGCGCCCTATCTATCTATCTAATCCCTTGTCCCGTTATCTACATCTGCTATTAACAAAGTGAGTTATTAAATCAGTATGAATTAATATAGTTTAGTGCTTCCCTTTTTCCCTACCCTTCCCTGCCTAATTTCCCCCCTTTTAAGTGAATTTAATCATGTGTAGTGTGCGAACCCTATTATTGTATGAATGCGTATTTGTTTTATTTTTTTTAATTTATATATACATCGTGCAGTTTAATATATTGTTTTTGTATTTGTCCTAAATCTCTAAGTTATATCTTGCCATACAGGCATAGTCTGAGTGCAGAAATATATACAAATATATGTAAGTATTTAGGAATGAAGGTCAGGTATTGAATATGTTAAATTTTTGGGGCTAGAAATCATCGGCCTAACCTAGCCTACTCCCTCATTCTCTGTAACAGTTCATCTACCTCCTCTTGCAGGTATATGTTTTATTATTCCACATAACCTTAAGCAGGGCTGGGAATTTCATCTACACTTTTGCTCCAAATGATCTCAGCTCCGGCATTCTTGATCCCAATTCCCATTGTCTCTGAGCCGTTCTTCCTCCTATGTCAGACCTGATTTGGTATGGGTTGGCCCGGTAATGGAGAGAGGCACTTGCTAAAGCTCTACTCAATATCAGCTCTTTAACAGTATAAGTCTGAAAATAGACCAATATTTTCCTGGGCCCTTTACGGTCTTGGTGTATTCTGAAAGGGTCTCTATGTACTCTCTGAATCTCCGCTTCAAGATCTATATCTGTACGATCTTTCAATACCCCCTCACTAAGGAGTCTGCAGACAAAGGCTTTTATATCCCCTACTTCCTCTCCTTCGGGTATCTTTAAAATACGGAGGTTGTTCCGTCTTGAATGAGTCTCCAGTCTTTCCATATCCATCATTAACGCCTTATTCTGTTTCTTTAAAGCGCTTAGTTCCTCGCCGTTTTCTGTTGTGATCACTGAGAGGGTAGAGACCTTTTTCTCCAGAGTGGCTGTTCGTGCTTCTATCCCTTCCATTCTGGTTTCTAGTAAATCGAACCTATCATGTAGTCTTTTTTGATTTGTCTCAGAGATTTCGAACTTCTCCAACAAGTCACTTCTCAAAGAATGAAGCAGAAGTCCAATCTTATCAAACTCCTGGGGGGAAGTAGAGATCAAACCTGTATCTTCCTCTATTTCTTTTTCTGATATAACACGATTTATAGGAGCTGAAGTGGATACACTTATGTGAGTTTCCACAGACTCACTATGACTACATCCAGCTGTCTCTGATGTCTGTAGATTCAAGGAGTCGTGATGAGAAGGAGAATTGTCAGAGGGACTATTGGTACTGCCACCACTTATTGGAATGTCATTGTCTGTGTTGACTGGACTCTCTAAATCTTCCAGAACTTCCTCGGTTCTAATCTCAGCCAACGGGGAATACCTGTTAGCCAAGACTAAACCAGATGCGGAGGGAGGCACCAAATTCTGAATAGACTGCTGGGCCTCTTCCATGTCCACTCCTTCTTTTAAATAGTTCATTTTCTCTAGCACCTTAAAGTAACTTTTAAGAGAGGGAGTATTTTTAAGCATTGAAATCTGCTGGGGAGGTTTACTACTAATAGGTTTCTTGGAACTTGGTTTCCTCTTGCTTTTATGTGGAATGAGAGGTGAGGGTCTCACCTTCTCGCCGAGTTCGGTTAAATCTAGAACCCCCTGCTGCTTTAATTCTTGTTTAGACCTCAACTGATATCTATTCTTAACTACCTCTCCTCGGCTCTTAACCTGCTTACTGTTTACCCGGTCCTTCCCCTTATGCTCTGGAACTCGAGTAGCTTTAGCTGAGTATAAGTCTATCGGTGTGAGAGTACCAGTATCAGACACGATGTCTAAGCTTCCTTCCCTCTGATTAAACAGAACTGGTGCTACTACTGTTGCCACAGACGAAGCTGCCTCCATACGAACTCTACCTCTAGCAGGGGTAATTGAAGTAGCAGGGAAGAGGTATCTGTTTATTGAAAAATGCCCCCAGCAAACAGGACCTCTATAATGCTGCAATGGGAAAACGCTTCTCAAATGCTGCCAAATATCCCACTTCCAAGTAACCCCCTCCCGGATTTCACCGCAGCGTCTTAAGTAAGGACTTATCTTTTGTTTGTGGGGCTGCCTCGGAAAAGCTCCTGCGCTCGTGACAGATTCCTCCACTGCGTTTTCCAGATCGGCTTTTACTGCTTTCACAGTCTTGCCTCTCGAGTCTTGCGTACACCCTTCCTCTGCGTCCTCCCGGCACACGTTCGCGGCTGCAACCATTCCCAGGTCCCGAGGTCCTAGAGCCGACCGCTACTCTCCGTTATTCTCCGCTTGCAGCCGCCTCAATTCTCCTCAATAATTACCTCAAAAGGAAAACAAACAGCTCATTTTTCTACCAAAAAGAAGCTCGCAAGCTTCACGCTACCTATTCTCACCGCAAAGATTCTGTCGGGACTTCACATCCATGCGCTCGGGTGAAGAGCTCCGCGACAGCCGCTAGCCTGCCGCCGCCATGTTCCTTCCCCATCCAAAAGACAATCGTAAGAAAATGTGAATAAAATCCATAAGAGTAGGCAATGTGAGTAGGGACTGAAACAGATAGGATAAAAGAGTGAGAAAAAGCAGAAAGGGGGCAGACAGAAAAGGAAAAGGAGAGAGATTAGAGGGAGATCACAAAACTCCCATTAGTAGATTTAGAAGAGATGGCAACAAGCTGAAATACTTTAATCATAAGTACTCAGGTAATAATATGATCAAAAACAGGGAACTGAGAGGGTGGCGAAGTAAAAAGGAAAAGACCATCCGGGATTCGACCACGCCCAACCCAGAGAAGTGAAACTAGCATAGAATATAAAAACAGTTATATAAAGGACAACTATTGGGTTATATAAGATATATTTTAATGGTGAGGAAAAATTAAACTTAAAAAAAATATATATATATTTAGAGCAGGAACACTACCGATACAGTGATTGGGTAAACAAACATGTATGGGTGCAGTGGTGGGGAGACAATAAAATACAGGACCACAGACCATCAGTAACGGACATGCGACGACAAATATAAAATGTCAAGCTTACCTTTATAAAACAGAACTCCAAGCAAACAATCAGAATGGTAAGAAATATATAGTGACTCTTAACAATACTATGCAGAAAAGTTCAAGTATTTCTAAGGTCCATTGCTTTTCCTTTAGTGATATGGATGGACTTTTTCAAATCCTTTATGTTTTTGCAGAGAAGGAGGACCTGTCCTTGCATGTAACTTTAAACAGGCAAGGGTGATTGAGGTCGAAGCGCAAATTCATTGATCACAATGTAGGGCGAAGATCAAGAAACGTCCTCAGTTGAAAAGCCTTGGAGCGGGCCACTTCCTGTGCAAAGAAAGTCTGCTGACCCGACCAAAGCATTTGCTTACGTTGTTTAGAGGCAGAGAGGACAGGCACATTCCAAGTACTGGAGATCGTATGCAATGATACCCTGTGGGTGAGCAGACTTGGATTTGGATTGAGTTGATGACCTAACACAATGTGTGTATTTTGAGGGGGTGTATTCCTTAAGCCCCACAATTTTAGGAATGGTGAGCTCTAAGAAGGATATCATATCCAATCCCTCTGAACCCCCTGGAATACTGTAAATTCTAAGATTATTATACCTATTATGATTTTTTAAATCTTTAGTGTGCCTATTTAGTTGAAGAATTTCCTTTGGCATAGAGTCCACTCTGGATGGTACATTCTGGCCATCACTAATACAGTGTTCAATTTCACAAACCCTGGAGTCATGATTTCTCTTCAACTTTCTGGAGCGTGGCATGGGCTTCCACAACAAAAGTTTTTACATTTTTAATTCTGTCCATTAAATCTTCCAGAATGAGTGACAGTGGAGATTTAGACAGAGATACTGGAATTTTTTTCGCCCTTTTATTAACATTATCAGTATGTTCCTTTCAAAGCGCAGTTAAAGTAGTAGGAAAAGCAAAGTGTTTTGATGTGAATGGCAAATGATGAAGTGGTAATTGCGGGTGTCCCAGAAGGTACATTAACGAGGTGAATTGAAGGAGCAGATCACAGTAATAGCAATGCATGAGAAAATGGGATGGCTTGCCAATAGTGCAAAGACTGCCAACAAAATATTATTTTCAACGCAGTTGAAGTTTAGTATGTGGTAAAAATGCCACTATTCATCCAAACAGAGAGTTACAGAAAGCACAGCTGATATTTGACATGACCAGTCTTTTTTTTTTTAGTTTGAGGGCTCTGCATCCAACAAGGCGCTAGACATTTTCTGGACAGTAGGAGCAGGATATTTGTCAGTCATCCTTCTAATTGACTATGAGAGTTTCTTGAAAGATACCAGTAGAGTGAGTAATGGAGTATGCTCCATGGGATTTCCACTATTTCCTTGATGGTCCAGTAGGTTCCAACAGTTGGGCATTCCCATGCGAGGTGGGATAAACCAGCAGGGTCACATGGACATTTCAGACATTTTGTGCTTTTTTGCTGGATCTGGTTTATGCAAATAGTGCGGGGAGCATTACAGTGTGAACATTTTTTAAATGGATGTGTTTGTGGTTATAGTTAATGGATATTAGTTTATTCTGAGCACAATATTTCCACATGTTCAGAGTGATATAATTATTCATATCTAGCCACCATTTGTCCAAGGCTCTGTGGATTGGGTATGGGGATAGCTCAATGTAGTTTGTATAGTGTAGAGATCCATCCCCGCTGATTCGGTTTTTGAATCAGTAGGTTCATCAGGAAATTCTGATTGACTGGGCTGCAAGGCTCAGGTGCATATAGTCAAGCGTGGCTAAGAGTGTGTGAGAGTCCAGTCCCCCCTGAAGTGGTCAAGAGTAAAAATCTTTCCGTCTAAAAACACCTGCCACCACCCATGTCAGTCCAGCACCCTGCAGTCTAGACAACAGACCCCTTTCCAAGGTGGGGGCTGATGAAGTGTTATTCAGGAGAGTAAGATGCGGCGAACATGGTTGTACGAGGCCAGCACAATCAGTTTTGTGCCACGGTGTCCAGATTGCGCGACGGGCGATTTGAATACAATGCACTGGTTTTAAGAGTTCAGTGGCTATAGCAATGTGGAATTCCCCTGGCAGCAATTGGTCTTTTTCCATAGAAACATGTGGTGCACCGCTCAGGGAAGTTTACCAGAGTGCTCATTTGTGCAACACGAAAGAACCGTTACATGTCGGGAACCGCAAAGCCTCCCTAGTTAGAGAGAAGCATTATAATCTCCCAATTAGCCTCGGATTCTATCTCACCCAAATTAGTCTAGTTAATAAGCATTGCAAGTGGTGAAAGAAAGTCTGGTTCAGTGGAATTGGGACATTGCAAAATAAGCATAAACCTTTCAGCAGAACTATCATTTCAATTATGGCCATAGGGCCCGCCATAGAAAGGGGTAGCATTATCCATCTCTCAACTTTGTCTTGTAGTTTAGCTAAGAATTGTCCAGTATAACTTGAGCTTTGTACTTATTCAGCAAGATCCCTAACTCCACACACAAGCGTAAGGGCAATGCCATTCCCGGTTTACTGGTGGAATCTGTCAGTGGAAACATTTCAGATTTAGACTAATTGATGCAAATCCCAGACACATCTCTATATTGTGTTATTTAGGGTATGAGTGGGATGAGATGTGTATCTAGTTATTTGAGTATGATGTTGTCGGCATGTAGCAATTGACAGCACTTTGGAACTTTAGGCATCTATGTAAGTAGGAAGCACAAAGTCGGGTCGCGAAAGATACTATCACCCGAGGGAGCCAGAGGGGAGAATCAAATGCAATCTCAGCATCTAGAAGCGCTTTCACAGCATTTATTTTCTGTCTAATTTGTGGTATGACCAATAAGAACATGCAAAGATTGTTTGATGTAGCTATACTCAGTACAAATCTTGTTTGCTCAGATTGTATAAGACCAGACATCAGAGGGGTCAGCCTGTTTGCCACGATGCCTGCTAGTATTTTGTTATATACATTAAGAAGTGACAGTGGTTTACAAGTCTGACATCCCTGACTATCCTTCCCTGGTTTCAAGAGGACTTCAATGATCGCCTCGCTGGTTGTCAGGGAAGCTTCCTGTATACAACGGCTTATTAATAGAGGATGGCCAGTTGTGGTGCCAACAGCTGTTTGTATGTTTTATAAAATGTGACTGATCCAGCGCTCCTACTACAATTCTGCATAAATGATGTCACTATCTACCACCAGACTTACCAATCAATACCAGGCCCATAAGAACAGAGCAACTGAATCATGAGGCGAATGAATCTAATATGTTGTTTTTTAAACTTTCTACAATAAACAAGACCAGCTTGTCATGTTAAAAGTTTATTTTATAATTCTCAAATTGCATAAACTTTATTAGCTCTTTATTAATATCAAACATTTAATTTTATTAATTCAGTTTAAATCATTAATCATTGGCTCAAAGATCCGACAGTTCAACATTGCATAAAATAATGAATTTAAGAAAACATTAACCCTAATCCCTAAGTTAGCTTTCTGACCTGAAAAGGAAAATAAATGTAATAAACAGTTGAATGCTTACAATCCATGGGAAATCGGACAGCACTTTGCCCTCAGGAAACAGTCAGTCCCGTTCCCCTCAAGAGGCCCAATTTTTATACCATTTTTGCTCACTAATCTAACTAAATGTAATTTTTTAAATAAACTTCAGTACCCTGATTGGTTGCTGACTGTCAGACCACCAAAACCACCTCTTCCAGGGAAAGAACGTCACCACATTATTGTTCATTGACATGGAGTGACAACGGCTTCCGAGCGTTCGCAACAATTTTAAAAGTTGCTTCTCTGATTTCCTCCAAAGCTCGGCAAAATCATCCCTGTCACTTCCTCGGCCTTGTAAAAAGAACATTCAGAGCAGTTTGTGTACAAGTCTCTATTGTCAGAGCCACAGTCCTTTCGAAAGTAAAACTCTCCATGGAAAAGTTCCAATATGACTGCACTTGGCTCCGATTCTGCTCACGTACAGGCCAACCAAAATTCTTTAGAACCAGAACTAGGCCTCAAGCCTCTCTCGAGCTAGTATTTAAACAAACACAAAAGAATGATTAATTCAGGTAAAATAAACCCTTCTGTTACCCACCCGACCATTGCTAATAATTAACCCATTAATAAATGACATCTAGCAGAAGCAAACAAATAAAGCAGCACATAAAATATCTACCATTCTTCATATAGTCCAGCTTTAAATTTCTGAAAAAGTAAAAAGATGATTAAATGATACACAGACAAACAATCACAACATAGGACAAACATGTAAGCACATATAAAAAAGCACATGCCATGAATGATCAGCCGCATATTAATAGTGACAAAGACAAAAGGACAAACACGACAAACAAAACAATATTAATCATGTGTTACAAAACTGACTCGCAAATGCAACAAGAGCACGTCATTAGTTCCCACGTGTTCGAGTGTATGATGCAATCTTAATCTAAGTTGAATTAATAAAACAGATCATGCAACAGCTCATTAATAGTTTAGTTCATGTTACAGGGAAATGAATTCACGAGTCAGAATAAAATAATTTCTGAAGCTCGCTTCATCAACTCCCTCATCTGGTGATTTTAAAATCACCAAACAACACCCAAAAATTTCAGGAATTTTTTTTCACCCAATTTGGAGACGCCACACATTGGATTCTCTCGATATTAGTCTCCCTAAACCCCTGTTTCTGCTGTCTGGTCATCTCTTTCAAACTGAACACTTCACATTTCCTCTAACTCATATTCCTTCTCTTGTTCCTTTCTGAGTTTGTAAATCCTTCTCTTTTCTTTCTGATGCTTCCTTCTCTTGTGAATCAAACAGCTAATTTTTAGCAGCATTATCACTATGATGATGACAATTACTGGATAGAGCACTTTGCCAATGATGGAGCTACCAACTTCAGAAAACCATTCTTTGATAGCCTCCATTCTTTTCCCAATTCTTTCAGTAAAACTTTCTTCTTCCATGGGTTCTATCTCTTCATGAAATTGAGTAATATTTTTAACAAGCAACTCTATATCCCGATTTTTGTCAGGTATGTAAGTACAGCAATGCTGGACATGCAAGACCCCACAGACTCCTCCCGCTTTTGCAAGCAGAATGTCTAATGCAAGACAATTCTGCATAACCATTCTTCTGGTAGCAACAAGTTCTGTATTAACTAATTGAAAACCACTTGCAGTATCTGTTGACAACCTATCTACAATTGTAGAAACCTTTCTGATTTTGATTGAATTCATAGTAATTCCTACCATAGGAATAACAGCACCAAAGATGTCTCCCAGAACTTCTGTAAAGCTTTCTCTTTTATACCTATTCAGGTTCAGATGTTCACCAAATTCAAAAGTACCCTTTTCATTTCTGTCAACATGAACATTTTTTGGAAAGACCAGGCCAAGATAACATGTCCCATACCAGTGGTCTGGGAGGCTAAACTATGCTTTATTGCCACAGATAAAGTAAATCCCAGGAAAAATTGGATCCTTACCACCTTTAAATCCCCATCCCCCTATGATACGATATGTATCCTCACATTGACTAGCACCCACAAAATAATTATCATATAGCGTATTGTCTCTCCTGATACAAAATTTACCACTAACTGGTTCATCTATGTGAATTGCAGCATTAGTATTAACACCATTTAATTTTGCATCCTCCATCTGCCAGTACTTAGATTTAGCATGCTTAAGCATTTCATTTCTCTTGTAAACAGCCCTTCTCTCCTCAACCATGTTCAGGAAAGTCTTTTCTTCAGCTCTCATTTTGCATGTTAAATTATTTCTATAAGCGTACTCATAATTGAGTTCATTAGTAACTAGTCAAGTCAAGTCAAGTCATAACATTTATATAGCGCACTACATACCCAGAGGGTTTCAAGGCGCTTAGGAAGGGGAGGTGGATTATTTGTCAAATATCCACGTTTTAAGCTGCTTTCTGAACGCTAGGTGATTCTGGGTGAGGATTTCCTCATCTGTTTCGCAGGTTTCACTTTGTTCAAGCTATTTACAACTTTGAGATTTGCAAAAAACTCATCAAAGTCTGAATAATAATATTCCAGGCGACCAGTTTGATAAAACAGACTAGCAATTACACTGCAAGTGATGCCATAAGAGAGAGGTAACCTGTTATAAGTAACCCCCTCTGAGACAGAAGCAGGCAGCTTCACACAAACATAGCAGTCTTTAACATTCATTACTTTAACATATTCAGACAGAAGCCTTGAAAATGAATTGCTTGAGAAATCTCCAACAGATCTATCTTGATGAGTCTCTGGATCATGATTAATAACTCTGCTAGACTTGCCAGCATGTTTCTCATGTTTAGGCTCTATCTTACTTGTTATATTAGTCTTAGGTTTTTGCTTATTAACATCAAAAGGATAAACCACAGCTAAAATTAACCAAAGTAGGATTAATAATATCACACAAATTGAAGTCATTTTACAACATATCTTAAGAATCGAACACCTAGAAGTATCTGATGTAGGCATTCTAAAATTTTGAAAAAACTAAAATTTAAAATGTGAGTAACTACAAACTATATCCCCCTTTTAATTTTTTTTTTTTTTTAGAATAAAACCCTAAACAGCTTTTCTTCGACATTGTGTCACATAAATATGTGCTCTCCAACTAAACACAATTTCTTCGACCTAAAGTCACCTACAAATTTTCTTCAGCCTTATGCCAGGAAACAAAACCCTTATCAATAAACTTAAAGAATTTCAATCCTTGTCACCGAGTTCTTCCAAGTCTTCCTGACTGCTGCTCTCAACCTCTACAATTGGTGGAATTATAATATAAGTCCACTCTGGGGACTTATATTTCTGATTTGGCTTTACTACTCTTTTTGTCTTTCGAGTGATTACTTCTATTTTCTTATTTTCGTTTTTCTTTTCAGGTTCACCTCCCTGACTAGATACCTCGTTGATTTGATCTTTTGATTTCTTCACCAGTTTGAATTTCAAATTGTCTTCAGGCAAAATGTCTCCTTTTCTCAAGACCTTTTTCTTTGGCACACTTTCGTTACATTCAGCTTTCCAAGCTCTTTTTCTGAATTTTCTTATTTCAGATTCTTCATCACTTTCATCAGTATCTGTATCTGAGACTTCAAGTCTGTACCTAGGAATTTCTTTACTCGGCAGCTTCACTCCATTCGGAACAATATCCTTACTGGTACTTGGTAATTCTTCTTCTTCTTCAGGAATCACCTTCAGCTTCCCAGTCTCAGGCTTTTTGCTCCTGAACACAGAGTTACTTTTTTGCTTTTCAATATTATGGCTCAGATTTTCGTCTCGCTCAGAATCTTCTGCTTCTTCTGAATCTCCTTTTTCTTTTAGAGACTCTTTTTCAAGCAGATCTTCATCAACACCTCGATTTCCAGTTTCGATATTCAGATCTTCTTCATTCAAGTTCTGACTCTCATCCAGATTCTCTTGATGTTGATTTTCTTGTTGATCATCAGACTCAGGATCTTCTGGGTCTCCTTCTGAATCCAAATCAGCTGTTGTGTCACTGTCTTCATCAGGATTTTCAGGAGGTGGTACACAAATCGTATGGCTTGCGTGAATCCACCTTTTCAGCCCTTTGCATTTAACTGCATTTGTTGTAACCAAAATTACTTGTCTTGCCTTCTGCCACCTTGGGACTAAACAGTTTCTTCTCCGATGAACTTTGGTCCTTACCCAGTCTCCGGGTAACAAATCATGGGCTTGCACTCACTTTCTCCTTTGAAATTACATCTGTTCCTACCTGATGAAATACAGAATTTACTACATCAGACAGGTTCTGGCAATATTCAATGATTGCACTATCATTAATACTCATTAATTTGCCAACTGGAACAAATGCTTGCCTTATTACTCTACCCATAACAATGTCATGAGGGTTAAGACCTGTCTTTTTCTCTGGAGTGCTTCTTATTGACATCAAAACAAGTGGAAGAGCATCTGTCCACTTCACTCCTGTGGCTAGACACATTTTTGAAATTCTATTTTTGATAGTTCCATTCATTTGTTCAACAACACCTGATGCTTCTGGTCTGTAAGCACAATGCAGCTTCTGTTGAATATTCAAAGCCTCACAAATCAGTTTCATCAATCTGTTTTCAAAATGAGTTCCACAATCACTTTCAATGGTCACTTGAAATCCGTACCTAGGTATGATCTCCCTAAGAAGCAATTTTGCCACAGTGACTGAGTCATTGTGACGAGTTGGGAAAGCTTCCACCCATCTTGAAAACAGACAAACAAATACTAATACATATTTCAGTCTGTTGTGCAACGGCATTTCAATGAAATCCATTTGTAATCTGGTAAAAGGACCACCCTCCCGTCCTATGGTTCCCAAACTTACAACAGTCTTTCTGTTAGGATTCATCTGCTGGCAGGTCAAACATCTTTGGCAAAGTGACTCCGCAATTATTCTAAATTTCGTGTTGAACCATGTTTCTCTGAATAATCTAATCATGGAATCTCTCCCGAAATGTCCTGGACCATGGTACATCCGTGCCATATCAGCAATCATGCAGTCTGGCATTACAGGTCTTCCATCTTTGTAAACACAAATTCCATCTTCCTCTCTTTGCCTGCATTCATTTTTTAACCATGTGTTTTTCTCTTCCTCATCTGCCTCATCTTGTAAATCTTTTACTTCCTGCCATGTTTCAACTACAGAAATTAGCATGAGAGAATTCATTGTATCACTTTTGTCTTTTTCCCGATTGATTGAATAATTGTTTTTGGCGCAGTATTTTGCAATCTCATCTGCATACGCATTCCCTTTGGTGATGTAATCATCACCTTTCTAGTGAGCTGCACATTTGACTACAGCAATTTGTTCTGGTAACTGAATGCCATCAATCAATCTTTTGATCAATTTTGCATTTCTGATTGGTGTTCCTGCAGAGGTTAAATAACCTCTTTGAGACCACAGCTGTCCATAATCATGAACCACACCATAACCATATTGACTATCAGTCACTATGGTTACTCTTTTGCCAGCTGCTTTTTCACATGCTCGGATTAAACCAATAAGCTCTGCAATTTGAGCAGAACAAATTCTATCCAGAGGTGAACCTTCAACAACATCCGAAACTGTGCACACTGAATTTGTTGCCCTCAGAATCCCTTCATCATTCCTCAAACAAGATCCATCCACAAAATAGACTATGTCTGATTCAGGTAAAGGAACATCTTTTATGTCCTGTCTTGGTTTTGTGCAGTAATCTACAACATCCAGGCATTCATGATCAATGTCATTTTCATTATTTACCTCAGTAACGACTCCATCTGGTAACAGTGTGGAAGGATTCAAGTTCACGCACCTTGCAATTGACACATTATCTGATCCCAGAATTGTTTTCTCATATTTTGTCAGTCTGCTACTTGTCAAATGTTGAGTCCTACTTCTGGTAAGAAGAATTTCAACTGAATGAGGTACATATACTTTTACAGGAAATCCCATACTGATACCCTCACTTTGTTCAAGACTTACACTTGTTGCAGCCACTGCTTTTAAGCAACCTCGCAAAGCCTTTGCAACAGGGTCCAAAACAGCTGAGAAATATGCAATTGGTTTTCTCAACTTACCATGCCTCTGAATCAACACAGACAATGCACAACCTTCTCTTTCACTGCAGTAAAGTTCAAATTCCTTTTCATAATCTGGCATACCCAGGGGAGGAGTTTCACATAAGCTCTTTTTTAACTGCTCAAAAGCTTCCAGTTCAATCTTTGACAGACTAATTGGATCTTTTACATCTGCTTTTGTTAATCTTGGAAGTGGTTTTGCAATTACTGAAAACCCACTAATCCATTGTCGACAGTAACCAACCATTCCCAGAAACATTCTTACTTGTCTTTGTGTTGTCGGTGGTTGAATTGCTCGAATCATTTTAATCCTTTCAATTGTCACTTTTCTGGTTCCCTTTGCAATTCTGTGACCAAGATATTTCACTTCTTGTTTACAAAACTGCAATTTTGCAGGTGACACTTTATGTCCCTCATCTGCTAAACGATTTAACAAGATACTGGTATCAGTAACACAATTTTCTCGTGTTTTAGCTGCCACAAGCAAATCGTCAATGTACTGTACCAGTGTGGAATTACCAGGCAATCACAGATCTTCCAGGGATTTCTTTAACAACTGATTAAAGATAGATGGACTCTCGGTATACCCTTGAGGGATACGACACCATGCTAGGATCCTATTTTGGAACCTGAAAGCGAAAATTTGCTGGCTTTCTGGATGTAATGGAACTGTAAAGAAGGCATTACACAGGTCAATGACCGTGTACCATTCTGCATCATGCGGAATCTGGTAAAGAATTACTGCAGGGTTTGGAACAATTGGACAACATGGAACAACAATCTGGTTAATTTTTCTTAGGTCCTGAACAATTCTGTATGTTCCGTTTGGCTTTTTAATACCCATAATCGGTGAGTTACATGGGCTGCTTTCAACTTCTTTTAGCACACCTTGACTTATGAATTTTTCAATTACTAGATTGACACCCTCAATTGTCTCAGCTTTCATTTTATATTGAGGAACATTTGGAAAATCAATTCCCTGCTTAACAGTGATTTTTACTGGGTCAATAGTTTTCATGAGACCCATATCATTTCCTGTTAGGTCCCAAATTGCTGGATTAACTGGCTTTTTGAGCTCTTCTGGCAAATCATTTTTATCAAACACAGGAAACAATAATGTTTTTTCCTCATCAACCATTAGCATAGTCAATTTATAAAGCCCATCTTCTTCTGCAGTTTGCATTTCAATGCCATCTGGTGAGCAATATATCTTGCAATTCATTTTGCACAATATATCACGACCCAACAGATTAACAGGACTGCTGTCACAAACTAGAAATCTGTGCTTATCTTTGTAGTTGCCTATTTCCACTTTTACTGGTTCTGTTAAACTTGTTTTCATTTGCTGATTAGCTACACCTACAACTTGGATGGATTCCCCAGAAAGAGGAAGATTTTCTATTTCTGCTGATCTAACAGTAGAATGGGTAGCACCTGTATCCACAAGGAAGGTAACATCGACATAATTTACTTTACCATTCACAAATGGACCAGACTGATCTACCTCAAGAGTGGGTCCAAGCACACACTCTTCTTCCTCTCTCAGGCACCGTCATGAGTAATCTTCTGAAGAATCACTCTCTTCTTTATCTTTTAACCAAAATTGAGAAGCATTTGACATGTTAACTTTTGACACATTATTTAGCAAATTACCTCCACAGAAACCTGTTTCGGGAGAAAATCTCTGTGTGTTAGCACTACCAGGGAATGGTGCTTGAGGTACCTGACTCTGCTGAATTTGACTCTGCTGTACCTGGTTCTGCTGAAACTGGCTTTGCTGTATCTGGCTCTGCTGATTCGCTATCTGTCGTCGCTGCTGACTTAATTCGTTTAACTGTTGCTGTAGCTGTTGCTGTTGCTGCGGATTTAACTCACACTGCAGCTGTGGATTCAACGAATTATTTTTAAAATTTCTGGACGGGTTTTTACACTCGCGTTTCCAGTGTCCAATCTCGCCGCAGTTAAAACATGGGAGCTTTTGTTTCAGCTCTTCAACATTTACATTACATTTTGGCTTATTATTATTAAAATTATTCTTGAACTTTCCCTGATTCTGCTGCTGCATAGAAGCTAACTGTTGTTGTTGCTGCTCTGCTACCTTCACTTGTGCCCACATCGCTTTTTCCTTGAGATTCTTTTGCTTTGCATCTATCTCATCACTGCAATATTTTGCTTTTCTCAGGATGTCATCAACTGAAAGTGCTTGCCAGCAGACAATTCCATTTCTAATCATGTCACCAATTTCAGGTCTCAGGCCATATACAAATCTGTATATAAAATGGCTCATGTCTTTTTCACTTAATTTTTCATAGCCACTGTACTGTTTAAAAACTAACAGTAACCTTTCATAAAATGAGTGAACTGATTCTTTTGGTTCCTGGTTTGTTCTGTCTATTTTAACCCAGTCCACTTCTTTCGGGGGAATTTTTCCTTTCAACCAGTAAATTACTTTATTATATATATCCATAACATCTTTTGCTGGGGCACCTGTAACCGGGTCTTGGGGAGGTTCTTCTTTTGGCCAATCCACAGAAATTTTGCATTCTGTCCAAAGATCTGATGGGACAACAATGTCAAAGAATCCATCTAGATCAATCCATAGAACTTTTGACACTTTTATAAATCTGTCTACCTGTCGATACCATTCAACTGGCTTTTCTCTCAAACGTGGAAAATCATTAGTAAACAGGAGAATATCCTGCCTAGACCAAGGAACATGTACATACCCTCCTCCAGCTATTTCCCTCATTGGAAATTCTGAAACTACATCGTTTCTTAATCTCTTATCCTGTTCTTTCTTTGACCACTTTATTCTCCATTTACCTAATTCACCTAATTTTCTGAGAAAAATTATTAATTCTCTTATATGTGTCATTCTTCCAGCAGCATTCAGATTATCAATGTCTCTTTCAGAGAAATCCACCCTGTAATGTTTCTGCAAATGTTTCTGTTTACTCAAATCAATTTCTAACTCAGCAGCCATTTCTTCCAGTTGTTCATACCTGTTTTTCGTTTTCCACTGAATACTTTTACAGATAAACAGCAATTCATCATCCTGATACAATTTCAAATTGTCAGTACCAATTGTGCCAATGATTAATTCTTCCAAATCAGCCTTTAATTTAGCAACATCAAGCTTTTTATAATCAGGTGCTTCAGGGGACAATCCATTTTGAGATAATTCTATTCTGTTTAAACTTTTCTCTGACAGACCTGAATCTGAATCTGCCACTGATGGTGTTTGCGAACTTGACAAACTTCCATTTAATGTTAAATTTGGCATCATAGATTTTTTCTCTATGAATCTCTGAAAGTTCTGAATAAAATCTTTCAGCAACCTTTAGAATTTCTGCATTTAATGGAACTGTCAAAGCTGAATGTCTATTATCTCCTTGATCAAAAACCGGTACAACCGGACCAATAGTTACTGGTACTGTCACTGCTTCCATGCCTTTTGTCAATTGTTGAATTAAATCTTCTTTTGCTTTATTGTAACTAGAAATTTCTGGTATGACAGCAGGTATTCTCTCTTGATTTCTCACAAAATTATTTTCCTGTTGCAGGAATCCATTTTCTCTGAGTGTACTACAATTATTTACTGACCCTACCCTTTCAGGCAATTTAAAAAATCTGGGAGAACCTTCTTCAGCTTCTCTAGGAGGTGCACTTGGAGAAGTTTCTGTAGAAACTCTCGGAGTAGGTTGAGACCCTGCCTGATAAGGTGGCGGTTTGCATTTAGTAGCATAAATGTCTTCTAAAACTGCATCATCTAATTCCTCATCAATTCTCCTTCCGGCTGTCTTTTGTTCCAAATCTTCAGTAATCATTATTCTCACTGGATACAGACCATCATACATATCAGCCTTTCTCCAACGTCTCACTTTGTCTTCATGTGTTTCCCTATTTAAAATATATTTTGAATTTCTAGGTGCTAGGCATTTGCTTTCTCGCTCAAGTTCCATCATCTCAACCTCCCATTCAACCAATGCCTCAAATTGTGTAGGTCTTGGCTTCGGCACAAGATCCATCATTTTTCATCTCAAATTTCTCAAAACCTTCATATTAAATGACCCATCTTCTGGCCAGGCTAATGCGCCATCATTTCTGGTGTAATGCATCCAATTATCAAACCAAATTACAGTATGATAGCCATATTCGCCTTCCATATAGGCTGCGGTGTTTTGTACTTATGAAGTAATTTACCGCCACGCGTTTCAATTTTCTTGTCAGGTTTAAAATAATTTTTCACTTTCTGAAACCATGAAGGCTTCTTTATTAGACTGTCGCTCCAATAACTCATGATTTTAAATCAAAATCGTTGTTCCGTAAGCTTCGTAAATGTTTTCTGGTGTTCCGCTATTCCAACCAATCCGTGCGCGAAAGACACCAACAAGCCAATCAGGTTAAGCCACGTCACCACCTTGCTCTTCCAATAGAAATACAGTATTCGGAACTGACCAATCTGGTACCAGCTCGTCACAGTCACATGAGCAAATCAGTGCGCTTTCTGTGACGTATGTTAGCCAATCACAGCGCGAACCAAAAATTACGTATGCTGCCGCTGCAGCTTCTCTGTGTGTTACTCCGTAAACTCACCCCTCCTTCACAAAACTTTTTTTCACGGCGCCATTTTAAACAAAACTTTCCAATTAATTTTAATTAATAACTACGAATAAACAAACCACCTGTCTGTTTCGCTAACAAAGTGATAGCTTTACAATCATTCAGAATTCACTCTTCGCATAAAATAGACGACGCTATTTCTATACAATCATTTATTAACACATACATACGAAAACCCTGATCATTCACACACGAGATCTTGGCAGGACTTGAACCAACCATAGAAAACGTCAAACGTTGATAAGAATAGACAACGCTATCTCACCCTTCTCTCAAGCTTAGATAAATCCTACTACTCTTTTCACAGAAAGTTTTAAAACGGGCAACAGGTCCCTATGCTTAATGCTACGATTTCATAGGCAATCCTCACTATAACATTTAACCAAACAATCTAATGTCCCTAAACTTGTGTTGTACGTCCACAACACGTGATATATTCTATACCACTATTTTGAAACAGAACAAATGCACTGTGTAACTCTTCTAGTCACACTACCCTTTGCCGGCAAATAACCAGGAATTTTTCACACTGCTGGAAAAAATCCTTACGACTACATATAACAATCTGACAAAATCGAAAACTTAACATTTGTTAAACATTGATCCTATGACTATACCAACATATATGTAACATGTATGTCAAAAACAACATATAACCGTACGAATGCTACCAAAAACTGATCCAGCGCTCCTACTAAAATTCTGCATAAATGATGTCACTATCTACCACCAGACTTACCAATCAATACCAGGCCCATAAGAACAGAGCAACTGAATCATGAGGCGAATGAATCTAATATGTTGTTTTTTAAACTTTCTACAATAAACAAGACCAGCTTGTCATTGTAAAAGTTTATTTTATAATTCTCAAATTGCAAAAACTTTATTAGCTCTTTATTAATATCAAACATTTAATTTTATTAATTCAGTTTAAATCATTAATCATTGGCTCAAAGATCCGACAGTTCAACATTGCATAAAATAATGAATTTAAGAAAACATTAACCCTAATCCCTAAGTTAGCTTTCTGACCTGAAAAGGAAAATAAATTTAATAAACAGTTGAATGCTTACAATCCATGGGAAATCGGACAGCACTTTGCCCTCAGGAAACAGTCAGCCCCATTCCCCTCAAGAGGCCCAATTTTTATACCATTTTTGCTCACTAATCTAACTAAATGTAATTTTTTAAATAAACTTCAGCACCCTGATTGGTTGCTGACTGTCAGACCACCAAAACCACCTCTTCCAGGGAAAGAACCTCACCACATTATTGTTCATTGACATGGAGTGACAACGGCTTCCGAACGTTCGCAACAATTTTAAAAGTTGCTTCTCTGATTACTTCCAAAGCTCGGCAAAATCATCCCTGTCACTTCCTCGGCCTTGTAAAAAGAACATTCAGAGCAGTTTGTGTACAAGTCTCTATTGTCAGAGCCACAGTCCTTTCGAAAGTAAAACTCTCCATGGAAAAGTTCCAATATGACTGCACTTGGCTCCGATTCTGCTCACGTACAGGCCAACCAAAATTCTTTAGAACCAGAACTAGGCCTCAAGCCTCTCTCGAGCTAGTATTTAAACAAACACAAAAGAATGATTAATTCAGGTAAAATAAACCCTTCTGTTACCCACCCGACCATTGCTAATAATTAACCCATTAATAAATGACATCTAGCAGAAGCAAACAAATAAAGCAGCACATAAAATATCTACCATTCTTCATATAGTCCAGCTTTAAATTTCTGAAAAAGTAAAAAGATGATTAAATGATACACAGACAGACAATCACAACATAGGACAAACATGTAAGCACATATAAAAAAGCACATGCCATGAATGATCAGCCGCATATTAATAGTGACAAAGACAAAAGGACAAACACGACAAACAAAACAATATTAATCATGTGTTACAAAACTGACTCGCAAATGCAACAAGAGCACATGTTATTAGTTCCCGCGTGTTCGAGTGTATGATGCAATCTTAATTTAAGTTGAATTAATAAAACAGATCATGCAACAGCTCATTAATAGATTAGTTCATGTTACAGGGAAATGAATTCACGAGTCAGAATAAAATAATTTCTGAAGCTCGCTTCATCATGACCATGAGGTCATCATTGACCAGGGATCTCCCTCCAGCCAAGGCCATCAATGGTCTCAGTTAATTCTTGCACTGTAATGAGTTTTAGTAAATATTCCCTAGGGCTGCCCGTGATCTAGCCCAAGTCAGTCTCCTCTGGATACTGGTGTACATCTCATCTGAGGCATGCATCCTTCTGGTATATAAGTGTGAGTAGTAGGAGCAGAACTCCTAAAGGACCGCTGACTGGCTTCCAATTATTTCTCCTGTGTCCAGCTTAAGGGAATTAATTGTGCCTTTAAAGTGTGTTTTCCTCACCACTTACTTGACATCAGTGTCTTTAGCTAAGAAACGCATCTCACTGTCCATGAGATCCTTACATTCATGCGAGGCGTCAACAATCTGAGAGAGTGTTTTTGGGTCATGAGTTGAGGCCTAAGTTCTGTGTAATTGTGCATTATCAGTCTGTATGCTGGTTAATTGTGCTCTTATCAAATTCAACGGTACAAAAGGGGGTGGTGATGGACGGAGTATCCGAATCAATCAAACACTCACACCCAGAAAAAAGATCTGGGTTTAATCCATCACCGTTCTTTAGCCCACTCTGCCACCCCAGTTCAGACATGGCTATATGCAAATCAGTCTGACCCTGTGCCTCAGACGTGAGTCCCAGGCTCTCCACATCACTGGAGTCAAGCTATCCAGGCTGAAGAAGGCTGATAGCCAGAAATCGGTCCTTGGATGCTTGATTCTGGTCTGGGAAAGACATGACTTGGTATGTTATGTTATGTTATCGTAGGTTTTATTAAGCGCTCAGCTACTCTGGCAGAGTGTCCCGGCGATCACAGATCAGACACAGCATAACTCTTCCAACGAGGGGCAGATTAGAGGCCGAAAAGCCACGTTTTAAGATCTTTCCTGAAAGATGCCAAATTCTTGCTCTTTCTCAGAGCAAGAGGCAGATCAATCCAGGCGCGTGACGCTAGATGTTGAAAAGAACGCCCCCCGGTCCGTGCACGCCTGATTACAGGGATCCTCGCCAGTGACATGGCAGCCGATCGTAAGGCTCTAGTAGGGTTATGGAAGACAACTTTCTTCCGTAGATACAGAGCCCCAATGCCATGCAGGGCTTTAAACGCCATGGTAAGGGCCTTAAACTTAATGCGTTTCCTGATTGGAAGCCAATGAAGGGACTCCAGAAGGCCGGTGACATGAGAACGGCGCCAAAGGCCAAAAATGGCCCGAGCCGCCGCGTTCTGCACCACCTGCAGCCGTGACAGAAGATATTCAGGCAGGCCAAGGTAAAGTACGTTCACGTAATCCAGCCTCGATCCAATCAGGGCTTGCACCGTTTTTCTATGGGCGATCGAGAGAAGGGGGAGGAATTTCCTCAGCATTTTGAGTATTCCGAAGCACTGCCCCACCAGGCCAAGAATCTGAGGTTTCAATGAAAGGCAATTGTCCATCATGATACCCAGGTTCTTGCCTACCTTAGAGTCAGAAGCCGGGGGAAACATTCCTGCAGGCCACCAGGTCTTCCAACCGGGATCAGGTGGGCAGCCGAAGAAGAGAAGCTCGGACTTGTCGGAATTGCATTTCAACTGGTTAAGTTGAAACCAAATAAATATTGCGCCCAAGCAGTTCTTAATGCTCTCGCCATCAAAGTCCATGTTCTTACCACAGGTGAAGAGAAGCTGGGTATCGTCGGCGTACAATATAATCTGGGCACCCAACGACTCTGCCAGTGCCGCGAGGGGGGCCATATAGAAAAGAGTGGGGCTCAAAATTGACCCCTGAGAAACTCCCACCTCCAAAGGAGGCACTGTAGCAGAGTATGGAGGAGCCCAGACTGTCTGATGTTGATTAGAAAGCAACGACTCAAACCATCTAAACACCGTTCCCCTAACCCCGATCTCCCAGAGTCTCACCAGGAGCCGGTCATGGGGAACGGTGTCGAACGCCGCCGAAACACCAAAACTGCTTTCCCTCCACTGTCAAGGACTTCCTTGATGGCTCCTGACACCTCCAACAGTGCTGACTCTGTGCTCATGTTAGCCCTAAACCCGGACTGGGTATAGTGCAAGATCTCATTAGACTCTACAAAGTTGGCAAGGACTGAGTGCACATGCTTTTCAGTCACCTTGGCCAGAGCCGGTAGCAACGAAATAGGCCTGTAATTGGCATGATTACTGGGGTCCAAGGATGGCTTCTTTAAAAGAGGGAGAACCATAGCCTGTTTCCAAGCTTGCGGTACGGATCCAGTTTCCAAAGACCTATTAAGGATCAGATTGACAGTCGGATTGATAACACAAGCAATTTTAGCTAAGAACTTAGCGGGGCATGGATCACACGGGGAGCCAGATCTCAATTTAGACAAAATTTCCAGAGAGGATTGCAGCTCAATCGGGGGAAAAGTCATCAAGATGGGCTGTCCCGCGATCACCTTAGGAGAGCCCAGTGCTAGATCGAGCGGTCCCACTCCCGCCACAACAGGAAAGGTATTCTGAATGCGATGATCTTGTTAGAGAAGAAGATAGCCAGTTGGACCACCCAAGGTTCAGAAAAGGAGCATTTAGGTGTAATGGCGGCTGGGGAGGTAAATTCCTTCACTACCAGGAAAACTTCTTTACTGGTGTTGCTGGCCTCCTCGATCCTTCTGGCAAAGTAGTGGTAGTTCGGGCTGGACTGTTCCCATGAGGCACAGGGTCAAGGCTGATTTGCATATAGCCATTGTCTGACCTAGGGTGGTGTGGAGTGCAAAAAAACGATGGATTTAGGCCCAGATCTTTGTACTGGGGTGAATGTATTACATTGTTCTGCATTCTGTCCATCAACTGTGTTTTTGCACTTATCAAATTCAAGACACTAACATATATGTTCAAGGTAAACCCCCTGTTGTATACTTGAAGGTCTCCCATTCTGTTGAGAAGCGAGGTGCAAAACTTAATATTCTGTCAAGTAGGGAAGTGAGGGGTGGTTCTCTCCTAACTATAATTTGGTCTGGTATATATCAATGGTTTGGGACCACAATTGTCTCAAGCTACTGAACAGTTACTGCCACTTCAAAGGAGGAGGTAACTCATTCGCAAATGGGACGAGTCCCAGGAGGACACCTCCTCGTTTGTGATTTGTGTCGGCAGCCTTTGGGGAGTTGCATGAAACCACTACTTGCTCCCCTTGATGTTTTCTTAGAGAATTTTTTTTTTAAAGCAGCATTGGTTACTTAAAAAAACATAGGCTGCTTAAAACAAAAATCCTGTGTTGGAGTACAAACAGAGGTATGGTGGTCTACGGATCATTGCAGGTGGTGACAATACCCGTAGTTTTAGCCAGTCAAAGATAATCTTAAATAATGACATGCCAAATCCGTACTCACTAGGCAAGTCATCCGGTGACTGCCTGGGACAGTAGATTTTGCGATGTGACCTTTTGGTACATAGGTTGCATTGCAAAATACTGGCTGCAAAAAAGTTGGTGCTACCAATCTCATCTTTATTTCTTTCCTGTGAGTTGCAAAGTTATAATAACATAGAGTTCTGGTGACCTTATAAACCACAAGGAAAAAGGCTATGTAGTACTTTTTAGGGCCACCAGAACATAAAGATAACTTTCATTGCAGTGTGACCTGTGAATGATATGTGTTTGTTTGAAACAGGAGAATAACATTGATACTTGCAATAATGCAGTCTGTGGTAGAAGAAATTGTGTGCAATTTTCAGGCGATGTTTCTGTCTTCTTGATGCAATATTTCTTTAATGATGTAAAAGCATCTTCTGGTGCTGGCAGCGTTCCTTTGGATGGTGTCCCGAGGGGGCAAATTTAGTACAATGGCATCTTTTATGTTTGCTGAAAGCATTATCCTGCTGAGGGAATTAAGTATTTGAACAGACTGGTTAGTGGGGACGGGAAGTTCCAGAACAATGTCGGAAAAACATTGTGCTACACAAATATTGTAGCAAAAATATTGACTACCAAAATATCATCAAGGTGTATAGATATGGAGTACAGAAAAGCAAATCAATACTTACAAATGCACCAGAATTTATAAATTGCTGCTAATAGATGGCCGACCAGTTTTCATTGTTTTTCTATTGACGTTTGATCCGTGATTCTAGAGGAAGTTACTGATCCACTGAGGTCTGCTTTTTGAAGAGTAGCAAAAAGTGAGGCAGGAGCACGCCACATCCGAAGCAGAACAAGTTCTAGGCACGGTTGCCACCCATGTGCAGTCTCAAGTCAGGTTGTGCACCGCACCTGGCACACAGCCCCTTTCACCACCAAGCTCAGCAACAACACCAATTTCAATTAACCAATAGAAAGGAATGCGTGACTGACACCACCAGTCAGTCGGCAAAGCCACTGGAGCAGAGTCACGGTGCCAAAAAATGAGTGCCTGTGGGTGGCACAATATAAAGTTCAGCACCCTATCACAGGCCTCCAAGGGGATAGGGTGGAATCGGCGCATTCACTTTGAAATCAGCTCCCAATGGTGCATGTTTTCGGAGTGCATGTGCAAATGCCTCCCTACCCCCAGCGTTGACGGCCGGTGCGACGGCACTGGGGGATCGGCAGAAGTAGAGATCTCAGACCCTAGTTTTAAGAATTCCGTTATTAGTACGTGAAGTAGTACTACAGGAGTGGTATTTTATGTGCTTTAAATCCTTTAAATTTGGGGAGAGAATGTGGCCTAACGGCTAGGATAGTCGACCTCGAATCTGGGGAACCGGGTTTGAGTCTTGACAATAACGCTCAACATCCTGTGATTTTGGGCAAATCACTTACGGGGCGATTACGACCTCCGGTCGGTGGTCCAACCACCTGATTAGGATGTGACCGAACATTGTTCGGTCGCATTCTGACATTTTCCCATGGAAGCATGTGTTAGGGCTGCACACCGGCCAAAGTACATGCTCCCATAGGGAAATGGGAGGTGGTGTTAATCTCTGCATCCCGTGGCAGGCAACTCATGATGCCTGCCATGGGATGCAGAGATTAACAGGGGGGCACCATTGGTGCCCCCTCGGCCTCCAACCAAAGGCCACAAGGGAAAGGGGGCCAAACACACTTTCCGACAGGGTTTCCTTGTCGGAAAGGCTGGCATGGAAACCCTGCTGGAAACTTTGCATTGTATTCCAGATGGTGTAAACACCTGTCCATTTGGATTACATGCTGGTTGCGACTGGCCGACGGGCTCAGCCCATCAGAAGCTAGCCGGAATGACTGGCTGGTATCAGTTCCAAGTGGCTGAATCAAAATCAGCAGGGCCGAATTGAAACTGACAATGTTGGTCATAAGACCTCCGACATGAGGTTGGAGGCCTTATGGCCGACATTGTAATAGGCCTGTTAATCTTCCAGTGCCTAGCAAAAATGAATGTGTCCTTATGTAACACAACTGGTGCTCATGTAAAGCGCTCTTGTACCTTCGGGTCAAGTTTGTGCTATATTTAATTCAGAAGAAAAAAAATACTAACACAACTAATTCTAAATAATCTTATGGATAATAGGTATTTAGAGAAGGTTTCTTTTAGAATGCTTTATGCAAACCTTGCACAAAAATCCCCATAAAGGTGATTGTAGCTACAAACATGCATTCACACCCACACTCTGCAAGTTTTGCTCCTCAACAAAAAGAAAGCATTGAACTATACATTTATTTCCCAGGAAGTTACTTAATAACTGCTTTTATGCGCCCACTTTAAATTCACACCTACCTCCAAATGTGATCCCTCCACCCTAGTGTTTACAAACTAATGAAAAAGTGAGCCGAGTAGAGTAAGAGCATCCTTTTTGTACAATGTTTCCTTTTCTCATCTACTAAGTTGTAAAATGCTCCACAGGTGAACAGTTTCCCTAACCTTTGAGCCCACTAAGGGGTATATCAGCAACGCTTTGCGATAACTATCGCAAAGCGTGCTTAGTGCTCCTTTCCCTAACGCCCGCTATCGCAGGTTTTTATCATGGAGCTATTGCGCTATTAGCAACGCGTATCTCCAAGGCAATAAAAATTCCTGCGATAGCGGGGAAATAGCCGTTTTGCAGGGAACATCGCTGGTTTTCCAGCTATGTTCCCTGCAAAACGGCGATAACCTTGCTGATACGACCCTGTGGTCATATCAGCAGAATCAACCCCCTATGTTAGGGGTGGCTAAGTCAAGAATTTAGCAGAAGTTAGTTTTTGGAGAAAACAGCAGTTTTCTCCAAAAATGAACATCTGCTAAAATGCTAGGGCATCCTTGCTGATAGCGCGAAGCCACGCTATTGATGTCCTGACATGTAGTGTCTGTCAGGGACGCTCACTTTGCATCTCATTAGAGATGCAAAGGAAGGCATAGTGCAAAAGGGTGCTAACATGCGAATATGCATGTTAGCACCCTCTTGCTGATAGGGCGATGGCTTTATCTACGCTTTTCTGGCTTTTAAAGCCAAAAAAGCAGATATAAAGCCCTTGATGATATGCCCCTTAGTCTTTTTGATGCATGTGAGGCCACATCCTCATCCCCTTAGGCAGTGGCATGTCTCCCTGCTAAGGTCTACTTGACAAAAACATTCTCTGAAATCTTCTTGGCCATACTATAGAGTAGTAACTCTATAAGTTCCAGAGCTAACTATAGGGAAGAGTAGTTGGACAAAGATAACACACCATCTTTCAACACCACACAGTTATCACAAGACCTAAGTTTTGATTGATAATCAAAATCAGATTGGGCTACCTTAAGGAACAGATGACAGCCATGTGGATATCATAGGAACAGGCTTTTATGCCATGAAAGTGATGGAGGGGTTAAACTGACAATTCAATCAGCAAGAGACATTTCGTGAAACAGCATCTACACTGAAAGTCTGCTCCAAAGAGAAGTTGTAGATGCACATTGGTGGAGGCGGCACAGTCTCTTGTTGGACGAAGTTAAAAGCTATGGTTAAACGTGAAGTCTCTTGATTTACCTACAACATTAATAAGCGCTTCAACACCCCATCAGGGGTAGCAAGCAATGCAAGCCTGTTTCCCTCTTCTTTACCTCCACTATCCTTCTCAATCTAAACAACTGACTAACATATCCACCACTCAAATTACTTTCATATTTCACTATACTAATTCACCACTAATCCTTTATGTGTTCCAGAGTAGAGTGATACTCGCCAAAAAGCACTTCAGCGCCTCGTTAGGGGTAGTAAGTGCTAGATAAATGCAATTACAATACAATAAAATGTATGATATGTGATACCGCTGCCGATGTGTCCTCGCGTCTTCTGTGTGGCTGAAGGGAAGAGGGCTTAATATGAGAGTGAAACAAATGTAGGAAAAAAGTAGTATTCCCTTGCAGAGCTGTCTTCCTTTGCTACTCCACGGGTTTATGTTTCTAATTTAGATCGTACAACGCAAACACAAAGCTGTAGATATGTAAATGTACAGTAAAAATTTACTTTTATTAATGTGAAAAAAGCAGTTCGCGTAAGCAGTAAAATTGACAACATCCCAAAAAATATTCAAATATTAAACAAGCATTTACAATGCAATGGTCTCGGCAATATTTTAGGTAGAGCTATTGGTATTGCTCATTATTTTTTTATCTTTTTTGTATCCCTAAATAAATGGCATTGTCATTTCTATTGGCATTAGCTTATTTTTTTGCATATGTGATACCTATTGCATTAGCAGAGAGAGAGTGAGGTATTGAAATAGAGAGAGAGTGAGGTAGATAGAGAGTGAGGTAGTGAGATAGAGAGAGTGAGGTAGTGAAAGAGTAAGGTAGTGAGGGAGAGGGATGTTGTGAGGTAGTGAGATATAAGCAGAGTGTGATGTTGTGATGTAGTGAGATAGAGAGAGAGGTAGTGAAAGAGAGAGTGAAAATGAGTTAGTGGGATAGAAAGAGTGAGGTAGTGAGATAGAGAGTGATTGAGGTAGTGAGTTAGAGAGAGAGAGTGAAGTTGTGAGGTTGTGAGCTAGAGAGTGAGGTAGTGAGAGACTGAGGTAGTGAGGTTTTGAGAGAGAGAAGTTGTGAGATAGTGAGGTAGTGAGATAGATAGAGTGGAGTAGTGAGGTAGAGAGAGTTATGTACCAATCTTTGTTAGCAGTTGGGGAAGAAAGCACGTTTCTTGAACCACTAAAATGCGGGTAGATACATTACGAGAATTTTGGCTGTTGGGTAAATTATACATAAGGCAATGCACATTACCTTCACCCACGCTCAGGCATGGGAATCATCACAGGTTGCACCACATTACTTGGACTTTTAGGTAGTGGCGAACTAAACCCTACCCCCTTGCCATTATTCTACAAAGAATTCTGGCGGCGGACATCATTTTAGGATAACCCTGTCCAATACTGGAAGGAAAAAAGGGGGATATTTGATATGACAGTCATAGTCACCGAGGGAAAAACATAATTATTAGGGCACATTCTTTTTGAATTACTAGATATATTAAGACAAAGCTCTTGACAGAACTGAGTATGAAATACTTCTAAAACAATAATCTATTTATTACAATAATACAAAATTCGAGATACAGGATGCATTTTGTGGAGAAGTTGATGACTCTGGAAGTTGGGGAATTATGTGGTTTTGTGAAGAAGATTTGATCCGCTTGTGCCTAAATTCTGTGAAGATGTAAAATGTAATATCTAAGTGTAATCCAAACATGTAAGACAGTTGTTATACACAATCTTTAATCACCTTCCAAACCCTCAGAGGTGCACGCACACTGCTATAGAATTGCACCTTTCCGCTGCTCCATGTAGTGTGTTAATTAAGTAAGTAGGCTTTGCCCTGGGACAGTAATTGTTCAGCGGGCTGGAACAGTACACTGAACTGACAATAGTGGTGATTATTTACAGTGTATGATAGAAATGGAATTGTCTTAACGCATTAGTTCACTCCCCAGATTACTTATGTTATCGTCCTCCTAATGATGAAAGTCTGGCTAGGCCCCACCAGAGTTCGAACGCAGGGGCTTGTGCAAGCAGTTACTCCGCATCACAAATACTCCTTTCCCAATATTGCAGGCTACAATCCATAAACAGCAGAAGTGTCCGAGCCAACCCATTTCCTGATGTTACCTTCCGCCATGCTGCCTCCGAGGTGGGCCGATGCTGCGCAATGCATGGGATGACGCTCCAGCAGACAATGGCTGCTGTGAAATGACTGCTGGGGTGGAGACCGAAGGACTAATATTCACGAACCGGAAACTGCAGCTGAGTGTAGTCCCTCTAGGTCGACAAGCAAACTATATATTTTAAAAAGCCCGTTTTCTGAAAAGTTAGAAATAAATACACCAAATACAGGCACAACTGATAAAGGAACACCTACGGTGCCTTTAAAGTTTAGTGTCAAACCGGTGTGTTTACCTGCGACTTGTACTAGAGAGACTCATGAAATAACCCAACCGAAGACTTCCCAATGTATTTTTAACCTGCTGGCATTTTGTAATACAAACAGAAAATGTAATATATTTAATATTTCTTGCTTTCTTTTCAATTCATTCTCTGCAAAACGTGTGTTTTCAGTTAAGATATTTAGCACGGTCAGTTTCAGCGATGTAACGTGAAATAAACGCCCCAAAAACTAAATTAATCACGCAACTGTAACCAGAATGGAAGGGAGATATGACAATATTCGCATGGCTCTTAATCACTCGTGTAGACTTCAAAAATGGCTGAGCAGCACGTTAGACGGCCCTCTAATTGGCTACTAAATGAGCAAGAAATGAAGTCCTTTGTAGACGAAAACACGCATGTCCTTTTCACAATAGCGGCACTGCAAATGAAGGGTGCACCATTATAAGCTACAAATGTAAACATCCGGTTCCTTTGCCATTGTACTTACGTGAACCGATTATGTGGTGGTACTTTAATAGTACTATTTCGTAGAACGTCCAGGTCAAACCAGGAGGCACTGTGAGGAGTCAGTGTGGGGCGTCAGGGGAGGAGGGGGAGGGAGGGTGTAATAAGCTCCAGAACCGAGCAGAAATGTCTGACAGTACCTCCATCGGCTAGAAGTCCAGCATTCAACCAGGAATGTCTGAGCCTGTCTACACAGAACTCAGAGTGGCGAGAAGTCCAGTGTTCAACGAGGAGACACTATGAGGAGGGAGTGTGAGGCTTCAAGAGGCCCAGCGGGTGTAATGAACTCTAGAGCAGAAATATCTGAGCCTGTCCGCCTGGCAGTCACATG
The DNA here is from genome assembly GCF_964263255.1 of Lissotriton vulgaris. NCBI lineage: Eukaryota > Metazoa > Chordata > Amphibia > Caudata > Salamandridae > Lissotriton > Lissotriton vulgaris. The sequence goes on from NC_141687.1 coordinate 155,163,763, forward strand.
TCTACGCAGAACAGAATACAGAGCGGCTAGAAGGCAAGTTTTCACCTGGGAGACGCTATGAGGAGGCAGTGTGGGGCTTCTCCCTCCCCCCCCCCCACAGATCTCCAGACCAGGGCACGGAGGGCTCATCAGCCACCCCCGCTGCGCACGCCCAAGATCACACAGAGATGTGTACTCAACAGGCACTAGCGCGGGCGAGGCTCAGGGAAAGGGGGGGGTGTCTGCCAGCACTTTGTACACATTAAAGGATTGTCCTGAGACCACTACCCCAGGCGAGGGGGGACCTCCTGGTGGGATCGGACGGAGGCACCCAGGGAGGACATAAAGAAAGTAAACTCAACACAGTAAGCTGCATGGCACACTGCTAGGACCAGGCTACATGATGGTAGTGTGGGGGAGGGGCGAGAGGCGAGATGCTCGGGGGTAACATGGCGCAGCGAGGTTTTACGGGACTGGCAGAGAGTGCAGGGAACACTCACCACAGACCAGCAGAATAAACAAGAGATGACGTTTGATTAATGAGGCCGATGTGTTCCCAAACAGTGTATGTCGAGAATAAGAGTGAAAGATAATAGAATTTAAAACGTGAACTTGGTAAAAGTATACAATTATCTTTGAGTAAAAAGTTCACGCACACGGGCAGAAAATAGGTACAATTGCTGTGTTCCTAATCCCTAGTAACGAATAAGTGAATTAGTTTAGACGGATAGTTGAGAACTCGAACTGTATAGTCTATTGTGATAGCTAACATCGGTCGTGCCATATAATACTGACGGAAAAACAACCTACTTGTGCCAAGGTAAAGTAGTTACAAGTAGTCTTATCTGTTAAAGGCCTTTTTCTAGCATTACGGACTGGCTTTACACTATTTTCATCCTGAATATCACCCGTCGCTGTGGTGGGTGTAACATTAAATCGTCACTGTATGTTGGCCTCCTCTGGGGTGCGATCTCATCCAAAAAAGAGCCGAGTGCTCCATGTTCCTCCTTTCCCTCCCAAGTCTGGCTCGGATTACCACAGGAAGTGCCCGCGTTATCCTGCGAGTGAGAAGTGCTTTTCCTCCCGTGTTCTCAACTGGCACTTTTTTTTGTTACTATTTCCGCCTATCACGTACCCCTTCCGTCAACACGGAACACCATGTTTTCCTGAAGTGCACCAGTGGAGCTTCATCGAAAAGTTGCATCTGCAGTGACAGATCAATGCAACTTTCTCTATATTAGTATTTATATACACACACACACACGAACGCACAAGGCTAAACATATTGACATCAAAAAGACTTGGGAAAAATACATTGGGGCCAAATGTAGGTTTGAGTTCTTCGGTATGCTAGATATACAAAGAGTAAAACGTGCGGTAGCATATATATGCCTGTAGAGCAGTATACTCTATATATGCGGGGCAAAAGGCAGCGGGAGGGGGCGGGAAAAATACACGGACAGCGGGAGGAGGGCGGACACAAGCGGGTTAATACATTTACCAGGCCCTGGAAACGGCTATCAGTGGAGAGGGAGTGGGGTGGGGAGGGAGCCAGCATAGGAGGGCAGGACACGGAAAGCGGGGCAAAAGGACGGAAAGCAGACCTCGTGAGACGTCCGATGTCGAGAAGCGAGCTTCAAAATGGCCGAAAAAAGCTCCGAGATTTTTTCGGATTTGGGGGCGTGGTTTTGATGTTCTGAGTGACGGACAACGTCACTGTCTAAAGAACATCAAAAATTACGCCCCCAAATCCGAAAAGGACGGGGCTACATCGGAGTGACTGATCTCTCCTCCAATGGCTGGCCTCCGTTTAGGAAGCCAGCCAATGAAGGAGAGACAGGGCAGGGAGGCGGGACCTTCTGCGCTACTGAGAGTCATTAAATCTCAGACCTAAGTCTGCGCAAGCGCAGCCTTTTAGGCCTTCGACCTAAAAAGTAACCAGGCTCCTAGGTCTGTGTGAGTTGAGTCCTCCATACTGAAGTACATAATTTAGGGCCACTGTGGCAAGGCCATTGTTGGTGGCTTCCTTGTGGGACACCAGCAGGTGGCGCCAGACAGCTCTAAAAGCATCTATTCTGTTTGTTCTAGGGAAAATGGTGTCAAACTATTTAACTCTGGCACTAGGTATCCGCACACTGACTCTTAGTTCCTAGTAATAGTGCTTCTCATTCAGAAGTATAGAATATGAGGGACAGTCAAACTAGGATTCTGTGCTATTTGGAGTTTGGTCGAACATGGTGTAGTAGGAGAATACTGTATAGTAAATATTGTGCTACAAAGATGTGATTGCCAGAATATTGTCTACCAAAATCTAGTGAAGGTAAAGGTATATAGGTAAGTATTGATTCGATCTTAACTCCACAGATGTGTCTTGACAACACATTTATTCGAGATACATAGATTTGGCAATAACAATAGTAAAACTATACTAATGTAGTTATATTTACTTTCGTACAGTATTTTTGTGCTTGATATTCTTCTGACATGCATCCAAATGTAATGGAGCCCACTGCTGCCTACAATGTATGAATGATCTCATTGGGTCAATTGAGTCAATTATAATCTTAAAGAAACAACAACAGATATTTAGGGGCATTAAGGGACATATTTCTGTAGTGGTTGCATCGGGACGCCAGTGCCACGCACCCCTACATTTGATTTATCAAGCCATGCAAAGGCCACCTTGATAAATCCAGAGTAGCTCAGCAGAGTGCAAATCACTGCGTGGCGTTACTCTGCCCCAGAGAGGCGTTCCATGGGTGGAGCGTGGTAGCCGTTTCATGGGTGGAGCGTGGTAGCCGTTTCATGGGTGGAGCGTGGTAGCCGTCCCACGGGTGGAGCGTGGTAGCCGTTTCACGGGTGGAGCATGGTAGCCATTACATGGGTGGAGCGTGGTAGCCATTTCATGGGTGGAGCGTGTGAGCCGTTCCATGAGTGGAGCCTGGTAGCCATTCCACGAGTGGAGCGTGGTAGCCGTTCCATGGGTGGAGCGTGGTAGCCGTTCCATGGGTGGAGCCTGGTAGCCGTTCCACGAATGGAGCCTGGTAGCCGTTCCACGAGTGGAGCCTGGTAGCCGTTCCATGGGTGGAGCGTGGTAGCCGTTCCATGGGTGGAGCCTGGTAGCCGTTCCATGAGCGGAGCCTGGTAGCCGTTCCATGGGTGGAGCCTGGTAGCCGTTCCACAAGTGGAGCCTGGTAGCCGTTCCACGAGTGGAGCCTGGTAGCCGTTCCATGGGTGGAGCGTGGTAGCCGTTCCATGGGTGGAGCGTGGTAGCCGTTCCATGGGTGGAGCCTGGTAGCCGTTCCACGAGTGGAGCCTGGTAGCCGTTCCACGAGTGGAGCCTGGTAGCCGTTCCATGGGTGGAGCCTGGTAACCATTCCACGAGTGGAGCGTGGTAGCCGTTCCATGGGTGGAGCGTGGTAGCCGTTCCATGGGTGGAGCCTGGTAGCCGTTCCACGAGTGGAGCCTGGTAGCCGTTCCACGAGTGGAGCCTGGTAGCCGTTCCATGGGTGGAGCGTGGTAGCCGTTCCATGGGTGGAGCCTGGTAGCCGTTCCATGAGCGGAGCCTGGTAGCCGTTCCATGGGTGGAGCCTGGTAGCCGTTCCACGAGTGGAGCCTGGTAGCCGTTCCACGAGTGGAGCCTGGTAGCCGTTCCATGGGTGGAGCGTGGTAGCCGTTCCATGGGTGGAGCGTGGTAGCCGTTCCATGGGTGGAGCCTGGTAGCCGTTCCACGAGTGGAGCCTGGTAGCCGTTCCACGAGTGGAGCCTGGTAGCCATTCCACGAGTGGAGCGTGGTAGCCGTTCCATGAGTGGAGCCTGGTAGCCGTTCCACGAGTGGAGCCTGGTAGCCGTTCCATGGGTGGAGCCTGGTAGCCATTCCACGAGTGGAGCGTGGTAGCCGTTCCATGGGTGGAGCGTGGTAGCCGTTCCATGGGTGGAGCCTGGTAGCCGTTCCACGAGTGGAGCCTGGTAGCCGTTCCACGAGTGGAGCCTGGTAGCCGTTCCATGGGTGGAGCGTGGTAGCCGTTCCATGGGTGGAGCCTGGTAGCCGTTCCATGAGCGGAGCCTGGTAGCCGTTCCATGGGTGGAGCCTGGTAGCCGTTCCACGAGTGGAGCCTGGTAGCCGTTCCACGAGTGGAGCCTGGTAGCCGTTCCATGGGTGGAGCCTGGTAGCCGTTCCATGAGCGGAGCCTGGTAGCCGTTCCATGGGTGGAGCCTGGTAGCCGTTCCACGAGTGGAGCCTGGTAGCCGTTCCACGAGTGGAGCCTGGTAGCCGTTCCATGGGTGGAGCCTGGTAGCCGCCCCATGGTTGGAGCGTGGTAGCCATTCCACGAGTGGAGCCTGGTAGCCGTTCCACGGGTGGAGCGTGGTATCCGTTCCACGGGTGGAGCGTGGTAGCCGTTCCATGGGTGGAGCGAGGTAGCCGTTCCATGGGTGGAGCATGGTAGCCGTTCCATGGGTGGAGCATGGTAGCCGTTCCATGGGTGGAGCGTGGGTGTTCCCACGCTGCACCCACGGATCTTTGAGCACTCCCAGATATACCATCAGTTCCTGTGACTTATCAGCATAAATTAGGAGATCGAGGAAAAGTAGTTCTAGGTGGTGCACGGAGTGAGCTACTTTTGCTCACTCGGCCCATGATATTGTTGCACTGTATCTATCAAAAAGTGTGTGTCTTACAGTGTAAAACGCACCAGTGAGGGACAGGAATTTTAGACATTGCAGTATATGTGCCTTGAGACAAACAAGGACGTTTTTTTACAAACTTAAGTTGCGCATTACATGGACATTTTTCATTAATGTCATCGGGAATTCATTTCAGTTATTTATGTTCGATTTGCATTTATTCTGTTTTGCATTTAATATGCAGTACTGTTATTGACATAAATTTGAATAACAGTACAGAATATGCAGGATACTACATTCGAAGGGGTGATTGCAAAGTCTTTCATTTATTTTAATCACTGGAGACTCGTAGGAGCTGAAGGTAGAGTCATTTTATAATGTCTAGTACCCTCCATAATAGTCACTTGAAAAATAAGTCCATGACTGACTACCTTATATCTGCTCCTCTAGATGCAGTTGAAAGATCTGTTCTACACCAGAGTTCCCATGTCTGCCTGGCAGGCGCCAACACTCGTATAGTCTCTGGCACTGGAGATACAGATACTAAAAATTGTAAAAGGAATCTGTGTCTGGCAACGAACAGCTGGAGTCCTTTAGCTGTATCGTGCATGAGTGATATAGAAAGTCTGTACTTAAGTACTTTTTATGGTCTGGCATTAGCCAAGTCCTCTCGATTTTTTTTTTTTAAAAATCTTTATTAACATGAAGGCAGAAGATATATTCACAATATCACATTCAGAGGACATTATCATATTTCCATCGGTTACTGTCAAAAGAAACGGATAAAACAAAGCATATTCTGGCACATGGCAAGTGTTGTCGTACCAGAGACATGGATGAGTGTAGCCAGTGACCATTTCGCACAGATTGTAGCTAACAAAGAACTAACCCGTTGTTCACTCTGTGATCTGTCTACCTTCAGCACATTTATCTGTTCCTAGCATAAATTAACTATAAAACAATAAAACCCAATTAGTATGATCACTTATCAGTAGGTCTCACCTGCACAATTCCAGTCATTGGCCACTGCACATGAACAGGACATCATCAAAGGTATTGTTACCCTCATGCGTCACCCCAGCATTAACAAGAGCTCACCACTTATGCCTGCCCTCCCTAGTCCTCCTCCTCCTCTGAATCCAAGTCGTCGTCTTCCGGCAACGGTTCACATGGTTCTCCCCTGTATTTGTTCCAGGGTGTCCAGACCTTATTCCATTTACGGGGGCAGGCTCGTAGCACGTACACCGCCCTTTCCTTCACCATCAGCAGGTCCATATTCCTGATCCACCCAGCCGCCGTAGGCAATTCCGGGGCACCCCATTTTTGTGCAATGTCTCGCTTGGCCACTGTCACGGCCAATGTGACCCATAGCAGTCCATATCTGTCCAGGTCATTAGGGTCCCAAATGTTCAGTAGGCACTTACGGGGTTCAGGTAGGATCGAGAGTCCAATGGCCTGGGAGACAGTGCGCATAATTTGCTTCCAGAATTCTTGGATCTGTGTGCACTCCCATAGTGTGTGGAACAGAGTCCCCTCCTCCCCGCAACCCCTGAGGCAGAAGGGGTGTGGCGCCCTCTGTATTTTGTGTAGTGTTCTGGTGTAGTAAGTGCGATGTAATATCTTGAGTTGCACTAACCTGAACCTAGCCGAGATACCTACTTCCCTTGGTGATGCAAGTGCCTCGTTCCACTCTGATTCGTCCACTTCACCTATTTCCCCAACCCATTTCTCTCTAAGCTTCCGCGTGGGGTCTGTCAGGTTGTTAACCAGCTTTTTGTATGTGAGAGAGGTTGCCCTTTGCTCCATAAAATCCGTCAATAGTCCATCCTCTAGTGGTGAAGACTCAGGGAGTCTGGTGTCAGGTGGGATCGTTTGTAGTATTGCGTGTCGTATCTGTACATATCTAAATGTTTCAGTGGGGCCCAGACCATATTGCTGCTGGAGCTGTGGGAATGCAATTACCGTGCCTTTGTCCCAAAGGTCCCGCACCGTGGAAAGTCCTATGCGGTCCCATTGTGCGAACCCCTTACATGACCTTAAGTTTCCCAGCGATCTTGTGTCCCACAATGGCGTCATCCTGGTAATTTTCCCCTTCCAACCCAGTCGGGATTGTGCTGCATGCCACAAGGCCGCCGTATGACGTGTCGGGCCGAGCAGGTTTTTAACTTGTGATGAATTATACAACACAGAGAGCATACCGTCCGTCCCCAACTGCGACCAGTCCGCCTTGTACGCGGGGTCTCTTCGTGGGACGTGGATACAATGATTAATTATCTTAAGTTGGGACGCCCAATAGTACAATTGAAGATTGGGCAGTGCTATCCCCCCTTCATACCAGCTTTTCACTAATTTGTCATGCGCTATACGGGCTGGACCGTTGCTCCACAGTAAGTTATAGACCAGTGCAGCGACTTGTTTAAAGTAACGCGGTGCCACCATATAAGGGGTATTTTCCAGCACATAGAGAAATCTGGGAAGAGCCATCATTTTATATAATGCCGCCCGCCCAAGGAGGGTCAGTGGCAAGGTCGCCCAGTATTTAACACCCGCACGCAGGCGGACCAGAGGTGGCATCAAATTTTCGGCATAGAAGTCCGCGGCATTATTAGTGATGAAAATACCCAGGTATTTAAAGGAGGAGGTTGTCAACGTCAGGGGGCAGTCGTCTCATAACAGTGGTGTTGGGCCGTTAAGCACGTACACTATCGACTTGGACCAGTTCAGGGTGTATCCTGACGATTTCCCGTGCTCATCGCAAAGATTCAACAGGGCAGGGATCCCGTCGTTAGGGTTAACCATGTAAATCAGCATGTCATCCGCATACAGGGAGACTTTATCCTCCCAACCTTCCTCCCAAGTGATGCCCCGGAACAGTGGCGTCGCTCTGAGCATGATGGCCAGTGGCTCCAACACCAGCGCAAAGAGTAGGGGCGATAGCGGGCACCCTTGTCTAGTCCCACGCCCCAATGGGAACGTTGGTGAAATGTGGCCATTTGCAACCACCTGTGCCACCGGTGACGTGTATAGTAACCGTACCCATGCAAGATATTTCGGTCCAAAGCCCATACGTACAAGGACTGCAAACAGATATTCCCATTCCACCAGGTCGAAAGCCATTTTGGCGTCCAGGGATAGAATCACTGCTTGTTCCGAAAGGAGATGCGCACGCGCCAGCACTCCGTGGACCCTCCGTAGATTCAGTGCCGTGCTCCTGTGTGGCATGAATCCCGACTGATCGGGGTGTATGAGGGTGTGTAAGTGCTGCGCCAGACGACTGGCCAGGAGTTTTGCCAGGATTTTTGCTTCTACGTTAAGCAAGGAAATGGGACGGTACGAGGTGCATACAGTCAGTGGCTTACCTGGTTTAGGAATGGCTACGATTGTGGCCGTGCGCTGGTCAAGCGGGAGTTCCGCCCGCTCCACACTCTCAGCATACATATTTAGCAGGGGTTTACTCAATACAGAAGCCGTTGCCTTATACCATTCTATGGGTATCCCGTTGGGCCCCAGTGCCTTGCCGGACTGCAACGCCTGTATAGCCAGTTGGATTTCGTCCTCCGTCAGGTCATTGTCTAGTTCTTGCTGCGCTTCCTGCGGAAGCACGGGGATAGCAATGTGTTCGAGTGAATCCGTCGCCTCCTGTGCCGTGACGGTCCGCACAGGGGTGTATATCTCCTGATAGTGGCGAGCTAGGGTGCGCACTATTTGTTCAGGGTGTGTCTGTAGCTGGCCATCATGCGCATAGAGTCTTTGTATCCCTCTGTGACTGCCGCCCCGTTTGTCTAACCAAGCCAACATCTTCCCAGCTTTGTCACCTACGTCATATATTCTATGTGCGGTGTTTGCCAGATGCCCCCTAATAGTCGTCGTGAGGTGAGCCTGGTGTTGCTGTTGTTGGAGCTGCAGCAAATGCGTTGTTTCTGGGGTGGGGTTTGACATGTGGGCGTTGTTTGCATTGTGAAGTGCCAGTTCCAATTTTGCGAGTTCACTTCTGGAATCCCGTTTATGCCCTGTGATCGCCGCTATAGCTGCGCCGCGCAGGACTGTTTTGTAGGCCTCCCAAAGCACCGAGGGCGAGGACACTGTCCCTACATTTTCGTGAAAATAGTGTGTTGTGGCCAATTTGAGTTTCTTTCTGATTCCAGGGACTGTTAAATAGTTGGGGTATATCGGGTATATCCTAGCACGCTTCCTCTCCTTGGTCGTGAGGCAGAGGGACACTGGGGAATGATCAGATATGCCTCTGGGCAGGATTTCTAGTCTATCTACCGATCCCAGCCCACCCCTAAAAATAAAAAGTAATCTATACGTGAGAGGCTGTCATGTGTAGCGGAGTAATGCGTGTATTGAGTCGCTGTGGGGTTTAACTGACGCCACACATCCGTGAGGCCCATTGCGCTCAGAAAACCAGGAAGTGTGGCCGTCCCTCTCGGGCGGTCTCGTATGGGAAAGGTGTCCAGTGAGGGGTCTGTTATTGCATTGAAATCTCCCCCAATGATCATATCACCCTCTGGGAGGTCAAGGAGAAATTGCCCAAGTGACGGCAATGCCGTAGAGTGGAGTGCCGGGGGGATGTACACGGATATAACACTGAGGGGTCACCCCTCCCATTGGCCATGTATCGCCGCAAAACGACCCTGATCATCCGTCTTGCGGCTCTCTACCATAAAGGACGAGTTCTTCTTAAGGAGTATCCCAGTGCCCCTGGAGCCCGTAGTGAATTCTGCGTGTACTGCCATGGCATGCCCACGTCTGTCAAGCGCTTTGCACGTATTCCCTGCCAGGTGTGTTTCCTGAAGCATCACTAAGTCAGGCCCATGGCGTTTAATGGATTGCAAGACCAAACCTCTTTTAATTTTGTCCCCCAGGCCTCTAACGTTCCATGTGAGCAGTCTCAGGGGGGGCACTACAGCCATTGCGGGGGCGCCCTCAATGGGTGCATCGTGTTCCTGTTGGGCCATTAGAGCGCGTGACTAGTGTTACTGATGAGTGGCAGTGGAGTGCAACGTAGATGCAGCGTCCTGTGCTAGGGTACCAGGATTGTATGCCCTGTGTGAGGACCATGTTCCATAAGAAATAAGTGATGACTAAGAACAATAACGTTAACATTACAACTTCCCCCCCACCCCCTCCCTGCTCCCCTGCACCACGGACTGATTCTTGCCCGCATCCCCAACTTGGCAGAGTGCTTAATCCCATCCCCAACTATCTTACTTGCTCGTGGGGTTGGTGAGTCCCCTACAGGCACCGGCAAATGCCCGCCCTACTCAGCTCCATCAGCTTCAGGTTCCCAACCGCTGCAAGTGTGCTGTCCCTCGTGCAGCAGATTTAGTCAACCCCGGACCGGCTGTCCTGAATCAAGCGGGTCCCTTTCAAGATCAGATTCCAGTCCTGCGGCGCCTTCCTCGGTTGAGGGACTACTGGACGGTTGTTCCGCTGGCCTGCCATTGCGATGGTCCCGGCGGTCCCTGTGTGGGCGCTGGGGTTGGCCCACCTGCCTCCATCCATCAAGCCATTCCTGCGCCACCTCCGGCGTATCGAAAAACCACGTTTTTCCTTCGGCTACAATCCGCAATTTGGCAGGGAACAGCATCGAGTATGGTAGGCCTCTGTCCCGTAGCGTCTTTTTTACCTCAGTGAACGACTTCCGGCGCCTGGCCACCTCCGCTGTGTAGTCCGGAAAGAAGGCCAAAGTCGAGTTCTGAATTTTGTCAGGCGGTGATACCCTCGCCGCTTGCAGGATTGCGTCCCTGTCTCTAAAGTTAAACAGTCTAGCCAGTACAGGCCGTGGTGTGGCTCCCGGCTTGGGCGTTCCGCCAGGCACCCGGTGTGCCCTCTCAACGGAGAAAAAGTGTGACAGGCCTTTAGGTTGCAGCTTTGTTTTAATGAGGTCCTCGACGTACAAATCCATTGCACCTTTTCCTTCTGATTCCGGCAGGCCAAGGATGCGTACGCTGTTTCTTCGGGAGCGCCCTTCCTGATCGTCAAGCTTTTCCTGTAGTTGCTTAGTGACTTTTTCCATCCGCTCCATCGCTACTTGCAGGTCGGAAGTGTCCTCAATGAGCGATTTTGTAACTACCTCCACCTGAGACACCCTTTCCGACATTTTCTTAAAGTCCGCCCGCAGCAGAGTAACTTCGGAGGAAATGGAGCCCACCGTTGTTTGTACCTCGGAGAGGGTTTTCATAATGTCCTCCAAAGTCACCTTTTTAGTCCCTTCTGTGTCCGGAGCTGCGCCTGTGGAGGTTCGCCCGCCAACCTGAGTGTGTCCATGTTGGCTATACGCAAATTTGTCGAGTTTCGCCTGAGTCGACGCACTTCTAGTACCCTTGCCTGCCATGGCGCTGTATTCGTGGACGTATATCTTGCTCCTAGCGGTATCCTCAGTACCACACGTCAATGGGCTGCGTGGCTTCTTTGTTCGGCAGGGAGTGCCTCACTGGTTCCAAGATCCTGTTCCGTTCCCTGCAGGGCCCAAGCACGCTTCAGCCGGTGGCGGAGGCACAGTCACCCGATCCACCGCGATGGTCAGTGCGTTAGTTCAGGTGCGTCCATTCCAGCCGTTCCCCCCACGTCACCCGGCTTGCAACTCCTCACATGGCGTTCACTCGAGCGGCCGGCCGCGGGGCCACCTCGGTGTCCGTTGCGTGACGTACTGTGCCTTGTCTCGGTGGTCCAAGGTCCCCTCGTCGACCCCCTGGTATGGTTCACCCTGCTTATTGGTGTTCAGGCCTCCTCTGTGCAGCCTGAGGGCACCCCACGTCTGCAGCGCTAGGACGTCACTGTCCGGTGAACCGAATCGCCCTCAGCCGGGACGTCCACCGCTATGTTTTATTTCAGCGTGCCCAGCGCCTTCATGACGGTCCCCCTGGACGTTCCCCCTATGTTGCTGACCACTGTGCCAGGATACAGGGGCCCAGTCCCGCCCCTCCGGTAGCCTTATGGGAGAATTCGGATAGTAATGGCACTGCGGGAGGATGTCGGGGCCCCCGGTGTCATCGGCCTCACCTCGCGTTGCGTGTGTTGCACTGGACAGTCTTCTATCTCCAATATGGCGGCGATCGAGACCCAGGGGCACCTCCGTCCGCGCCGGCGCCTGCACTGTAGTTCACCGTTTTGTGCAGCCAGCTCCGATGCGGCAGCCCCTCTCGCCCCCCCCGGGGGCTCGCGCCAGCAGTGTGGAGCGTCGGAGCAAGTCTTGCCTCTGATCCTCGAAGGGGCCGGCTGATGCCACCGCGCCCACTTGCACTTCCGCCGGGGTCCACCAGATACGCAAGGTCGGTGCGGCCAGGCAGTCAGAGGCCGCAGTACGTCACCGCAGGACAGAGCAGTTCCCGGCAGCCGATCTTCGCTGGGACAGGATCAGTAAGTGCCGCTCGGGTCCCCGAGCCGATACCGCTACTTCGGGCGGGCGATGATACGGATAGATGGACGGATTTCACTGCGGGCCGTTATGCCTTGGAGAGCTCCCGCTTCAAGCTGCCGCCATGCTAGGCAGTTGGCCACGCCCCCCAAGTCCTCTCGATTTTACTAAAATGGTATTATAATAGACTTACTTAAAGGGGCTTTCAACCACCTTCCTTCATGCATTGATCTGTTGTTGTGTCATTCACATTTTGCTTCAGCCCACTAAAGCATTCAGCTTTGGCAATGGGTCATTCTACTCAAGCCACTGGTTAACTTCATTTTGAGTGACTGCATTTTGCTCATTCACAATGAGAACATCCACAGAAAAGGTTCACTCCTTCAATGCCTGTGTTTTAGTTTTTACTTTATAATTACTTCAGTGTTAGTTTTGTGTTTAGAGCCTGAGGTGAAAGCACTACACTTTCTACCAGATGTGAGCATAGGCCACATTCCACACTTTATCAGTTCTAGGGGTGGACACAACTTGCATAATTGCATTTAGTGCTATTTTCATAGCACAAAAATGGATACAAGAGTGAATTAGTCACAAAGAAATAGCACTAAGTGCAACACAACATGAATACCGAGTGCGAACTTAGGGGCCGATTAGGATGGCGGACGGATTGCCTCCACCAGGCCGGCGGTAGCCACCGCCGGCCCGGCGGAGGCAATCCGTCCGCCATCCTCACAGAAAAGACCCCCCGCCACATTAGGATGGCTGGGAGGTCCGCGGCGGATGGCAAGACCGTCCGCCGCTTTTCCGCTGGTTGCATTAGCGACCGGCGGAAAAAGTGCATACATATGGTGGCGGTGTCTGCGAGACACCGCCAGCCATTTTATGATACCGGCGGTCCTATGCCTTTCCACAGCGGCATTGCCGCCGTGAAAAGGCATATGGTCTTTGCTTTGGGGGCCCGTTGCGGGCCCCCAGGGTGAAGGGGGGGGGTGCACTTGGGGGGTACCTATGGTACCCCCCTGCATTTACATGCACAAAGTGGCAGGCACAACGCGGTGCCTGCCACTTTGTGCATGTAAATGTAAAACATGCTATTTTAAACTTGCGGCGGGTGATGCTTCAAGCAGCACCCACCGCAAGGTTAATGATCCAGGATGGGACCGCCAGGGTGACAGTCACATCCTAATTGCACCGGAGGGACCGTCGCTGCCCCTGCGGACGGTCCCTCCACCTCAGGGGTGGCGGACGGATGCAGGTCCGTCCGCCATCCTAATGAGGCCCTAAATGTGCATTTGGGGTAGGATGTTTCCCCAACTTATTCCCAGCATTTTGTGCTACTTTCTGAGCACAAAATGCACTCTTTTGCACTCCTGTGAGATACGCTGAGTTAAGGAAGAGGAGTACTTCTGCATTTAGCGCTACTTTCTTAGGACAAAAATGCCCGCAAAAATGTCCAAAATATGCGAGAGGGAGCATCCAAGAAAAGTAGCACTAACAGCGACAGAACGTAAACATCAGCAAAAACAGAGAGAAGAGCTACATGCACTTGCTAAATATGCGCTTGCGATGGGATTTTTCCTCAAAATCACTTTTAATTATGTGAGCAGGTGTAATCCCGTTATTACTGGTAATTCAAAGATAAGCACCGAATTGTGCTGTGCCTGTAATTTAAATCCGCCTAGGCCCAATCAGTTACTGTCTCCTCCCAATGCTGTTGAAAATGTCCTTGACGTGTATTTTCCTTATCTGCTACTAGGTATTTCACAGCAGAACAGATTGGTTCCTTTTGAAGCTGTGCCATATAAATGTATCCTTGTTTTACTTCGCATGCAGTACACAAACTGAAAGCTTCAGTGCTGTACACGTGAATTCATAGGCGAACAATTACACCTATATACTAGGCTCAATTTCACCAATGTTCCTTTAATAAACTTTGCCCAGGAAGGAAACCAGTCTTAATTGTGTTTAATTTGCAGCACTTGCAGCGCTTTTAAAAAATTTAATTCATTTTCCCGTCTTTTCTCCTTTTTGGTATTCTTCCTCCTTTTTGTTATTTTCTTTTGTTCTTTCTTTCTTTTTTGCCTTCTTTTCATCTTTCTTTAATTCTTTTCTTCTTTACACCTTTTCTTTCTTCTTTCTTTTCTTTTTCTTTCCTTCTTTCTTTCCTTCTTTCCTTCCTTCTTTTCCTCTTTGTTTGTAGCTTTCCTTCTTTCTTTACTTGTTTGTTTCTTTCCTTCTTTCTTTCCATCCTTCTTCCTTTTCATCTTCCTTCCTTTCTTTCTTTCTTCCTTTCTTTCTTTCTTTCTTTCTTTCTTTCTTTCTTTCTTTCTTTCTTTCTTTCTTTCTTCCTTTTTTCTTTCTTTCTTGCTTTCTTTCTTACTTTCTTTACATCTTTCTCTGCTTCCTCCTTTCTTTCTTTCCATCCTACTTTTTTTCCATTGTTTGTTCTTTCTTTCTTTCTTCTTTCTTTCTTTCCTTCTTTCTTGTTTTCTTGCTCTCTTTCCTTATTTCTTTCTTTCTTGCCTTCCCTCTTTACATTTTCTTTTTCTTTCCTTTCCTTTCATCTTTCATTCTTTCTTTTCTCTTTCTTACCGTTTCTTTCCTTCCTATCTTTTTTCTTTCTTCTCTTCCTTTATTTTCCATTTTTTCTTTCTTTCATTCATTCATTCTTTCTTCCTTGTTTGTTTCTTACTTACTGTCTCACTTTTTCTTTCTTTCTTTCTTTCTTTCTTTCTTTCTTTCTTTCTTTCTTTCTTTCTTTCTTTCTTTCTTTCTTTCTCCCTAAGTTCTTGATTCCCCCAAAACCTGCGACATCACGTGCAGCATCGAATGCATACTCAGCTAGTGTCATACTAGTCACCTAAGGCATAATTTCTACCGACAAAACTTTGAATACTTACCATGTACCTATATTCGAAGTCACCTAAGATCCGTGTGGCGTCCTTGGAATACATTTCACCAAGTAAGGTAATGGCTTCTAGGTCATTGAAGCATTTATTACTGCCTGGGAAAATGTTTCAATTCATTAGTTTATCTTTTCCACCTCAATGCTGAAATTAGCAGCTGATAAGTGACCAGGTGACATTTGCTAAGGTTCTCCGATGGCATGGCACATGGTGGGTTTCTTTTTCTTAGTAACTTTTGATCTGTTTGAGCTAGAAACATATTTCTTTAAAATATTTAGGAGCATGTGGTGGAATATGCAGTAGTGGCCCGTGGTGGGAGTGCTGCCGGGCGTTGACGTGGGGCAGGGGAGGGGCAAGGTGGGGGATAGTAAACTCCAGAATACAGCTGTACAGAGGTAAGTACACAAACAAATATATACATCGAATTTCGTTGCGCGTTCTGCATCTCAGGCTAAAATATAGTGCTATAAGATGGATTTGCGTTTGACATAACTGTATGCAAATTCTCACAATTTTCTAGACATTTCGCAAAATTACCCAACAGCAATTGCGTGAATATCCCTATCTGGAAGAAAACTCTGGAATGGCATGCATGGCACCTCAGACAAGTGACAGTGCAGCATGGCCACACACATGGCACTTACTGCGCTATAGCATTACACACAGTGGTTAACCATTAGGGGCCTTTTCACAAATCGTATTTTACGGCAAGACCGGATGCTAACATTATTGCATAACTCTTTCAATACCACCACACAGCAGCTCCTTTATCAATTAGAACTTTGAACATAAGAATTCCATCCCTATAAAAAAAAGTGGGAACACCCCCACTTTCTATCCCTTCTTGTTTGATGCTACATGATCAGATAAATATCCTCTGGCAGCTCTGCATTAATTAAGTTTTAGTTTCAAATGTGTTTTATTGATTTTTCCAGTAAAAGTAAAGGAAGACATCGTGACAGATTGTAAATGCATTAGGCATATACAGCGGACGGGACAGATAAGCATGTCTTCCCTGAAATTAAATAGCAAAGCGGGGTACATATGCCAAAGAGATATTACGATATCATAGATGCAAATGTCGGGTGTTGCAAGAAGGTAAAATAATAAAAACAACAATAACCAAAAACCCCCGCCCAACTCAGTCCCGATCCCCCCTCGCCCACCCCACCCAGTGTGCCACTTGGTATCAAAAGGTCCGCCAACGGGCCAGTGAGGATCAGTGAGATTGTCCGAGAAGTCACCGAGAGTCATGTGTGGTGTCAGTGAGGCGTAGAACTTTAAGAAACTTAAGACATGTGACTTCATTGAATTCCTTGGACAGGAGGGACAGCAGTGGAAGCCACGTTTTCCGAAATGCATCGGTGGAGTTGGTAAGTGTGGCCTGTATGCGTTCCATCCCAAGTGTGAACCAAAGCTTGTGGAGCCATCCCTTGTGTGTGGGTTTAGTCGTCGAGCCCCACAGTGATAGGATATGTTGCGTGGCTGCTTGTATGGTGATCCCCATTTGACGACCCCGCAGTGATTTCAGAGGGAAAGTTAATGCATTGGGGAGACCCAGTAAAGCATATGCAGGGAATCTCAGAATTTCAGTCTCAAAGGTGGAGTCAATGTCATTCAGCACCGTCTCCCAGTAGCTCCTAATCTCTTGACAGTCCCAAAGGAGGTGGGTTAGAGTGCCCCTTTCCCCGCACCACCTCCAACAAAGCTCGCTACGTGCTGGATTCCCTTTGTGAAGTCGGACCGGGGTGAGGTGCCAGTACATAGCCAGTTTCACTGCCGCTTCCCTTGCCGCTGTATTATGTGTGGTGTGCGAAGCCCTATAGTATACGTAGCGCCATTCTTTAGATGTTAAGGTCCTACCTAATTCAGCCTCCCAGCTCCTCTGACTTGGTGTTTTATCTGGAGGGTGTGGCGGTGTGAGCATTTTGTAAATTTCTGAAATGAGGTGTTTGTCTGAGTCCTTAGTAAGTAACCATTTTTCAAAGGTCGTCATAGGGCAGCCCACCATGGCGGCAGTGTCTGGGTCAGTGAGCCAATGTCTAAGTTGAAAGTATTGGAAAAGGTGAGGATTCTCTATGTCGTACCCTTGTTTGATGTCTGTGAAAGGAAGAAATCCTCTTAGATCGAAAAGGTCACCGGCAGAGCGACACGCCGTACCTCGCCACTGGGAGAATGCGCCTGTGCCATTGCCCGGAGGAAATTCTGGATTATCTAGTGTGGGGGTGAATGGGGTAGGAAAGGTTGTCAACCCTCTCTTGAGAGCAACCCTATCCCATACTTGTAGAGTCGTGCGGGTAATAGGTGACTTTAATAAGTATCGTGGTCGATGTTGCCTAGCGAGGAATGGAATCCTCCAAAGCGGAGTTTGCGCCATAGCTCTATCCTGGAAGAGCCATCTCCTCTCCGACTCAGGTCTGTACCACTCTACTAAATAGCGGAGTTGAGAGGCATGGAAGTACTGCAGCAGGTTAGGGACTCCAAGGCCTCCTTCGTCCATGCTCTTGTATGCCAATTGTTTATGGACACGTGCGCGTTTCCCCTCCCAGATGAAATGATGGAGAGCGGCCTGTAGTTCTTTCAGGTTGCCCGCCGGGGGTATGACTGGGATGGTCTGGAAGAGATAGAGGATCCTAGGCAGGATCGACATTTTCACCGCTGCCACCCTTCCCAGTAAAGAAAGCGTCTGTTTTGACCAGCGCACCAGATCTGTCCGGATCTGGGCGTTGAGGGCTTTGTAATTGGTTGATACTGTCGATTCTGTTGAGGAGGTAAGGGTAATCCCTAAGTACGGGACTTGGGTGGCCAGCTGAAGACCGCTCCGTTGTCCAATGGCAGTGTTGTGCGTCTGTGCATGTTGCCCAGCGGTAATATCAGAGATTTACCTATGTTAATGAGGAATCCCGAGACAGAGCCGAATGAGTCAAGTTCCTCCATAAAGGCGGGTATGGAGCTGTCTGGGTGGTCAAGGGCGGCTATCACGTCATCTGCATATAAACTAATCGTGTGGGGTTCGTGCCCGAAATTGATACCCTTAATTTTGGGGTTATCCCGGACCTTCTGCGCTAGAGGCTCTATATATAGGGCAAATAGAAGGGGGGAAAGGGGACACCCCTGTCTAGTGCTGCGCTAAATTTCAAATGGGTTTGAACGTATGCTACCCAGTCGGACCTTAGCCTGGGGGCGATGGTAGCAACATGCTATCCAAGAGCAAAAGGGGTCACCCAGTCTGAAACGCCGCAGGACCTGTTGTAAATATATCCAGTCCACGCGGTCGAACGCTTTCTCCGCGTCAATGGCAAGCAATGCGGAGTCTGAGGCTTGAAAATGCAGTTTGTCAATTAGATGGAGTACCCTTTTAGTGTTATCGCTGCATTGCCGGTTGGGCACAAAGCCTGATTGGTCTGGTTCCAAAATCCCAGGAAGGCAGGGGCCAAGGCGTGCGGCAAGAATGCCAGTGAAAAGCTTTAAGTCAAGGTTCAATAGTGAAATAGGGCGGAATGCAGAGCAGTGTGTAGGTTTTTTACCGGGTTTTGGCAATACCACTACCTCCACGGCCAGCATGTCCGAAGGGATAGCGCCTGGGCCCTCGAACGAATTGAAGAGGCGGGTGAGCACTGGAGCTATCTGTTGGCTGAAGATTTTATAAAATCCTGCCGAAAAGCAGTCGGGTCCCGGGGACTTGAGCGGGCGCAAACGGGATATGGCTGTCAGCACTTCATCCTGGCGGATGGGGGCATCCAGGGCGTCCGCGTTTGTCTTGGAGAACTCGGTAAGGGCCGTCGTACTCAAGTATGCCTCTATGTCTGCAGGGGATGTCTCTTCCACCCCATACAAGGAGGCATAGTAAGATCGGAATGCTTCGGCCACCTGAACATCGTTCGTGAGAACTGCCCCGGTGTCGTCAGTGAGACTGGTAATCTTAGAGCGTTGGGTCTTGGCCTTCAAAGCACTGGCTAATAAGCGGCCAGTTCTGTGGCCCCCGACATAATAAGTATGTCGAAGACGGAGGGCCGCAAATTCCACCCTGTCGGTATCCAGGCTGGCTAGTTGGACACTAGCTGCTTTTAACTGCTTCCAAACACGCGGAGTGCAGGTGCGACTGTGGACCCTTTCCAATTCCGCGACGCGTGCTGTGAGGCCGTCCCTTTTAGTCTTGCGATCTTTGGCCTCAGCTGCTGCTATGGCAATTAATTCGCCACGAGTGACCGATTTCAGGGCTCCCCAGAGAGCCGTCATGGAGATTCCTGGCGTGTCGTTAGTGGCCAGCTAGTCAGTAATGCAATCGCTAATCCTTTTAGTGACGTCTGGTTGTTGCAATAAGGTTTCGCGTAGGCGCCACGAGCCCCGGGGACGATGGGACGTGCAGTCTGAGTGAAAGTTCTACCGCGTCATGGTCGGAAATGGTTGCAGGTAGTATGCTAACATCCTCAAGAGTTTTGAGTAGCTCCGAGGAGCCTAGGAAATAATCGATTCTAGCGTATGTGTGGTGCACATGCGAGTAAAAGGTAAACTGCGATGCAGTCAGGTGTTTGGCCCTCCAGAGGTCTACCAATCCCCTATCTTTTAGCCACTCAAGTCCATTTGATGAGACCGCACCAGTCCCTCCATAGCGGTGCCCTGACCTATCGGCATGTGTATCCATAACGATGTTGAAATCCCCGCCCAGGAGTAAGGGTGAGTGTGAGGATTGAAGCGCCTCCGAGACTGCGCCTTTTAGAAAGGCCTCTTGTCCTGTATTTGGGGCATAAAGAGAGCCAATTGTGAGATGTGTATCTCCTAGCTAAAATGTGTGTGTCAACAGGCGGCCCTTAATTTACCCCATCTTGTTTCCCACCCGTCCTCGAAAGTGTCTAGATATTAGGATCGCTACCCCTGCAGTTTTCGTGGGGAGGGAGGAGAAGAGTTGTTGTGGGAAGGCACAGGAACGCATTCTATGCCAGTCCTTTTGCAAGAGGTGGGTCTCCTGTAATAAACAGATATCGGCCCGGAGTTTTCTAGGTAGGAGATAATAGCCCTTCTCTTAACGGGGTTATTCAACCCTTTCACATTGAGGGTCATTATTCTAAGGATGGTGTCAGTCATGGCCCAGTGAACACGTGGCGGAGCTCAGAGTCCTCATCCCTTGTATGTGGTGCATCGGCGCATCAGATCGCAAACCGTAATCCCCCTTGTGACCCCGCAGATCCCCCTCGACCCTCCGGTGGCATTTATTCGTCATGTATCGTAACTGGCGTAGCAATGACGTGTCAATTCTGCATTCGATAGAACCCTTCTGGCACACTGGTTCCCGCCCTTGGACCCTCCCGCTACCCAAACACCCCCCACCCCCCAAACAATCCAAAAATCAAACTGCATGCTCAAGTGAAAAGTAGTCTGTTCTGAGGCTAGAGAATTACCCCCCCCCTCTCAACTCCCCACTCCCAACCCCAATACCAAAGAAAGGCATAGTCCCAGTCCTGTTAGTCTGCACAGGGCCGTGGTAGAGTGTTCTGAAAGGATCATCTCCGACGGCGGCCTCTCCGGCCCCCCCACCCGACCCCATCCGCCGCAGAGGCAAAGTGTGTGTTATAGGTAACCTCCCCTGGAAAGGAATCGTTCACTCCGATGTAGAAGTTTCTTTGGCCACCTCCGCCACCGCAGTCGTGCGCTCCTGTGAGATGACAGAGGCGTCCGGTTTAAGGCGGTGTGACGGGGATCGTTTATAACTCACAGTTCGCCAGCCCCCCTTGGACGGTCCTTGAAAGTCTCTTGACATAGGTTCATCATCTTCCTGGTCAAGTCCCAGGAGGGTGCAAGTGTCTTTGAACGACCGTAGCTGATGTAGACGTCCATTCCATTTGAATATTATTCGAAACGGGTGTCCCCACGAGTAAGGGATCTCTTGTTGTCGTAGGAAGTTGTAGAGTGATGGAGGAGAGATCCTGGTATAGGGCGATGGGATGACCCTGAAATTGAAGTGGCTGGGCTCGCCGAGTCTCACGGAGAACCCGCTCTTTTAACGGAAAGTCAGGGAGGAAAACCAGGATGTCTGGCCGCGGGGCTGGGGCTCGTCGAGGCAGCCCAACTCTGTGTGCCCTGTCGA
Organism: Lissotriton vulgaris; assembly: GCF_964263255.1. Taxonomy (NCBI): domain Eukaryota; kingdom Metazoa; phylum Chordata; class Amphibia; order Caudata; family Salamandridae; genus Lissotriton; species Lissotriton vulgaris. The sequence goes on from NC_141687.1 coordinate 155,184,722, forward strand.
TGCGAATGCTATTACAGGATACCTACAAGCTCCTGAAGAGGGCTTGTAGGTATCCTGTAATATCAGTCCCCTCTTCCTTTTGAGGGACCCCCCGTACCCGTATGTTGTTTCGACGGGAACAGTTTTCAAGGTCCTCCGCGTGGCCTTGGAGGTCAAGTTGTTGGCCTGTGAGGCGCAGGACCTCTTGTTGGAGCTGCGTAATTTCTTTGCTTCTGGTCTGGTCAGCCTCTTCAACAGCGACCACGCGTTCTCCGAGGCCCTCCACATCGCGCCGGAGCTCTCGAACTTCACCCGCCACCTCCTATTTTAGGGATTTGAAGTCCTCCCTAAGTGAGTTAAATAATGTCTCTAGAAAGGATCTGGTAATGGGCACTTGGTCATCCGTCGGTGTTGGCTGCGATTTCGCGGTCACCGGGGACGGTGGGTCCTTGTTGGGCTTGGGCTGGGACTTAGCCATCATTTTGGGGAGTGTCTGGGGCCCTTTCTTCCCCCGTTGTCCCGCCATGGCGAGGGCAGCCTCAGAGACAAGTAGGCGGTGGGTTTTGGGGCTTGTGATGGATGTAGGAGGACGGCGGTATAACTTTTGGGGGCAAATTACACCAGTGCAGTTCAGGTAGCTCCCTCGGGGACCCGGGGTCAGGGAATGGTGGTCCACAGTGTCCCAATTCAATGCGCCCAGGTTATCCTACCACGTGGTGCAGCTCCGGCCACTGTAGCCAACCCCACGCCGGGGGCTCGATGGCACCCCTGAGCCTCCTCCAGTGCCCACCTCCGTCCTCCTCACCTCTGTGCTTGCTGTATCGGGAGCGGTCCGTCGTCCTCGTCCGGTATCCCAGCGCCGTTCAGCTCCCCCTCCGAGTAGGCCCTATTGCTGTGGGCACCGAGGCCTCTTTGGCGCCGCCACCTATGGTCACGCTGGGGCCACACCAGGCCGTGTGTGTCTGCCAAACGCCCAACTCCTTGTGAGGGAGGTTGAGCCGTGCAGTCCGCCGTCAGCAGGGCCCGCTTTGGCTGTGCGGGGTCGCTCCGGACAGCCGCACCGAAGTGTCCGAGAAGTAGGCCCGGAGCCGGGGCCTCTATTTTCGCGACCCCCCGGCTGGGTCCACCTTGATCGCCAGTCGGGTCGTCGGGGTGGTGATACATCGCCTCCTGTTCCACAACTCTGGTGGTATCGACGGGAGGTGCCGAGCAGATCTCTCAGCCGTCAGTGGTGCAGAGTCGCCCGGTCCGCTTCAGAGGCTCCGAAGCAGCGGCACCCAAGCCGTTCAGGTCTCCGGCGCGGCCGCCATTGCAGACCGCGGAATAGCGTCCTCTCCCGCCCGGGTTCCCAGACGAAGCTCGCAGGCTGATAGATGCACACTGGGGTCACCGCTTCTATGCTGTACCTTCCTGTACGCCGTAACTCGCCTTCCAGGGGGAGATTAGGCGAAATTAGCGGCGTTTAGGCGGGATCGGGCAGGAAGCTTCGGAGACCTGCGTCCGATCACGCCGCCATCTTGGACACGCCCCCATTAATTAAGTTTTAAGTGGTATGATGCGTATATACAATGGTTTTAATAATGTTTTAACAGAGTGTGGCTGTTAATGTGGTATTTTGTATGGCATCTGGCTGAGTATAATTCTTATTTGACTTTGCTGTGAATTCGAATATTTTAAATCACAGGTCTATGCACATAGGTCTATTTTTAGTTCTATAGTCCAGAGTTTTAATACCCTATGTTTCGCAGTATTGAGTTTGTTTAAACGAATTTGGCTTACTATCATGTTTTAAATTTCGTCGGCAGTTGGTGGAGGGTACAAGATGCGGGCATGTGGTGTGCGTCTATTCGCGTGCAGAGACTTGAGTTCGGTGGTTCGTCGGGGGTGTTGAGGAATGCGCTCAGGTTTCATTCACGGAGTCTGAGTTTGGTTTGTGCACTGGTGCAATAGTAAAGAACAGTGCGGAACGGAAGTAATTAAAAATTAAGAAGTACTTTGTGGGCTGGGTCACAAATACATGGCGGCCATTTTGAGCCGTTGGGAAAGCCTCAGTTAAGTATATGAATAGATTTTTTGACAGATTGGGCTTAGATATTTGAGTTAGCAGTTAAATAGTATGGGCTGTGACAGGATTTCGGGTGCGGCGATTCAATAAGGGGCATTAGTTGTCACTTAATTTATTGGAATTTTAATAGAGCTTTTTGATATTATGATGAGTTAACCAGGGTTGTTTAGAGAGTATAATAAGGAGGAGATAATTTTAAATATATTAACTAAATTATCTTCAGATTTTAATAATAAGATGGAGAGGAAATTAGATGATTTAATTCAAAGTAAGGGTTTGACGGTTCAGGAGGAGAGGTTTTATTCTGCAAGAGAAGGTCCTATGGTAGGAGGTGGCGGCAAAGTAAGTAGGAAAAGAAAGCACCTTGTGGAAACGTTAGCTGTGTCTTGAAAGTATAGGGAAGGAAGTTCAGATAAGGCTTTGGAGGCTATAAAAAGCATGATAGTTTCACGGACACATATGGGGACCAGGTTAAGGGTCTAGAATTCACAGGTAAAAGGAATGTTGGCATTCGTAAGCACTCCTCAGTGCTATGTGATGAATCCTCTGGAAGTGCAAAGGTGGAGATAAGTTGCTCCTCAGATTTAGATTCAGAGGAAGATAACAGAGAGAGTAAAAAGAAACCTGCAGGTATGGCAGTTAATATGGGAGCGCAGGAGGATCTCATGGATCTCTTGGGTGAGTTTATGTTTGATCCCATATTAATAAACCACCCTTTGTCACTAGAATGGGTTCTGGTGGCTTATGTAGTGGAATACACAGAGACATGGCTTAGGAAGCATATTCCTAAGGATGTTAGACTTTGTTTGAGGTATGAATGTTCGAGACCTAGTTTGGCCAACAAAGTCATGGTGACTCCGGATTTGGATGCAAAAATCATTGCATTTATTAGCAAAGGTGGACAGGGTCCTAGGAAGGGTCTAGATAAGGGACTTAAAATGTGTCAAGATTGTTTGCTGGACTTGTCAGGTCCTTTGGTAATGATATTTGAGATGGTTGGAGAGACCTATGTCGGCAAAATGTTTTAGATAACGGGTTCAAAGGGCAGTTTGTTTGATAGGAAATGCTAACACTGCCTTATCAGTTGAACATAGGAAAAGAATCTTATTGAAAAAGTATACTAAATTAGTGGAATTTGCTAGTATTGAAGAGGGTCAATTAGCGAATGGCTTGCTGTTTGAGGACAATTTTATCAGGGAAATGTCCAAATATGTACGAGCTTTTAGCTCATTGCAGAAATCTCCGAGAGAGATCAAGAAAGTGTTTGAAAAACATGTTTTTGGAGGGGCCGGGAGAATGAGGTGTCAGTTCCCCGGCCGAGGTCAAGGAATTACTGGGGCTTCATTTAGACCTCTTATCAAACAGGCAGTCTCTACCCTCAAAGGCAGAGAAATAGAGAAAGGGGTGGATGAAGCGAACAACGTTCAAGAGGTACAGGTAAGGCAAGACCCTTTTGTTACCCCTCAAAGATTGGGTGGCAGACTTGCCAAATTTATTGAGAATTTGAAGCGGGTGACTACGGAGATCTCCACACACTTAAATTGTAGTAGTAAATGTGGGAGGGATAGGGAAAAGGGTCTGGAAAATGGGAATAACATACTACAAATTGGGAGGAGTTGTGGAAGGAGTAAGAAATAGTATAGGATTGAATAAGGATAGGTTTAGAAAAGGACATATACCCACCCACAAAGGAATACACGTATTCCTAGTCACAAAATTGCCCTTCTAAAGTTGCTACAGCTAAAACGTTTGCAACACAGTTGTAAAAGTACTCCAACTCAGACCTGGAGTAAGTCCAGCACCACACATGGCCAACCACTGGCCCTGCACCTTCCCATATAAAATCACGGTGACTGGGACTTGGAATACCATCACATAGGAAATAATATTAAAATTCATTAATTTATTTCAACTTTTTTAAAATATATGTAAATTTTATTTAATGTTCAAGAAATGTATATATAAATAAAAATAAATATTATTTTGTTATCACATATTTATGACATATTTGATTAACCTTTTATAATTAGAAAATAAATACGGGCGTGGCTTGGACACCGATCATGGTGGCCTCACTGTAGCTGAGGGGAATTTCACCCCATCCTAGTTGCCACTAGCCGGAAGGCAGCCCCCGATGCCCTGCTGGGCAAAGTTGGACAGTCGGTGACGAAAGGTACCCTTAGCTCAAGTACTGGGCCTCACCAACTTGACATCGCTTGGAGCAGGGCACTCCAGATATATTGAACATATCGGCAGACTGTGGTGACTGGCCTTCCCTCAATGCAGTCCACATAATCTTTCGTAGCTTGATCTTATTAGGGGCAGTGTGACAGTCGGTGTACTGCGTTGTGGAGACGGCCAGGCTAGACCCTGGTGAAGTTAGTAGCGTGGTGTGCCCCTGTTACCAGATAACAATCCATCCTGGCCGCCATTACTCAAGCATGAGATGTGCTGATTGCCAAGATAGGGGTGGTGAGTTCGGAGGTGACGTTGCTACGACGGGTCCTCCGACACGTGGTAGAAAGGATCATGGAGAATCAGGTCTCGAGAGTGAAGTATTTTGTTGCATACCTGCAGGCCAACGTAACTTAGCTTACCTCTGTGACCAGGGAACTGGCAACGCATTTGGAGGATGCTGAGAGCGGAGCTCGCAGCAATAATCTACGTTTGGTTTCCAGAAGTATGTGAAGAGGCCTCAATGAAACGTTTCCTGGACAGATGACTTAGGGATTTGCTGCCTGAGGGTGCCCTTTCTGCGTGTTTTGTTGATGAGAGGGCTCACAGGGCACTGGTTTGTTGGCCTCACCCTGGCCCTTGGCCTCACCCAGTGATTGCAGATCTTCTGAACTATAGGGACAGAGACATTATCCTAAGATTTGCTCGCTCACAGGAAAAGCCAATGTATCAATCAAATGTCATTATGATATTTCCAGATTACACAAGACTTGTCCAACAACAACGTCAATCATTTCAGACAGCGAAGCAACGACTCAGTGAGTTAAACATAAAGTATATGCTTCAATATCAGGCAAGACTCAAAGTGATGTATCAGTCCCAGATGCTCTTCTTTGATTCTTCAGAGGAAGTATGTCAATAGACAGATGAGCATGTTTCAATCAAGCCACATACATCACCATGCCTAAAATCTGATTTCTCTGTAAACGCCATACAACTTAAGACTGGAAAGGCACCGGCCTCCCGGCGTAAGCGCTTGAGATTGTCCTGGACGAACCCCAAAAAAATGTCAGGGACGTCGGCAGCTGCAGGGAGCTCCACTCCCTCTCGACCATCTGCCACTTGACTTTCGGGATATAATACAATGAAGTTTGATTGGTGGTAATATTATAGGTTTATATATGTGTAGTGCCAGGTTGGGCATATGAAGCAGAGCTCAAGGGGATCCATTGAGGCAGACCAAGAGGGGCCTGTTGTTGGAGCCCGTCACCAGCATGACAAGCGACAGATACTTCAGGACCTTGGATTATGGGGTGGGGGGAGTTTTTTGCGGGAAGTTGTTGCAGCACAATGTCTATTGGAAGGATTGTTTGTTGTTTGCTTTATTGTTATTTTTATTTTTTATAGTTCATATCAGTGGATATTCACTTTCCCAATAGCCAAATGCACAGCTATGGTGAAAAGATTAAACCACACAGACTTAAAGGCGTACAGTAGACGTTCTTAAATTGGTGACGTGGAATGTTAATGGTTTACTCCACAGGGTGAAACGAGGGGCCGTCCTGAACAGACCAAGTAAATGAGGGCTGATGTTTTTTGTGCAGGAAGCCCATCTTATCGGAAGTACGTCACTGCCCACTGGGATATCCACAAATCTGTCTTTCCGGCTTCATACGGTGTTCAGGGGGGTGGGGATCCTGATCAAACGCACCATCCCTTTCCAATATATCAAGTCCTGGACAGATATATATGGTAGGTATATATTGGTAAAGAAACTAACAGGAGGAGGGAGAGGAAGAAGTGGATTCTGTCTCCCCTAGCAATTTTTCTAAACAAAAAGGAATCCATTCTGGTAGTGGTGGTGATCCCTACAATGGTGGGGAGCACACAGTGTTGTTTTAAATACCCCTCACACACCAACAGGCCCCTTGGTGTCATGCTTCATCATTGGGATCTTCGCACCCCTCTACGGGATGCGGCGTGCTACGACTCACGACTACGTAGGAGCACTGAAGGTGGACTATGTGTTGATGTGTGTGAAGGAAATAAGTGTGAGTGGTGAGGTGATGGAAAGTGATGGTTAAAAAATACCTGGCTCGTAGGAGAAAAAAATAATACATTTTTTTTATTAAGCCCTCGGCTGGTATGCACAGTTATCCTCACCTTACTCACATGAAAATGTAGATGTCAAAGTGTGCTCTACAAGAATTGAAAAGGTGAAATGTACCTAATCGTGTTATAATGAATGAAGTCTGTTGCGCCCAATTGGCGTAAATAGTACAGAACTTATGGACAAAGGCTAACTGGCCTCATGAGCCAAAGCGTAGTATTGGGGGTTCTTTTCTTCCTGCTCAATGTAGCAACGGTTTCTGCAAAGCCTGGTAGGCTGTCTTCCCCTCAACGCGGCTCCGACGGTGTGAGGGGAAGGATATCTCAACACAGTGGTTGTTGTGAGGTCTGATCTTCCCACGTTTCTAGATATAACATACATGCAGCTGCAGCCAAATTCTGGCTTTAGGCGCGTTTTATATTGCTTTGCACAAGAGCATACAAACACACTTGATGGTGCTTCGCATGCAGAGAGCTGGTGGCAGATGATGTGATCCCTTACCACTAGGATCTTGAGGTATGGGGCCGCCCTGCTAAAACCCAAAGAGACCTTCTTAGATATAATATAATATACTAGCTAGGGAGGGTGAGGGTTTCTGGTAATATGTTTGCTTGCACTAGCTAAGATACTGCGTTTGAGAACACTGCATTAGTGAATAAATATTTCAAATATGCACGTGTCCTCTTTTACTCCTTGTTCTGGATTGGAATGATTGTATAACGAAAGAGTGTTCATGTGTTCCACGTTACCTGAGGTGTACTAAGTCCATGTTCTGGTTTGTCTAAGCATTGGGAGTTTTGTGATAACCAATGAGACACTGTCGCTAGTCTGGTAGGGGATTTTGGGTACTAAGGTGAGTTTTGGCACACCCTAATTCACTGAGGTTCCAAGTCTCTATACGCACAGTTCTGTATGAGCACGGAATCCCTGCAACAGTACATTAATATTTAGCACAACAATATGTTTACTTCCTTTTTTTAAACTATAATAAACTTTTTTGAATTTCCCTACACTTTACCACACTGAGGTCTTCGCCCCAGCGGCAGAGACCGCTGACCATGTTTGAAAAGTTACTACTAGTCACTTTACTCTCATCATTTTGGTTCCAATCTCTGTTTCTGGGATATGAGTCATGTGAGTCAACACATTGTGGTAAGTTTACACTCCGAAATAGTAAATTGCCGAAGCTAATAAATTTGATACAAAGTGTACATTTACTCATATGTAAAGTTACCTTTGTGAATAGGCCCCTAGGTATGTAATGAGATTAATTGTATCGATCCTTAAAGGATAAAATTCAAAACTTGCCCTGAGAGGACTTTACATTTCCACTTGCAGATTACACACAATCTCCTCTGCCTCAAGCGCTTCAATCCCTGAGCTGTGTTTTTAGCACCTCAGTGTTCTGCGCCCATATGTGTGCACAGCTGTGTTCTGCAACATCAAGGAGCCTTAAAAATGGCATGGCTGGCTTTATGACTAATGAGTTCTGAGAGTAGTTAGTCACTGGCTACAGATCTAGAGTAATGGAAGTAAAGTGAAATCATGAAATGATGAAAGACCATCCTGATTACCTCAGGTGTTGCCATATGATTTATTTATTCGAAAATTCACTTTCCCTGTAAATGCTTGACTAAAAGGGGCAGAAACAGCACATAATTCACACTCAAGGCTCGTGGTATGGAAGAAGGCCAGAGAGGCCTGGAAAAACAGGAAGACTAGTCTGACATTATTTGTTTGTCTTATAAAGCGCTAACTCCAGGAGCTAAGGTTTCAGAACGCTGTGGAGCTCATGTTCAGAAAGAGAGTCAATCATATGTTGACTGAGGCCGCATTTGAGTACACAGTAATTACATTTAAAAGGGTAACCAAGCATTGGTGAAGCCAATAGATATGGCTTTAATGTACCAATCCATGTAAACCCATGCATTCACGAATGCATTGCAATCACCAATGCCGTTTATATTAAGTCTGTTTACATTAAGTCATGAGTCAAGTCAGCCAGAGCTGGTCAATAGTGGAAAAAGGATTGCGTTCTGAATTGATATACAAAAGAGGAGATGGTTGCATGTACTTTTTAACTGGAAAATAGTCCCTCATATATTCCAATGGAAGAAATTCCTGGAAAAAAGAAAAATACAGTAAATAGCCAATAGCATGATGTGAAAGAATAAAACTCTTCCGAGTGGAGTCAAAGCCCACTCCATGTATATTTTAAAGAAGTAATACCAATATATCCTGCAGATAGCTGCTCTGTCAAGTTAGACCTAAAAATTGAAATAGACCTGGTGAGTGCATACAATCCGGAAGAAGGTGGAATCTTGATGCTATTGGTGAAAAGACTGAGAAGGGCCTTGAGGAAATAGATGAATGAAAAATCAATATCCATGAGGTAGATGATGGGGGAACCATCAATCAGGGGTTTGTAAAGCACGGCTACTGACCCATGGGTGTCTGGAGGCGCGGGGGACTGCAGATCCATCTGAGCACTGGGTTCATTCCAAGAGCCAGGTCTTGAGGTCCTTCCTGAATTGGGGCAGCGATGGGGACTACCTGAGGTGAGGGGCATGGCGTTTCGTGGGATAGTGGCCAGTGACAGTTGGGCGGGGCAGAGGGGTCTGTTGGGTATGTGGAATGAGAAGAGGTGGTTCTGGTATGATGGTCGGGCTTTGTGGACGGCCTTGCATGCCTGGGTGAGAAACTTGAAGATTATTCTTCTGTCGACTGGGAGCCAGTGGAGTACTAGCAGGTGTTGTGTGATGTGGCTGCGGCGAGGTATGTTTAAGACCAGTCTGGCTGTGGTGTTTTTGGCTTTCTGGAACTTTTGAAAGAGTTTCTGGGTCACGACGGCGTAGAATGCGTTGCCGTAGCCAAGACAGCTGCTGATTAGGGTGTAGGTGACCGTCTTCCTGGATTTGGTGGGAATCCATCTGACGGTCTTTCTGAGCAGGTGGAGCATGTTGAAGCATGACGAGCAGACTGCGTTGATCTGGAGGTTCTTTGTGACCGAGGAGTGCAGTATGATGCAGAGGTTCCTTGCGTGATCTGTGGGTGTTCCCAGTGCAGCGGGCCACCAGGAGTCATTCCAAGCGGAGGGTGTGGATCTGAGGATGAGGACTTCTGTCTTGTCTGAGTTGAGCTTGAGGCAGCTGTCTTTCATCCAGGTGGCGATGGCTTTCACCCCTTTGTGACTAGTTGTTCTTGGCAACTGTAGGTTAGTTGGTGAGGGAGAGGATAAGCTGGGTGTCAATGGCATAGGAGAAGATGTTGATTCTGTGCTTTCTGACGATGGCTGCGAGTGGGGCCAAGTAGACGTTGAAGAGGGTGGGGCTCAGGGAGGAGCCCTGGGGCACTCCTCAGCTGATCTCTGTAGGTTCTGAGAGGGACGGTGGTAGTCTGACCTGCTGTGTTTGGCCGGTGAGGGAGGAGCGGATCCAGTCCAGGGCTTTGTCACAGATGCTGATGACGCTGCGCTGCTCCAAACAACCCTTAAACTTATCCCACTAACCCAGGAGCAATTTATTTTACTCGTCCGTGGGGGCCATAGCATTGCAAGTCACACATTCACACACCGGTATACACTGCCCCTGAATCAGTAAAAAAGAAGGCTAGCTGCTGGATAAGTGGGGTACCTCATAAACCTAAATTCTGTATTTTATACATTATGTACATATATACATATTAAATTTACTCAACAGTTATAAGGAATAAAAACATCAAGGCACTTCGCTATTTGGTCAATGGACCAACTAGTAGAAGTCAGTTGATGGCGATTAAGTCCAGCTCAATCACAATATTCCCATAACTTCTTAGCATTTAAAATGTCATGACTTTTATTTTGCTAAAAACAGACTCGAGTTTATATTTTACAGAATTTTATCTAGATTCATTAGGAAAGGAAAATAGCATATTCTTAAGACAAATACATTTTAAGCATTTATTTAATACATTTCAAGAAATGTCAAATTAGAAAGCAAATTACCAAACTGCCATAGGAAGATGACAGAACTGCAAAGAACAGGTTCCCAAGCTGACTGTCTTTCTAACCTCCTTGATGTCACCCTCCCAACATACAATCTCCGCAACCGATCTCTTTTCTTTGCCCTATCAAAAGTTTAAAGTCCAAAATATTTCAAAGTCTTTTGCACCATAAAAATAGTTCAAACCGACAGCATGTTGTGGTGCGAAATAAAGTCCACGGAACCAACCACATTCCCTCCTTCGCGCAAGCTCATTTATACCCTTTTCACTAACTATCTAACCCAAAATTACAACTTTTAGGGTCTGCACTCATTTTCCATTGGTTCATTAGAGGGGGGGTGATGATCACCTCATGTCCTCCTTGTTCAAACCAGATCTTCATTTTTGCCCTGTCATTCCCAAGGCTTTCTCATGACTTAATGTTCACATTTGTACTTGTCGTTCATTCCTTGTATCTTTGATACATAAGAAAGTTTCAGCTCCTTCCTTTCCCAGGCATTTAAATGCAGGCATTCTTTGGCACTTCTCCCGTTCATAGCCAAGCTGGCCTTGATAACTCTCGCTCCGAGCATAGGCCGTTCACTCATACTTCTCCTTTGCTCTGCTCATGCGTGGGGGTAATCTTTTGGAGTCCACTTTCATTGTTTTGTTTAAACAGCCACTTTCAGACTAGGCCGTGCAGGCCTCAATGGGAACTAATATGAAAATAAACACAACAGAAATTAGATATAGAATTTTAGCCCTTCTATTTACCTCCCACCATTCTAATTTTCCCTGTTAGTTGTTACCTAGTAAAAGCACACATATAAGCATCATTTACTCACCATCTGCATTCTTTTTGCCACAAAAACTTCTAACATAAGCTCAAAATACACACGTTTATTTAGTTATATCTACAATACCACAGCTCTATATTAGTATGACTCATTTTTTTATTTGCAAATTATTTTAGTTTTCTCACATGTTGTCTTGACTTTATGTGCACTTTGTTGATTAGTTTCCATGCGTCACACTATTTATATTATTAAAGTTATGAAAGAATTACTTTACAAGGGATACACAAACATTTTTGTCTCTCCCATGCTCCATCACTGGCGTCGTGAATTCTTGTGCTTAGGGTAGGGTGGGAGACGGTGTCGTTGGCCGCCGAGAGGTCCAGGAGCATTCCGGGCCACAGGTTTCTCCCTGGTCGAGGAGAGATCAGATGTCATCGGTGGCAGTGAGGAAGGCGGTCTCGGCGCTGTGGTTATTTCGGATACCGGATTGGGAGATGTCCAAGACGTGGTTGGCTTCAATAAAATCTGCAAGCTGGTCGTTGATGGCTTTTTCGATGACCTTGACTGGGAAGAGCAGGGAGATAGGCCTGAAGGTCTCGAGGTCCATCAGGTCCGCTGAAAGCTTCTTCAGCATGGGGTTAATCTCTGGGTGTTTCCAGGTGTCAGGGAAGGTGTCTTGATGGAGCAGTTGATGGTGCAGCGTAGCTCGGGTGCGATGGCAGAGGCGGGTCTGTAGAATATGTGGTGCAGGCACGAATCTAATGGGCCTCTGGAGTGGATGCTGTTCATGGTCTTTAGGGTTTCGTCCATGGTGAGCGTGATCCAGTTGAGCAAGATCTGCTGGGCGGCTGGTGGCGTTGGTAGCGCAGATCAGCGAGGTGGTCTTGGGCATCGAGGATGTCATAGATCTGCTTGATCTTGTGGTGGAAGAAGGTGCTGAGTTTGTTGCAGAGGTCTTGGGAGGGTGGGACATCTGTGGTCTCATTGTTGGGCTTGGCGAACAACTTTGACAATGGCGAAGAGTTCTTTGATGTTGTGCGCGCTGGTGTTGATTCTGTATAGGAGGGCCGTTTTCTTTGTGGTCTTGATAAGGTGTTGGCGTGCGGTAACAGCTGCTTTGAAGGCAGCATGGAATACCAGGGTTTTATTGTTCCTCAATCCCTTCTTGAGCCATCTACAGGTGCTTCTGGACTCTTGTAGGGTAGGAGTGAACCAGTTTGCTTTGTTGACGTCTTGTTTTCCGGGGTCTTTCTTGAGAGGAGTCAGGGTTTCAGAGCAGTTGCCAATCCACTGGTGGAGGTTGCGTACTGTGGTGTTGGTATCTGTGGATGTCGGTGGCAGGGTTCTGCTGAGGAAGGTGGTGAGATGTTCTTCTGTGACTTCGTTCCAGCTTCTGAGGGGGAAACAGTGGGCATGGTGGTGTACAGTGGGTTTTGTGAAGGAGAAGTGAGTAGTGGTGGTCGGTCCAGAGGCGTTTGGTGAAGTGGCTGACGGTGATGCTGTCGCTGGTGGTGAAGATACGGTTGAGAGCTTGTCCTGCTGTGTGCGTAGGCGAGGTAACTAGCTGCTTGAGTCGATCATTGGCGAGGTTCTCTAGGAGAGATGAGGTGTTCTGGTTGTTGGGGTTGTCCAGTTGGAAGTTGAGGTCGCCGAGTATGGTGTAGTCAGTGGATGTGAGGGCCTGGGTGCGATGAAGTTGATGATAGCATCAGTGAAGAGAGCCCAAGAACTTTGTGGTCTGTAGACAAGGGTGAAGCCAAGGGTGGTGTTTGAGTTGGTCTGGGTCTGGAAGTGGAGGTGCTCCATGTAGGTTGTTGCGTCGTCCGAGTGGGTTGTCAGGTAAATGGTGTTTTTGTGTATGATGTCGATGACTCCCCCTCATTGAATGGTGAGGTACTTGCTGATGATTTTGTAGCCATCAGGTATGGCGGTGGTAATGTCCAGCGCTGAACTGGTGTTGGTCCAGGTTTCCGCCAGAAATGCATCGTCGGGCGAGGTGGAGTCGAGGAGGTCCCAGATCTCTGTGGTATGTCTGTGGAGGGAGCGAACATTGAGGAGGAGGCAACTCAGGCAGTTGGGTGCTGTGAGGGTCAGTCGGGCAGGTGGAGGAGTTGGAGTGCAGAGGTGCAAAAGGGTGCAGCGCAGTGGTGGCAGGAAAATGGGCCATGGGTGTCGTTCAGAATTGAGAGCTGGCAGGAGGTGTTGCGTCCGAAGTTGAGTGCGTTGGGGGTGCTGGAGTTGTGGCGATGTCGGGTCCAAACACAAGGGTCTGTGGTGCTAGAGGCAGTCTACACGCGAACAGGCACAGATGGGATTAACTTTGGTTCGCCAGCAGCACAGGCGCACAACGGCTGCCTTGTAGAGTGAGTAGAGAGGGCAGAATAGCTGTGAAGCAGGAAGTGAGGAGCGGGAAACGCTGTGCTGGAAGGGGGCGGGCCACAAGGTTTCACAGGGGCACGAGAAGGGTGAAGTGAAGTGAAAGTGTAAAAGAAACAGAGAAAAAGTGGCAAAAGCATAATAGCAGAAAAAAGGTGAAAAGGAAGGAGAAGGGACAAAGTGGCCTTAAACACAGGGACAGAGGGTAGAAACTGCAGCAGAGGAAAGACTCTTTTCCACTGGATCACAGGGATGAGACGCTGGTGGGAGCCTGCGAGTGGAGGAGGGTCTCAAGCTCACTACCCAGCAAGGGTCAGTGAGTGTAAATGTAAAAATGTAAATTGATACTTGTATAGCGCACTACTCACCCACAAGGGTCTCAAGGCACTTGTACGAATATCGCTGTGGAACCCATCCTGGCTTTCCCTGTGAGGCGTCCACTCCTGGGCACCCCCAAGGTGGAGGCCAGGCATCCTTAGCATTGTGAGGCCGTTGTGGAGATTAAGCAAGCTATTGCCCAGAGTTGCAGAGTGGGACTCTATGATTGGAATAGGCACCAAGGTGAGAATTATCAGGTCCGTGGAATTTTGAGCCCAAGACCCGCCGAGGTGGGGAGTTGAACCCTGGTCCCGGGCTAGACTTCTGCATCAGGGTCTGCCGCTCTAATCATTGAGCCACACTTCTCCACTGTGAGTGGGTCTTCAGTGCAGCAACTACCTGGTGGAGCTGTGCAGGAGGGGAGCAGTTCACTGACCAGGTCAGTGGGAAGAAGGTGAGGCTGAATCCTTGCAATTTCAGAGGGAGTAACAGTGCATCTTTGTACAGAGACACAACTTATATTTCTTGAGGGACATTCAGTCAAAGGAAGAATTAAAGGGCGAGGTTTCTTTTTTCTTGGGGTCTGAACTCTGCACAAAACCAGTTGAAAGCCAAATGTCTGTCATATTGAATGTGGTACTAGTCAAAGGTGCTTGACATTATTATACCGAGGTGTGTAATGATGTGATATGTCTGATGGAATATAGCAGATATGTGCAGAATATTCAAGGGAGCAAGGAATCCCTGTAGGGTGACCAACCATCCGTAAATTTAACGGACAGTCCGTAAATTGGACCTCACGTCCGTTGTCCGTGAGGATCCTTTTTACGGACGCCTTTTGTCCGTAATTTTGTCCATCACAGGGAGCAGCACTGCTCCCGTGTGAGAAGCCTTAGCCCCTTGATGGGGCCGCTGAGCACACCTCCCCGAGCAAAAGAGCAGCCCCTCCCCGCCCATTGTCATTCAGTATGGGGCTGATGATTGCCGCATACAGAATGACAATGGGCCGTCTGTAGTGTTACTGCATGCGGTGGGCCTCCTCCTGCCTCGGTCTAGAGCAGCGCATTTTGGAAGAAATGTGCAAACACGCAAATGCTGCTACAGAATCCAGTTCATTCAAAGAAGCTGGTGAAACAAGTTGAAACGAAGGGGCCCGGCTTGAGTTCTTTCTGGCTCATTTTAGAAAAGTGTGGTTTCAATATTATATTGAACAAAGCTATGGTTGCTGCATTTTTATTTTATGCATCTAACAACCACTGACAAAGCCAATACTTCTGGCTTGTTGTAGGTGTAACATTACTTGTTATATATTTGGATCCAATGACAGAAGAGGGAAAATACCAGTCCAGTGACACACTATGCTAAACACAGATTTTTAGCTTAGGTGTTTTAAGCCCCATCCTTAATTACATCGAACACCCCCTTTTGAGAGACGACCCCCCCTTTTTTTCATCCCGCTTAAAGCCCTGGAAACAACACCATGCCACAGTCACCTCACATCCTAGCACTGTGCATCATGCATGACTCATGACTTCCACTTTTTCAGATTGCCTATGTGCAGGGGCATAGTGAACCTCTCTCCCCCCCCCCCTCCTTTATGAACTACAGCAGGGGTGACATTTTTGATGGGTCTCTTCTGTCTGGAACTCTGCAGACGAAGGCTCAGCTCATAATTATTATGAAAAGGTTGGCAGGTGAGTAAGTGAAGGGATGAATGGATGGCTGGATGGATTGGTGAATGGATGATTGAAAAGGTGAATAGATGGATAATGGGCAAAAGGATGGATGGATGAGTGAAAGGGTGGATGATCAGTGAGTGAATGGGTGGATGGATGAGTGAACGATGGATGAGTGATAGGGTCAATGGATGGAATCATTGAGTGGATGAGTAGAAGCAGGGCACAAGTCCTAAAAAAAAAAAGGGGGGGGACGCTGCCACCGGAATTGACGTCAAAACAGGAAGTAACATCACGAAAGGTGGCTTGCACCATCAGGCTCATGGCCTCCACTCGCTCACCCCTTAGATGCGATTGCATCTGAGGAGTCAGCATGTGAGCAGCGTGCTGCGAGCTCCGAGCTACTCATCCCAGAGAGGCCAAAGAGTGAAGTCCAGCTGTTTGGCAGGGGGGACGGCGTCCACCCGGTAAAATAAGTGGGGGGACGCCATCCACCTGCGTGGTACCCCGACTCGAGTCCTGAGTAGAAGGATGGGTGGATGGATGGAAGGAAGGATGGCTAAGTGAAAGGGTCAATGGAGAGAGAAAGGGAGGATGCGTGGATGACTGAAAAGGTGAATGGGTGGAAGGATGAATGACTGGATGAATGAGTAAGTGAAAGGATAGCTGGATGGGTGAAAGAGTAAATGGATGGAAGAGTGGATGGATTAGTGTAGGGATGAATAGGGTGAAAAGGTGGATGGATGGATGAGTGAAAGTGTGGATGGAGGGATGGATGAGTGAAATGATGGCTGGAAGGATACACTATGGATAGGTTTGCAAATGGATGAATATGTTTGGATATAAATGGGATTATTACTTATATACCATTGCGCGACCTCCTTTGATGTGTCTGTAAAACCTACCTTTTGTCCCGAAGATTTGTCCTGAATTTTGACCCCCTGTCCTGAATTTTTGTCCTGAATTTTGACCCTTTGTCCTGAATTTTTTTCACTCACCGTCCTGAATTTGCAACCTTGACAGTTGGTCACCCTAAATCCCTGATACCTCAGGGCGTGCAGGGAGCAATGGCTCTTAGGGGCGGACGTTGAAGCGCCACCCTTCCACCTCTGGGAATACAGTATGCATACATGAAGCCACTTGAACACAGCCTGAGGCACATTCTAAAATGCCCCAGTAGGCCTGCTGATGGCCGAGGGCATCCACAGAGCATCACAGGTTCGGAGCAAGAAGCATGGAAGCAATAAGGCCAGCCATAGAGAGAGGAGGAAGTTGGCAGTCAGGGGAAGATGAGTTTAAGAATAGAGGGGGGTCCTGATATGAAGGACAGAGCGCATGTGGGATTCTGGGTGCACTGCCTGAGAAGGACCTGTGTGATGTCATGTAGGCTTCTCTTGATAAGTCGCTGAACCTGACGGGATTCCTTTCCTTGGAGGAGGTGAATCAGAAGGGTTTTTTTGGCATTATATCGAGGTCAATAGTTGGTAACCTACAATTATATTGCATGCAGTACATCGCCTGCCAATACATTGGTATGGGCAATCAGGTGTTGTTTTTCTTTACATACACATCGTTTATCTGACTCTATTAACCATTGTATTCATCTATTATACTTTCCAATACTTTGCTTGGAAAAGATCTTGCAAAGACCGATCCATGCAGAGTTTGCTGCAGAGAGCATCATTGTGCATTGGTTATGCCCCTTTTTAAAGTATTGAGGGGCATATTATCAAGGGATTTATCTCTGCTTTTTTGGCTTTAAAAGCCAAGAAAGCGTAGATAAAATTATCTCCCTATCAGCAACAGGGTGCTAACACGCAAATACGCATGTTAGCACCCTTTTTCTCTACGCTTCCCCTTGCATCTCTAATGAGATGCAAAGGGGGCGTTCCAGAGAAAAATAATAGGAGAAATGTTGTTAAGCGACATTTCTCCTATTATCAAGGATCTCGCTAACCCTGTTAGTGATAAAAAAAAAGCAGCACTAACCGCGGTTAGCGCTGCTTTTTTTACACCTGGTATTTTCCTGACTTAGCCATGATATCCTATGGAAGGTGGATATCATGGCTAAGTTTGTGAGCCCCTATCATCAAGCTAACGCCAAACTTCGAGAGATTATCATTGGTTTTCCAGCGATAATCTCTCATTTGGCAGTTAGCGCGAGGATTTTTATCACTTCTGAGATAAGCGTTGCTAATAGCACGCTATCTCAGTGATGAAAATCCATGCTACCCGGCGATAATTATCCTAGCGCTAATTATCGCTGGGGCTTGATAATATGGCCCAAAATTCGCCTGTTAAATTCTAAACCCTGCGGTTTCGGTAATTTGACGAGTGTGAGTGACAAACAGCATCCACGCCTCCGGATGATGCAAAATCAAAGCCACTGTGTTCCATAACACAGGAAGGAAATGTGGGGCAATATTATCAAGAAAGGGCGATACATTATCCCCGCTTTTAACAGCAGGAAACTGCCGCTAAAGCGGCGATAATGGGCTTGATAATATGCCCTTGTGAATTCCCATAGAAGCCCAGGTTAACACCAGAACCTGGGCTTCTATGGGAATTCACAAGGGCATATATCAAGCCCATTATCGCGGCGATAATGTATCGCCCTTTCTTGATAATATGGCCCGCAGTCCTGTGTGTTCAATTGCACTTTGTAATCTTTTCTCCATGGTGAAGACATATTTCCCTGTAAAGAAGCCCTTTGTCCTGTGCTCTCACAAAATTGAGACAGATCCCCTCCCATTATCATCCGGAAACTGATTTACGCCAGTTATTTTATAGTAGGTAACGTCCGAATGTTTTAACTGTGGATAAGGGTCAGAAAAATGTCTGAGTACCTAGAAAAGAATACATTTGTGGGTGTACAAAAGGTTTTAGGGCCTTCACGCCCTGGAGTCCCCTCCCTGGTTTCTGGGTGCAGCCTAGGTTCTTCAGACTGTCTGTGTGAGTACATTTGTTATTGAGTGCCAAGCACCCATTGGTGAATTGCTGCAGTGATTTGACGCCTGTAAAATATGCTGCTTGTGCACTTAAGCCTTCACGTGTGGATAACTTTGTGAATCGGGCCTCGGGGCCTTGGTTTTTGGGTAAATCTCGCGGTGCCTTTCTCTGGCCTCACAACCAATGGAGGTAAAACACACTTCCCAGCAGCGCTGACAAACATGCCCAAAATGTACGCAATTTACGTAGAATTTAGAGTCACCTCTTTATAAATAGAAGGCTATTTGCTAAGTAAAAATATACCCACGACCTTTCGGAATGTTCGTCATTCTTTCCATACATTTCGGCATTTTTGCCATGACTTACAGCTAATGTTTTCCCATAACTTGAATTAAAAACATTACAGCGGTAATTACCGCACTTTTCTCATACCAGGGCAGAGTGCTCACATTATGAGGGCGTGGCCTGGGGCACGGGCGCCTGCAGTGTGCTCTGATGACAGTGAAACTGCTGCAATTACGTACTTACCTCTGATGGCAGGTTTGAAAGTGTTGAAATACAGGACAAGGTCTGCAAAGAGATCAGATAGGGGCACCGGTAGTTATGGGGACTCCTCGTCTGAGCAGGTTCCTGCCTTCCGTCGAGTAACTTTGCTTTGAAAAGTTCTCTCCAAAACACTGGAAGGTGGAAAATGTAACTTCTAATCAAAAAGGGGGGGAGGGGGGATCACTTGTCCTGTGTAACCTGGGTACAGTTCTAACTAGAATGACCCTTGTTTAAAAGACCCTCATACACGTGCAATCATGGTGGTATAGGCGGTATATCTTGATTCTCCGCCTTCGTTTACACGTCTGTGCAGAATCACGGGGTCAGTTGGTATGCACCCTCCACCCGGAGGAGAACACCCTAGGTTAAAACAGTGGTGATCAGTGATGTTGGTGAGGTGACAGTGCTCTACTTAAAAGCAATCCAAATTTCCCGAAAGAATAATTTTTATTAGTCGGGGATGAATTGACTATGGAGGATTCAGTTGAATACGTGTAACGAGAATTATCAGGATTCTTACATATTCATTCCTCCCGTGTGAAAAAGACGGTCGACATGTTTCAGCCTTTGTCGCCCCGAGGGGTCGGTACGGCTTTCTTCAGGACCAGGTGAGTTCGGTGAAAGAGGTGGCTCAGGCCTACTCTCTATTGTCGGTCGAAAAATAGACCTATAAATTAAAAAAGGTAGTGTTGCTAGGGTGTGGGTCATAACATTTAGTACATGAAAAAATAAGATAGTTGTGAAAGTTAAAACTACCCTGTCAGACTCACTGACTGTGGTAGACGAAACCACATACTCAATGCCGGTAAAACAAATAAGAGTGAGAGATTGGCATTATGATTGTTTAGAAAATGCCGGATTTGACATGCTCCTCCCCTTAAGTACATCGTTATATAAAGGAATTGGTAAAGTAATATTTCAATAAAACAATTCCCTGCAAGTGTTCCCGACATGCGGTGCAATTTATGAAAAGGGAACATTATGGTAAAAAATGCAGTTACGTGTTGCCTTTAGAGGCCAGAACAAATCCCTTTGGAAAACATACCTTTCATTGGTTTTGTAAGTAACTTCCCACGGGTACCCAGAGGCTTGGAGGAGGGGCTCCTACAGAAATGAAAAAGTTAAAATTACGGTGCCCAGCGTTTACTTAACTCTGTTTGGCGGTTCGAGCCTTCGTCCTGGACGCGCCATACCTTATGGCTCCACTCGAAATCCTGCAGCTTGTGCTGTCTCTGCCTCTCGCGGTCCCGATGACCGTCTTTTTCACACGGGAGGAATGAATATGTAAGAATCCTGATAATTCTCGTTACACGTATTCAACTGAATCCTCCATAGTCAATTCATCCCCGACTAATAAAAATTATTCTTTCGGGAAATTTGGATTGCTTTTAAGTAGAGCACTGTCACCTCACCAACATCACTGATCACCACTGTTTTAACCTAGGGTGTTCTCCTCCGGGTGGAGGGTGCATACCAACTGACCCCGTGATTCTGCACAGACGTGTAAACGAAGGCGGAGAATCAAGATATACCGCCTATACCACCATGATTGCACGTGTATGAGGGTCTTTTAAACAAGGGTCATTCTAGTTAGAACTGTACCCAGGTTACACAGGACAAGTGATCCCCCCTCCCCCCCTTTTTGATTAGAAGTAACTGAAGCCAAGGAACTTGGTGGGGTCACGGATTTTCCTTCTCCCCCTCTTTGATCATTAGGTGGAAAATGTAAGTCAATTACCAGCACGCGTGACACCACAGCCCCTCCGCTTCTCTACTATGGCGTTCGGTCACTATCTCCACTCATAACCAAGAAACCATAATCTTGCACAAGGGCGCGCGAGGGGGTGCCAGCTGACCTGCTCGGACGTGGCCAGCACAATAGTGCGGAAGGTGCGGCGGCGCCAGTGGTGTAGTTTCCATCGGTGCATCTGGTGCAGTGGCACCGGGGACCTGAGGCTTGAGGGGCCCAGCAAATCCTGATCATTGCCATATATTACAATCCAAATAGAAGCCAGAGGCCCATTTCCTTCT
This sequence comes from Lissotriton vulgaris, assembly GCF_964263255.1. Classification (NCBI taxonomy): domain Eukaryota; kingdom Metazoa; phylum Chordata; class Amphibia; order Caudata; family Salamandridae; genus Lissotriton; species Lissotriton vulgaris. Next base: position 155,205,704 of record NC_141687.1, read on the forward strand.
TCGCACCAGGGCTCAGGACAGGCTGGGTGGCACTGGTACTTAAGGCACACTGTACCCCAATGCAGAGTGAATTTTACTATCCTAACTGCAAGGAGAGGGGCGGCATTCTCCTTTCTTGGACCAGGGTGGATGGCAACCTTGCTGTGCCACTGCTTCTGTTTGCAAACTGGGCACAGGCGTTGGAGGCCTTTCTTTATTTGTACACCCCTACTATATTTTATGCAAGGGAAGAGGGACATGGGGGGTGCGCACTGGCCCTGCTCTTGGGAGAAGCAGGATAGATAGTTTAGCCCTCCCCTGTCCTTGGTCAGAGTGGTAGAGACGTCTCGAGTTCCCCCAGTGGGGCTTGTATTAGACCAACCTCCCAACTTTCTACTTGTCTGGAACATCGGCGAGACACCTGCGCTCTGCCTCACTCTCTCTCGCACACACTCCCCGCATCTACAAAAGCAAACTTCAGGTCACTCATTCTCCTACATCGCACCCAAGACATGGAGCGACCTCCCTCAACACACCAGAGCCGCCTCCTCGCTTCTTGAGTTCCACAAGAAGCTGAAGACCTGGCTCTTCGTACAAGCACCTTGAGGACCACACACATACACACCTGTCCAGGTACCTGGATACCCTCTCAGGTGATTTGTGCACTCGACAAATCAACATTACATAACATTTTAAATGATAAAATCATTACATGCGATTGGTCGACGTTAAAGAACCAACAACATTTCCTCCACCGTTAACACAACTTACATTATGAACACACCTATTATTAATACCATTATTACTAACAGAAGCATTATGACCACCATTACCACTACATCACAACCACCACCACCACCATTAACACCAGTACACCACCATGAATACCACCAACACCATTACCACTACCAACACCAGTATCGCTATCATTAACACTGCCACTTCTATTTGTGCCACCAGTAGCCCCATTACCACAATTTCTGCCACCATTAACATGACCATGATTAGTGTGAGAAAGTGGTTTGTTAGTTGTGGTGGGTTGCTGTCCACCGCCAGTATTAACCCCTTCGACGCAGCGCGAATTCCGCCGCGGTGTAGGGGGGGTAGGGGTTTCGCGTGGCGCTGCGGTGCTCATGACGGCTGGGAACCGTCCAAACTCCGGCCACTCATGATGGCCGGGAGCTGTCATGAGCACCAAAGGAGATAACTATCTTGCTATGTACAGTTGAAGGTGTCAGTAAATTAAACCTAAGCTCAACCTCTGGCAGCTGTGCCATAGAGCAGGCAGGCTTCACTTAGAGAAAATGTGTAAAGTATTTAGTAGTATCTAAAAATTAAAAACGTCAAAAACGTGTTGAGGCACATCAAAAATTCAATAAGGGGAACCGGAGATATGAATTTTTAAAGATTCATGTGAAAGGAGCATCAACAAGTGCGATGCACCAACTGCAGTCAAGGGTTTCCGTATACCCTGACCTACGAGCAATTTAAGGGAGACTCCAACGGAGTGGGGGTCAGATTCATCAAACATATTTGTCCTGCTGAGGACTGAAAGTAGGAAAGTTCAAACATTTTTCTAAATCACAATCTGAAAAAGGACTGTGAGAAATGAGGTTGTTGGATGAAGGGAATGAAAGCCTATTCAAACAACAGCCACAATCCATGTGAGGTTGAACCACAAAAAGTCACTAAATTAACTTGTGCTTAACCCTCTGGTAGCTTGGCAGAAAAGCAGTAAGGCTTAACTTAGGGGGCAATGTGCTAAGTATTTATACAGCACACAAACAGTAATATTTTGATTAAACCATTTTATTACACTTTGTTGTTTTATCTTTGTTATGGTTACATCTCCATCACATGGCATCATGTTACACAGTATCAATTTTATTTCCAATCATTGTGTTTGTTTGGGTGCATGCTATGTGTTGAGAGGTTAATGTTTGCGGCAGTGATGATCGCGTTCAAGCCTAGTGGGGGATCATCCTTCTGATCTCAAGCTTGGCATGTAGAACTACCAAACTATTCTGTTTGTTATTAACTTTGGATTCGAAACTGGGTAGGAGTGGTTGGGGAGGGAATGGTCTGTTTGGGTGGGCTGTTGTTATCTCCAATGGTGTTCACTTGGGAGTTAATGGGGCTTAGGACTGTTTATGGCGATACTATCTGTGTTGGACCTGTTAGGGGGTTCCCATCGTTTACTGTGTGGGAAGGGGGGCCCTGCTGCATTTGGTCTCATCAAGCTGGGCCTGTCCGAGATCTCCTGTGGACGCTGATGCGTCCAGGTGCTGTAGGGGGTCTGTCGCATTGTGTCGGAATGTTGCAGGTGTGAGGCCCATTTCATGGAAATGTGGAACTAATTTATTTATTTATTTATTTATTAATTTATTAAAAGTTTTGTATAGCGCTAGCTGGACCCAAGGGTATCAGAGCACTTCACAGCAGGTACAACAATGTGCCTTAACGGCGATGGAAGGTTGATAACTTGAGAACTTAAGGGCACTGCAAATGGCGTAATCATACAGATCATAAGGTCTACAAGGGTGAGGGGTACTAAGATCATCGTCATAGAGTTCAGGTGGCCTCAAGGAAGAGGGCTTTGAGTAGAGTCTTGAATTTGGGGAAATGGGAGGTCATTCTGAGTTGGGGAGGGATGGCGTTCCATATCCTGGGTGCATTGCTCGCAAAGGATTGACTTATAGTTTTGCGTTTGCGCGATTTCAAAGGAATGAGAAGAAGCGTGTTGGAGCTTCGGGGGTTCCTGGATTGGCCAGCCCTTTTGAGTTTCGCGGCCAGGTATTCTGGTTTGCCTGTGTGGAGGGCTTTGTGTGTAAGACATGCTGTTCGAAAGTTGGTTCATTGTTCAACAGGGAGCCATTTCAGATCCTTGAGCGCGGGGGAAATGTGGTCGAATTTCTTGGTTCCTGTGACCATTCTAGCCGCGGCATTGAGGGTGGTTTTCAGGGGGCCTAGGTCTGATTTGGCTGAGCCGGTCAGGGCTGCGATTCCATAGTCAATTCTGGAAAGCACCAGTGCTTGAGTGGCCTGTTGAAGGTCCTTTGGAGGCAGGAAGGGTTTTATTTTGTAGAGAAATTTCAAATTGAGGAAAGCGCTTTTGGCGGAGTTCGCGATGTGTTTTTTCATGTCTAATTTGGGGTCTAAGGTGATACCTAGGGACTTGACCGAATCTTTCGGCTTGAGGGTGCCATTGAGGGCGTTGATGGCTTTGAGCCATTCTTCAATTTGGGGGTTTTCGTCTCTGTTGGAGATGAGTAGAACTTCGTTTTTTTCTTGATTAAGCTTTAAGTGGTTTTGTGAGAGCCATTGTTGAACGTCTTTGAGCGTGTCATTGAGTTTGAGAATGTCTTCCATTGAGGTGGTTTCCAGATAGAGCTGCATGTCATCAGCGAAGAGGTGGAAGGGGATGTTGGAATTCCTGAGTATTGTGGTGAGGGGTTCCATGTAGATATTGAAGAGTTGGGGGGAGAGTACTGACACTTGTGGGACTCCTCTACTGACGGGTAGGGGGTCAGATTCAAAGTTTTTTATTTTTACTCTTTGCGAGCCATTGTGTAGAAAGGAGGAGAACCAATTCAGTACCGTCAATTCCAAGCCTGCTCTTTCTTGAAGGACTTTTAGGAGCAGTGTGTGATCGACAGTATCAAATGCGGCCGATAGGTCAAGGAGAATGAGAAGGCAGCATTGGTCTGAGTCAAGTGATTTGTGTAGATCGTCTATAACGTTTAGGATGGCAGTTTCAGTGCTGCATCCCTTTCTGCAACCCGATTGGTGGGGGTCGAGGAGCTTGATGTTCTCTAAGTGTTGGGTTAACTGTGGGAGAACACATTTTCCCAGTGTTTTGGATAAGAGAGGAAGGTTTGACACGGGTCTCAAGTTGTTCATATCTTCCGTGTCCAGCCCTGTTTTTTTTTGTAGCGGCGTGACTTGGCCGACCTTGAGGCAGTCTGGGATAATTCCCAGGCTCAGCGAACTGTTGATGATTTTGCACCAGATTGGGGCTAGGGTGTGTTTCAGGACTTTGGCCAGGTTTATAGGAAGCTGATCCAGGGAGTGGGATGAAGGTTTGGCGTTGGCGATCAGGGTGATGATCTCTGCTTCCTGAATCGGCGTGAAGACGGACCATTGAGTGGGCGGGGTCAATAAGGTGTGTCAGTGATGGAGTCTTGGTCTCCCTGAGAAAGGAGGGGTTTGTGCTGAGAAAGAGGTCGATCTTGATGATTTTTTCGTTAAAAAAACTGGCAAAGTTGTCGCATTGTTTTTTGAAGGACACTGAATCGGATGTGATGGGTTTGGAAGTTTGGCTTCTGATGATGCTGAAGAGCTCTTTGGGGTGATTTTTTGCATTATCTAGAGCGGAGCAGAAGAAAGAAGCTTTTTTTTTCCTTGATGAGTTGTAGCAGTTTCTGCGTGCTGTCTTGAGTTGTTCGCAGTGATGGGTGGAGGGATTGCTCCTCCAGATTCTTTCAAGGGATCTGAGAAGTCTTCTTTCGTCATTGATGTCCGTGGTGAACCACGATCTCGATGGAATGTTTCTGGATTTTTTCAGTTTCAAGGGCGCCAGGCGGTCAAGGGTGGCCGTCATGTTGGAGTGGTAGAGAGAAGTGAGATCTGTGGTTGAGAGGTGCTCCGTCGTGTTCGGAAGAAGAGTGTTTAATTCTTCTTCCAGGATGATCTGTGGGACTTGGGCAATATTCCTTATCCATTTGGAAGTAGCTTGTTTTATGTGTCGGGTTGGCATTGGTTGGTTGATGTGGAAAAGAATTAAGTGGTGGTCTGACCAGTCTACTGGAATGATATAGTCGATGGTGATTGTGAAATTGTCCGCAATGATTGCGTTGAGTATCGCTCCTCTGTAGTGTGTTTCTTCAGAGCAGTGTTGTTTCAGATCGTTTTCTAGCAGAAGGTTGTTAAGGGATTGGATGAGCGGGTTAATTGTATCGTTCCATCTAATGTTGAGATCGCCCAGTATTATGTTGTTGGTGTTGTTGAGCGCGCATTGGGTGATTAGGTCAGATAGTTGCATTCCGAATTCCTTAGAATTGCCTGGTGGGTGGTAGAGGAGATGGCAAATTATTGAGCTCTTTGTGCAGGATTTGATGTTGATAAAAAGGCATTCGAAGGAGCTGTACAGGTATGGTGAGCTTTCCGTGATAGCGATGCTAGTCTTATGAATGATAGCTACACCTCCACCTCTCTGCTTATGGCGGTCTTTGTGAGTGATTGAAAATCCTGGTGGTACCAGCATGTCCAAGATGGGGGCTGACAGGGAGTTGAGCCAGGTTTCTGTGATAAAGGCTACATCAATATCATGTGAGAGGATAGCTTCTGCCAGTTCTGTTGCGTGTTTGGAGGCAGATCTGCTGTTGATGAGCATGCATCAGATGCGGGGTTCTTCATCTTGCAATGACTGGCTGGGTTGGGCTCTAGTTAGAGAGGTTAGGTGTGTCAGGGGTCTGGGGAGTCTAAAGGGGGGATGTTCCCGCCCACTCCTGTAATTACTTGAATAGAGGACTTGGGTGAGGAGATCAGCCTGGGGACCAGTGTAAGGGTAGGAGGGGTCTCTCTCTGTGAATGCTGAGAGGTGCTCTGGTCAGGGGTCGCGGGGTGGACATAGGAAGAGGCGAGAGTGGTCACTTCCTGAGGGGAGAGGGAGGGTTTCATTCTACTTGGTCTGTCTGTTCGCTTCTCTACCACTGGTATGGTGACATGACATGTGGGAGCGATCTGATGGAGGCGAGGGTCGGGAGGGGAGGAGGCGATTTGTGCAGTCTGGGAGGGGCGGGGGGTGGGCGGGCTGTTGGGTGGACACTTCGATTTTGGCTAGGGAATAAAGGGTATCGTTCAGGCCTCGAACCAGCATTTCGAGCTGAGCTTCCAGAAGGGTGAGACGGTGCAATATATTATTTGTGTGAGTAGAAGGTGGAAGGAGGATGGTGTTCTGTGTTGGGGGTGTGAGTGCGCATGGAGCGATGTTGCTGTTAAGGAACGGAGGGCGAGGGTGAATTGGTGTCGACTCCTCTTGAGGGATATGAGAGGGTCAGCCAGGGGTGGAGATAATTCTAGGGGGGATAGAGGTGGGAGGAGGTGCTCTTTCTAGTTGGGAGGAAGGCTGCACTGTGGGGGGTTGGGTGTGAGGGTCAGGGAGCCACTGGGGGTGGGAATATGAGTGGGGCTCTTCTCTGGTGATCTGGATATCATTGTTGGGGGTGTGTGGTGTAGCGGTAATGGGCGGGCTCTCTAGTTGTGGATTTGAGTAGGGTTCTACTCTGGAGTGATGGTTATCATTGGTGATGGGGTGGGATTGGACGGTGATCGGGGTAGTCTCAAGGAGGGTGGTAGGTTGCGCGGTTGGAGTATATGTGGGTGTGTTTTGGGGCCGTTGTGGGAGGAGAAGGGAGTGGGGCACTATTGTTGTGTGTTGAGTCTGAGTGGAGGGTGGATAGAGTAGAGCGGCGGTTGGCACTTTCATGACGGTGGACGGTTGGTGCAGGTTGGCATTCGTAGGCGGGGGGATGGCATGGAGTGGGTGTTCAAGCTGGGTCCTGTGTCTTGCTGGGGGTTGGAGTTTAGCCAGACAAGCGTTCCCAGCTTGAGGTGGGGTAAGAGGGGAGGCCTTCTTTAACGTGAGGAAAAGGGAGTCAAAGAACTCGAGGTTCCTATTTTTTGCCTGAATCAGGATGGTGCCATTATCGAAAATGGTTGTGGAAATGGAGCCGGTGAGGGACTGGTGTTTTTGCAGGGAGATGGTAAGTTTATGACTGAGTGCTGTGATGGTGGTTTTGGCGACTAGGAGGTGGGCCTTAAGGCTGTTGATCCAATGGTCCGGTCTGACCGTGTAAAAGATGAAGTCCATTTTAAGCTGACCTCTAGATGGGCAGTGGTACGTGTCTACGATAAGTGTTTCAGGGAATTGTCTGATAATTTTGAGTTTAAGGAGTTTTTTTGCTTTGCTAGATAGTCTATGGGGGTAAGAAATGGCGAAAGCATTTTGAACGTGGGGAGTTAGGTAGTTCGTGGTTAAGTATGGGTAATCGTCGGAATTTATAGCTGGAGGCATCTTGGTATGGTGGAGGAAAGAGGGGGGGCTCTCGGATGAGAGGGGGGGGTGGAGAGATGCAATGCAGGGGGTTGAAGTTCTAGGCAAGGGCTCTCCGGCGGAGTGCGGTTCAGTGGGATTCAATATATGGATGAGGTCTGCTAGTTCGGACCATCAGGGAGATATACCAACTGCCGGAGGGTGTGTAGATCTATTAGGGTGGGGGGAGAGGAGGGAGCAGGGGCCGGGCGGAGGAGCTGTGTTCTCTAACTGGGGGTAGGGGCTGTATGCTGTCAGGGAAACAGTATGCCAGGGGCCAGCAAGGCTGTGAGGACAGTAATGTCAGTAGGGAGGAATGATGTGGGTTGGGGGCTTTGTACCAAGAATGGTCGTGCTGCAGTCATCTACTATGCTTATGGCCAGCTTGGTGATCTGGCACACTTCACTTTTGCTTGGGGCTGTGTTGGTATGGTTGGCAAATGCAGTGGTTGGTGATCTAATCCTCTCCTGCTGTCGCAGGGGGTGGTAGACTGATCCTCTCCTTCTGTTTAGGAGATCCTGAGTGAGGGCGTCAATAGTTGCTACTAATCAGTCATAGTTGGCGGCCATTTTGGGGTCAGGCGGCCCTATACAGAGAATGGAGATGGGGTTTAACCTCCCAAGAGGCTTTCTAGGTCCTGTCACCTATTTTTAGCCCTCTATGGGGGTCAAGTACAAGTCAGCAGGTTATTAGTGCTAATTGGTCGTTTTTAGCACTATATAGCGCAGGGTTAGCCAGGAATGTTGTCGGTTGGTGGCCATCTTGAGAACAGGCGTCCCGGGTTTATTGAGGCAAGACGGCGGTCGGGAGCTTCTTTCGGCAAAATTGTTGTGATTCAGGGGAAAATGATTAATCAGGGGCGGTCTCCTCTTCTTGACAGGACGTCGATCTGCTGGCTGGGTCGGGATACCGTCATTCGCAGTTCTTTAGATCCGGACGTGTTTTCAGAGCTTCTCCCTTTTATGGTGAGTGAAGAAAGGTAGCACCTATCTTATTCATGGGCTACGGGGAGGGAGGGATGAGTGCTCCGGTGTGGTTAGGGAACTGAGCACCGATCGGCTAGCCTGTTCCGTCATTCGTTATCTCCATGTTAGTGGGGACTCCTGTGTTAGCTTCCTCTCATGTTATTGTCGGTGCGGATCACCGCCCGTTGAGCCGGACCGGGGACGGGGGGCTCCGGGGGTTAGTCCGGGTCAGCGCTTGCTCTCCTACCTTTCTCAAGGTTGCGAGGCGGGAGGGAGGGGCGCTACCGTTTCATCTGAGCCCGCTGGTCAGCTCTCCAGAGGCAGTCCGTATTTTCCGCGTGGCTTCTGGGGACTCCCGGGTCAGATTCTTCCCGCTGTCCCCGGTGTGGATCGCTTGTGGAGCTGGTCTGAGGAGGAGTCCGGGGGGGTCGCTCTGTGTCGGGATTTACACTTTTGTGATCCCTCGACCCCGGAGCTCATCCCATCAGCTCTCTCCTGATGTATAATGGCATCTTCCTCTGCTTTGCCTCATTTGTTAACCACCCCTATCCAGGCCCCAATTGAGGGTCCCGTTATGGCCCGCCACTGCATGGCTATCCTTAGTTTTGCTAGCAGCATGGGCAGTGACGCGAATCGAGTTTGGGTTTTAAGATGCTTTCATTGGCAAAACACTCCCAGTGGACAGGCCTCCCATGTGTTGATGGCTATGAGCTCCATGACCTCTTGTACCATGTAGTGTACTGTATTCCTTTATGGGGTCAGTGTGGGGCAGCTTCAAAACATGTGATGGAATGTCACGGTGGGAGTGCTACATCGTGGGCATGAGAATTTTGTGGTTGGATAAAATCTCTGGAGGCGTGCCGGCGTGAGGTAGGCTCGATGTAGTATACAAAATTGGATGATTTTGAACCTCGAATTATGAGAGACTTTCTTACGGTACTCCAGGCTTGTTCCCATTCCCGATCGTGTAATGGGCACTCAAATTCTTCCTTCCATCTCTGCCGTAGTGGTGTTAATGATGTGGCTGTAAGTTTGTGTCTGCCTTTATATAACCATGTTATCAAGTGCCGTCCGGGACTATATATAGTGTTGTGTGAAGAACCGGATGTGTCGTCAGTTCCCCCTTGGACAAGTCCCACAGTCTGCGGCAGTCTGCGATTATTTGTCTATGGAGCAGGAACTGTCCTCTTGGGAGGCCACTCTCTTCTGCCAACCTAGTGAATTGGAAGAGTTGTACGTCTTTGAATAGGGCCTCCGTTTCAAGTAGCGAGTGGTCCGACCACGTGTGTAAGATTTAAGTTCTGTAGCAGTTTTGACCCCTGGGTAAACCAGGTAAGGCTAACAGGGGGGTGGAAAGTGGGGTCTCTCAAAATATACGGTGGACTCTTACCATACATTTACGGCTATCTCTACTTGTATAGGATATGTTGAGCTGGGGCGGGTTCTTGGTAATAGTAATCAGCGTATCGCCGGTATTGGTAACTGGCCAGCCTCCAACCTGGTTTCCTCCAGGTGTTGCCCCGCTGTCCATCAGGACAGCCTTTGGAGTTGAGCCGAGTGAAAGTACGCCTCAAAGGATGGGGCTCATGGGCCATGGACAGTTGCAGCTTTATGAGGGCTACTCTGTGGCTGCCATTGCCCCATATGAGAGCACTAAACAGAGTCCAGCTCTCGAAAAAAGGATCTGGGGGGGTGACTGGTATAGCACACAAAGAGTAATAATGTCAAAACACCACACAGTAAAAATCCTACAACAATTGGGGAGACGCCGCGCTTTGGTGGGGATTGCCGAGGAAAGCTCTGCACGGACTCCAGAGCCCAGGAACCAGCGGGGGCCGCGGAGCACTATCGCCAGCCCCTCCCACCTCACCTGCTGGGACATAATTACTCCTTGCGCCTCCCGCTTCGCGGGAGACGCCGCGCTTTGGTGGGGATTGCCGAGGAAAGCTCTGCACGGACTCCAGAGCCCAGGAACCAGCGGGGGCCGCGGAGCAATATCGCCAGCCCCTCCCACCTCACCTGCTGGGACATAATTACTCCTTGCGCCTCCCGCTTCGCGGGAGACGCCGCGCTTTGGTGGGGATTGCCGAGGAAAGCTCTGCACGGACTCCAGAGCCCAGGAACCAGCGGGGGCCGCGGAGCACTATCGCCAGCCCCTCCCACCTCACCTGCTGGGACATAATTACTCCTTGCGCCTCCCGCTTCGCGGGAGACGCCGCGCTTTGGTGGGGATTGCCGAGGAAAGCTCTGCACGGACTCCAGAGCCCAGGAACCAGCGGGGGCCGCGGAGCACTATCGCCAGCCCCTCCCACCTCACCTGCTGGGGCTTATATTCATCGTTAGCTTCCCGCGTCGCGGGTCGCGCCGGGCTAAGCCCGGGCAAAGGGCGGGCCCTCTACGGCCCTCATCGGACAGAAGAGGCCGGGACGGGCCACCCCCCCTGGCCGTGCACATATAATAGGTAAGACATCTTGTGCCAAACCACTCTCACTCCTTGTAGGTGCATACTGCTACTTACAACATGTCTCGTAAGGGGGCCCCGAAGATTCCCACTGTGACTAGGGACTTGGCAAAGGGGACGATGGTCCATTATTTAATCAAGACAACACCGCCTGTTGTCGCATCACCAAACCTATCATTTCTGGAGGAACTTAACAGTTTATGCAAAACTAAGTATGCGGCCGTTAAGTCGACATCGGAGCACATTAATGCCTCCTTTTGCCCCTCAGCCATCACAAGCCCCCACCCCAGTACATCATCCCCACCCTATGGAAATCTCCTGGCTACTTCCCCCTGCCTACCTGAAATAGGCAGTACGAACCCTATAATGTTCTCCCAGGACTTTTCAGGTGAAAGAAAACGACCAGCCGAAAAACAAATAGACTCCCAAGCCAAGGAAAATAAATTGCCTGCACCCCCAACTTAACCAACCCTCTTGGCCCAGATACAGACTATGTTTAATGCCGCAATACACCCTTTAATCGAAAGAATGAACGATCTTGGGGATAGGATCGCGGCAATAGAGGAAATGACTAGGATAAACTCGATACTCCTAAATAACAAGGCCGACCCCAACCAACCACAGCCTTTACGCGATATTGTAAAGCCTCTGACAACTCCACAAAGTAGTGTTCTTCAACTCCATCGGGCATCATCAGGCACTCTAACCCAAGCTACCGAGAAAGTTTCCACCAAAATAAAAACAGCAAACAGCTGTTCCTTTAAAACGGGGCCGAACAAAGTAACCCCGCCACCTAAAGGGTCACTTTCCAAGATAAGGAACATACAAAGAAGAACAAATCATATCCACTTACCACCAGAAGCTGCCCCGTTTGTGGGTGTCCTTTCTGGGGTCCCTGAACTCACAAAGGGAAAAACTGAAAGTGAACAGGAGCTGAGAAATAAGGCCCTATTTTGGCTAACAAAAAATAGACCCCTACCCCCTGACATTGATGGTAGCATACAATGTGTCAGAAGGGTGGGATGGTTGGGTTCGCTCCGAAAAGAGAGATCCGGTGACCTGGTTCTGATAAAGTTTATAAACAGTAATGTTGTCCCTTACCTCCAGTCCTGGAAACCACAGATAGGTGATGGTCCTATACATACCTGGGGATTATCTGATTTTTATCCCAGAGAATCACTTTATCCCCATACAAGAACATCGAAGAGGCCAACTTTTGGCTGGACCAAAACGGCTCCGGGTTGAGGGGTTTTTAAAACTCAGATTCTTACTTGATACACTGGTGATTTGGCACCTGATTTTTCTTAAAGATTCTTAGCTGTAACGTTATTTATTGTGATATGATTTGAAATGTAATTGTGTATATATTTTGCAATGTGCTTTTATGATTTTATACCTAAAAAATCGAATAAAGCTAAAGTTCAAAGGTTCATGAGGGCTACTCTGTGGCTGCCATTGCCCCATATGAGAGCACTAAACAGAGTCCAGCTCTCGAAAAAAGGATCTGGGGGGGTGACTGGTATAGCACACAAAGAGTAATAATGTCAAAACACCACACAGTAAAAATCCTACAACAATTGGGGAATATTGAGTAACTGTAATAAATTATTTGACAACAAAATAACAAAAATCCGACCAGTAGAACCAGAGTTATGAATTTTTAAAGCTTAAGATAGAAAATAGTGCCTGAAAGATAAAAGCTCCCAAAACAGCCATCTAGTGGCACGAGACTAGGGCGAAGTTTTAAGTTATGGCCGACTGCAATGGAATGCGGTTCAGATACATAAAGTGGATTGGGACCTGCCTCTGCTTACCTTCGGAATTAGGAGAAATTTCAATGAAAAGATGTCTGAGAGGGTAAAGTTCAACAGGGCAAGGCAGCTGGCAGTGTCCTAGGAGGAGGTGTCATTATCAGGGAGCCGCTGGATGAAGCTGTGGTGAAGATTCCTTCATTCGGGCTCAGTCTCTTTTTTGGAAGTCAATAAACTCCAGCGGTATGTAGCTGCAGGCTGTAACCAATGAAGTTGGATACCCCTTCTGCGAGGAGTTGCTGAACAGGATTTGCTTATGTGGAGAAGAAAGTCAGAAGGTTTGGGTTTGGGCTACCTGAGCATCTTTAGTACCACTTCCAAAAGTACAGGAGTTGAGAGGCACTACTTGGAGGGTCAGGACTCTGTCAGGCAGGAACCAGGTGCCGGGTCAAGGTGGTTGGAACCTTTTCTGTACCTGAGACTCTGACCAGGAGGCCAGCCAACTAGCAGTTGGAGTCACTTCTGGAAGTCCTGGATTAAAGGAGAAGAATAAGGCTCAAGCAGTACAGACAGACCTCTGGGACTCAGAGCAGGCTTCAGGCAACAGAGCATCCCTGCTTGGTGTAGCAGAGCAGTCCTTCTGAAATACACAGCAGACCACAGCAAGAGGCAGTCCTCTGATAGTTGTTCAGCTTGTCCAGGACTGAACTGAGGGTTCCATGTTTATACCTGGTGACTCCTTTGAAGTTGGAGAATCTTCTGGAGGCTTCCCCCCCAGACAAGTGTGTGGAATTACCTGCTTCACTGCCCTGGCTACAGGCACCAAATGCTTGTGTGCAGTTCTTTGTGTGAGAGCAGGGCTCAACCTATTGATGTGTTGGTGGGGCTGTACACTTCTCCGCCAGTTCCCATCCTGCATGAGATATCCCATTCAGGCACACCTACTCCTTTTATTGTGTGGCTGTCTGCGAGGAACATACAAAGGCCAACTGCCACTCACAACTAATCATGTCACACAGGAGCAGGCTGCAGGCACCACATGGTTAGGACACAAAACTGTCAAGTTTCTAATAGTGTCATTTTCAGAATTGTGACTTACTATTATGAGGATTCTAAATTAAAATTCCTCAGATATTAAACATGACTTTACTACCTGCTCCCAATCAAAAGATATCACGTATTAAATATAATAAGATACCCATATGTTATCCTATGGGAGAGGTAGGCTTCACAGTAGTAAAAAATTAATTTGTGATTTTTCTACCATCAGGACATGTAAAACTTAAAAATACATGCCAGAATTACAGTGCACCTTGACCAATGGGCAGTTTACAGCCTACCTTAGAGGTGGATTATATGTATAACAAAGAGATTTTTAGGCTTAGAAAAGGAGTTATTTTGGCAGGTCCATTTGGTATTTTAAAACTGCCTGCAGCTACAATGGCAGGCCTGAGATGTGTTTTAAAGGGGGAACATCACTTACAACGCATTTTTTACAACGCACTACCATTACATCGCAACCATTACAACGCATACCATTACAACGCATTGCGCTGGGGGGCGCTCTAGGATAGGGAATATATTTAATTTACTATCCAACACCTTCCCTGCTATCCACGGGGACTGGAGTTGGAATAGTAAATTAAATAATTCACTATCCAGCGCCTAAAAGCATTATGCGTTGTAATGGACTGCGTGGTAAAAGCCGCGTTGTAAAGGCATGCGATGTAAAAGCATGCGTTGTAGTGACACCAATCCGTTTTAAAGGGCTACTTAGGGGGGTGGCACAAAAAGCACTTCAGGCCCATTAGTAGCATTTCATTTGCAGGCCCTGGGTATATGGTATATGTTAGAAATGGGGGTCTCTAGTTGGCAAGGGCTTACACCTTTGTCCAAGTAGGGACCCTTCTTCCTACTCAGGATAAGGGGGTTACACTCCTAAAATAACCCCTGCTCACCCCCTTGGTAGATTGGCACAAGCAGTCAGGCTATCTTAGAGGCAGTGTGTAAAGCATTTGCACATAAACAACAGTAATACAGTGCAAGCACTACAAAAGGACATCACACCAGTTTAGAACAATATCCAATATTTTTATATACTCAAGACAAGACAAAACCTAAAATGATAGAAATCTACAATACATTACTTAGAAATCTTCAGTTATCAAAATAACCTTGAAATACAGTTCCTTGAAGTCGATAGCTCCATCCGGGACTATCACTGCGTCGGGAACATACAAATCCAAACAGTTCTGGCTGACCCCGGTGTCGGGAAGACCCTCAAAACTGTACCTTTAGAAATGCAGAGTATTGGCGACCTCTCGTGGAGTTTCTGAAAGCACAGCGTCCACAGGCATCGGTTCCAGAGGTCGTTGCAGGAGTTGTCAGGCCCTTAAAGTCACACGTGTTGCAGATCGGATTCATCGCGGTAAAAGTCAGGAGCGCTGGCGTCGGCGCGCGTCGGGTGCAGCAGTGCGAAGTGCAGCGGTGAGGCATGTGATGCCTAGTGGTGGGGGCAGCGGCCAGATGGCACGTCAGATTGCGTCATAGGTGAGACCAGGGTCGCGTTGCAAAGTGATGCAGTGCTTGTCGCAGTGCTGGCAGGTCACAGTGCAAGCAGCGGCGGCGTCGTTGCTGAAACGCTGTTGTTGGCTGATGAACTGGAGCCGATGGCGCCGGCATCGGTAGGCCAAGGCTGCGGTGCGGGATGAGGACGGTGCATCATATGACTAACGAGCGGTGCCCTTGAACCACGGTGCAAGCAGCGGCGTCAATGTCGACATGAAGCGGTGTCATTGGGGATACCAAGGCGGCATCGTGAAGCGAGGCGGTGCGGAGTGTGGGGAAAGCAGCGGCTCAGTGGCGGCGTTGGCGAGACGAGGGTCACGGTGCGGAGTTGAAGTGATGCTCTCTGCGGTGTCTTCAGGACACGAAGTCAGCAGCGGCATCGTAGATGGGTCGGGTTGCCTTTTCTTCTGGTGCAGCACAAAACGCACAGTACCCAGTGCTGAGGGCAGAATAACTTGAAGTCTTTGCTGTTCCTGAGACTTCTGAACAGGGGGGGAGCTCTACCTCAAGCCCTTGGAGATACTCAAAGAAAAGAAGATGCAGAAAGTTCAAGTCCTGTCCTTTCACTGCCCAAGACAGAAGCAGCCACTACAGGCCAACACAGCAAAGCACACAGCAAAGTGGAAGTTCCTCTTACAGCTTCTCCAGCACTTCTTATTGGCAGTCGTCTTGGTCCAAAAGGGTTCTAAATTCAGGGGTTTGAGCCCCACTTTTTATAGCCCAAAATCCTTTGTCCTCTCAGGCAGCAGGGTCAGCCTTAGGCGTGTGCAAGCTGTGCACCTGCACAGGGCCGCCAAACCCCAAGGGCCGCCACGCCAATATATATCCTTAGATACATATTTGCGTGGCGGCCCCTGGCAGGGATTTGTCAGCCCCGGGCCCCCTACCTACGTTCCCTGCCCAGGGCCGCCATGAGCCTAGAGCCGCCCCTGCAGGCAGAGAGTGTCTGTGCCCAGCCAAAACCAGTTCTGCCCTGTCTGGTGTGGCTTCCTGGCAGGAGGTGGAGATAGCATTGTCAGAGG
Organism: Lissotriton vulgaris; assembly: GCF_964263255.1. Lineage (NCBI taxonomy): Eukaryota > Metazoa > Chordata > Amphibia > Caudata > Salamandridae > Lissotriton > Lissotriton vulgaris. The sequence goes on from NC_141687.1 coordinate 155,221,544, forward strand.
CAGACCGGGCCCATTCAGGTGAAAGGAAATCTTCTGTCCCTACTCTAGGTCTATTTAGCCCTTTTATCCCTGACCACAGGTCTATTTAGCCCATTCCTGACCCACTAGCCATGGCTCCTCCCCAGCCCCTATCATCCAAAACCCAGACAGTCAATTCACAACCCCAGCAGAGGTCTACTGGATGGCTGAGCAAGAAAATACAAACTTTATAAAAGTGGTATTTTCAAACACAGAATGTAAAAATCACCTTCACTAAAAGATGCATCTTTAGATTCTGAGTTCGGGCATACTAAACTTTATTTTTCTACCTAGTTCCCAGGGCCAGTTCAGTTTATATGCTGTTATAAACAAACTACCCATCTGTCCTATGGGAACGGCTATACTTGTAATAGGGAAAAAACGAAATTGGCAGTAATTCACTATCAGGACATGGCACACACATCAGGGCATGTCATACCTTTCACATACACTGCACAGGGGAACCTTGGGTGTACCTTCGGGGTGACTAACATGTAGAAAAGGTAAGGTTTAGGGCCTAGCAAGTGGGTGCACTTGCCAGGTTGACATGGCAGTTAAAAACTATGCGCAGACTCTGCGGTGGCAGGTCTGAGTTAACTTTTTACCGGCTACTTCTGTGGGTGGCACAACCCGTGCAGCAAGCCCACTAGTAGCATTGGATTTGCAGGCCCTGGCACTCTCAGTGCACTTTACTAGGGCCTTACCAGTAAATCCAATATGCCAATAATGGAAACACCAATCCATAACATAATTTACAACAGGCACACTTGCACTTTAACACTGGACAGCAGTGAGAAAGTGCGGAGAGACACTAAATCAGCAAAAACTGAGTCATAACCAGAAGGTCAGAAAGCAAAAAGACAGGGGAAACACGCCATAAGATGTCAAGTCTAACAGTATAACACTTTATTAGGGACTTATAAGGAAATTAATTATGCCAATCATTTTGCCATGTTTGCCATGTTGTACGAATTGAGCACCAGCACTTTAGTACTGCTTAGCAGTGGTAAAGTGCACAAAGTACTAATGCCAACAAAAACAACGTCAGAAAAATAGGGGGGTGTAGGTAGAAAGTTTCTGGTTGGACCATTCTAAAGCCTAATAAGGACTTTGCCGATTTTCTGAGGAAAAACTCTTCTCCATGCTGGACAAAGCTGAAAGTCAAGTTGACGTCATAGAACAACAGGTCAGATTCTTTTCACAGTTAATCCACTTGAAGTTCTCGAACAAATGTTGTGAAAAAGTTCCCCAATTTTTTGGGTGCCAGACCAACCACTGTACTACACTTCTAAGACTCCCAGAACCTCTGCGGGATAACCTAAAGACTCTCATGGTGTCAGCCAGAGGGCAACAGACAATTCCAGTCCAGGTTCAGTTTGTAGCCACTGGTTAGGTGGGATTCTTTACAGAAATATCCTCTTCAGCTTTGTTATGTTCCTGGAACCACCCAGATCTTTTTATCTTTGAAATTCAAGTGAAAGTGGAGCCACTTTCTCAGGTCCTTCTCATAGCTCACAGACACCAAGTGCAGCAGGTTCAGTCCACCTGGGATCTTTCCACAACTTTAGCAGTTTTCTGGGGTGCCATATTTTTGCCTGGCACTAGTTAGAAGGTGGGGATAACTCCTGGAAACTCACAAACCAACTGGGTAAAAGTTCCCATGGGCAACCCTACCCGGTTCTTCAGTAGTTCTTGTTTGCCTTACTGCCAGGGCATTTTCAAGACGGTGGAAGTCTTCGGCCATACTAAACTTGGGCTCTGAGGGCTGGGGATGTAGAAGTGTCATAGATAAATCACCAGTATCCCCCGAGGCTAACACTAAAATCCAATTTGAAACAGGCACTGCATTCCATACAAACCCAGTGACAGACGTCTGGTAGGAAAAAAGTAGGGTCCTTTAGCAGCCAGACAGGAGATACACAAGAATTGTCTTGGTATCCTGGTATCTCCCTCTCTAGTGTGCCCCAAGTGTTACATATGCCTCAACAGACCTGTCAAGCAGTATTTGACACTTGTGGCATCCACATGATGCTCAGAGTTATCGCTGTCCATTCAGAGCAGCCTATTGTTTGCTTCTCTGGAAGCCTTTGACACATTTTCCACACCTATTCTCAGGCTTGAACATAGGGTGGGAGCTGCCAGAAGATTGTGCTAACTTGCCTCCCGACAGTTCAGCCAGGGAAAAAGGTTTTGTTGTTCGGCAGTGTCAGTAGAGGGTCTAGTTCTACCATATGAGGAGTGTAAGTACCCAGTACTCCTTTTGCTGTTCAGCTGTTCCTTGTACATCTTCAGAGCGATGGTGACATGTTTGTTATGTGAGGGGTGGTGACCTTTAGTACATCTCAGTTCAAACTTTCAGTTATAAGGCATAACTGGTGACATCCGGATTTCAGGTGCACCTCACCCAGTGATTCATATACAGCCTGTTGTGTACTCCTTGTCCTCAGAGTAATTTTGTGTGTCTACTTTTAGTTAGCACCTCCCTGGGTTGCGACTCCCATCTTCCCTCCTTTCTTTTCCCCTTGGGTTAGAATTGAAAGGATCCTACCCCTGGGTGTTTCCGTACCTTTAACCATGGTACCTTTGTTCCTACCCTGTGAGTTAAGAGGGGGTCTCCCATTTTTTTTCCTATTTGGCTGCTCCGACTACGTCCTTTTGGGGCCAGTCTGCATGGTGTACTCGCAAACCCTGCAGTAGAGAGGAACTACGTAAGATTATTATCTGGTTAGCTTTTCCATTTTTAATATTGCTAGACACAAGGTATAGTTATTAGCTATGCGGGGGAGTCCATACACCTGAAGGGCATGGTAAAGATGAAGGCCTAACCCACTTTGTGAGGTTGGCGAGTATTAATTTTTCTTTCCGGGATCCTTGGTGAAAAGACTCTTTTTTTCCCTCGTTAGAAAAGCTTTCTGTGGGCCAGCCTATTAATCTCTGCAGAAGTCTTTGGAGATGTATCCACTAGTAGAACCCGTCAGTAGGGTAAGGCATGCTGAAGGTACATTTGAGGATAAATATGACAAGATTTGCCGGTATACATGAGCATATGAATGTTCTCTTTATTCAAACAGAATGTATTTAGCTTTGCGTCCTCTAGGGAGAATATATAGATGCATTCGTGATCGCTCCTTTGTTGCGTGTTTTCTGTTAGCCTTATGATGGAATTACTTTTTGCATCTGTCCTCTATCCCTACCCTTCTATTCTTACTGGCATCCTGCCTGGGTGGCTCCCGTTTTTCCTTCCTCCTGCACCCTTTTATCTCTCCTCTCTCTGAGGCTTTCTTGTTTGTTAGCCTAGGGTAGGTGTGTTGTTTCTGCACTTACTTTTGTGTGTCAACAGTGTAAGGTCTCTCTCTCCCTTTTCGTTCTTTTCTTCCTTCCTTCCTTCCTTCTGTCTCCTTTGTTCCTCCTCAAGCGAAGGGAGATGTGTTGTAATCTGCTTATATTAAAATGTTATTTACAGTAGTACAATGGAGGTATGGTTGTAACCTGCCCCCCACCTTAATGTATAATCTCAGTGGTACATTCCTGCCCCTCATGTCCCCTTCCTGATGGTATGTTCCACTGGAGTCTGCTTTGGAATGTTCACAGCCACAAAGTGGTGTCGGAGAGTGGGTGACGAATAAAGACATGTTCTTACCTTCTACTGCATCAAGAGTCATTATTACAACAGGTTTCTTTCGCTAATCACAGCCGACTCCACCTTTATGGCCTCCCTTGACCTAAAGGTCAATGAATCGAAATCATTTATAATTGTGTCTGGAGCCGCAAGTTGTGAGAAACATCCCCATTTCCAGTTGGCAGGCAAGAAAATCGAGACAGTCGACTCCTTTTCATACCTTGGAGTGCTTTTGATAAAGACCACTCATGGTCTAATTTAGTGGCAGCAAGATCCCAGGGCATGCAACGGAGTGTTAATGCTGTGAAATGATTTGCTAAGAAGTTCGGAGGCAGCCCACTGGATGCAATGAAGAATATATAAAGCTAAAACAAAGTCTGCTGCAATATATGGGGCAGGAGTGTGGGGTAGGGCTAATGTTGCACCGCTACAACAAATAGAAGACTCCTTTTTTAAAAACTGTGTGTCGTTACCGCATCCAGCCCCAAATCATATTTTACACTGTGAATTGGGGCTTCCTTATTTGAGTGACAACATAAGACTGGCTCCAGGCTTGTTGTGGCTATCAGTATGGCAATGGTCTACGGTGGATTTGACACAAACCATTATCAAGAACTGTTGTAAATTAGATTCTTATAAAATAATTGGATGGTTAAGTTACTTAGAGGTCTATCTGAAACCATTAGGGATGGCAGAATTATTTCAGGACACTGAATCCTACAAAAGGGTTTCAAAGGAAAGAATAACTGATTTATTCATTAAGAGATCTAAGTATGCCCGAAGAGAAAAGAAACATATTCATCATTCCTCCATTCTTTATGGTTTGGTACCACCAAGATTGGGGGAAGGTTTTCAGTATTTATCACGCATAAATATTGCGCAGCACAGATTTATCCTTTTGCGTTTCCGCATGAACATGACCCCGCTACTCCTGGGATACCCCCAAAATTAATATAAATTAGCAGACCTCTCACCCTGTCCCTGTAACAACTATGCAGTACAGTCAGATCTACACATTGTATAATTTTGCAAAACCTATACAGAGGAAAGGAAAACATTCATACTCCCAATCCGGAGGTACCACAATTTTAGGCAGTTTTGGGTGGCCATGTACTTTTTAAAACCTGTAAGGGATCCATATGTATGCTGTTCTGTTGCCTCATTTTTGTGGGCTTGTCTTAGGAAGAGGAAAAAGCTGGGACAACATTTTAGTAGCAACAACTAATTAATTAATTTTAAATTCTGAACTGCTTTTTTCAAAAACGTTTATATATGAATTTACCTGGATCACGGCAACTGTTTAATTCTTATAGATAACTTGTGCTTTTATAATCCGTTTTAAATAGATCGAATAAAGATGTGTGACTATGACTATATACAATGACACATACATGGCAACACATTTTTAACAACTACATAAACAAAAACAATTATCTCCATTCTTTGTTTATCAACAGGCAATTTAACACTTATGTCTCCCATTTGTTTAGGAAAATTCCAATTTTCAAAAACTCCTCCAATAAAGACCTTTAGTGAAGTGTCTGCAAGAAAAGGGTGAAGCTTCAATTGTTCAAGTGTGTTGTGAAGTTCAGCCTTTCAATCAATTGTAAACTAAGATAATCCTATCTTTAATGGAGTGACTTGGAATAAACATCAGAGGGATTCACAATATAATGTATTAAAGAGACCATCTGCTCCTTCACAACCAGTGACCATTTTCCTGAAAATTAACAAAGACAGCAGATTATCTACTCTAAGAAAATGCATTTTCCTTAATGTTCTAATTCAATGATCACAGGTCTTCCATCTCCTAGAGTTTGTAGCAAGTGGACATTGTTTTTAGGGGATAATTGAAATATTATAAGATGCTCCTATATACAAAGGAATTGATGCAGAACATCTAAGGGTGAGGGTTTCTGATGGTCATATATCTTTTATTAATAAAGGACACCAGTAGCGCATAGCTAGGACGAGTGAGGCGCCATTTCATGCGGTAAGGAAAAGGAAGCAAGAGAGACAGGCAGGACAGAGAAAGCAAGAAAGAGACATTCAATAGAGGCATGGGGGGAAAAGCAAGAGAGACAGGGCGGGAAAGCAAGAGAGGGACAGAGGAGGAAGACTAAAACCAAAAACAGAGGGAGAGAAAGGCAGAATACTGCTGAAGCGATTGAGCTAGGTTGCCATGTGGGAGGAAGCTCGAGAGGTATAAAAACATAATGGAAGTGGGAAGCAGGGAAGCATGTTTGTCTCCCTGCAATCTCTCTGCAGCTGGGTCTTCTCTGCTCTGATCTCGAGCAGCCATCTTGGAATTACTTCAACCATCATGTAACAACAGGGACTCATACTAATGGCAAATCTTATTCTTAACAATGACATTAGTACAATATATGTTTTGTATTATTTAACAACATTCATATTTTTTAGAATGTAAAGAAAACAATAGAACATGTTTATCTTTTATGTGTTTGCAGTTATACAGGAACTGCAGGGGAACCAAACATGTTTAATATATAGAGCAAAGCTAAAACGTAAAATGAAAAGAAGAAGAATATAAGCCTCTTATTTTTTAACTTGTTTACATTGGTGAACTGTTCGTATACTGAGCCAATACTGACACCAGCATGTCTGCTAATAGTGCTTTGAGGGACAGCAGACTAAAGGGAGGTCACTCCCAGGAGGCATTGGGGGAATACAGGCACAGTCTAGATGGCTGGGCTTGTTGGGCTACATCCACTAAAGAATGTAGCCCAATGGTTATATAACACACTATTTTGGGCCGCCACCCACCATTTTGTTGGCAGGTGCACAAGGTGGCAGCAGAGTGTCAGTTTTTCTCCCTCCGACACCCCCCCGTTTGCTATTGGTTTGGAGAAAGAGTATGTTGGTTTTTGATGGTCGCGACTAGGGCAGGCTAGTTGCAGCAGGTGCGGAGGGGTAGGAATTGTCTTGGTTGACGCTTCAAGACTTGCGTGAATGGGGCGGTGTTGAATTTATGGCACCTTCACGCTGGTTGATAGGACTTATTCAGGATGAAGGTTTATTCAAATTCAGAGAAGATGTTACAGCACCAACTGTACAGCAGGACACCCAGCTCTAGAATGAGTGATTCATGAGCAAGCATGCATCACTACATTCCATGACATAGCCAGGACTCCTAACAGGCCTTAATACATTTCATCTACAAGACTACAATCATCACTTATTCAATGAAGAAAAACAATAAAAACAGAACTGTAAGTTGCAGTACAGGAAACTAAAACTTATGGAATTGCTAAACTAAAATAAACCATGTCTTAATGAACTACACATTAATATGAGTAAAAATCATCGTCTTTTAACGTCACCAAAGATCCTGTAATAGAAACATAGTACAAGGAACAATAGCATCAATATAATGCAAAATCTTTGTACTTCACAGGTAAATTTATTTTCCTGCTGCAAGTACCTTCAAACACGGAGTCATAACCATCAGACATACTACTCTCATTAGGTGAACAAACATTTGAGGATTTTCCAGTATATCTCACAAGTCTAAACATGCTCCACATACAACCTGTGTTGACTTTGACCACATTCTTCTTAATGGCAACAATCGTGAATGGACCAATGAAACATGACCTTCCCTTATGAGTATGTCTTGGGCTTTTCACCATAACCTTATCGCCAAAACACCATTTTTTGTTTTTCACACACATCTTAGAGTCATAATCCAGTTTATATTTTTGCTATACTCAGATATTCTGGAACGTCTCACTTCAACAGACATACCCACATCAGTACATGCCCCTTAAGGCTTCAAAAGGGGACTTTTGCATGACAGTATTAGGAGTGTGTAATGTCTTAAGTAATGGTATTTATATGTAATTGCATTTATGTACGGTTGCCCTTTAACTGTGCATAGAATCTGGAACGTTGACTACACTGTGCTGGGCTTTGCATAGCTTCAGATGACAGTTGCCAAGTCTGTGTGTTGGATAGGGTCTCTATTACTAGGATCTTAATAAATTGGATTTTACAACTTCATCTGCCTACTGGAAGTATTTTATGTGGATCCTACATGTGGCGATGATGGACTTATGAAGAACTCTCTTATCCTTCTTCAAGAGACCTCTACAGCAATTTAGTTTTAAAAAACTATCAGCACTTGGCGAACTTGACCTTTTCTACTCAATCTGCAAATATCTTGGTGAGGTACAATTTATTTCCTTTCAACTAAGGTTTTTACTTGACTCTTGTGTAAGACTGTGTTTTGGTAATCAAGGCGATTTAATTTTTGTAAAAAGAAAATAACTTCCTCGACAATTTCCAAGTAATCGTACGATTAAGATTAAGGAATGCATCCGTAAAATTTATATGTGTCTGGATTACTCCTATCTTAAAAGGAACAATTACTTCTTTAAGCGAGGGACAACTTGTTTAACTAACATTAAAAATAAACATCAACCGCCTTACTTTGATTACGTGACTGCTGGCCTCGCTCTACTGTCGCGCGTCCTGTTCGAGCACTCACAAACTTGCTTATCAACCATTGTTGTCTGGAACGCATCGCCAGCAAGCACCTCATTACTGATGTCATCTCGTACCATGTGTAGTGTCATCGCGTAGACGTCCTAATCTACGTACTGGCGGCCAAAGTACCTAGGCCATCTTGTCTCTTCTAATGGGATTGAGCCAAAACTATCTTTAGTCAACACTATTTCGAACTTAAGATCTCCTCAAGATAAAGATGAACTGGTGAAGTTTTTGGGAATGGTAGAGTTTTATTACAAGTACATTCCTAACTTTGCCAATTTAACGGAACATTTAAGACTTCTCTTAAAAAAGGGCTGTGAGTTTGTTTGGAATAAAGTGTGTGAAAACGAGTTTCAATACCTGAAAGTTCAGTTGAACAAAGCTCCTGCTCTAGGGAGTTTCGATCCTAAGAAACCTTCTTTTCTGAAGACAGATGCCAGCTCAAAAGGGATTGGAGCCGTCTTAATGCAGACAGGTGAAACAGAGGATTAGACAATATTATTTCTGTCTAGACTGATAGAATTCATTTCTCGATGCCCCAATTGTCCCTTCTTATATGTAAGTTAGCATCATATGGCTAACTAATGTAGTTCGTATATGCACCTGTGTTGAATTATTCCGCTTGCTATTTTTATTATTCAAATGTACGTGTGACCATATTAGTTCCTTAGCTTAGCCTGTGTGCCACCATTTTGTGTATTCCTCTGTGATCACGAGCCTTACTCGCTCATCTGCCCCTCCCGCAGGAATAGAGAATTTCCCTAAGACAGCAGTTTTCGTTTCTCGGCTTACTGTGGCCGAAACTAACAAGTCTCTTTATCAGTAATGTTCTCATGCACCAGAGACGCTGAAGCCTAGCTCCATGGCCTTGAGTAAAGATAGCGATGTATCCCTTGCAGGTGCAGATGCCTGCTGTATGATAGCATTGTTCACTGGTCTGGGTTTCAGTAATTTTCCAGAAGGGGCGTACCCCCATGGACTGTGTTGCATTATAATGTATTGCTGTGATGCAGATAGTCAGTCCTCTCGTTCGCACTCTTAGGAGTGAGGTCGGACAGGGCCCTCTCATATGAGTGTTGTTTGGCCTAATAAAGACTTTGTTTATTCTTCTCCACTGTCCGGCTGACTTCCTATATAATTACTATAGGTGAGTGCGGTAAGTCACTCGGGTGGATTTGAGCCACGCTTATCAGATGGCGCCCGAACAGGGACCCCGCGATAAGGATCTTTCACACCCGTAAGGGGGTAGCAGAAGACCGGGGACCCGCTGGTCGGCACGGTGGGCCCGGGTACCCATCTGATGCCGAGCTTGGTTCTCGCAGCGCTGCCCCACCCTGCTGATCGGGAGAGGTCCCGGTTCGGATCTTACGCCGGGGTCCAGAAGGCGGAACTCGAAGCTGACCGTGTTGGTCCTGGCAGCCGGAGGTGGAGAACGGTAGAGGTCGGTGCCGCCTACGGAAGGTGAGTGGTCCACCTGTGATTGTTTCAGGAACTGGAGTGTTCCGGGAGACTAGGGTGTCTCCAGAGGTTTGAGGAGCCGGTGTGCTCCTGGGGCTAGGGTGCTCCGGGGAACTCAGAGTGCGAACAGGCACTCTGACAGACTTGACGAGGTTGGGGGGAACGTCTAGACATATTGTTTGTAGTGATCCGACCGGGTGGTACTGTGGTGAAGGCGTGGCTCATGGCGGGTGGATTCCGGTGCTTACCCTGAACTCCTAGATTGGTGGTTCAGTGGAGGTGAGACCTGGGTCTCCCGTGGTAAAGTGCGCAGTGATCCATAGTGCCGCGCGGGGAGCGGATTTGTTTCCCCATCCTCAGAACAGTTAATGTACTGTTCGGTCTGCGGTAGGGTCCAGGTTCCCCAGGACTTGGTCGACGGGCCTTGTCCCATTTGGTAACACGTGTTTGGAGGTATTGTATATGTGTGTGCGTGATTTCCCAATGCATAATTATATGTGTGTGTGAACGGGCTCGAGCTAAGTGATTCAAGTTAACGAAGTTTGTTGACAGAGCAGTGTTTTAAAAATGCTGTGTTTTAGCAAGTTACGATGTTTTGGATGTTGTTGTCGACCCTCAGATACTAGACTGGCCGAGAGCCAACCTGCATCCCCTGAGGGCACTCCAAGCTTTGATATGTATGTCAAGCATGGGTTGGTCCCGCATTTGTTTGGTACTTTGTGGCACCGGTACACCGCTGACAATGTGGATTTACAATGGCCCTTGACGGGTTCTTTCGATGAAGCTAAATTGGATTATTTACAGGACAAATTGTTCGCTAGGCGTAGCCGTCAAAGCATGTTTGATTCTTTAAGGGTGTGGCAGAAAGAAGCCAGGAAGAGAAAGTTGAGAGACGAGAAAGAGGCTTTTAAAAAGTCCGCGCAGACTATGGCACAGAAAGCGAGAGAACAGGTTGGGAATGAGAACGCGCTGCGTTTGGAGCGCACAGATAGGCTTTGCAGGTTGAAAGAAAACAAAAGTTATGTAGTACGAGAGGATGACCCAGATGAGATGGAAGACATTTTGGATACCCGACCCCCTCCCCCTTACGCCCCACAGTCCTTGTATCCCTCCTTGCCAGCTCCGGTCCCCATTAGTGGGGTCCCAGGTCCATCAGCGAGTGCCCCTCAACCTAGCGCAGTTTCCTCGCCCCCGACACCTCTTGTTTCTTTACTTCAGACCACTTCACCTGCACCCTCCCAATTCTCTTTAGCACTCCCTACTGTTTCAGCTAGTACCACTCCCAGTCAGGAGATGTTAACGCCGAGCCGAGGCGCAGGGAGCGGACTATTCACACAGGTGCGGAAGTTGCTTACGCGTTCTACAGTTGGTTTAGATGAGAAGAGTATAGTGGCTAATCAGGCATGCCAGTGGGCGAGGAATAATATTTACTCGTTTGAGGATATTTGGTCCACAATGAAAGATTTTGAGCCCTTAATGCAACAACACGCTTTGTGGCATATGTCGAATGTATTGATACCGCTATGGGAACAGGGGTATGGAGGTGTGGCTCCGGCGACTTTGCGAGACATACAGAGTGGAGCTTTCAGAACGAATACTGGGGTGAAGGAGGTGATGCGTAGTTTAAAAGCTCTACTACAGTATAGAAATGAATTGCCCGCTGCAGGTACGCCCCATTTTCCAGGTATACATCCAATGCTTGAAGTGCACCCTATTTTTCATCCCGAGATCCCAGAAATCGTAGATCCAGTTACGAAGGCTGTCACCAGGAACAGGATAGATGCACACTTCCAGGAACAATGGGTGTATACGCCATGGAAGAGAAGTGAGGTATTATCATTGAAGGCTCAGCTCCCAGATTCTAGGAAGAATCCGACTGCCTACTATAAAGAGCTAACGGAAGCTGCATCTTCCACTGTAATGACTTTGGCAGATGTTGAATTGTTCTTTGGGCTTTTGGTCCCAGTTGATGTGTGGCGGCAAGTAAAAGGTACAGATCATTCGGAAGAGTTAGGAGGTACGTGGCAGGAATTACAGGACTGGGATAAGGAACGTAAGCCAGGAGAAAAGCCGAAAGCTGAGATTTTGGCCTTGCTGGGGCGCATAATAAAATACATGCATTCTCTCATTCCCCCGAAGAAGGTAGATTGGGACAAGTTGACGGCTTGCAAGCAGAAAAAGGATGAGGCAGTTTCGGACTTCTTTACGAGGTTTGAAGAAACGTTTATGGACTTCAGTGGGCAAGATGTGTCACAGGATGGAGGGTTGCGGCTTTTTGTCAATAGGTTTGTCATGAACTTATTGCCCGAAATTTCTGCGAGATTGCAAGCGTCGGAGAGCACGTGGACAACGTCCTCTCCTTCAGGTATCCTCAGTATGGCACAGTATTATGAGCACAGAGAAAATGAGAGTAAGGACAAGCAGGAAAAGAAGGCTAAGGATTTGAAGACGAGGGTTTTGTTACAGCAAGTGGCTAGAGGCAGAGGAAGAGGTGCGGCGCCGAGTCGTGGGGGCTATGGGAGAGGTGAGAGTAGGGAAAGGCTGGGACCGAATCAGTGCGCGAAGTGCAAGCAGGAGGGGCATTGGTGGAGGGATTGCCCATTGCTTCAGTCGAATGCCGGTCCGAAGGAGGCGGAAGACCGGGAGGCAATTACTTTGACAACAGTGCAGACAGACAACAGTTGCAGAGGGGCGGCGGTCAGTACTACAATGATGATTACTCAGTAGACGATCTGACAGGGTTCTCTCACAACTAGGACAGCGTAGGACAGAGCGAGGGACCAGTGCCTGTGGAAGTTGATCAAAGGGGACCCTATGTCGAGGCTGACTTATTGGGGTCTCAACAAAAATTTCTAGTGGATACGGGTGCAATGAAAAGTTCAGTGGCTCATTCTCAGGTCCCAGGGGCGGCTCTGTCTGGCAAGAATAACATCTCTGTGGGTTTTGCAGGTACCCCGGTGATTAGCCCCATTTCTAAACCCCTCACGTTAACGATTGGCCCTTTTACTGTTGATTCACCGTTCCTATTGACTTCGAATTGTGGAGAAAATTTGTTGGGCTTAGATCTTTTGAAGAGGTTGCACGCCACTATCTATTGTTCCCCGGATGGTGTGTATATTACGTTAGGCCCAAATGTCGCTCGCCCACTACAGTGTTTTTCCAAGGATGACCCATTACCACCTGAATTCCAAGGAATACCCGACAGTCTCTGGGCTGTAAATGACACAGATGTAGGCAAAATGGATATAGCCCCGGTGACAATAAGAGTAAAGGTGGGAGCGAAATTGCCCCGGGTTCCACAGTACAGGATTCCTAGGGAGGGAGAAAAGGCCCTGTTTCAAATAATACAAGATTTGATTCGGTCTGGTGTAGTGGAAGAGACGGATTCGAACATATGTAACAGCCCTATTCTACCTATCCTTAAAAGACGATCGCCAGATGCTACAGATAATACTCCTGATGTATATAGGTTCGTGATTGATTTGCGTCACGTGAATAGAGTAGTGGAGCCGCAATACCCGGTGGTCTCGGATATCACTACGATATTGACGATGATCCCCCCTTCTGCCAAATATTTCTCTGTTCTGGATCTGAAGAATGCTTTCTTCAGTATTCCAGTCCACGAGGACAGCCGTTATCTATTCGGATTCTCATTGGCTGGCCGAAGCTTCAGGTTTAAGAGAATTCCCCAGGGGTACACTGAAAGTCCGAGTATATATAGTCAGGCTCTGAAGGCACAATTGGATGAACTGGAACTTCCACCTGGCAACGTCATGTTGCAGTATGTGGATGATATCCTGATAGCGTCGGACGACGAGACGGGTTGTCGGGATGCTACTGTTAAATTACTGCACCATTTGGCAAAAAGGGGGCATAAAGTGTCCCTTCCAAAGTTTCAATACTGTCGAACGGAGGTCACCTACCTTGGTCACCTCCTTTCGAAAGTGGGGAGGAGATTGACGCCAGAGCGCATAAAAGCTATCACTAACATGAAGGTACCTAACACGCAGCGAGAGGTGCGCGCGTTTCTGGGCATAACATCGTATTGTCGCCAGTGGATACCTAACTATGCGTTACTAACGAAACCCCTATTGTATCTAACTACCAAAGAAGTGCGCGAACCCCTACCCTGGACCCCTGCATGTCAAGAAGCGTTTGATTTACTAAAAGATGCTTTATGTTCTGCGCCCGTTCTTGGAACACCTGATTACCAGAAGCCTTTTGTTCTTTACGTACATGAGGCGGAAGGTTGCGCATTGTCTGTTCTAACTCAGTGTTTTGGGGGGAAACAGAGACCCTGCGCTTATTTTTCCGCAATGCTTGACAATGTGGCAAGAGCACTACCGAGTTGTCTGAGAGCCACGGCGGCTGCTGCGGTCTCTATAAGACAATCGGCAGGGCTTGTATTGGGGTCAGATCTCACAGTAATGGTACCGCATGCTGTGGACATTTTGCTAAACAGAACACAGACGCAGCACTTAACTAGTGCTCGTCTTACCGGTTATGAGATGACTCTCTTTGCACCTCATGTGACGATCAAAAGGTGTGCTACATTGAATCCTGCCACATTGTTACCTATCCCCACAGATATAAAGGACGATGACATACACGACTGTCTGTTCAGGACAGAAGAAGAGACAAAGGGGAGGGTGGATCTGACAGACCAGCCCTTAGACGAACCGGACGGGGAGTTGTATGTGGATGGGTCTTGTTTCAAATTGCCAGATGGTACATCGACAGCAGCATATGCAATAACAACGTTACAGACAGTAGTAGAGACATCTAGGATTCCTTACAATTCGGCTCAAGCTGCTGAGATAATAGCCATATTGAGAGCATGTGAATTGAGTGAGGGACTGGACGTGAATATTTACACTGACAGCCAATACGCCTTTGGCGTGGCTCATAATTTTGGGCGACTCTGGGTGGAACGGGGATTTCTGACTTCACACGGCCAACGCATACAACATGGCCCACTGATACTACGACTGTTAGCGGCACTGACGTTACCCAAAAGATTGGCTGTGATAAAGTGTAGCGCACACAAGACAATAGTGGATGACGTAGGGCGAGGCAATGCCTTTGCAGACGAAACTGCAAAAGAGACTGCTCGGACAAAATTACCACGGATGTTTGTGGCAGGACCAGCTAGATGGGTCCCAGATGTTAATATGTTCTCAGATACTGTACAGAGTGTAAAAAATATACAAGAAAAAGTGACAGAAGATGAATTGAGGGCATGGAAGGATGGGCAGGGGCGATTAGATGCGGATGAATGTTGGACAGATGTGACCAATAAGAGACGATGGTTACTCACAAATGCATATGTTCTCCCAGTAGTGACGATGGCTCACGGGCCTGCACATATTAGCGCGAAAGGCATATGCAAATTGTTGGACCCAGTGTGGAGCAATAAGAATATCTCCAAAGTGGCGACCCACTTGGTCCGACAGTGCATGGTGTGTTTGAGGCACAATCCTGGGAAGGGTACCCCTGTCCCAGCTGGAAATTTTGCACCTCCCTCTTTCCCTTTTGAGGTGATTCAGATGGACTATATTGAAATGGAGAGGGTCAACAACTTAAAATATGTTCTTGTGGTTGTATGTGCTTTTAGCAGGTGGGTGGAGGCTTTTCCAACTAAAGACTGCACGGCCATTTGTACTGCAAAAATGTTGATAAAGGAGTATTTTTCTTGCTTCGGATTACCTAGGGTGATCTGGAGTGATAACGGTACGTCCTTTAATGCAGAATTAGTCAAACAAATATGTAAAGGATTACAGATCTCCCAAAGATTCCACTCGGCCCTACACCCTCAGGCAGCGGGTCTTGTGGAGCGGTTTAATGGAACGCTCAAACTGAAAATGGCCAAAATACAGGAGAGTACAGGTCTCCGTTGGCCAGATGCCCTTCCTTTAGCCTTGCTTTCTACGAGAGTAACAGTGAATTCGAAAACGGGCGTCTCCCCCTATGAAGTGATATTCGGCCGCCCGGCCAATGTCTGGGGAGTGCCCAGGCCTAAGTGCTTCTCCGAAATTCAGTATCCTTTGTTGACAGACTACTTGTATGCTTTGACTAAAGATCTTCGTTCTATTCATCAGCAGGTAGCAGACACCCTGAAGCCGTTGCCGGAGGGGCCCGGACACTCCATCAACCCAGGGGACTGGGTCGTCGTCCGAAGATATCAACGGAAGTCCTGTCTGGAGCCCAGGTGGTCGGAGCCGCGTCAGGTGCTCCTCACGACGCATACGGCGCTTCGGGTGGAAGGAAGGAAGGCGTGGACCCACGCCTCGCACGTGAAGAAGGTCCCGCTGCCGCTACCCTATGATCAATGGGTAAAGGAAGGCATTGCTGACGAGGAACACGAGCAAATACCCAGATATGTTCCTTTCTCGGATGCTTCACTGATTGGAGAAGAGCAAAGTGGAATTGAGAATTCAGTGAGCTCTACTACTCCCGTTGCTACTAGTGAAGAGACATCAGAGAGTCCAGCATTTGCCATAGATACACCTGGTTTGTTCATTGATCCCGAAGTGCCAGGGAGCACTCGCTATAATCTGCGGCCCGAAGAAAATAAATAAGAGTGACAAATATGATGGACTAAACACTGGAAGAAGGGCTTAGTGGACTTTCCGAATACGAAGATTTAGCAGTAGGGATGGACTTGTAAGAGCCCTGGTGTTTAGCCGAAGATTGTGTTCTGTGAGACTATAGAGTGGTGTGGGGCCCGGATTTAGTGCTCCCCTGTTTTCAATTGCTGTGTGTTAAGCGACGTTGGAATAAGGTATGGACGGTAAAAGCCTGCCTGTGAGGCTTTGAAGGACACAGGGAGAAGATCCCTTTTTAGGGTTGAAGAACCCCTCTGGCCGGTTTTGCGGACTGTCTGGGACTAATTTTTTAGTAGAAGTGTTTTTCTTTTTTTACATTTTCGATATATTTTGAACGCTCTTGAGAATGTATCCTTTTGGCCGCCCCATCCCTGATGAGGAGCAGCCCTTTGCGGCTCCTCCGAGACCCGTGCCTGATTCCCCTTGGTTGGCCCTTTCCCGGAAAGGAAAGATAGTGGTCATCATTGTTGTTTTAATTGCTTTTATAGTGACTCTTGGTATATTGTTTTTCCTGGATAAAGCCTACCCCGTTCATGTGTTTGCACCCACACCTACTGCTGTTCCTGAACATAACATGATTACTGTGGATTATGGTGAACAAATGTTGAGGAAGGGTTACAAAGAAAATGTTTTTATTAAGACTTTGCACCATGCACATGCCACCACCAATTTGACTGACTGCTGGGTCTGTGGGCTTCTCCCTTCTGCTGCCTACAAGAAAGATAGATTCCTAGCACTTCCTTTGACTCCTGTGAATAGTTGTGTGGGGTGGTATACTCTCATAGGTCTTGTTAAATATTTTCAGCAGCCTGATTTCCTGACTCCTAGACTGCAGAATAGGGGGTCGACTATGACAATGCGAGTGCGACCTCTGCCTCCATCTTCCCTTGGACGTGTATATACTGACGGGCGTTTTGACCAGACATTCATAGAGACGTGTGAGAAAAAGTTGGGCCGGTTTCTGATACCAAATGATACTGACAGGGTTAGAGAAAGTTTCTTGAAATTGAATTCCTCGCTATCTTACAGACACCCCCCAAAGGGAAATAACAGTGTCAAGTCTCTGATACCCCTGGCTGTGGTGGGTCCTTCACCATTTTTCTGTATAGAGGGAAGGGGCCCAATAAAGGTTGGTAATAGCTCCTGTAATGTGACTGCATTGATACGTTTGCCTCTTAGTCCCTCTTTGGTTACACCCCCCAGTATCTATTTTGTGTGTGGAGATAATGGATACTTATGGTTGCCCGAGGGTTGGGGTGGGGTGTGTTATTTAGCCTATATGATTCTTCCTGTATATGTGGCCCCTTCTGATTACCACAGAACTCATCGTAGATTTCCCAGTCCACAAGAGCAGCGTAAAAGGAGGGAGCTTCAGGTAGATGACGTGGACCAGACAGACACCTCGTACCAGCAATGGACTGATTTTTCTAAGGGCCTGCTACCTTTCTGGGGTCCGATATTTAACAGTAGGGCCATTCGACGACTGTCCAGGGTAATGGAAAAGGTAGTCCTTACTGAAGCTGACATTGCGACTAACATGTCCGTTGAGATTCAGGCTATGAGATTATTTACGATTCAAAATAGGATGGTGCTTGACGTCATCCTGGCAGATAGGGGCGGGGCCTGTCGCGTCATCGGGACGTCTTGCTGTGTGTATATTCCTGACTCAGCCCCGACTGTTAACTTGGCAGTACAGAAATTACATAGACTAGCGACTGAACTACATCAAGATAACGGGACATGGTCCCTACAGGGGTGGCTCTGGGGTGCCTTCTCCTCCTGGGGTTGGAAAATTTTGATGGGTTTGGTGGGCGTGGTGAGCGTCATACTGACATGTTGCCTTTGTGTATATTGCCTCCCTCCATGTTGCTCAATGTGTGCTACGAATTTGCGACCACAAAAGAAGGTGTCGGGTCAATATGCTACTTCAATGATTACTGAAATTCCTGCTGATGCAAGTTGGTTGATGTTTATTTCAGAGGATGTTTTAGACTAAAGGAAAAGAAAAAAAAAGAAATAATGTTTTCTGCCCCTAGACTGGATATGCCGGCACTACCTTTTGGCAAATAAATGTGGCCACAGTTAGCCAATGATGCTAAAAGGAGGGTCTGATAGAATTCATTTCTCGATGCCCCAATTGTCCCTTCTTATATGTAAGTTAGCATCATATGGCTAACTAATGTAGTTCGTATATGCACCTGTGTTGAATTATTCCGCTTGCTATTTTTATTATTCAAATGTACGTGTGACCATATTAGTTCCTTAGCTTAGCCTGTGTGCCACCATTTTGTGTATTCCTCTGTGATCACGAGCCTTACTCGCTCATCTGCCCCTCCCGCAGGAATAGAGAATTTCCCTAAGACAGCAGTTTTCGTTTCTCGGCTTACTGTGGCCGAAACTAACAAGTCTCTTTATCAGTAATGTTCTCATGCACCAGAGACGCTGAAGCCTAGCTCCATGGCCTTGAGTAAAGATAGCGATGTATCCCTTGCAGGTGCAGATGCCTGCTGTATGATGGCATTGTTCACTGGTCTGGGTTTCAGTAATTTTCCAGAAGGGGCGTACCCCCATGGACTGTGTTGCATTATAATGTATTGCTGTGATGCAGAGAGTCAGTCCTCTCGTTCGCACTCTTAGGAGTGAGGTCGGACAGGGCCCTCTCATATGAGTGTTGTTTGGCCTAATAAAGACTTTGTTTATTCTTCTCCACTGTCCGGCTGACTTCCTATATAATTACTATAGGTGAGTGCGTAAGTCACTCGGGTGGATTTGAGCCACGCTTATCAAGACCTTTGAGGGATGCTGAATTCAATTATTCGGTTATAGAGAGGGAGGCCCTCGCTATTTATTGGTCGATACGAAAACTTTGTAAGTTTCTGTGGGGTTGTTGTTTTTCTGTGTTGACGGATCACAAACCATTGAAGGAAGCTCTATCAAGAAAAGGCATTGACATGGTTTCTCACTGTATAAGAAAGTGGGTTGCGGCGTTGCAGGAGTTTGACTTTGATGTGAATTATCTTCCAGGTGTGAGCAATAAATTAGCTGATTGCTTGTCCAGGTTGTGTGACACTAACGTTGTAACCTCTGTTGGCAGTGAAGGTGATTGGTTTGCAGGGGAAGAGTTCAGTGAAGAGCTCAATGTCTGTGTTATTAGTGAAGGTATCATCTCTGAAAAGGACTGGAAAATTGGTGGAACTCTCTCCCGGCACATGTTCGGGCTATGGACAATCTTCTCAGTTCAGACGGGCCATTAAAACCATTTTATTTGTTTAGCTCCCTCGCTGTGTTCTTTGGTCCCTCTGGTATTTTGTGGTGTCGTGTTGTGTTGATCTTGTCAAAGCGCCAGGACGCCCCTTTGCTGGGGCAGCTGTGCGCAATACAAATAAAAATAACATAACATAACATAACTCACTTCTGAAAGATAAGGTATTACAGGAGGTAATTTCATTGGTTCATGGACAGTGGGGTGACAAGAAAGACTGTAGCGATGAAGTTAAAGGGTTTTGGCAAGTCAAGGACGAGTTGTCTGTTGTAGATGGTATGCTTTTAAGAGGTAGTAAGCTGGTTCCACCTCAGGATTTAAGGAAACCCTTACTAGAACGAGCACACTCAAGCCATATGGGCATTGTGAAAACCAAAGAGAGAATCAGAGAGGTGTATTGGTGGCCTGGGGTAGATTCACATGTAGAGAGAGTGGTTAGAGATTGCCACGAATGTTCCAGTAGGGATAAGATATTAAAGTGTAGGACACAACCCATGGTTAAAAGGGAGTCTTCTGCTAGTCCTTGGAGTGACATTTCGATTGATATTTTGGACCCTGTGAGGAGGTATTCTTCTGAGAGGTATGTAATGGTGTGTATGGACATGTATTCACGTTGGCCGGAAATTAAATTTGTGAATTCCATAGAACAAAGGTTGTCATTGACTTTTTGGATGAGTTATTTGAAAGGGAAGGTTTTCCTTTGTCTTTATTGTCAGGTAATGGCGTTCAATTTACTACTAAAGATTTTGAGAATTTTCTTTCTTCAAGACGTATAAGACATAAGAGAGCGGCTCTCTATCACCCTGAATGCAATGGCCTTGTTGAAAGGTTTGTCAAGGTGTTAAAAGAGTGTTTACAGTTGGCCTCTGCTTCGTGTAAGAACTGGGAACTGGCAATGAGAAAGAAAGTAAGGGATATAGATTCACTCCACACTCTTCCACATTTTCAGACTTTTTAGGAATAGAATGCCTAATGTAGAGGTATGTCCTTCTTGGGTGTTGACAAAAAGATTGATGGTGGATGGAAATGTTGACAAGGTAGAGGGGTGGAAAGAGAAACAGCTGAAGGTGGTGAATAAGCGCAAAGTATGGTTTGACAATTGTAAGGCCACAAAGAAAACTTTAGTTTCTGTTGGAGATTGGGTTAAAATCAGGTCTCCCCGCCTTGACACTGGTGTTTCCAAATTCAGTAAACCTTTGAAAGTCATCAAGATTTTTAGGAATGCTATTAAGACAAATGATCAGAGTTTGGAATTTAAATAGGGTGTCTAAATGTCTTCCACCGGAGGTGCCGTACTCAGAGTCTTCTCAAGCTTCAAAAGCTTCAAATTCTTCTTCCTATACTGAGGATTTGTCCCCTTCCTGGCGTGATAGACCAAAAAGAATTGTTAGACATCCTTCAAGACTACAAGACTTTGTATGAAGAAATCTGTTATTTTCGCTTTGAGTTTTTTTTTTTTTTTTTTTTATCTTCTATTTTTATTCTTATTGTCATTGTTTATAGTATTATTAGGGGGAAGGTAATGTAATGTCTTAAGTAATGGTATTTATATGTAATCGCATTTATGTACGGTTGCCCTGCAACTGTGCATAGAATCTGGAACGTTGACTACACTGTGCTGGGCTTTGCATAGCTTCAGATGACAGTTGCTAAGTCTGTGTGTTGGATGGGGTCTCTATTACTAGGGTCATAATAAATTGGATTCTACAATTTCATCTGCCTACTGGAAGTATTTTATATGGATCCTACAGAGTGGTTTGGTGTGCCCACCACGTATCTCTCAAGACACTACTGAAAGATAACCTAGATTCAAGAGCATGCTGAGTGCAATCTTTGACAACCTGGTTCATCCTTTCAGTCAATCCATTGGCCTGTGGTGTATTTAAGGACGTTTTTTGATGAATTATGTTGAGATCTTTAACAAACTTGCACATCTCATGGGACACAAATTGCACCCCATTGTCCGTGACCTAAAATTTAGGCACACCCTCAGAAACAAAAACATCTCTAAGAAAATCAATAACAATCCTTGTGTTCATAGTGGACACACATTTGGTGACTACCCACTTTGAAGTGTAATCCACTAACAAAAGAACAAAACGTTCATAGGAAGGCAATAATATACAAGGGCCCATAATATCTAAGCCTAATTTTGACCACACCAGATCAGGAACCTCTACAGGAGATAAGGGCGCATGATTGGGAACACAAGACTTATCACTGGAGGCACATGAGACACAATCCGTGACCCTCATGGGCTATGTTAATTATTCTATATCTGAATCCAACAGGTGGAATCACTCTGTCTCCTCTCATGAGATTGCCGCAATAAAACGACAACTCATCCCTCACAACCCAATAGGCTTTCATTTCCTGTTCTAAAACTTCAAAGTCAGGCCACCCTTGACTTGTCCACATCTTGAGAGAAGAAATAATTTTATCTTCCTTTACATCATCCAACCATTCTCCACTGGAAAGAGCTGGCTCAACAACCCAACACACACTTTCAATCTCAGCGTCATTTTGTGCACATTCAACAGGCAACCGAGAAAGACAATCAGCAGACTAGAGTCAGGTATTTACTGTACACGGAAATTATATTCCTGGAAACCTTCGCTCCATCATCTGAGTCTTGGTGTAATATGTTCCTGTGATGACACAAGAAAATTTGAACTAAAGGACGATGATCTGTGCGGACGGAAAATGGAATACCCCACAGATAGGACTTAAAATGTTGCACAGACCAAAACACACTCAAAGCCTCTTTTTCAATACATGAGTAGTTGACCTCGGTGTCCCTGAGAGCCCTTGAGGCAAATGCAACTGCTCTCTCCTCCCCATCCACAACTTGAGAGAGCATCGCCCCCAAACCCTTGAGACTGGCATCAGTGGTTAATATAGTTTTCCAGTTAACATTAAAATGTCCTAAGGTAGGCATCTTCCCAATCTCAGATTTGATTATATCAAACGCTCTTTGGCAGTCATCAGACCACAGGAAATGCACACCTTTCTTAAGCAAAGTCCTGATGGGCTCAGTCACACTGGCAAATCCTTCCACAAACTTGTAGTAGAACTCTCCAAGTCCCAAAAATGTTCTCACCGGTTCCTTATCCTTATGTGTGGGAGCTTTTACAATGCTTTCTGCATGTTCTAATTTGGGCTGGATCCCTTCTTTTGAGATCACATGTCCCAAATATGTAATTGAATCAAACCCAATATGACATTTTTGTTTTTTCACAGTAAGTCCCCTTTCCTTCAGCCTTAGCAAGACATTGGTCAATGTCCCACCTTGTCTGCTTCATTCTTACCATAAACCAAGATGTCATCTTGGAAGAACATGATGTTGGATATGCCTTCCAAGACTTTCTTCCTGACCCTTTGAAAGCATGCCGCTGCCGATGCCAACCCAAAGGGCATACTCAAGAAGTGAAAAGTTCCCAGAGGTGTCACGAAGGATGTAAGATGCCTCGAATCCTTGTGTAGAGTAATCTGGTGTTAAGTGGAAGACAGGTCTAGCACGCTGAAATTCCAGGCACCTTTAAGCATGCTAAGGGACTCTGAAATATTTGGCATGGGTTGCCGATCTACCCAAATCCATTCGTTTAAACCCCTCAAGTCCACACACAACCTAAACCTGGCACCAGCATCTTTAGGGGCTAAAACAATGGGGGCTAACCATTCTGAGGCCTCAATTTCTTCAATTACTCCCAATGCTAACAGTTTCTTGAGTTCAGATTCCAAAAGTCCCATCATCATATTAGGTACTATCCTCACTTTGTGCACACAAGGTATGGCTCTTTCTTTGAGAACGATATGGTGCTCAAACCCCTTGAGGCAACCCAAGGTATCCGTAAAAACTTCAGGAAACCTCCCAAAGTATTCACTACCTTGATCCTCATAGTCCACCAACATGACTTGATCGCTGGGATCTTTCGCTCTAGGATTGAGAATGATACCTAAGTCACGCTGGTGTCTCCATCCCAACAAAGTGTCCCCTCTCTCAGCTACATAGACTTTTCCTACAGTCTGTCTATGTTTTAATTGAATACAGGCTTCAATATATCCAAGTACACTGATTTTAGAACCACCATAACTGACAGGATTTATGGCAGGTGGTGACAACATCATACTGTCCAACCCTACCATCTCATCCCATTGCTTGTTGCCAACCATAGTGAAAGGTGAGCCAGAGTCAGCCAAAACAACAAATTCAATTGAAAACTCAAGCATAATGCCCTTTGACACCACACTTGTTAAATACTGACTCTCTGGCATAGCAATGAGGGTAATTGGAATGGTAGGTAGACATAATATCGAGTTTTTTATTTCGACTAGACATAATATCGAGTTTTTTATTTCGACTAGACATAATATCGACTAGACATAATATAGACTACAAAAATATCGACTAGAAAAATGTAATATCGACTAGAATAGCAATAATATCGATTCAAAAATATAGAATGGAGGGCGTGGCCAAGATGTCGGCGGAGTGAGTCGTCTTGCTCGGTCCCTCCGTCGCCGCTTTTGTTTAAAGTGTTGTTATTAGCCCTGCAGAGTTCCCTGTCCGAGGCCCACTGCCGCTACCTGGCATCCGGACACTGCCCGGGAGGTCTCCGAGGAGCGAGCTGCCGTTCTGAGGCCGCGTAGCGGACTTGCTGGGTGCGGACTTTCATCTGCGCGTGACCAGGGTGTTGCGCCCTTTGCTGCCGGAGCCTGCTTCCGGCGTGCGACTGCGGGAGACCCCGGCACTGAAGGCCGGACTCGACGAGGCCCCCGCGAAGGGTCTATGGACATCGCGGCGATGCACTGAAGGCTAGCGGTCCGCTACCGGAGTGCCCGACGGAGCATCCATGCGGCGCTGACCGGACTCGCACCGGACGACAACAAACGGACCCCGAGGGGCCTGTGGAGGAGATCACCGCGCGGGGAGCGGCGGCGAGCCTCGGGGAGCCCGCACTGCATGGCCCCCGCCCCGTGAACCTGCGGGTTGGGGCTGTGCTCCAGCAGAAAGGCCTACCTACGTGGGGGGGCCAGCCCCGGAGAAATGCGTTGAGAGAGCGTTTGGCACCAACAGTGCCGGCAAGGCGGCCTGGGTAGATGGCCCCACGGTGAGTGACTTTTGTTGCCATAGTGCGCCATACCCTAGGCGGACCCCTGGACAGTGGGCTACCTCGGGCCCGACTACGCAGGAGGGCCCTGGGTCCGCGTGCGTGCCCCTCCTGCCCGGGCTCGCGACAACCCGCCTTGGCCTGGTGGTGGTGACGCACCTGAATCGGGTCCGCGGGTACGGGACGGAGCCGTTGACGAAAGGCCCGCAGAAGGTTTGGCCCTGTGCCCTTGGTGTTCGGGCGGCTGGAGACGCCCCACGAAGCAACCCACAGGTGCCACGCATTGACCACTGCCTTGGTGCACCAGAGGGGAAGAAGCAACAGGGCGCCGACCATTGCCTCGGTACTCCAGAGGGAAAGAAGCAGCATGGCGTCGAACAGACCGAAAAAGGACAAACCCCCGAAAGACGGGGTTCCGAAGAGCTCGCCGCTGCGACCCACGCTGGTGGCTGATAAGCACCACAGTCCGGATGACAATGAAGCCCCTGCCACCAAATCTTTCATGCGAGAGCTCTTCACAGCCATAAAGGAGGACATCCAGGAGCTGCGGACTCAGCTAGCCTCAGATTTGAGGGAAGTGAGGAGGGATGTCGACGCCATTGGAGACAGAGTTGCAACCCAGGAGGAGCATGACTTGGGGACGGCCGGGGACATACATCAGCTTCAGCAAGACGTTCTATGCCTCATGGAGCAGAACTTAGACCTGCAGGCTCATGCGGAGGATCTAGAGAATAGATCCCGGTGCAATAATGTCAGGATCAGAGAGTCCCGTGGAAAGGAGAGGGAACAGACCTACGGGAATACGTCGATGGCCTCTTTCGCCACGTCTTACAAGAGGAAGACCTCCGAGAGATTCAGTTGGACAGAGTGCACAGGGTCGGCCTTCCGCATGGATCCAATGTACCTTCCCCTGATATCCTGGTATGCGTTCACAATTTTCAGCTCAAAGAACGGATACTGAGCGAGCACACTCCCCTCGTGTTTCGTGACCATCGCCCGGTGCTATACCAGGATTTGGCGGCCTCCACTCTGGCCAAGCGGAGAGACTTTCGGCCGATCACAACCTTCCTACGTGAGCAGGGGGTCCCCTATTCCTGGGGGCATCCTTTCAGACTGGTCTTCAGGTGGAAAGGCAAGTTGATCCAGGTGCGGGTTTGGAGGTGGCTCGTGAACTGTTGGGGCTGGAAGATTCTGAGGCCCGGTCGGAAGCTCCGTCCTCCCCTTCGAGGCGACGTCGTTGCTCCGTGGAGTGGCAAACTGTGGGCAAACCAGCGAAACCTGCAGGTCCGGAATTATCCATTAGCCTGAAGGAGTGGCTTCTGTGGCGAAGGTGACGGAGACCCCGGAGGGATCCTGATTCCTGTCTTCGCATGCTTGACCTCTGCAGGATGACGGCTGGCGTCGGAGGGACCTGTCGTCTGGACTCAGATGGGTAATGTAGTGTCATGCCCGCCAAGACTAATGTCCTGCATCAGGACCTGGGTGGTTGGTGGGGTTAAGTCCATGCCCCCAGCCCTTTGGACTTTTGTGACGGACTATCGTTCCCTCCTTTTGCCTATTATGCAGGGGGGTTCTGTCAGGTTGTTGGGGGTTTTGTTTCTGGGGTGGTTCCTGTGGGGGGGGGGTCGTGGGGAGTTGGGCTGGGGGGGTTGGGAGGGAGGGGGGACTTCGCATCAGCCGTTAAATGCCTCCATTTCACAGCTGAATTATCTGCTGCCAATATGTGCTGTGCCTTGCCTTATGCATTTCTGCCCCTTGCCTTCATACTGATGGGTGCGTGCTCTGAGCGCTTGCGCAGGCCATGCTCAGACTTGGTTTTGCCTCGGGACACAAGCGATACTGACCTAGTTAGATTGGGATGGCTAGGGAACTAAAGGTGGTGAGCCTTAATGTCCAGGTACTAAACAATCCAGTGAAACGTTCTGCTGTCCTGTCCCTACTCGAACAGTCTGGGGGTGATGTCTACCTCCTACAGGAGACGCACCTCCTACACAAAGTGAGCGTCGAATGCGTGATAAGAGATTTCCCCTTCAGTTGTGGTCGTCGGGCCCGGCTAAGAAAAATGGGGTTGCCCTCCTCTTCAGCTACCGGATGCGCTGCAAGGTCTTGACTCAGCTAGTAGATATACGGGGGAGGTTCCTGGCGGTGCGGGTACAGTGGGGGGACACGATCTTTACCATTGGGTCCATGTATGCACCAAACACACAGCAGGAGCCATTTCTGCGCACAGCTTTGGCCCAGGTCCTTGCTTCCCCCGACGCTTTCCTCTTGGTGGGGGGGGGACTTTAACCTAGTAATGGATGAAACTACTGACAGGTCGGCGAATAGGCTGCATAGCTTGGGGTCCTGGTCAGTGGAGGGGAAGCAGTGGTTGGCAGATGGTGGTTTGCATGATGTGTGGTGGCTGCAACACCCCCAGGAGCGTGACTACGCATATTACTCGGCGGCACATCAGACATACGCGCGCCTTGACCACTTTCTGGCTTCTCCCGCCCTGTTACCCCACCTTCACGACGCGGATATTGCCCCCGATCCCTCTCAGATCACGCGCCCCTATCGGTCATGTTCACCCTAAACGGCGCGCTCCCTCCCTCAGCTGGCTGGCGGCTGCGCGATTCAATGCTCCGTGCTGACGCTGTAGTGGAGAAGATCAGGGACACTAGCACGCATTACTTCGCCGAGAACCCCGTCGGAGACACAGTAATTGCATCTATTTGGGAGGCGCTGAAGCTGGTGGTTAGGGGGGACTTTATTGCTTTGGCCGCCACATACTACAAGCTGCGAAGAGATAAGAGGGAGGGACTGGAGAGGGAGGTCCGTGGCTTGGAAGCTGTCCACAAACGTACCGGGGCCCGCAGGGTTTGGAGAGAGCTCGAAACTAAGAGGCGCATGCTGAAACATCTGGACCTGGATAGGGCAGAATATGCGTTATTGAGCCTGCACCATGAATTCTATCTGAGTGGAGAGAAGGGGGGTAAAATGCTCGCGCATCGCCTGCGGGCCCAGGTCCAGTCCCGTGCCATCGCCGACATCCGGGACCACCAATCTGTGTCCCGTACCACTGACACCGAGATTGTTGCGGCCTTTCGCCATTTCTACCAATCCTTATACACAGAGGAAGGTTCTCCGCCCGCGGAGAGTGACTGGTACATCGCGGCGTCTGGCGTTACGCCCTTGTTGGAGAGTGCAGTCAAAGATTTGAACGTGGAGCTCCGCGTGGAGGAGGTCATCTCCGCCATTGCCCGGCTTAAGGTAGCTAAGTCCCCCGGGCCCGATGGTTTCTCGGCACTGTTTTACAAAACCTTTTGCCGGGAACTGGTCCCATTTCTGAACCTCCTTTTTAATTCATTCCTGGAGACGGGCTCGGTCACGCCTTCTGTGTCAGATGCTGCCATAACAGTCATACTTAAACCTGGCAAGGACCCCGCTGATTGTAGTTCCTACCGGCCAATCTCTCTCCTTAACATCGACGCCAAGCTCTTCGCGGGTATTCTTGCGGCGCGACTTAGCCCCCTTATGGATGGAGTGATTGAACCGGACCAATCGGGCTTTGTTCCCACCCGCCAAGGCAGTGACAACTCCAAGAGATTGCTACACCTGCTGGATGGAATTCACTGCGCTAAGACCCAGGCCTTCTTTCTATCCATCGACGCGGAGAAGGGCTTTGATAGGGTTGAGTGGGGGTTCCTTTTACGAGTGCTACGGGCTTATGGACTAAAGGGCAATTTCCTGCGCTGGATCCAGGCCCTGTATGCATCTCCAAAGGCGGTCGTGCGGGTCAATGGTTGTAGATCGGCGCCATTCTCTATCACCAGGGGGACAAGGCAGGGGTGTCCTCTCTCGCCGCTCCTGTTCGCGTTTTATATGGAGCCCTTTGCTCAACGTGTCAGATCCCATCCCGACATTGCGGGCATTCGTTTCGGAGCCGACAAGCATAAAATAAGTCTGTACGCTGATGATGTTATCCTGGCGCTTCAGAGCCCTGCCACCTCTCTACGCTGCCTCTCGGCAGAGATTCGCGCTTTCCATACCGTGGCTGGTTTCAAGGTCAACTTCACTAAATCTGAAATCCTTAACATTTCGATACCGCCGGAGGAGATCGCTGACCTGCAGCAGGATTTTGACTTCCGCTGGGCACACTCGGACATCACGTATCTGGGCATCCGCCTGGCATCGACCGTGCCCCGGACGCTTTCCTTGAATTATACCAACCTGGTGGAACAAACTACCAAATCTATCTCCGCTTGGTCGCGCCTTAACTTGTCGTGGTTTGGCAGGTTGGCGGCTATCAAAATGACGCTTTTGCCCAGAATACTTTATGTCTGTCAAAATGCTCCCCCTTACACCGCCGAGAGGGTTTACTGAATAGATTCTTCTGGGACAACAAGCGTCCCCGTGCGGCCTTCACGACGACCACACTCCCTAAAGCCGCTGGCGGTTTAGGCTTCCCTCATCTCACGGCTTACTTTCAGGCCGCATGTCTACGCTTCGTGCTCGAATGGAATAGGCCGGAATCTAGCAAACACTGGTTATTCATGGACCAGACAGTGGCGGGTTGTAACATTTGGCGGGAACTTTGGTTACCTCACAAGGATAGGGCAGTGACGTCGCAAACACTTAAGGCATGGGATCAACTGGCAATTCGTAAAGGTTGGAACCTTTCCCTCACCCATGACACCGATTGTGGACAACCCCGCCTTCCCCCCTGGCCTTGCTTCCCCGGTCTTTCATCGGTGGCGAGAGAAGGATTGTAGGAGGGTGGGTTTGCTTTTTGGTCTGGAGGGGCTTGTCCCCTTCTCGGAGCTCCGGTCTGAACATTCCCTATTGGATGTATTGGATAGTTTTGCTTATGCGCAAGTGACTCATTGGATGTCACACCCGGACAATGTGGCCTTGATGTCGCGCTCCCTCACAACCTTCTAGCAATGGCTCCTACGTAAAAAAGAATGACCGGAGCCTTATCTCTGAACTATATGCCATGATCCTGCGTGATTCACAGCGTCAACGCACAAAGGCGCAGGTGCGCTGGGAGGTGGAGCTGGGGTGGGCACTTTCACAGAAGGAGTGGGAGCAAGTATTCTACCGGGCACACCACACGACAGCTAACACAGCGGGTGCGGAGTCGGCCTACAAGCTTGCGACGTACTGGTACTACACACCTCCGCACATTGCATCCTGGGACAGGGCTAAATCCAATCTTTGCTGGAGAGGGTGCGGTATGACAGGCACCCTACTGCATTTGTTATGGCACTGCCCTAAGCTAGAACGATATTAGAAAACAGTTCTTGACGAACTAGACGCTGCTTTCCAGATCACACTGCCTAGGCTACCTGAGCATACACTACTAGGCCTCCCACACCCTGCTTGCTTCCCTCTTCGCACGCCGCTAGGGCGACAAATTGCACTAGGATTGCTGACTGCACGACAGGTCCTACTAGCGCGTTGGGGCTTCCCAGACGTCCCGGATGTGCGTGACTGGTTGATGCGCCTGTGGCATGTCTTGGCGATGGAACGGCTCTCCTTGAATATGGATGGTAGAGGGTCCGAGTATGCTTCCCAGTGGGCTCCGTTTCTGAGTCTTCTATCTAAGGAATTCAGAGAGGTTACATGCCCAAAGTACCTGCAAATCCTGCAACTTATTCCTCTGGATCCAGTGGGGGCTGTTCCAGGGCTCTAACTTCTAGGGCTCGGTCTGCTTGGAATGGAGCGGTGTGTGTGCTATACGGTTCTGAGCTGTTGGCTGATGCGGAGTGGGGAGGGAGGGTGGGGGGGCTTAGGGGGGAGCGTCTAGGGGAGGAGGGTTGGAGGGGGGGTGGGGGATGTGTTCTTTGTTTTCTTTCTTTGTTCTGGCTGGTTCACTTTTCTATGAAAATTGCGGACTCTGCTATGCCGGTGGGGAATGCCTATGGTTTTTACTACGCAGGACCGCCCTCCGGGTTGTAGGTCCGAATGCCATGTTTAATTACTGCTTGCTTACGCCCTGCCGTCGAGTTGATGTAGGCAGCTGGGCTGTGTATAAAGCTAACTTGCCGCATAATAAACTGTTTGATTCCAAATATATAGAATGGACATAATATCGACTAGACAGAATATAGACAACAAAAAAAATCGAATTTAAGGTAAGTTAATATTAATGTTTAATTTTTGTGTAATGTTATTCTGTAGCGGGTTGTGGGTTTATAGGGGAATAGGGTGGGAAGTAATGTAATTATAATTAATAAAATATGTTATTTAAATAGTTATTATTTATTTAAAATTAATTGTTAATTATTTATTAATTGGTAATTAATTAATATATAATTGGTGATTAATTTTAATTGATTAATTGATAAATATATTATTTTTAGTAATTTATTTTCTGTAGCAGGTTGTGGGTTTATAGGGGAATAGGGTGGGAAGTAATTTAAATATAATTAATTAAATATGTTATTTAACAAATTTGTATTTATTTCGAATGAATTGATAATTAATTATTAAATGGTAATTAATTAAAATATAATTGGTAATTAATTTTAATTGAGTAAGTGATATATATTATATTTTTTGTAATTTATTTTCTGTAGTGGGTTTTGGTGTTATATGGGAATAGGGTGGGAAGTAATTTAATTATAATTAATAAAATATGTTATTTAAATAATTGTTATTTCAAATTATTTGCTAATTAATTATTAATTGGTAAGTAATTCAAATATAATTGGTAATTAATTTTTATTGATTAATTGATAATTTTGCGGGTTGTGCGTTTATAGGGAATAGGGTGGGAAGTAATTTAAATATAATTAAATAAATATGTAAATTAATTAAAAGTTAATTATTTAAAATTAATTGTTCAATAATTATTAATTGGTAATTAATTACAATATAATAGGTAAATACATTTAAATGATTAATTGATAAATATGTTAATTTAATTAATTTAATTTTGTAGTGGGTTGTGTGTTTATAGAGGAATAGTTTTGGAATTAATTTAATTGTAAGTAATTACATTGTTTTAAAAAATATATTGAGTTTATTTTGTAAAATAATTTTAAAATTTAAATTAATTGATTGTTACTAGGTAAATTATTAGTATTAGTAGGTAATTTATATTATTAAATAATTTGCATTTTACAATGTAATAGTTTAATTAATATAATTTACACAATTCTAAAATATTTAAAATATTTTGTAATAGATTTTACTATTTATGTTATTTATATTTATATAAGAAGTATTTTCTTTCCCTACTGTTGCACTCACTGGAGTTGGAATAGTAAATTTAACCCCTACGCTATCCAACGCTTTCCCTACTGTTACACTCTCTGGAGTTGGAATAGTAAATTTTACCCCTACGCTATCCAACGCTTACCCTACTGTTACACTCTCTGGAGTTGGAATAGTAAATTTTACCCCTACGCTATCCAATGCTTACCCTACTGTTACACTCACTGGAGTTGGAATAGTAATTTAAACCCTTACGCTATCCAACGCTTTCCCGACTGTTGCACTCACTTGAGTGGGAATAGTAATTTTTACCCTTACGCTATCCAACTCTTTCACTACTGTTGCACTCTCTGGAGTGGTAATAGTAATTTTTATCCCTACGCTATCCAATGCTTACCCTACTGTTACACTCACTGGAGTTGGAATAGTAATTTAAACCCTTAAGCTATCCAACGCTTTCCCGACTGTTGCACTCACTTGAGTGGGAATAGTAATTTTTACCCTTACGCTATCCAACTCTTTCACTACTGTTGCACTCTCTGGAGTGGTAATAGTAATTTTTATCCCTACGCTATCCAACGCTTTCCCTACTGTTGCACTGATTGGAGTTGGAATAGTAAATTTAACCCCTACGCTATCCAAAGCTTTCCCTACTGTTACACTCTCTGGAGTTGGAATAGTAATTTTTACCCTTACGCTATCCAACGCTTACCCTACTGTTACACTCACTGGAGTTGGAATAGTAAATTTTACCCCTACGCTATCCAATGCTTACCCTACTGTTACACTCACTGGAGTTGGAATAGTAAATTTTACCCCTACGCTATCCAACGCTTACCCTACTGTTACACTCATTGGAGTTGGAATAGTAAATTAAACCCCTACGCTATCCAACGCTTTCCCTACTATTGCACTCACTGGAGTTGGAATAGTAATTTTAACCCCTACGCTATGCAACGCTTTCCCTACTGTTACACTCTCTGGAGTTGGAATAGTAATTTTAACCCCTACGCTATCCAACGCTTTCCCTACTGTTGCACTCGCTGGAGTTGGAATAGTAATTTTAACCCCTACGCTATCCAATGATTTCCCTACTGTCACACTTTCTGGAGTAGGAATAGTAATTTAAACCCCTACGCTATCCAACGCTTACCCTACTGTTACAATCTCTGGAGTTGGAATAGTAAATTTTACCCCTATGCTATCCAACGCTTACCCTACTGTTACACTCATTGGAGTTGGAATAGTAATTTTTACCCTTACGCTATCCAACGCTTTCCCTACTGTTGCACTCACTGGAGTCGTTAGAGTACATTTAACCCATCTCGCTATCCTACGGTAAGAATATTGTATATGTTTTGTTAATAATATGTAGATATATATATAAGTGCGCAAAGTGTAGCTCTCTCCTGTGATAACCGGAACTGCTGCAGCAATGTCGAAAAGAAGCCACGCCACTCCAACGTTCGTAATGGGCCAAAAAACTGTTTATTTGCGCTTAAGCCACCAGATCCTACGCGTTTCAGGCATCCGCCCTTGTTCACAGATCGTTTGTCCATAAAATCTCAACAGCTTAAATACAAAAGTTTTCTCCCGGGCATTTTTGTTCACAACCACGTGATGATAGACATTAAAGACACACTACACATCTTAGGCTGAGCAGTCTTTCTTCTCCAAATTCAGTGCCATATAGAGCCATTACATGAATATTATACCAGCATAAATGCATAATCATGTTAAAATCACAATGATATTACAATTTATTTTATGGATTAAAAAAATAAATACATTATAGTTTATAAAAATATATTATTGATTTCTATAAAAAACACGCAACAGAGACAATGTGCAAATATCGCAACCAGCAAATTTGTGCAAAAATTGCAGGGATAGTGCAAAAAGCAATGCATTAAAGTGCCGTGGTCTAAAGTGCAATGTTGTTTCAATAGTCAATGACTAGAGTTTTTAAGCAAAACACTCTGTGCACAAAGAATTATTTGTACATACTCCACCGGAGCTAAGACCTGTTGTATGTTGTCTCTAGTCTGTTAGATAAGAAAACCATCTAATATCAGCATAAATGCTCTATAGATCCATCCTGATTTTGTATTCTGTTTAGAAATGCTCGTATGGTCACTGGAATAAATCGCATAATACGAAAAAGTGTTACCACTACTCGTCATCATGCCCCCTTTGTCTGTGTCAATGCTAAAGTGCTTATAATAAACCCAAAATCATGAGTACACCCAAAAGAAAAAAAGAAATGGAAAAAATCCTGAATGGTATTCTTCCAATATGAATGGAGAGTGAAAGAAGAACTCTTACCCAATTCCAAACATGTGTGCCGAAAAATAAAGAGATGAAATTAAACATATATTTCATACAGAGACTTCAAGAAAGGGAAGGGGGGCGGGTAATGGCAGGAAAGCTTTAAACTAAATACATCTTGGTCAACAAATAACTCACAGGAATACATGGAGGTCTTCAGTCGTATTTAGACCGTTAGGAAAACGACTGTCCAGCTCAAGGATAAACTGGGATTCCAGTCTCCTCAGCATTAGATCCCTGTCCCCTCCTCTGATAGGTTTAGGTATGGAGGCTATGACATAGTATGTCAGGCAATTAAGGTTGTTGTGGTGAATAGCCTTAAAATGTCGAGCCACGGGGTATGAGCTGTCGTTGTTAACGATAGCTCGCAGGTGTTGCAGTATTCTGACATGCACCTGTTGGCGTGTGCTGCCAACATATCTTAAGCCACAGGTGCATGTCAGAACATAGACTGCGAATTCGGTTTTGCAGTTATGTTTGCCCTTAATTTCCACTAGATCAGGTCTGAAGGGTGTGGGGTACTTGGTGGTGTTCACCCCAAATTTACAGGCTCTGCAGCTAGAACAACGGATGAAGCCAGGCTTAACCATCCAATTGTCTTTTTTGATGACTTCAGGGAAATCTCTGCTCAGCTGGGTTCTCAGGCTAAGGCCTTTCCTGTATGTAATGTTGGGTCCTGCCGCTATTCTGGGTGCCAATACCAAATCAGTTTTTAAAACCGGCCACCTTTGTTTAATAATAGACCGAATTTTACGTTCCTGTCTATTAAATGTCAATATCAGTCTAGGTGCACTGATGTCTGAATCTGATGCTTTCTCCATAATGGATTCTGAAATGGGTGTGTTGGAGTTTGACAAGAGAGAATCTCTGGATCTACTTTTAGCTTTCTCAATCGATTGCTTCAAGACAGATTCTTTATATCCCCTCCCTCGAAATCTATTAAGGGCTTCTGCCGCACAAAGTTCATAATCTTCATCAGTGCTGCAGATTCGTTTGAGCCTTAATAGCTCACCGAAAGGGATATTGTCAATGGTGTGTCGGGGGTGAGAGCTGCTGGCATGGAGTGTACTATTGCCCGCAGTGCTCTTACGATGTAGTTTAGTGCATAGTTTGTCATTTTTAACAAATATCTTGACATCAAGAAAGTCTGCCTCTGCATGATTGATGTGTGATGTAAAGTGTAGATTTTCGTTATTGACATTGAGTGATTTTATAAAGTTTTC
The DNA here is from genome assembly GCF_964263255.1 of Lissotriton vulgaris. NCBI lineage: Eukaryota > Metazoa > Chordata > Amphibia > Caudata > Salamandridae > Lissotriton > Lissotriton vulgaris. The sequence continues at coordinate 155,256,883 of NC_141687.1, forward strand.
TGCACTCGTATGATCCCCCCTCCACACCAAAAAGACATCGTCTATGAATCGCATCCAGTGAATTACATTGTTCGCCATGATATCTCTGTAGGTGATGTTGAGTACCTGCTCCTCCCACCAGCCCACGTGTAAACACGCGTAGCTGGGGGAGAAGCAGGCACCCATCGCCACCCCTCTCTGTTGCAGAAATATTTCCTTACCAAACATAAAGTAATTATGATGCAAACACCAATTTGTTAGTTCTATCAGCATCTTATTATGTTTGTAGCAACTGATGGGTCTAGTTCCTAAGAAGTGTTCAAGCGCTCTAAGTCCAGTTTGATGATTAATGCTGGTATAGAGTGATTTATGTCTAAGGTGATTAATAGCAGATCATCACTCCAAGGAACATTCCTGATCTTATTAAGAAAGTGGCCAGTATCCTTAATGTAAGTTGGCAATGCTTGCACCAAACTTTGAAGGAAGTAATCAATATATTCCCCAATATGCTCAGCCACACTGGAGATAGCAGAGATGATGGGCCTGCCAGGAGTAGGACTCACCATCTTGTGCACCTTAGGTAAAAGATATAATTTGGGTAGCACTGGATTTTCAACATTTAAAAAATCAAATTCTTGTTTGGACAACATATATTCCCTTTTCCATTTAAACAATAGTTTTTTAAGGGCCTCTTTTGATTCGTTATACAATCTCATGGTAGTTCTCATGTAGCAGGTCCCATTGTTTAATTGCAGCATCGCTTCATCAAAATAGTCTTTTTGTGGCCAAATCACGACGTTGCCGCCTTTATCTGCCATGGTGACTATGATGCTTTGGTCCTTGCTTCACTTATTTACCAGAGTTGTGTAAGCCTGTTCTCTATTGCTTCTGTATCTCTTTCTGTGTTTCACTTTGTGGTAAAGTAGTTTCAAATCTTCAATAACCACATCGTGAAATGTGTCAATTGAGTCACGGGGCATAATTGGGATGAAACTTGATTTTGGTTTGAATGGACTTAAATTCATTCCTACCTGTGGTATTTGTGCTGTACAAAGTTCATCCTGTGTTAGCACATCTTCAGCAACCGGCGCATCATTCCTTGCCAATTGATGTACAGTCAAAAAAGCTCTGGTGTCTCCAGCCGGGACGTTGAGCAAGCTTGAGGTTGATGCAATTTCAGGTTGCTTTGAAAGATTGTTTTTTGTGCCCTCCTTGATGTTGAAAAACTTCATAAGTTTTAACTTGCGAATATAAAGAAAGATGTCTACACGTGTTTTAGTGTAGCTGAAGTCGGAAACAGGGCAATAAGTGAGTCCCAAACTTAGAAGCTGTTTTTCTGCTTCAGTAAGTACAATGGTGGATAAATTAATGATTACGTTGTCCATTACTTCTTTTTTCGCCAGTATTGCCTCTTTGGCTTTTTTGGTGATTTTTTGCTTTTTGCGGCGCTCTCTTCGGCGTTTGTTTGCCCTTGCTCGTTTTTCTTGCTTTGCGGCTGCTGTTTCTGGTTTCTGGGTCTCAGTGTTTGCAGCCGGTCTGAGCATAAAAAATCAATCTCCTCCCCGAGATTCAAAATCGCTGTTTGTGTGTCCATTGACTTATCACCTCTGCTCTCCCAAGACGAACCACTGGTGAGGGACTCATTATCGCTGTTTTCAGATACCACATCAGTGCCTGCCAAGGTGGGGGCAGCCACTGGGGTCTCAGTAGAGGAAGCAGGTTTCTTTGATGCCTGTTGTGCCAATCTTGTCCTCTTTGCATTCTCGTACTTTTTGGCAAATGCGAAAATTCGCCCTTGGGCGTAATCCTCCTTGTCACGGGCGAATTTATATATTTTGCGATTTTTGATTTTCTCCTCTTGTTGTTTCAGACGGTCGTCAATTTCTTTCCGTAGCTTCCCAATTAAATCATTGGGTTCAAACGTGCAAAGCAGTTCATTTATGCCCTCGATTTCCTTCATTAGGGCTTCCCTGTCAATCACAGCGTATTTAACAAGTACCTGTATCAATTTGCTGGAGGACTCAAGATTGGTTTGCCCCCATTCCCTTAACATATCCGGATTAGGATTTTCATAACTCGGAGCTAGGAGAATGCGAAGACCGCGGGGCACCCGCCCCTCCTCCAGGTACTTAATAAGGGATTTATGTTCCCACCATTTGGTGAGTTCTTGCTGCATGCATTTTTCGAGGCGTTTCATGGCAGCTCTGATTTTATCTTCGTCTGTATTTTCAGCGGTATTGGGCGCGGCTTTATTAGCTCCCTGTTTGTTGATTACATTAGGGAGGTTAGAGTATAGCACGTCTGCCGCCGCCTCCCTGTCTCTCAAAGTCTCTGCTGACATGTTTATGGTGACTTAATATTGCGCAAAAAGATCGATGCAGTTAAGATACGAACACAGTTAGTTGCCGGTTTCTTACTGCCAAGGCCAAAGAACTCCTCCCAACCGCTTGCTCGCTCACTGTCACTCACCGCCGAGGTCAATCATGCGTTGAACGACAACCATGCAGGTCCGTTACCGCAGAAGCTTTACGGAGTGAAATCCAGAACGAGGTCAGGGGCTGCTGCTTGATTATTTCCTTTGAAGAAAGTAGCACGTTTGGTTGAACAGCTGCAGCCAATCTTCCGGGGAGTGGAGTAGCTTCGGAAGCAACCACCTTCCGAAGTGAAATGCGCAAAGTGTAGCTCTCTCCTGTGATAACCGCAACTGCCGCAGCAATGTCGAAAAGAAGCCACGCCACTCCAACGTTCGTAATGGGCCAAAAAACAGTTTATTTGCGCTTAAGCCACCAGATCCTACGCGTTTCGGGCATCCGCCCTTGTTCACAGATCGTTTGTCCATAAAATCTCAACAGCTTGAATACAAAAGTTTTCTCCCGGGCATTTTTGTTCACAACCACGTGATGATAGACATTAAAGACACACTACACATCTTAGGCTGAGCAGTCTTTCTTCTCCAAATTCAGTGCCATATAGAGCCATTACATGAATATTATACCAGCATAAATGCATAATCATGTTAAAATCACAATGATATTACAATTTATTTTATGGATTAAAAAAATAAATACATTATAGTTTATAAAAATATATTATTGATTTCTATAAAAAACACGCAACAGAGACAATGTGCAAATATCGCAACCAGCAAATTTGTGCAAAAATTGCAGGGATAGTGCAAAAAGCAATGCATTAAAGTGCCGTGGTCTAAAGTGCAATGTTGTTTCAATAGTCAATGACTAGAGTTTGTAAACAAAACACTCTGTGCACAAAGAATTATTTGTACATACTCCACCGGAGCTAAGACCTGTTGCATGTTGTCTCTAGTCTGTTAGATAAGAAAACCATCTAATATCAGCCTAAATGCTTTCCCTACTGTTGCACTCACTGGAGTCGTTAGAGAACATTTAACCCATCTCGCTATCCTACGGTAAGAATATTGTATATGTTTTGTTAATAATATGTAGATATATATATATAAGTATGAATAATTTTTTTTTTAAGTTACATTAATTATTTCTTAATTTTTCGTTTATTTAAGTATTTTAAATATGTTTAAAATAATTTAATTTACTGGTATATTACTTTTAAGTTACTTTTAACATACTTTTAAAATTCGATATTTTGACATTCTATATTTTTTAAACTCGATATTTTGGAGTCGATATTTTTGTACTTACCTGTTTGAAGATAGGAAGTCGATATTCTGTCAGTCGATATTTTATCCTCGATATTTTGGCATCTCGATATTTTGTCTGTCGATGTTCTGTCAGTGATCCAATTGGAATAATGTGAGAAACTTCCACACCTAAAACACTTAGGTTTAGGATATTCCCCGGGAACTTTTTCGCCAGCATTGCTACTACTGCTTAAAGAACGACTATCATGTTCAGATTTTGTTGCTGATCCTTTAAGAGAACTCCTAATGCATGCATCCTTCTCCAAAGTCCTTTGTTTTTCACCAGGTGAAACGTTGGCTACATTGTCAGTACCTTCTAAAAGATCATACTCCACTAAGGCATGAATATCACTTTGTACTTCTTTTTTATCTTCACGATTTTTTCTCATCTTCTTCACCCAAGTAGAGATATTCTCCATACCCTCTACAATGGAAACAGCTTCCACCAAGGATGGGCTTTTTTCCAAAAGTTTCTCCTGAACTCGGGTGCTGTTGCTGCACCTCACTAATTGATCCCAGACCAGGGAATCAGAAAGCTCACCAAATTCACAAGTCTATGCTAAAGTTTTGAAAGAGGCCACATAACTCCCAAACCATTCAGTAGGACCTTGGACCCTGCTAAAAAATTGTGTCTCTCAAGAACTACATTAATGGGACCAAAATATTTCTCCAACATAGTCATAGACATTTCGTAAACATCAGGTGACTCTCTGTCACCATTACCCACTGGAATGAGGTCGGCACTATCATAGATATTCCTTCCCTCCACACCTAAATTGTGTAGAAGAATAGCTTGTTTCCTGAATGCAGAAAAGTTCTCTACACAAATAGCTACTATGTACGAGTCAATTACATTTCTCCATCTCTTCCAGGGAAGAATAGGTTCCACTTTCTCTGATAGGAAAGCTGGAGGTTGGGACATACTTGTTGAGGCAGCCCTAATGATCTTTAAACAAGAAATCACAAAACTTCAAGTCGTACTAGTCAGTCCGAACCACAGTAGAAAAATCATTGACCATTCAAAGAGATACAAAACAAAGTCACTGCTGTACTTAAAGTAGATAAAAAAGTTATGCAAAATTACCCACTCTCACCGTGTATTAAAACTGTGTGGTGATCAATAGTCCATGTTGACAAGGTGAGCGTTAACTAACAGTGAAGGAAATGTGGGAAACAAAAACTGAAGAAGGAAGTTGATGAATAATAAAGTTGTCCGTTTGTTTTTTTTTTCCTTTTTTTTTTTAACGCAGCCTGCGTTTCAAAATGCATCCCAGCGTTAGTTAAAATGGCCGCACGTCACATAATCGCAGCGTGAATACACACTGGAGTGCAGCGTGTGACGTGTGGCGCATGTTGAGATGGAGGCTGGAGGCTGGGAGCTCGAGAGACTGAATGGCAAAGGACACCGCCCGTGATGCACCTCACCGCTTACGATGGCAGTTAAGTAGGTGAGCCTCGCGCGTTTCACCGATCCCGTTTCCGAGTAATGAAAATGCGAAAAAGAATAAAATAACTCACTGCGATGAATCACAGCGTCCGCATTTCCGTAATTCTCCGCAGATCAGCGGAGACAAATTAGCCAAGATATTTTTTTTTAAGTATTAAAAGTCTGATAAACAGGCAGGCAGGGGAGTTGGTGCTGGAAGGTACCTGTCACCAATCAGGTAAAAGCTGCTCGTCGCCAGTGTTGAATTTATGACACCTTCACGCTGGTTTATTCAGGATGAAGGTTTATTCAAATTTAGAGATGATGGTACAGCACCAGAATGAGTGATTCATGAGCAAGCATACATCACTACATTTTATGACATAGCCAGGACTCCTAACAGGTCTTAATACATTTCATCTACAAGATTACAACAGGCGGTTGGCCCACAAGTTTGCAGGCCTTTACTTAAGGTTATTTTGGTTAATATAGGCTATGCAGGCAGAAAGGAGGGGTCTCAACAAACCCACACCGGAAGTCCTGGAGTTAAAATGTTACGACATAGGAAAAGCAAGTTGAGCACAGGTTAATTGATGTCAAAGGTTGAAGTGTATGTATACGGGGGCCGGGTTTAGGGGAGAGGGTAAGGAATGGAGGTTATTAAATGTATAGTGAGGTTTTAGTTCTATAAGTGTTTAGGCCGAGGATGTTTTTGTGATAGGCACCTGTTTCAATAAAGCTGCCTTTTCCTCACATCCAATGCTCCTGGATCTGAGCAAGCAAAGTGGAGCTGCTTGTTATTCTGCTGCACTGGTGTGCGTTCCTGTCGAAGTAAATCTCAGTAGGCCCGTGCAGCCGTTCTCAATGTCCATCGAAGCCTTGCAGGGCTAATCACTTTATTAAAGTCACCCGACAAAGACAAGAATCAGATAATAGGAGGAGATGAGCATAAAAGGCAGCTACTTTGTGGTGCCATTCAAAGTGAACATTTTGCTTGAGGACTGAGGGGTGAAGGGGCAACATAGTGTACTCACAGTGGTTAGCCAATGGCTGAAGTGTGTTGACCCATGCCTCCATGCTGTTTACAGTAGTGGATGGGAGAAAAATGCGAATGACACAATTACAGACTAACGGATGAAGAGCGCTGGCAGGAAATCTCTGTAAGAACGTATATTATACGTATAATTTTAGTAAAATTAAACGGCCTTAGTTGACAAGGGCCTAAAATTATCTTGAACATTAATGTGTTCTATTAGTAATACTATTTTTACTAGTTATAAATAATACTGTAGAATTGTACTATAACCGTTAATAAACCTTACCAAAAGTGGAAACACAGCTAAGACAATTTAACAAAAAATTAAGTACAAAAATAATTCAGCTCAATACTTTATTTTTGTACTGTATAAAAAATGTTTTCTTAATAAAATCTTTGAAATAAAAAAAAAAGAGTAAAACATAAGCTGGCCCCTACATGAATAGTATAAATAAGAGGGCTTAACTGAAGCTCTAATCAACATAAAACAGCGTGTTACCGTTCATGAGCAATTAAATAGCACCCTTTTGAACAAACACATTTCTACTGTCTCCAAGCACTGTGGGTAAAAGGTTATACTTTACCTATTTAAATCGTACTCATTTTACCGACCTTGGAAGAATGGAAGTTGGGATGGCCCTGCTGGTATTCGTACTTGTACTTGCAGGTCACGGAAGGGCCTTCCTTCTGATTGTCTTATAGTGGAACATACTTCTAGGAAGTTCTATTATTTTTAAAACGCCAGTTTTATACAATTTCATTCGGCTTTGGTTTCTTGCTGCAGCCCTCTCACCAAAGCCTTGAATTCAGAAGAGACATCATGTGGTATTTTCTCATACTTGCCCGCTGCTTGCCGAGGCCGGAGCCTGTAAGCCATCAACAGGGAGCGCCATCTTGCTCCCAGAAGCATCACATTTGGCCCCGCTCTGTCAGCTCTGCCCCCGGGCTCTGCAAAATGGACACCGCAACTTCTGCGCAACTTCAGCCTCCTGATGTACTTGGGGGTTTGGCTCACTTTTGTTTGTTTCAAATAGTATTTGTTAGAAATTAAATAATTCAAATAATTGGAACTGATTTCAAATGAAAAAAAATACTGAAGCCCAGCTATTATAATGTAAATTCAATTTTCTTGAAATATGTATATAAGAACCAACAAAAATATACATTATCACCACGAAAATGCGAGACCCTCCGGCCGACCCCAACTCCTAGAGAAATAACAAACCTAACAGGATAAAATGAATTTTTTAAAAGACCATACCTGAAATTGGCAGAGGTACACTTCTTGCTCTCTTTAATATAACATCAGAGCATTACTGCTCATTAAGGTACATCAAAAACATTACCAGAAATTGTTTTCAGCCAAAAATATCTATTTTAACTGAGAGAGCGCAATTTGAATGAAATGTATGAATACGACATAATTACAAACCATTTGCGTAAAGTTAAGCTAAGATAACTAGAGATATGAGAATATGTATCTGCATTTACTCACGATTGCTTTGTTAGAGATAGAGAGCACATATAGAGTGTGGGCCAATATAGAAATGTGTGGAAATGCTTAGAAATGTTAGGTGTATTAATCAGGTTCCATGTTATGTAGCTGCTAAATGAAGAAGGATGTAAAATGCAAAACGAAGAAACGTGCAGACTACATGGCACTGTATAAAAACGAAATGTATCATTGCATCTTTCACATAACATGGTTTCACTATTATTCAATGATTTTGCTTATATGTTAAAGGCTATGTTTTATAGATGTGTTTGTATAGCTAGAGAGTGGTGTGTTAGCATATTATTTTAAGTCAAGAAATAAGGGTTCACAGGATGCAGGCTATTGCACGTAATTTAGCGGGCCTGGGGAGATAAAGAGTCTTTTTGATCTGCACGTGCTAGTTAAAAGTCAAGCCTCGTTAAAATAAATTGCCAATGCTGGTCGAAGTTTTATGGCCTAGTCTGATAAGGGGAGGTTGGAATTTGGGGCCCTGTTTCGAAGTGTCTGTTTGCAGGTGCGAGGGGGTACCAATCAAAGAGCTTGATGAATAGAGCTCTGTTCGAGGAGATAGGCTCGAGTCCGGAGGAGTCTACTGGAATGTCATGGGGGTACCAGCACGCTGGAGACGGAGCCTGGGAAGCAAGGTCAACTTAAACAGACGGTCCGAAGAAGCGAAACTATGGAAAAAACCAGAATCGAGACCACGTGAATTGTGTACGTGGTGGGCGTCTCAGAGGGGCGTTCCACCCATACTGTGATTTTGTATTAGGGACAGCACCCTGGGGAGGAGGTAGAGCAGATGGCCTGAGGACCCTTAGAGAGCGGATGGGTAGGCAGAAAGGGTACTGCTACAATGCTTAGGGTTTCCATCTAAGATTAAGAGAGTGATCGAACTTCTCTGGAAGTCGACACGGCTGACACCTTTTTAGGTAAAGAACTTGCTAAGTAGGGATGTCATCTAGTCTAGTGGAGGGTCAGTTTAACCTGATTTGTTCTTTCCTATAAATGACGCCAAAGATTCATCTTGTGTCGATGATATTTAACTTACTGGTATTTGAATTAGTCTTGGTAGTTTTCTTCTGTCGACTGAGATCTCTCAGAGAGTTCATGTTCATTTTACTGCCTGTGTATCTTTTGAACATTATATTGAGATGTTTGTACTTGCAACTAATTTTGGCTTTATAATAAAACTTTAAACTTTTCCCGTAGTAAGTGGTTCTTTAGAGTTTTGTCAGTTTTGGGTTGGTCTGACCTATGTGGGGTTTGCAGTCAACAATCGATCCAAAAGACTTAAGTGAGATAAGAGTCAGGGTGATCAGATAATCGATCAAAAATCTCACTTTCCCAGTTGGTAGCAGAGTAAAGATGGTTGGCTTCTTGAGGAAGGCGACCTAGATTAGGTCAAGATTACCCCAAGGCCCCTAGTCATCGACGACCAGAAGAAGAGCCACCTGCCGAAGAAGGTGCTGACGGTGCGAGAGAGAAAAGCAGCAGAGTCGGTCGAGAGTGAGTATAAGGGTCATGCGTTGTCAGATTGCGGTGTTTTGTGTTGTACCTGTGTTGTAATGTCAAGCGGAGTTGAATGCCTGTAGTGTGATTGTGAGACGGTTGTGAGCGCGCGCAACCTGGTGAAAATCTTAAGTTCAGAGAAGAGCTTAAGTGGTTCGGGTGTATCGGACATCCAGAGTAATTGTCTGCCATTGTGAAGGGGGTCATGAGGTACCATTGATCGCCCGTAGGACCGTGATAGGGGGAACGTAAGAGTGAGTGTATGAGTAACGGACGCTGGTCGGACGTTTACTGTGTGTAAGTAACCTATCAGTTAAGGCGAGCGTCTGAACGTTTACGAAAGACGTTTCGTCAGTTGAGGTGACAATTACAGTTAGACTGTGGACGTACAGTCAAGAAAAGTGATTGCTTGGTCGGAAGTAGTCATTTTTCGGTGTATGAATGAGACGCATGCATGACCGGGAGACGAGCTGAGAAAGGAGGGGAACTGCTGCAAAGGGGACGAGTGACGTCAGAGAGAGCCGCGCTGTGATAGGCCGATTGGCGTGAAGCCGCGCTGGGATAGGCCGGTTGACGCAAGCCGCGCTGTGATAGGCTGGTTGGTGTAGAGCCGCGCTGGGATAGGTTGGTTAGCGAGAAACACGCAGGGATTGGTAGATTGTCATCAGGAAGTAAACAAAGGAAGAGAATTAAGGGAAATCGTAGAATTTTGAACATGAAGTGTTTTAAATGTCTAAGGGCGATCTTCAAAAGAGACAGAGGGAATTCTTATGACGGGGAAGAGGCCCCGCCGGAGGGCACACCCGCTCATTATATGGCCGTGAATGTTGGGTTACATACTATACTGTGGATCTCTGAATGGAGCAAGATAACAGAGGGAAATGAGGAACTGACGTTCCCGAGATACGGAACGTTTAGGTTAGAAGCATTGAACCAGCTGAAAGTAGTAATGCTCGCGACGAGACCTCTACCCAGACCAACACAGTTTGAAGCCCTTAATGCATAGTTTAGGGCGGCGTACGACCGAAGCTTGAACAGGCGCCAAGAAAGAGTGAAAAGATCGGTAAGAGCAGTGCAGGATGCCAAATGGGATGAAGAAGCTAAAAAATGGAGAGTGCAGAGAATTGAAGCAGATAAACTGTACCCAGTGATAGAAGTAACAGGAGATAAGAAGCCTCCAGTGGAGGATGATGAGAGCGAGACAGATGACAGCCTGATAGATAGGTTATTGTTGGACAGACCACCTCCGTACAATTGTGAGGCTGAACGTCCCGAACTCCAAAGAGGGGACGGGACCGGAAAAGGGGAATATAGACCGCTCCCCATAACAGATTGGGAACCCAAGAAAGGCGAGGAAATACCTCAACCTAGTCCAGTACAGAGAGTAGTCGGAAGGTTTGTGGTACAAAAGGTGCCGGAAACTGAGTGTGCAAGGTCGTACCAACTGCCGGACGCTCTTCAAGTACCTGTTACCATAGGTCCTGTAGTATCGATTTACGATCCAGAAAGAGCGCAAAAGGAGGAACAGGCACGATGGGACAGGGAAAGAACAGAGATGGAAAGCCGGAACAACACGATTAATTCACAAAGGCAGTTGCTAGGACCAAGAGGTCGGAGCACACCGTTGAATTCAGTAGTGGATCCCATAACAGATCAAGGGGGTCAGAGAGGGCAGATGGATCTGAGAGGACCACGGCCGAAATCCTTTAAGGAGTTAAGGGAGTACTTGAAGGAATGGGATGCGGCCGTAGAAACTCAAAACAACAGATTAGAAGCGGAAGCAGAATGGGGAAATCGAGAGAACGGTACCCTGTCTCACTGCGGAGCTGGCGAAAGCGGTCCTGAGTGGGACGGGAAGAGTCAGGACGGTAAAGGAGACACTCGCCATATCGGGAGTGGAAGTAGACAGGAGCATGAGGATGGGAATGCAGGATGTGGAGGGGTGCCTCGCCTCATTCTCAGTGAGGGAGATCGAAGAACACAGGAGTACAGGGACAGCTACAGGTGCACTCACCACACACCGGGCGAAAATGTACAACATTGGAGTCGCGGGAGTATGGAGAGTCGTGAGGGGTTTCACCATGCATCCAGTGATCACGGACGGGATCGCGGGAACATGGAGAGCTGTGAGGGACCTTATCGAGTATTAAGTGACACTAGACAGCAAAGGAATGGCGAAGGCTTAGAGAATAGCGGAGGATCTTATCGTGCGCCTAGAGAGACTGAACAGAAGAAACAGAATGGGATGGTGGGAAATAGAGCATTGTTTCACCACACATCGAGGGAAGACGGAAGAGCATGGGATTTAGAGAGATGGGAACAAGGAAGGACTCCCCATAACTCACCTGAACCTAGGCGTAGGACTCGGAGTTGGGACGGGAGGAATGTAAATGGCCCATCTAAGAATGAAGTACTAAGAGCTGAGGTAAAGGCAAAGTGACTCGATGTAACCAGTTTAAAATCAGACTTAGACGAAATAATAGACGGCACATTGCCAATGGAGAGGATCGACCTGTACGAACAAGATGAGGTACTGTTTATGGCGAAGGATGTTACTCGGAAGGCGAGGGCAGTACATGAAAGACTATCTGAATTGGCAGACAGATACATGGTAGACCTATCTAGGACTAAAGCATTACAGGGTAACCATAGACTGCATTGCACGGATCAGGATTTAGATGAAAGGAGAACGATCGGGTTGAAAACACACATAAAAGAACTGATCATGGGCATAAGAACGTGGAGAGATTTGGATAAATGGGAGGAAAGATGGTCCAAGAGAGGGACTGTCAGAAGGAGCACAATTGGGGTGTCCCCAGAGGGAGGGACACAGAGAATGGAAGCATACCCTTTGCGAGAAATCGCGAATGGAAGCTATGTCCATGTGCCCTGGAGTAGGGGGGACTTGGCGGCATTTACCAATTCTTTTCCTAAGCTGAGGGAGAACCCCGTGGAGTGGTATAAGCAGGTAGAGAGGTTTGTAAAGATATCCAAGGTATTATGGGTTGACCTGAACACCCTGTTTGATATTGTGGTGCCAGGAGATTTGTGGACAGCATGTAAGGTTAGCGTTGAATGGCCAACATCCGAACCGGATAGGGATGCCCAGACAAACGGACCATCAGAAAAAGTCATGGAGAAGTACGAAAGGGTAATGACATGGCTGAAGGATAAGGTGCCGTTGCAGGACATAAACTGGGTTAAGATAGACCGGACCACCCAAGAACCTAAAGAGACAGTCCATGAGTATTATGAAAGATTGCTGAAAGCATTCAAACAGTACAGTGGGTTGGACGTGATGGATCCTAAAGACATAGGACAGTTTGTGTCAAAGTTCTTTCTGGGTTTGAGACCTGATATTAGTTTGATGATCCAGCAACACTTAATTTGTTGGCAAAACAAGCCTTTAGATGAAATTTTGAGGTATGCCAGGTACTGCAGTGATGAGATAGACTCCAAAGCAAAGAAACTTAAAGAGAAACTGATGATGGTGCAGATGCAGTCGGCTGGAAAGGGTGGACAGCGGCAATAGGGAACAGGGACATTAGGAAGGAAGCAAAATAATCAGAATAAAGACGATGAGGAAAAACAGAGACCTAGGGTAGATATTGCGGCATTGAAAAAGACGACCAGGTGTCACCAGTGCAACGAGGTGGGGCATTGGAAACGCGAGTGCCCCTATAATATTGAGACTGGAGAACTGGAACCAGAGGAGGACGAGGTCCAGAGCAGTCTGGCGAAGGGGTCAACGTTATACAAGGGAAAGATTATCAAAGGGGGGACCCCGACTCCTCGAGCCCAGTTCCCTCAACCACCCAGAATTGCGACCGGGGGAAAGACCTATAAGCAGATGCCCCTTTTTGTAGGAGGAGAAGAGTGCTATTACGTTGATCCCCTTACGGGACAGCGAGTGAATAGAGAGGAAGATTGTACCCTCGGGCCGTTTTAGAGGTGGATCAGAGGGGACCATACGTGGAAGCAGAAGTAGCTGGGTGTCCTACAACCTTTTTGGTGGACACGGGGGCCACTCGATCCACTCTGAGATCAGCAGTAGTCCCGGGTCTGCCAATGTCAGGAGAAACAATACAAGTGGTAGGAGTCGCAAATAGGAGAATGACTAATCCTCTGACAGAACCAGTATCAGTGAAAATAGGAAAATACAGTGATGAACATCAGTTTGTAGTCTGTGACTCCAGCCCTGTGTGTTTGTTGGGAAGGGATTTGCTGTGCAAACTGAATTGTACGATATACTGCACACCTCAGGGAGTGGAGGTACTAACTAACGATGATGACGCTGATTTCAAAGTTGCAAATTCAAGGGTGTGCGTGGAGCTGTATCCCACCTTGACGGTGGAAGAGCTTCCATGGGACTTAAGAGGTGCGGTGTCATCCGAAGTGTGGGATTTCACTGGGGAAGAAATAGGACTGATCAAAGGGGTAGAGCCAGTGAAGATCATGGTAAAACCAAATGCTGAGTATCCAAGAACACCCCAATACAAGTTGACCCCGGAGACGATTGCAGGAATAAAGCCTGTGATCGAATCCATGATTAAGCAGGGAATACTGAAGGAAATCGTGGGAAGCCCATGTAACTCCCCGATTATGGGTTTGCAGAAGCCTAGTGGGAAATACAGAATAGTGCAGGACCTTCGAAAGATTAATAACATAGTTGTTTCATGTTGTCCTGTGGTACCGAATCCATCAGTGATATTGTTTCAGATACCATTCCAAGCCGAGTGGTTCACAGTGATAGACCTTTGCCAGGCCTTCTTCTCCATCCCTTTAGATGAGGAGAGCCAGTATCTTTTCGCTTTTAAGCTGGAAAATCGCGTTTTAACATAGTGTCGTATCCCACAGGGGTATACAGAGAGCCCATCGATCTTTAACCAGCTGTTGAAGAAAAATCTTGAAAGTCTGGTACTGCCACAGAACTCGGTTCTGGTCCAGTACATAGACGACCTACTTGTGGCGTCAGAAACTGAGGAAGCTTGCAAAATAGACACCATCACCTTACTGAATCACTTGGCTGAGAACGGACACAAGGTGTCTCCGAGCAAATTACAGTACTGTTTGACTGAAGTGCAGTATTTGGGTCACAGAATTGAAAAAGGGAAACGAAAGGTGTCACCAGACAGAATAGAGGCGATCATGAAAATGAATTCGCCCACAACACAGAGAGAAGTCAGGATGTTCCTAGGAATGGTCGGTTATTGCCGGCAGTGGATAGCTAACTTTTCACTAAAGGCAAAACCGTTGCAAAAACTGACGCACAAGGGGGTGAGTGATCCGGTACCATGGGACAAGGATTGTTTGATGGCGTTTCTGCAGCTGAGGGAGGACTTATGTCGTGCCCCGGCTTTAGGAATGCCGGATTATGAGAAACCATTCTTACTTTACTGCTGTGAAAGGGAAGGCTGTGCTTTGTCAGTTTTGGCTCAGATACACGGAAATGCCCGTAGACCAGTTGCATACTTCTCGGCTACTTTAGATCCAGTAGCCGCAGCGTTGCCCAGATGTCTCAAATCCGTTGCTGCAACGGGTGTCAGCATTGAGAGGTGTGAAAATATTGTAATGGGACACCAGTTAGTGGTGTATGTACCGCATTCTGTTGAACTGTTGATGACCAGGACCAAGACTCAGCATCTGACGAATAGCAGGCTCACGCGCTATGAGCAAGTCATTCTGGCTGCCGAGAACGTGACCCTCAACAGATGCTCCGTTTTGAATCCTGCCACTTTGATGCCACTTCCAAATGACATTGATGATGATATATGTACAGATCATGACTGCCTTGATGTGACTGAACTATGCACCAAACCAAGACCAGATATCGTAGATGAGCCCTTGACTGACCCTGATGAAATATTCTTTGTTGACGGCTCATGTGTAAGAGACGATATTGGTCAGCTGAGAGCAGCTTATGCCGTTTGCACGATTACAGGAGTTGTGGAAGCCGCTTGCCTGGAAGGAGTACACTCCGCACAGGTAGCTGAAATCATTGCATTGACACGCACCTGTTTAGCAGGTAACAAAATTCGAGTCACCATTTACACCGATAGCCAGTATGGTTTCGGGGTAGTTCACGACTATGGGCAGTTATGGTCTCAGAGAGGTTACATGACTTCTTCAGGTTCTCCTATTCGAAATGGGGAATTCGTTCGACTATTATTGGAAGCATTACAAGGTCCGGCAGCTATTGCCGTTGTAAAATGCACAGCACACACTAGAAACACCGATTTTGTGTCGCAAGGCAATAGATATGCCGACGAGGTTGCACGTTACTGTGCAGAACAAGGATATTCTTTTACAGAGGTGGAAGTGGATGGGATTCAGGAAAGGACAGAGTTAACAATGTTGTTGGAAACTGTAGACACTTGGGATGAGTTGAAATGTATACAAGAAAATGCACCTGACTTCGAGAAAAAGACATGGGAGACTGCGGGTTGCACAAGGAGTGAAATGGACTTTTGGGTCTCTGCAGATGGGAGAGCAGTACTACCAAACGAACTAGTTAGTCCAATGGCAAGGAGAATACATGAGCCCGCACACTTAGGTAGAGATGCCATGGTGAGGGTATTCAGGCAAACATGGTACAACCCCAAGTTTAGAGTAGCGGCAGAAGCAGTATGCCAACGTTGCGTGATCTGTCAACAACTGAATGTAGGAAAGAGAACACCAGTCACATTGAGTCACATAGGGAGGTCTGGGGGGCCATTCAATAGAATGCAACCAGATTTTATAGAAATGCCAAGGTGTAACTGCCTCAGATACGTCCTGGTGGTTGTCTGCATTTTCTCCAGATGGGTTGAGGCTTACCCCACACGCAGGTGTGACACACTCACAGTAGCAAAATTGTTGCTTAGAGAACTGATACCGCGCTTCGGGGTGCCGGCCTCTTTGGAATCAGACAGGGGAACACATTTTGACAGCGAAATTGTGAAGATGCTTTGCTCAGCCCTAAATATAGATCAGAAGCTGCATTGTAGTTATCGACCAGAAGCTTCAGGGATTGTGGAACAGATCAACAGCACGATTAAATCCCGAATTGCCAAAGTCTGTTCATCGACATCCTTGAGCTGGCCTGATGCACTGCCACTGGTTCTTATGAGCATACGTAGCACACCTGACAGAAGGACATGTCTCTCTCCACACGAGGTGTTAATGGGAAGGGCTATGAGACTGCCATCTGTTCCAACTACAGCACTGTTGGACATTACAGATGATTTGATCCTGGACTATTGTAAGGGACTCTCTGACGACATTCATTCTGTGTCCCTTCAGGTGAAGGCCGCAGAAGTTCCATCGTCTCAAGATTTGTGCCACGACCTGTGCCCCGGGGACTGGGTCGTGGTGAAGAAACACGTAAGGAAGAACTGCTTAGACGTGCGCTGGCGTGGGCCCTACCAGGTCATACTGGTAACGAACACTGCAGTGAAGTGTGGAGGCTTGCCCAACTGGATCCACGCCTCACACACCCGAAGAGTTCCAGCACCTCCGGAAGAAACAGCTCCTCCCTCGGATGAAAATCCAGCTGAAGATGGAGAATCCACAGAGAGGACCAGTCAAGCTGTAGAGGTGCCAGAAGAAACTGGGAGTGTGTCTGATCAGGCCGAGGACGGTCAATACACCAGTGAAACTGAAGTGGCCACAGAAGGAGAAAGTAGCTGGGAGTACGAATCAGACACTGATCAAGCTGCAAGTGGTCAAGAGTCGAGTGCAAGAACAAGGAGCAGGAGAGCAAGGAGAGGAGAGGCTAGCTGGCCGGAGAGAAGGAGAAGGCCAAGTCTGAGAGCCAATCCAGAGAGAACTCTTGTTCCGATTTCTGAAGACTCAGACCCAGACGAAGGTGCAGCGGACTCAGACTCTGAGGGTCCAAGAAGATCAAGGAGAGTACGCGTGCCCTGCAGAAGATACGCCACTCCTGAGTGGACCTACCTGGCAGCAGATGTCTTGGGGACAGAGATCCGGGAGGGTGAGGGAAGTGCAGGTGACCAACCTTGATCCAATCGTAACGGTGGAAGTAAGACTGTTGACGCCTGGAATTGAGACCGAAGGGTTGTTAACGTTCACTCTCCCCGTCCCTCTGTATTTAAGCAGGATCAAAGACCTGGTGCTGAACAGATTAGAATTTCCAACTTTGGGTCACCCAGTACCAGAGCACGAGGAAACCATCCTTCGTTTGGAATTGTTGGAATATGCTATTAGAGCCGCTGGAACCAGAATTATCGTAGATACCTAAAAGACTTTGTAAATAAGCCAGAGAGAGAAGATAACCTAGCGCCTAGTGGAAGAAGAAAAGATTTAGGGACGTTTCATTTAGTGGATGGAGAAGGGCTAGGGTTGTCTGTTGTTGAAATTTAAGAGACTGAATTGCAAAAGGACTTTATCAGCTTCCAAGTGTGGTTAACAGACTGAGAAAGCGAAATGAAAGCAGAGTGAAGAAATAAAAAGAGACTTTTTGGAAAGAAACTACACTGTTTGATAACATGGAGGCCGGTAGTTCGAACCGCAAGGCAAAATGTATAGTAGGCACACTTATAGCAGTAGTGATTTCCCTTATAGTCATAGTAGTCACCGTGTCATACATAGTGGGACATGCGAGTATAACAAAGACAACAGATGTAAAGCCTGTAGCGACATCGAAACCTGCTGTTGCTGGTACAAAGGAGGAGGATAATGTAATTCAGGAGAAAGCGATACTAGCAGCAGAGGCACGTAGGTTACATGTAGATGAGTCACAGGGAAACTTTAAAACCAACGCTTATGCTAAACTATTGTATGAATACATTGACGTCATGGAGGCCAAAGATTGCTACGTCTGCATGCAATTACCGGCTTCAGTAGATGAAGGCATTCGGTATCATCATCTACCATTGACTTATGGGATTACATGTAGTTTATTGCTTAGTATATTTTACGGACGAGATGGGTTCGAGTATTATTTCTCGAACTACGATTCAGTGTTACCAGAAGTCCCGAATTATAAGCAAATGAACAAGT
This sequence comes from Lissotriton vulgaris, assembly GCF_964263255.1. NCBI lineage: Eukaryota > Metazoa > Chordata > Amphibia > Caudata > Salamandridae > Lissotriton > Lissotriton vulgaris. Next base: position 155,275,004 of record NC_141687.1, read on the forward strand.
GGGACTATTACAAGAAGGAAGATAGATTGGCGAAATTCTTCCTTCCTTGGGATACACTGGATACTTCATATGCTCGCAGAAACAATCTGACTTGCAAAGTATCAGAGGTTGAGAAAAAGTTTATAGGGCAAGTTGATGACCGTTACAGAAGACAGAAGATTCTGAAAATGTCAGGACAGTGGAAAACAGATTGGACCGAGGAGGAGAAGGCCCATAAAAAGAAGGGTAGTAACGGTCCAATAGCTTTAGATAGAACACAGAAAGGGAAGTTATGCCTAACCAGAAGCAAAACTTACTATGAGAGTGTGTTTGTAGGTGAAGTTAGCTGTGAACATGCTTTCCGATTAGAGTACTACACAAAGGATTTCTTAAAAGGGATGCAAGTAATTCCTAATGTATATTTTGTATGTGGAAGTAATGCCTATGTGAAACTGCCTGACAATTGGTACGGTTCATGCTATTTGGCAATTGTTTTCCCCAAAATATATCATGCAAAGGATTTAGAGATCATTGAGGGAAAGGCCTCAGTAAGGGGGAGAAAGGATGTAGGTGACGCTGAGGTAGTTGGAGATGTATTTGGCGCTATGTTCCCTCTTTTAGGATTAATACTTAATGATGTCAAGATCAGGAGATTGGCTACCGTTGTAGACAGATTGTCTGCAAGTACTGCAAGATCACTAATGCTGGTAGAAGGGGAGATGCAATCGATAAGAGCAATGGTTCTTCAGAACCGTCTTGCTTTAGACGTTCTGCTAGCAAAAGAGGGCGGAGTCTGTAAGGCTTTGAAGGTCCAGGAATGCTGCACTTACATTCCAGACAACTCAAAAACTCTTGAGAAGGGTATACAGAATATTACAAAGATACATGAAGAAATTGAGGACCTAACAAGGGTAAATGTCTGGGAAAAAGTAGGTCATGGAATGGGTAAAGTTGGAGGTTGGTTTGCCAATCTCGGGAAGAGTTTTGTCTGGTATATTCTGAAGCCTATCATCATAATTGTGATTTGCGTAATCATATTGTGGGGTTTAGTGAGACTGTACAAATGGTATAGGTCGAACAGATTGCAAAGGTCTATGAGACAACAGGAGCAGAGGTTAGCTGCTATGCAAGATCATCAGTATAGGAGTCTGAGGGCTCTAGAGACGATAAAAAGAGGGAGCCTTGCAACAAGTTCTGTTTGACCCATTCAAATTGGTGTACTAGTGATGACCCCTAGAGGTCATCAAAGGGGGGAACTGAGAGAGCGCAATTTGAATGAAATGTATTAATACGACATAATTACAAACCAGTTGCGTAAAGTTAAGCTAAGATAACTAGAGATATGAGAATATGTATCTGCATTTACTCACGATTGCTTTGTTAGAGATAGAGAGCACATATAGAGTGTGGGCCAATATAGAAATGTGTGGAAATGCTTAGAAATGTTAGGTGTATTAATCAGGTTTCATGTTATGTAGCTGCTAAATGAAGAAGGATGTAAAATGCAAAACGAAGAAACGTGCAGACTACATGGCACTGTATAAAAACGAAATGTATCATTGCATCTTTCACATAACATGGTTTCACTATTATTCAATGATTTTGCTTATATGTTAAAGGCTATGTTTTATAGATGTGTTTGTATAGCTAGAGAGTGGTGTGTTAGCATATTATTTTAAGTCAAGAAATAAGGGTTCACAGGATGCAGGCTATTGCACGTAATTTAGCGGGCCTGGGGAGATAAAGAGTCTTTTTGATCTGCACGTGCTAGTTAAAAGTCAAGCCTCGTTAAAATAAATTGCCAATGCTGGTCGAAGTTTTATGGCCTAGTCTGATAAGGGGAGGTTGGAATTTGGGGCCCTGTTTCGAAGTGTCTGTTTGCAGGTGCGAGGGGGGTACCAATCAAAGAGCTTGATGAATAGAGCTCTGTTCGAGGAGATAGGCTCGAGTCCGGAGGAGTCTACTGGAATGTCATGGGGGTACCAGCACGCTGGAGACGGAGCCTGGGAAGCAAGGTCAACTTAAACAGACGGTCCGAAGAAGCGAAACTATGGAAAAAACCAGAATCGAGACCATGTGAATTGTGTACGTGGTGGGCGTCTCAGAGGGGCGTTCCACCCATACTGTGATTTTGTATTAGGGACAGCACCCTGGGGAGGAGGTAGAGCAGATGGCCTGAGGACCCTTAGAGAGCGGATGGGTAGGCAGAAAGGGTACTGCTACAATGCTTAGGGTTTCCATCTAAGATTAAGAGAGTGATCGAACTTCTCTGGAAGTCGACACGGCTGACACCTTTTTAGGTAAAGAACTTGCTAAGTAGGGATGTCATCTAGTCTAGTGGAGGGTCAGTTTAACCTGATTTGTTCTTTCCTATAAATGACGCCAAAGATTCATCTTGTGTCGATGATATTTAACTTACTGGTATTTGAATTAGTCTTGGTAGTTTTCTTCTGTCGACTGAGATCTCTCAGAGAGTTCATGTTCATTTTACTGCCTGTGTATCTTTTGAACATTATATTGAGATGTTTGTACTTGCAACTAATTTTGGCTTTATAATAAAACTTTAAACTTTTCCCGTAGTAAGTGGTTCTTTAGAGTTTTGTCAGTTTTGGGTTGGTCTGACCTATGTGGGGTTTGCCTTTTACTCAATGACAGTCAACAATCGATCCAAAAGACTTAAGTGAGATAAGAGTCAGGGTGATCAGATAATCGATCAAAAATCTCACTTTCCCATAACCAATTTAAATATGTCAAAATATCTCTATGCGTCAATGCCTTATCGCGTGTTATATCATTAGTCAATATTTCCTTAGGTTTAATTAAATTTACTTTTATTATATTTTAGAAAGCTACTACTGGAAAAATGAGCCCACTAAACAGAAGGGCTACTATTGAAATTATAAGGCCAATTAAAACAAACCTTCATTAAAATCCGTTAGCGTGATTGAGTCATTTTCAAATATAGTTCCGTTTGAATATTATTTATAAATCTTGAATCCTGACATGTTTAATAATTAATAATTGTGCTTCATACATTTTTCAGGTGCTTTAATAAGTGATTAATGTGTTGTGCAATAGAATGTGACCCCATTTCTTTATTCTTTTATTATGTTCGACAACGCAACTTTTAGAACTACAAAATGTGAAAAGAGTTCGTTTTCGAACATGTAGTTTAGAACAATTAAATTTCGAGTATTTATTTCAATCAAAATTTAATTCTGCGGCCAATTTCCATTGGAGAGACTAATACAAGTGGTGGCAAGGAATGTAGCAGCAATTAAAATGTGACCATATTCAGGGCAAAACGGGGGTACACGCGGGTGGACGGCATCCACCTTTTTTTCAAGGGTGAACGCCGTCCACCCTGCCAAGAATTTGGGCTCCACTGAATAGTGTGCTGAACTCGTCCCGGTGTAATTTCCAAACACCGGTACACTTTCAGCAGCGCCTGCATGTTGTCTGCTTTTCATCTGCAGCAAGCAACAACGTGCAGGCGGGGACATGATAGGGCTTTCTTATTTAAGATTCCTGCTAGGACCATAACAAAGGCCGAATTTGAGGGGTCACCAGGCCTACTTTTTTTCAGGCTCTTGCCTGGGAGCGGTCAGGAGCTTCACACCTGATGCAAATGCAGCAGAGGGGAAACAAAGGCTCACACCTTGTTAGCACTTCACACATACTTGAGAAGCAGCTTTTAACTTTGTTCCGTCCCTGTTTAGGAGATATGCATGGCACTCTAAGAATATCAGAAGTGTTGGTCTTTCCCAGTATTTACACAAAGCAAATTGCATTCATATAGAGCTTACTTCCCCTGAGGAGACGTTGAAATAATTTAAATACCACCATTTTTTCTTGTATAGCCCTACTCATTCCAATGCAGGGTGTCAGAGCGCTTTACATCAACACATGCACATTACTTGTACAATATATTATATAAGTTTGTGAATTAATGTACAGGATATGGTACATAAAAACTGGGGGATTGTAAGGTGTAGAAGTCACATATCATCTTCAATAGCTCACTATGCTATTTTCCTCGCAATGTGCTCAAACATACACATGATAGACCTGCTAAACATATATGTGAGGCCTTCAGATCTGATGTCACTTCTTGTGATGCCATGTGTGATGTCGCGTGTCGTGATGTCACTTGCATACTGCCAAACTAGGTTAGTCCCCCCCACTCCTTTTTTTAGAACTTGTGCTCTGACCATACTTATGTGTGTTCACATAGTTTGTTTGCATTGTGAAAATCATGCCCAAAGGCAGCAGAGCCATGTACTGGGTCAAGGCAAGGCTATACCGTGAGATGGGGACCCTAATTCAGCCAGTACCTATATGTAGCTCTCAGGTGCCTGGCATAGTCCGCATGGGGCCTCAAGATTTTGCTTTACATTACTGCCTCTGAGCATTGGCCTGCAGGTCGGCACTGTTTTTGGAGGAGGTGAGAAAGTCATGTCTGTCGACTACCACCATCCCCCCACCTCCTGAGAACAAGTAGTCCGTCGGCCGACTGACCCCACCCCCCCCTTGCCTGCACCAGGCGCCAAACTTAGGGTTCACCACGGGTGGCAGTAGGTCTAGCTACGCCACTGCCACGACTGGTGACTGTAGCCACAATAGTGCTGGCATTGTCTTCACTCATGATTCGGTGTCTGAGTGTCACACTGAAGGCCATTCGTCAAACCCTCTGGTGCACTTGACCAAGCTAATTTTGCGTTGCCATTGACAAGTTTGCAGGCAGAGGTTTGCTGGCTAGTGGAAATTCAGTGCTTCTTCATAGAACATTTGAATATGGCCGTCTGTGTATCCGACTGAACTGAATGATGACCAGTGGCAGTCATGTGGCCGGCACTTGAACTTCCTGACTTTTTTTAGATTAACATTTGTGCCTCTTGCTTAGTTTAGAGGTGTTCCAGCTTCTTTTCACGACCACCAACAGATTTTTGTATCGTCTTGGTAATGTGGGGTTCAGTGAGTCATGATTAGACAGCTCCAGCACTCCCCTGCTCGTACAATTCTGTCATTGCCCCCGCTCGTATAGTTCTGGCACTATCTTGCTCACACAGTTCTGGCACTGTCTTGCTCGCACAGTTCTGGCATTGCCCTGCTCGTACAGTTCTGGCATTGCCCTGCTCGTACAGTTCTGACATTGCCCTTCTCGTACAGTTCTGGCAATGTCCTGCTCGTAAAGCTCTGGTACTGTCCTGCTCGTACAGTTCTGGCACTACCCTGATCATTCAGCTCTGGCACTTTCCTGCTCGTACAGTTCTGTCATGGCCCCGCTCGTACAGTTCTGGCACTGTCTTGCTCGTACAGTTCTTGCACTGGGTACAGTTGTGGCACTGTCATATTTGTACAGTTCTGCCACTGCTCTGCTCGAACAGTTCTGGCACTGTCCTGCTCCTACAGTTCTGGCACTGTGTATAGTTCTGGCACTGCCCTTCTTGTTCAGTTCTGGCACTGTCATACATTTCTGGCACTGTACTACTCGTACAGTCATGGCATTTCCCCGCTCATACATTTCTGGCACTGTCCTGCTCATACAGTTCTGTCATTGCATACAGCTGTGGCACTGTCTTACTCATACACTTCTGGTACTGCCCTGTTCCTACAGTTTTGACACTGTCCTGCTCTCACCATTCTTACACTCTCCTCCTCATATGGTTCTGGCACTGTCCTGCTCACACAGTTCCTGCACTGTCCTGCTTGTACAGTTCTGGCACTGCCATGCTCGTACAGTGTAGGCACATTCCTACTTGCACTGTGCCCTGCTCACACAGTTCTGGCAGTGCCTGGCTCGCACAGTTCTGGCAGTGCCCTGTTCGTAGAGTTCTAGGATTTCCCTGCTCTTACGACTCTGCACCTGTCCTGCTCGTACAGTTCTGGCACTGAGTACAGTTCTGGCACTGTCCTATTTGTACAGTTTGTACTTTGTACATCCCCCTACCGGAGAAATAAGTGTTGATGAAGCAACAGATAGACTTCAGGACCACATCGCAACAGCTCTTGAGCACTGCACTCGAAAGTGTCGATATTCCAAACCCAGGCGCACCATGTCAGAAAAGTGGTACAGCCAGGAATTGAAGTCACTAAAAAGGAAATGCACCATGCTTGAGCACAAATGGAGGTTAACAAGATCCCAAGAGACTAGATCAATTTACAAAAAAGAACTGTCGCAATATACCAAAGCCGTTAGGAAGGCTAAAAAGGACTACTTTTCTAACAGAATCCTAATGAATAAAGACTCCTCTAAAGAGCTATTTAAAATAGTTAATGAGCTTTGTAGCCCGCCCAGTTTATCATCTAACTTGATTCCCTCGCAAATCAGTTGCGACAATATGAACAACTTCTTTTGTGAAAAGATAGACAAGATCTATTCTTCCTTCCCCAATCCCGAGACGGGCTTCCCGGTGGACCACGAATCCCCCCCCCCCCCATGCGCAGTGTTCTAGCTTCGGCCCGTTCTCTGAAGTGGAAGTGGGCAAAGCAATGCTCGAAATTAAATCTGGCTCCCCCCTGGACCCGTGCCCCCACCATATCTTCCGGCAACTCATTCCTCTAATTTGCCCGGCAGTTACCCTAGTGCTGAACCACTCACTAGAAACGGCAGAATTTCCATCCAGCTGGAAGAACGCCACAGTCACCCCTCTTCTAAAAAAAGCAGGTCTTGATATCAACAACCCGGCCAACTATAGACCCATTTCCCAACTCCCCTATCTGTCGAAAGTCTTAGAGAAACTGGTCAACAGGCAACTGGTCAGTTTTCTCGAAGCTAACAACCTCCTAGACATCACTCAAACAGGTTTTAGGGCCAACAACAGTACAGAAACAACTCTCCTGGCCGTGCTTGACAACATCAGAATGCATGTGGACCAGGGGAAAACAGTTGCCCTAATCCTGTTAGACCTCTCGGCGGCTTTCGACACTGTCCCACACAATCTGCTCCTGGAAACCTTAGCATCCAAGGGCATCGGGGACAGAGCTTTGGGATGGCTGCGGTCTTTCCTATCGGAAAGATCACAATCGGTGCACCTGGGCAAGTTCTCATCCCCTCGCCGGGTGATCAAATACGGGGTCCCGCAGGGGGCCTCGCTAAGCCCCACCCTGTTCAACATTTTCGTGTCTTCCCTTGCTGGAATTTGCAGAAAATGGGGGGTTGAAATCTGCTCCTACGCTGATGATACCCAACTCACTGTAATCCTGGACGAGAAGGATAACCCCAAGAACAGGCTTCTAAACTGTCTCTCTGATTTGGCTGATTGGATGCACAAGCATTACCTTAAGCTAAATGCAGACAAATCGGAGATACTACTGTTCGGAGGCCACACTCAGCTATGGAATGACACCTGGTGGCCTGAAGCCCTGGGTATCCCTCCTGCCCGACACCCACTGCAAGGAACCTTGAAATAACTATTGACACCTCCCTCTCCATGAAAACTCACGTAGCCACTATATGCGGCAAAGGCTTTGCAACCCTGAAAATGCTTAAAAGAGTCTTTCCATGGATTCCAATAGAATGCAGACGGATCCTAGTTCAGTCTCTCTTGATGAGTAGGCTGGACTATGGAAATTCCCTGTTCGTTGGCATGGCAGAGTACCTATTCACTAAACTCCAATTGGTGCAGAATGCAGCAGCCAAGGCCATTTGCATGAAAAGAAAATATGACTCGGCCTCCAACTGCCTGCGTGATCTACACTGGCTGCCAATGAAGCAAAGAGCAACTTTTAAAATGTTATGTATCACTCACAGAGCGCTGCACAAGACAGGCCCTCTCATACTGAGAAACAGGATCCACTTCTACACTCCCACCAGAAATCTCCGCTCACAAATCTCGGCTCAAGCGAGCATCCCCCGGGTTAGGAAAGCCAGGATGGGTGAACGAGCCTTCTCCCATGTCGCTGCAAGGAAGTGGAACGAATTGCCCTTTGGCCCTCCGACGCACAGAATGCCACCTGGCATTTAGGAAGGAACTAAAAACCTTCCTCTTCCCCCACTCCGACTAAACTCTACGATACCCACTGCACCCGCACTTTAGCAATTTCAGCGCCGTGATATCCCTTTGGGATGATTGTTAGCGCTCTACAAGAAACCTAAATAAATAAATACAGTTCTGACACTGCTCTGCTTGTACAGTTCTATCACTGTCCTGCTCTCATTGTTCTGGCACTGTCCTACTCGTATTGGACAGGCACTGCCCTGCTCACATGTTTATTGCACTGGCCTGCTTGTACATTTCTGACACTGCCCTGCTTGTTCAGATCTGGCACTGTGTTACAGTTCTGGCACTGTCCTACTTGTACAGTCATGGCCTTTCCGCGATCGAACATTTCTTGCACAGTCAAGTCAAGTAAAAAATTTGTATAGCGCACTACTCACCCAGAGGGTCTCAAGGTGCTTAGGGGGGGGAGGGGTTCGTTACTTATCAAATAGCCAGGTTTTGAGTTGTTTTCTGAAGGAGAGGTGGTTCTGTGTAAGGCGGAGGTGGGTGGGGAGAGAGTTCCAGGTTTTGGCCGCTAAGTAGGAGTAGGATCTTCCTCCCATGGTGGCTCTTCGGATGCGTGGAATCGCGGCGAGGGCTTGATTGGACGATCGTAGTTGGCGGGTGGGGGTGTAAAAGGTCAGGCGCGTGTTGAGGTATTTGGGTCCCAGGTCGTGGAGGGCTTTGTGTGCGTGGGTGAGGAGACGGAACACTATTCTCTTGTTGACTGGGAGCCAGTGAAGGTCTCTCAGGTGACCGGAAATGTGATTGTGGCGGGGTATGTCTAGGATGAGTCGGGCGGAGGCGTTCTGAATGCCCTGGAGTTTATTCTGTAGTTTGGCTGTGGTTCCGGCGTAGAGGGTGTTTCCGTAGTCCAGTCGGCTTTGTGACAAGTGCTTGGGTGACCGTCTTTCTTGTTTCGGTGGGGATCCAGCGGTAGATCTTTCTGAGCATACGTAAGATGTTAAAGCATGATGATGAGACGGCGTTGAGGTCATCGAGAGGGAGGAGTCTAGAATGAATCCCAGGTTGCGAGCATGGTCCGTTGGTTTGGGTGCGCTGCCCAGGGCCGGTGCCCACCATGATTCATCCCATGCGGAGGGGGATGATCCTAGGATGAGGACTTCCGTCTTGTCAGAATTCAGTTTTTAGCGGCTGTTCTTCATCCACTCGGCAATGTCTTTCATTCCTTCGTGAAGGTTAGTTTTAGCGGTGTTTGGGTCTTTGGTGAGGGAAAGGATTAGCTGGGTGTCGTCGGCGTAGGAGATGATGTTGAGGTTGTGCTGGCGTGCGATGGATGCGAGGGGGCTCATGTAGACGTTGAAGAGGGTGGGGCTGAGCGATGATCCTTGTGGTACGCCGCAGATGACATCGGTGGCCTCTGACCTGAAAGGGGGGAGGCGGACTCTCTGGGTTCTTCCAGTGAGAAACGAGATGATCCTGTCCAGTGCTTTTCCTTATATCCCGACGTTTCTGGGGCGTTGTACAAGGGTGCTATGACAGACCGCGTCGAACGCTGCGGAGAGGTCCAGGAGGATGAGGGCAGCTATTTCCCCGCTGTCGAGAAGTGTTCGGATGTCGTCTGTGGCTGCGGTGAGAGCGGTCTCGGTGCTGTGTTTGGCTCGCAAGCCGGACTGTGAGGGGTCGAGGGAGCCGTTAGATTCGAGGAAGGCTGCGAGCTGATTGTTGACGGTCTTCTCTATGACCTTGGCAGGGAAAGGGAGGAGCGAGATGGGGCGGTAGTTCTTGAGTTCAGTCGGGTCTGCTGTGGGTTTCTTCAGTAGAGCACTGAGTTCGGCATGTTTCCAGCTTTCTGGGAAGATAGCGGTGTTGAGGGAGCAGTTGATGATATCCCGGAGATGGGGTGCGATGATGGAGTCAGCGTTGTTGAAGATGTGGTGATGCATGGGTCGGTTGGTGATCCGGAGTGAATGGAGTTCATCAAGCGGATGGTGTCTTCGGTGCTGATTGGGTCCCAGGCACCAAGGGTGGTGGTGGGGGGCTTCAGTTCGGTGGTGGTGAGGGGGGTGGACTGGTCGCCAAAGCTGTTATGTATGTCAGCGATTTTGCTGTGGAAGAATGAGGCTAGAGAGTTGCAGAGGTCTTGAGAGGGAGTGATGTCGTTGGAGCCGGCGTTGGGATTGGTTAGCTCTTTGACGATGCTGAAGAGTTCCTTGCTGTTTTGGGCGTTGTTGTCGAGTCGATCCTTGAACGATAATTTCTTGGTGGATCGGATCAGCTGGTGGTGTTTGCGGGTGGCGTCCTTGAGGGCGGTCATGTTGTCTGTGGTTGGGTTTTTTCGCCAGCCTTTCTCGAGGGTGCGGCAGTTCTTTTTTGGAATTCTTAAGGTAGTCATTGAACCAGGAGGCTTTTTTGCTACCTGGTTTGTTGTGATGGTTTTTCAAGGGTGCTAATTCGTCGGCGCAGTGGGAGATCCATTGTGCGAGATTGATGGCTGCTTGGTTTGGGTTCGATGGTTTGGCGGGAAGGTTTTGATTTAGCGATGTGGTGAGCTGGTCGGTGGTAATTTTGTTCCAGTTTCTGCGTGGGACTTGTTGTGGGTGGTGGTGGGTTGTGGTCTTTCGGAAGTTGAAGTGGATGCAGCTGTGGTCCGTCCAGTGGAGTCCTGTGGCGTGAATGAAGGAGATGTGTTTGCTGGAGGAGAAGATTGGGTGGAACGTGTGTCCGGTGTGGTGGGTGGGGGTGTTTACCAGTTGTATGAGTCAGAGATTGGCGAGGTTGTGTGGTAAATATTTGATTTACCGTCCTAATTTCTATGCAGGTAAGTACTTAAACAAAAATAACTCAATCGGAAAGAAAGACGCAGAGTCCGTGGTGTTAGAGTTCTTAGGGGTTTTATTCCTTAAAAAGGAATGGTTCTAGAACCGGATATCGGATTCCTGACACCACTGGGGTTCAGGAAGGGATAGAGCATACTTTATTGACAAGACATAACTTTTATACTTAAATCATACAATAGATACCAATACAGGAGGCGTAACAGCTGAGTGAGACAAGATAAAAGCATACACGTGTTAGCAATACGTAATCAAAAAGGCGTGAACTAGGCGTGTGTGCTAGAAAACGTCACATAGAAGTGTCACGAGTAGGTGGGTACATAGCAGAATCTTGCAATGTCAGCAGAAATCTGAGATCTGGATGCGCGCGCAGCTGCATGACGTGCGATTGACGTGGAGCTGGAGGGTGCAGGGGACTTGACATTTACACTAGCGGAAAGAGACAGAAGTCTGGCATGTCAGATCAACTCGTACCTATATCATATCTGATTTCTGATGTTTGGGAACCATATTATCTAGAGGGAAAGGTCTCTTGGGCAGAGGCTATTCTATACTGACTGTGAGTGCGTGCATAAGCGTCTACGTGTCTGCATGAGATGCGGGGGGCATGGGCCTACCATGGTAACAGGAGCTATGAATTACTTGCACGGAGACAGTAAGGCCGGGCCCTTTGCTCTGCAGCTGGAAAGATGTTTACTTGAACTAGTAGGCAGGAATGTATCTCTGAGGAGCGGAACAGATAATTCGAAGGTTGAATACAGTCTTGGCAGGCAGCAGGCTGGGCTAAGCGTCGTTAGCCGCACAGGGAGTAAGGCAGGGGTCACGGGTACAGAGGCAGCTCAGGCTGAGGCGTTCAGAGTCAGAAGGCAGGAAAAGGCTTGATGGCAGAATTCGGGGCCTACTTCGCCAGAGCTGGAAAACGTGTAAAGTACACTACATAAAGACGTTGGCACGGCATACTTAGGAACGGAATATTCAATCCATTCAAGGTGGATCTGAAAGAGGACATGTTAACGTTGGACGCAAATGTATTTGCGTCTTCATAGCTGGCACAGGAGGGAAGTTGCATGCACTTTAAGCTTGTACATGGAGACGGTGGGGTACACGTTAGGGAACATTTCTTGACCATAAAATTTATATTTCCTCATTCCCTCCTTGTTCCCTACGGACCCTTCATGATATATCGATCCTCATGAATCGATCAATCTGTTCATGTAACATCATTTGCTCTTCTTTCTTCTTTTCGCGTTTTGAGTGGGAACTTGAATGCGGAATACATGATGTAGCACATAGACCACAGATGGCCGGCCCACATTGTAGGCACAGGCAACAGCTGAATACTATGAGAAGGGCAATGCCTAGGAAGGATAGGATCTTCCATCCCCAAGCGGTCAACGTTGTCCAGAACCAACCAGACCAAGTCCAGGTGCCTGGATTCTGATGTATCAAACTTGCAATTTTATGAAGACGTGTGATGGCTTTATATACTGTTGGCGCGTTTTCCGGAATGAAAACACAGCAACTCGACCCGATGACCTTACAGGCTCCGCCCCTATCTGCTAGGATGACGTCAATAACAAGACGATTTTGAAGAACAACAACCCGCATGGCAGATTGCTCCTCTGTTAAGTTACCTAGAGCGGAAGTAGTTTCATTCACTACTGCTTCCAGGGTTCTAGTTAATTTTCGTATCAGTTTACTATTAAAAACAGTACCTAAGTAGGGGAAGAAACCTTTATTGAAGTCTGTGTATTGCTCCCATGCCGTTTCAGTATAGTCGACAATCGGGAGATCTCTTCGGAGTCTAGTAGTTACTAGATTTGTATTTCTGTGATAATCAGGGGGGGCTAGGAAAACAGGTGGCAGAAGGAATGCAATGTAACAGGTACCATCCCAATCTGGAGGTAAGCGTATGTATGCGGTATGGCCACAAACAAAGTAGGAATGGCGAGTAGCTCTAAATGTAGACTTGCCTTGATCACTGAATTCGACCACAGTAGTGCATTTACTATGACCTAAGTGTACTGAACCCTTCTTTCTGACACATAAATCACCTGTGACTGGTAATACTGACATAGCAGGGAGAACTGGTGCAGCTTCGGATTCAACAGTAAGAATCATGAGGTTAATTGTATAATTACCTAATCCATATACTTCATTTTCTAGATCAGTTCCTATTCTAATGGGAAGTCCCTTCTTGTCGGGATAACAGGCGTTAAGCAGAACTAAGTTCAGGTTTCCCCAAACCCAATTTCCTTCGAAAACAGCAATATCAGGATCTAAAGAATTAATTATTCCAAACCATGCTCCACATGAGCCATTGTGAGTGAACGGGTATGGGAAAAGAGGCAGAACTCCCTTGTATTTCTGATAGGGAGGGAGTCGGCCACATATCCAACAGTTTGTAGCATTATTAGTCTGATGGGAGTGATGTAACATACTAATGAATGTGTTGTTGCGCAGCGCAAGTCTGTAAGATAGCTCGTGAGGGGGTAACTCACTAAAAGAATGTTCGGCAGTGACATTGTAAGCAGATTGTTCACGCTTGAAGATAGGGTAATATATAGACAGCAATATACTGGCCGTAATAATCAAAAGGCTTAGAAAAAACATAACCAATAATGTCACTATACAGTGACTACGAAGTGATTTACAATATGCACGTTTCTTGAATTGTCTCTCTCTCTCTCTATCTCGGTCTAGGGGATACATGTCAGAAACTAATTTAACCGATTCACCTAGGGGAGGACTTAAACAATTAAACTGTCTGACTTGCTAGACCGTAATTTCGTTTTATACTCCTCTTGGGGAGTTTTCTCTCTCTTGGGAACTTTAAAGTCTGTAGAATCAAGGCAGTCCTTTGAGGGGGTGGAAGAGTCAGTTTCTGGCAACAGTTCATTACATTTCTTAATATGACTCGTGTGGATCCACCCCTTTCGGCCTTCCACTTTGATTGCCGTCCTTGTGGTCAGAAGGACGATCTTCGTCTCCTTCCAGCGGGGCTCCAGCGGACTTCTCCTATCGAAATTGCGGATCAGCACAGTATCACCTGGACGGACCTCGTGTGGCTTTACATCAGTGTTGTCGGGAAAGGCTGCGGCAACCTGTGAACGACATGATTGAAGTGCAGACATCAAGGAGGCAAGGTAATCTGTCAGCATATTACAATCAACATCGGTTATTTTCTTAGGCATGGGCGTCCCCCACATATTTGGTGGTCGGCCAAAGACCACCTCATACGGGGATAGTCCTGATCTCGAATGGGGGACCATTCTCATATAGAACAGTGCAACTGGCAGGGCGACTATCCAGTCGACCCCTTTCTCTTTACATATTTTCGTAAGGCGTGTTTTCAGTGTCTGGTTGTGTCTCTCTACCAGGCCAGCTGCCTCGGGATGTCGGACGCAATGGAATTTCCACTGGTATCCTAACAGAAGTGAAACCTGCTTCATGAGTTCGGATGAGAATGGCTGTCCGTTATCTGAGTACACGATACGAGGCAAGCCGTACCGTGGGAAAAATTCACGAACCAGCTGCTTGGCAGTGGTCGGGGCCGTGTAATCTGGGACTGGATATGCTTCGGTCCAACGGGAAAGTGCACAAACAACTACGAGGACATACTTGAATCCTCGACAACGGTCCATCTGGATATAATCCATCTGGAGGACTTCAAAAGGGTGATCGGGAGGATGAAATCCACCTTGCTCTACAGGGACGCTTTTACCTGGATTGAACTGACAACAGATCATGCAAGTACGCACTTTCTGTTTTGCGGCTGCTCGTAAATGTTTGTTGTACCAGAGATTCTGTAAACTGTCTAACATAGCTTTTTCTCCTAGGTGTGCAGGACTATGTGCTGTATTTATTATGACTTGAACCATAGAATCAGGGAGAAACCATGTAGATTTTCCCTTCGTCATCCATCCCTGATCTGTCTGGATCCCTCCTAGTTCAGTCCATTTCTTGATTTCATCTGGAGTAGCATGTGTCTGAATATCGATTACATCTAGTGTGGGATCCCTAACGGTCATACAATGTGTCGGCACTATGATCTTTGTTACATCAGTTGTCTGAGTGTGAGTCAATGCTGTATGTTTTGCTGTTTGATCTGCCAGGTCGTTACCCTGGGAAATGGAGTCTGTAACTTTAGTATGTGCTTTACACTTCATGATGGATATGCCTGAAGGCAAATGTATTGCTTCTAACAGTGCTTGAATAAGGGGACCGTGTTGAATCTTGGCACCGTGAGAGGTCAAGAAACCTCGTTCTTGCCATAACACTCCGAAGTCGTGTACGACTCCGAAAGCATAACGTGAATCTGTGTATATGTTGACATTTCTGTTCTTGGCTAGTATACAGGCTCGGGTCAGAGCGATAAGCTCTGCTGCTTGAGCGGACAGTGTATCAATACGATGTGTTTCTTTGACTTCAGTTTCAGTGGTCACTGCATATGCGGCTACTAATTCTCCTGTGCTTGTTCTCATACATGAACCGTCCACGTAAAGTGTCAGGTCCGAATTAGTCAATGGAACATCTGTTAGGTCTCGTCGGGGCTTTGTTACTGCGTTAATGATCTCTATACAATCATGCTGGGCTGAATCTGTCATAATTGAAGGTAACAATGTTGCAGGATTTAGAATGTTACAGCGTCTGATTTCTATGTGTGGCTGGAATAACGTTAATTCATAACCTGTCAGTCGTGCTATAGTCAGGTGTTGAGTCTGTGTTCGGTTTAGAAGGACCTCTACAGAATGTGGAACTTGTACTGTCAATGGATGTCCTAATACTATTGAGTCGCTCTGTCTGATTGCTAGGGCTGTCGCTGCAACTGATTTTAAGCACGCAGGGAGTGCCTGGGCTACTGAATCCAATGTACTTGAAAAATAAGCACAAGGCTTATGTGAACCTGCTTGATCTTGAGTGAGGACAGACAATGCTGTACCATCACGTTCTGTAACAAAAAGTGTAAAAGGTTTGCTGTAACATGGTGTTGCTAAAACTGGTGCTTGACATAAAGCTTTCTTTAATTCCTCAAAGGCCTGTGTATGTTCCTGAGTCCAAGGGAGGGCAGTCGAAGTCGCTGCCTCCTGTGTTGTCAACTGAATGAGTGGTTTAGCTAGAAATGCATATTGAGGAATCCATTGTCTGCAGTACGAGGTGAGGCCTATAAAGGCCCGCACTTCCTTTTGTGTCTGGGGTTGTGGCATGTGTACAATTAACTGGATGCGATCAGGAGTGAGCTGTCTCCCCACTTTGGACAGCAAGTGACCCAAGTACACAACTTGCTGAACACAGAATTGTAGCTTAGAAGGGGACACCTTGTGTCCCTTGTCGGCCAGAAAATGTAAAACTGTCAGTGATGCTTGTTCACATTCGGGTTCACTTCGTGCGGTGATCAGCAGATCATCGACGTACTGTAGTAAGGCAGTGTTAACTGGCATTTGGATACAATCAAGTTGTCTTTTCAGTGCTTGGCTATAGATGCTGGGGCTTTCTGTGAATCCTTGAGGTGCGCGTGAAAATTTGAAACTTCGTCCATTTAAACTGAATCCGAAGAGGTATTGGCTCTCTGGATCAATGGGGACACTGAAGAAGGCGTTCTTGAGGTCAATTACAGTAAAGAACGTCGCTTCTGAATCAATAGCAGTCAATAAGGATGAGATGTCGGGAACCACAGGATACTGTGGGACAATACATTTATTGAGTTCTCGTAAATCAATCACCAGCCGATATACTGGCGGTGCATTGGGATCAGTACGTTTAAGAATCGAAATGATAGGGGAATTACAGATATTGGAGTCGGTTTCTACGACCACTCCTTTGGCAATGAGCTCTTCAATGATTTCCAGTAAAGCCACTACAGCATCGGGTGGTAACTTGTATTGTCTGATTCGTGGTAAAACAATTCCTGATTTGAGTGTGACACGGTATGGTGTAATGTGCATACAACCTACATCGGTTGGGCCTTGTGCCCACAGGTGTTTCGGTACATTTTTCAATCTGACATCTAACTCTCGTAATACATAGTGACCCTTAAAGTCACGTAGGAAAAGTCTAACTCCTTCCGGAGAACAACATATCACTGCTCCTAGAGCCTTCAACGTTTTGATACCTAGCAAGTTTTCTGGACATGATCTCGTGAGTAACAGGTCTGTAACGCGTGATAATGGACCTACTGCTAGGGGGACTGGTTTCGATACTTCATTTACAATAGGCTGTCCTGAAAAACCAAGGGAAACATTCTGTGAGCCCGAGAGGGGTGCCCCTGGGACTTCATTATGGCTGATTGTTGTACGGCTTGCCCCTGTGTCAATTAAAAACTTTCTGTCTTTTCCTAATACTTGACTGTGTACATAAGGACCCTCTTGATCTACAGGAATCTCAATAAGAGGCAAGCCAACCTCCCTCTCTAGGCTGTTTCATGTGTATCGCTGATAATCGGGATAATCAGATTGGGCATACTGGTTCATCTGTCGTGAAACCTGTTGCGTCGCGGCAATGGGCTGCGGCTGCGGCTGTGATACTGCTGCAGTCTGTGCTGTATGTGGTGGAGCATGCATAGGCTGTGAATTCTGTGAAGTCTGTTGCTGGACTTGGTCTTGTCTAGGCGGATGCGGTCTTTCTTTAGTTTTACCTGTTGCTATATTGTGTTTCAGAACCGGACATTCATGTACGTAGTGACCTGGCTGTTTGCAATAGTTGCATGTCCCTTTAACGGGAGCTGCTGCATTACCTGTCTGGGTCGTACCCTTCCTCTGACCGTCGGCTGGAACCGACTGTGCCAATAACATTTTCATTTTCGTGTCTTTCATACGTCTCTGTTCGTGATCCTGTTCTTCTCTAATTCTGTTCTGGTGGTATTGTAACATTTGTAACATCTGGGATGGCGTATTTGCTTGCCATGTACTTTCAACTTTATATACACGGTTCTTAACTTGTGTCAGGGAGTTCTCGACTAGTTTTGTTACAAAAAGATGTGGATATGACTCGCTACCTGGTTTCAGGCCACTATTAATAATGAAACATTTCTCGAATCTTGAATAGAAGTCACTAGTATCTTCATCGTGTTTCTGTTTACAGGCTGAGATTGCGTCCCAGTCTTCCTTTTTAGTTATCAATAATCTTGGCAAGACCTGTACTATTAAACCTGGTAACGCTTTAGCTTTATCCCCAAGGCCTAGCCCTGGGGTACGACCTTTTTCCTCGTCTTCTATTTCAGTCCATATAATCTTTTTATCTCCCACCTCCCATTCCTTTTCCTTGAGTTTCTCGTAAATGCCGGTGGGCAGTAGTACTTTTAACAATTTCATAATATCCGTATACGTGTAATCTCCCATGAGTAACATGTCTTTAAGTTCTCGGTGAAAACCTGCAGGGTCTTTATCGTGACAGGGTACTAGTTTCTTCATTTCTAACAATTCTAACTTTGTTAAAGGTGTGTACACAAACACACGTTCCAAGGCGTTATTGGCATTCCTAACTGGGTGTACTTCTCGTAAAGGATTCTGCCTGTCAAAATGAAACATTTTTCTTTCTGGGGGCGGAGCTGAAACATATTGTGGGCCTAAGAAAGCGTTATATTTACGTCGTTGTTCTAGAATTATTTGAATTAATCTGGTACTTAGGCCTCTCCATCTATTCATAAGTAGCGCCTCTAAAGTATCCGGTAAGGGACCTGGATCAGAATGTTGTTGTCTGTATAACGTGATGAGATGCTGAATCATGTATACACCGGCTAATTTCTGCTCGTCTGGGGAAAGGTTCAGAAATGTCTGTGCTACTGTATCATCATTGTATGTGTTAGAATTGTCAGCCCATAGTACTGCTGACCGGGCTAGTTCTTGTTCATCCATAGAATTGAGTACATGGTACCCCATTTGTTCTTGAAGAATTTTATCGGTGCCTTGAAACAGATATTCAGGAGAACTCGGTTTTGATATGCCAGAGAGAAAAACTCTCTTGCTTTCTGGGCGAATGCCTTTCCTAAGGTAATTTCCCTTACCTACATACGCTATCATTTCTTTAGTCGTGTCTGGTTCTTCAGGTCCGTCCTCCTCGGGGGAGTCATTCCTGTCCCTTTCTTTTTCTTGTTCTTTTTCGTGTATTTCTATTACTGCTTTTCTGATTTTCTTGTACATGCTTGCTATACAACTCAGTTTATCATGTTTTCCCTCGGCTATATTTTGACCCCACTTGTTTAGTGCTTCCATCTCTTCCTGGTCTACTCCAGGCCTGTCTCGTTCTCTTATTAAGCAATTTATAAAGAAACGTAATATACAACCTTGAGTGTCAACTTTCTGGTGAGCCAGGGCCTCTTTAATACTTTCAGGATTTTCCCCAGTCTGGACAAAATGATATATTCTATCGAGGTGTTCAGTCATTCCTGGAAATAATACTAGGTAATCTGCAACTTTTCGTAAGCGTAGCGATGCTAACAGCATTCTATCGTCTTTACCGGGTACTGGATCATATCTGCAAATTGGAAGGGGATCTTTAAGCATGTCGAAACGTGGAGTTTGGGGTGTACGTTGCCTCATTATGTCCCTTAGGTTCAATCTATGTGTTGGCGGCGGAGTCTGGAGACCTCCTGTCGCACCTCCTGAGGCGGCGACTTGAAGATTGTGTGTCTGTGAAGTCGGTATCTGTACCTGAACTTGACTCCTACCAGGATCGGGCGCAAACGGATTTAGAATATTAATCTTAGATGTGGGGAGTGGTGGAGGTGGAGGAACAGGTGGAGCAGACTGTCGAACGGGTGAACTTTGTTGCGGTGATGACTGGACATTGTCTTGGAGTAGGTTGCCACTTCCGTCACCGTCAGTAGGCGGTACGTGGGCACGTGGATTGGTGTAAGCGGGAGCTACATCGTCTAGATAGGAAGCGAGAAATATGTCTTTGGTGGTTCTGTGATTTGCTTTAGTTGGAACCAATGGTGGCGGCAGATCTTTCGGTATTTCTGAAGTGGCTTTAGGCAGACCCTCGGCCACAAAATACATGCCATTTGCAAGAGTGTTTCGCATGCGATCTACTTGTTCTGCTTTTACTCGGATCCCTTCATTAACTAATTCGTTTTCTCGGACTTTATCCGACTCTTCTCTATGTCTGTCTTCTTTTCAGAGTGCTTTTTCGGCACGTTTATGCGATTCTTTTCGCCAAAATTCTATGGCGTCTTTCTGAGATTGTCTGGCTTTCTTTTTCCATAGCGCTTCTTCTACCTTCATGATGCACTCGGCATCCCATGTTCCTGTAACGGGCCATCTGTGTCTCTCGTCTAGGTGCTTGGTATAATCGGCCCATAAATCTAGGTACAGTATGGCATCTAAGCCATGCTTATGGTACATAAAATTTCCGGGAGTGTCCCTAGGTGGGATAGGAATCTCTTCCTCTAGTATCCCTTTCCTAGTTCCAATCTGTCTTAATTTATTGAAAAACGGCATCTTGTTACTTGGTACTGGATACTCAACACTTGTTACTTACTCTGAACACAGCTAGTTACACAAAAACACAGTAATGTACATCAAACAATCACTCATACCACGACATTAATTACATGAAAACATTTTTGAGCACATATGACTACCCATGATACTAGATGTACTGCTAAACAGCACAGATACACTGTTGGAGAACAGTGCAAGAACTTAAATAACTGATGTACTGCTAAACAGCACAGATACACTGTCTAAAACAGTGCAGACCGCGTTTGTGTACCCAAACCCGTCTTTACCGGATACATAATTAATGCACCCGTCTAGATACGTCCCAGCAATGGTACTCACCGGGAAGCACGGAACAGAAGGCCTCGGAAAACTCGACTGGACTGGACCGGACTCGGCTCGACTCGACACGTGGATACTTCGGAAACGGGTGGGCCTCTTGACACCTCGGACCTTGCTTCTTTCGGCTAGGCTCTGGTCGGGATCCTCCGCACTCCTCACCGCCTCGTCTGGGTGCTGATCGCAGTCTCCGTCACCTCCGTGGGCCAGAGGGAGATACAGGAAATCCTGCAGGTACGCGTAATTGTCCGTCTTGACTTATGGCAGGGGGCAAAGGTTGCAACGCACCAACCGGCGCGTGAGGTGGGGGAGGGGTCCCTATTCGGGCGCCAAAATAATGTGGTAAATATTTGATTTACCGTCCTAATTTCTATGCAGGTAAGTACTTAAACAAAAATAACTCAATCGGAAAGAAAGACGCAGAGTCCGTGGTGTTAGAGTTCTTAGGGGTTTTATTCCTTAAAAAGGAATGGTTCTAGAACCGGATATCGGATTCCTGACACCACTGGGGTTCAGGAAGGGATAGAGCATACTTTATTGACAAGACATAACTTTTATACTTAAATCATACAATAGATACCAATACAGGAGGCGTAACAGCTGAGTGAGACAAGATAAAAGCATACACGTGTTAGCAATACGTAATCAAAAAGGCGTGAACTAGGCGTGTGTGCTAGAAAACGTCACATAGAAGTGTCACGAGTAGGTGGGTACATAGCAGAATCTTGCAATGTCAGCAGAAATCTGAGATCTGGATGCGCGCGCAGCTGCATGACGTGCGATTGACGTGGAGCTGGAGGGTGCAGGGGACTTGACATTTACACTAGCGGAAAGAGACAGAAGTCTGGCATGTCAGATCAACTCGTACCTATATCATATCTGATATCTGATGTTTGGGAACCATATTATCTAGAGGGAAAGGTCTCTTGGGCAGAGGCTATTTCATACTGACTGTGAGTGCGTGCATAAGCGTCTACGTGTCTGCATGAGATGCGGGGGGCATGGGCCTACCATGGTAACAGGAGCTATGAATTACTTGCACGGAGACAGTAAGGCCGGGCCCTTTGCTCTGCAGCTGGAAAGATGTTTACTTGAACTAGTAGGCAGGAATGTATCTCTGAGGAGCGGAACAGATAATTCGAAGGTTGAATACAGTCTTGGCAGGCAGCAGGCTGGGCTAAGCGTCGTTAGCCGCACAGGGAGTAAGGCAGGGGTCACAGGTACAGAGGCAGCTCAGGCTGAGGCGTTCAGAGTCAGAAGGCAGGAAAAGGCTTGATGGCAGAATTCGGGGCCTACTTCGCCAGAGCTGGAAAACGTGTAAAGTACACTACATAAAGACGTTGGCACGGCATACTTAGGAACGGAATATTCAATCCATTCAAGGTGGATCTGAAAGAGGACATGTTAACGTTGGACGCAAATGTATTTGCGTCTTCATAGCTGGCACAGGAGGGAAGTTACATGCACTTTAAGCTTGTACATGGAGACGGTGGGGTACACGTTAGGGAACATTTCTTGACCATAAAATTTATATTTCCTCAGTTGTCCAGCAGGGTGGTGGTGTTGCTGTCGTTATTCTTTTCCAGGTGGAAGTTGAGGTTCCCTAGGAGAATGTAGTCCTCGGAGAGGAGGGCGTGTGGGCTGATAGTCAGTGATCTCTTCGCTAAATTGTGTGCGGGGTTCTGGTGGTCTGTAGATGAGGGTGCCTCTTAGTGTGGTCTTGGGGTCGGTGTGTATCTGGAAGTGGAGGTGTTCGGCGGCGGTGAAGGTGTTGTTGAAGCTGGTTGTGAGGCGGATGGTGTTCTTGTGGACGATGGCGATGCCTCCTGTTCGGTTGATGTGGTCCTTTCGGATGATCTTGTAGCTGTCCGGGATGGCTATGGCGATGTCGGGCGCTGATGCCGTATTCATCCAGGTTTCTGTGAGAAAGGCGACGTCCGGCTTTGTGGTGTCTAGTAGGTTCCATAGTTCAATGGCGTGTCTGTGGACCGAGCGGGTGTTGAGCAGGATGCATTTCAAGTGGTTATTGCCGGAGTTCTGTTTGGCGTTAGTGGGCGTAGTGTAGGTCTTGATGCAGCAGAATTTGCAGCATTGACAGGTGAAGGGTCCATGGGTGCGTCCTGGGGCGGCTTGGTGGCAGTTGGGGAGTCGGCCGGTGTTGAGTGCAGAGAGGGTTGCGGCGTCATAAGTTAGGCGGGTGGAGTTGGTTGGGCGGGGGTCTGGCGCTGGGCGCGGTCCAGGCGCGGACAGGCGTAGACGGGCTTACCTTTGGCGCACCTTCGGCGCACATTGGGCGCGACCGCTGCGCGTGATCGCTGCGCTTAAGTGCATCTGTCATAAATGGATCGTGGATGGGGCGAAGCGAGGGAGACATGCATACGGCTGTGGCACTGTCTTACTCATACAGGTCTGGTACTGCCCTGTTCATACAGTTCTGGTCCTGCCCTGTTCATACAGTTCTGGCACTGCCCGGCTCTCACCATTCTTGCACTGTCCTTCTCATATGGTTCTGGCACTGCCCTGCTCTCACAGTTCTTGAACTGTCCTGCTTGTACAGTTCTTGCACTGTCCTGCTTGCATAGTACCCTGCTCTAATAGTTCTGGCAATTCCCTTCTCTAACAGTTCTGGCACTGCCCTCCTGGTTCAGTTCTGGCACTTTTTTTTACCCTCATACCACCATAGTTTGCAATGTTTAGTCAGCCAGCCGACCTGTAATGCCCTAAGCTGTTTGCAATATCTTAATAGTTCTGCGTACCAGCCCACCCAGTTTCCTGGTTGCTAGTTCCACGCAGGTGTAATCAAAGGACTCAAAAAACTTTTCTTTCTTTCTTTTTTTAGGATCTGATGGTACCATTCCAATTTAGCAAATCGTCCCATATCTCAGAGTGTGCAATGTTTTGAAGTCCTATGTCCATTTTGCATATACATTTTACCACCTGGAGCCATTCCATCCCCAATGGCGGTACAGTGTCCGTCCATTTCTTACATATTTCTCTCCTGGCGAGAAGAATCAAGTAAAACAGTAGGGCCTGCCTATTCTTTGATAAAGGTGTGACCGGGTTCTCCTCCACCCCCATCTTTATCAAAATTAAACTAATTTCTATATTGGAACAGAGAATTTCATTGATTACTTTCTCCACAGACGTCCAATAAACCTGCAGTGAGGGGCATTCAAAGAACATATGCCAATCGTACGCACTCAACATTCCACATCTATGGCATCTTGGGGCTACTGCTGTTACGAATTTAGTCAGTTTCCTCGGTGTCCAATAGAATCTATTCACTGTGAAGAGATGGTTCCTTTTCAAATTTGCTGGAGTAATCACCTTGTACAGCATCTTAAAAGAAAGTTGACACATTTCTGGCACTGTCCTGCAGTTCTGGCACTGTCCTACACATACAGTTCTGGCATTGCCCTGCTTGTTCAGTTCTGGCACTGTCCTACTCATATAGTTATGGTACTTCCCTGCTCGTATAGTTCTAGCACTGTCCTGCTCATACAGTTCTGACACTGCGTACAGCTGTGGCATCATCTTACACATATAGTTTTGGCACTGTCCTGCTCGCACAGTGCCCTGCTCTACTAGTTCTTGTAATCCCCTGCTCGTACAGTGCTGGCACATTCCTACTTGTACAGTGCCCTGCTTGCACAGGTATGGCTGTGTCGTGCTCGCACAGTCTGGCAGTGTCCTGCTTGTACAGGTCTGGCACTGCTATGCTCGTACAGTGCTGGCACATTCCTACTTTTACAGTGCCCTGCTCGGCACAGTTCTGGCAGTGTCCTGCTCTCACAGTTCTGACAGTGTCCTGCTCGCACACTGTCCTTCCCATACAGTTCTGGCACAGCTTTGTTCATACAGTTCTGGCACTGCCCTCCTTGTCTGTAGATGAGGGTGCCTCTTAGTGTGGTCTTGGGGTCGGTGTGTATCTGGAAGTGGAGGTGTTCGGCGGCGGTGAAGGTGTTGTTGAAGCTGGTTGTGAGGCGGATGGTGTTCTTGTGGACGATGGCGATGCCTCCTGTTCGGTTGATGTGGTCCTTTCGGATGATCTTGTAGCTGTCCGGGATGGCTATGGCGATGTCGGGCGCTGATGCCGTATTCATCCAGGTTTCTGTGAGAAAGGCGACGTCCGGCTTTGTGGTGTCTAGTAGGTTCCATAGTTCAATGGCGTGTCTGTGGACCGAGCGGGTGTTGAGCAGGATGCATTTCAAGTGGTTATTGCCGGAGTTCTGTTTGGCGTTAGTGGGCGTAGTGTAGGTCTTGATGCAGCAGAATTTGCAGCATTGACAGGTGAAGGGTCCATGGGTGCGTCCTGGGGCGGCTTGGTGGCAGTTGGGGAGTCGGCCGGTGTTGAGTGCAGAGAGGGTTGCGGCGTCATAAGTTAGGCGGGTGGAGTTGGTTGGGCGGGGGTCTGGCGCTGGGCGCGGTCCAGGCGCGGACAGGCGTAGACGGGCTTACCTTTGGCGCACCTTCGGCGCACATTGGGCGCGACCGCTGCGCGTGATCGCTGCGCTTAAGTGCATCTGTCATAAATGGATCGTGGATGGGGCGAAGCGAGGGAGACATGCATACGGCTGTGGCACTGTCTTACTCATACAGGTCTGGTACTGCCCTGTTCATACAGTTCTGGTCCTGCCCTGTTCATACAGTTCTGGCACTGCCCGGCTCTCACCATTCTTGCACTGTCCTTCTCATATGGTTCTGGCACTGCCCTGCTCTCACAGTTCTTGAACTGTCCTGCTTGTACAGTTCTTGCACTGTCCTGCTTGCATAGTACCCTGCTCTAATAGTTCTGGCAATTCCCTTCTCTAACAGTTCTGGCACTGCCCTCCTGGTTCAGTTCTGGCACTTTTTTTTACCCTCATACCACCATAGTTTGCAATGTTTAGTCAGCCAGCCGACCTGTAATGCCCTAAGCTGTTTGCAATATCTTAATAGTTCTGCGTACCAGCCCACCCAGTTTCCTGGTTGCTAGTTCCACGCAGGTGTAATCAAAGGACTCAAAAAACTTTTCTTTCTTTCTTTTTTTAGGATCTGATGGTACCATTCCAATTTAGCAAATCGTCCCATATCTCAGAGTGTGCAATGTTTTGAAGTCCTATGTCCATTTTGCATATACATTTTACCACCTGGAGCCATTCCATCCCCAATGGCGGTACAGTGTCCGTCCATTTCTTACATATTTCTCTCCTGGCGAGAAGAATCAAGTAAAACAGTAGGGCCTGCCTATTCTTTGATAAAGGTGTGACCGGGTTCTCCTCCACCCCCATCTTTATCAAAATTAAACTAATTTCTATATTGGAACAGAGAATTTCATTGATTACTTTCTCCACAGACGTCCAATAAACCTGCAGTGAGGGGCATTCAAAGAACATATGCCAATCGTACGCACTCAACATTCCACATCTATGGCATCTTGGGGCTACTGCTGTTACAAATTTAGTCAGTTTCCTCGGTGTCCAATAGAATCTATTCACTGTGAAGAGATGGTTCCTTTTCAAATTTGCTGGAGTAATCACCTTGTACAGCATCTTAAAAGAAAGTTGACACATTTCTGGCACTGTCCTGCAGTTCTGGCACTGTCCTACACATACAGTTCTGGCATTGCCCTGCTTGTTCAGTTCTGGCACTGTCCTACTCATATAGTTATGGTACTTCCCTGCTCGTATAGTTCTAGCACTGTCCTGCTCATACAGTTCTGACACTGCGTACAGCTGTGGCATCATCTTACACATATAGTTTTGGCACTGTCCTGCCCGCACAGTGCCCTGCTCTACTAGTTCTTGTAATCCCCTGCTCGTACAGTGCTGGCACATTCCTACTTGTACAGTGCCCTGCTTTCACAGGTATGGCTGTGTCGTGCTCGCACAGTCTGGCAGTGTCCTGCTTGTACAGGTCTGGCACTGCTATGCTCGTACAGTGCTGGCACATTCCTACTTTTACAGTGCCCTGCTCGGCACAGTTCTGGCAGTGTCCTGCTCTCACAGTTCTGACAGTGTCCTGCTCGCACACTGTCCTTCCCATACAGTTCTGGCACAGCTTTGTTCATACAGTTCTGGCACTGCCCTCCTTGTACCGTTCTGGCACTGCCCTGATCATTTAGTTCTGGCACGGTCCTGCTCATATAGTTCTGGAACAGCTCTGCTCATACAGTTCTGGCACTGCCCTCCTCGTAAAGTTCTGGCACTCTCCTGCTCAATCAGTTTTGGCACTGTCCTGCTCCTACAGTTCTGGCATTGCCTTGCTCGTACAGTTCTGGAACTGCCCTCTTTGTACAGTTCTAGCACTTCCCTGCTCGTACAGTTCTGGCACTGCCCTGCTTGTACATTTCAGGCACTGCACTCCTCATACAGTTCTGGCACTGCACTGATCAATCAGTTCTGGCACTGTTCTTCTCATACAGTTCAGGCACAGCTCTGATCATTCAGTTCTGGCACTGTCCTGCTCGTACAGTTCTGGCATTGCCCTGCTCATACAGTTCTGGCACTGCCCTCCTCGTACAGTTCTGGCACTGCCCTGAACATTCAGTTCTGGCACTGCCCTGAACATTCAGTTCTGGCACTGTCCTGCTCGTACAGTTCTGGCACAGCTCTGCTCGCACAGTTCTGGCACTGTCCTGCTCATACAGTAACTTCTGGCACAGCTCTGCTCGTACAGTTCTGGCACAGCTCTGCTGGTACAGTTCTGGCACAGCTCTGCTGGTACAGTTCTGGCACAGCTCTGCTCGTACAGTTCTGGCACAGCTCTGCTCGTACAGTTCTGGCACAGCTCTGCTCGTACAGTTCTGGCACAGCTCTGCTCGTACAGTTCTGGCAGAGCTCTGCTCGTACAGTTCTGGCACTGCCCTTCTCGTACTGTTCTGGCACTGCTCTCCTTGTACAGTTCTGGCACTGCCCTGCTCGTACAGTTCTGGCACAGCTCTGCTTGTACAGTTCTGTCACTGCCCTCCTTGCATATTTCTGGCACTGCCCTGATCATTCAGTTCTGGCGCTGCCCTGCTCGTACAATTCTGGCACTGTCCGGCGCGTACAGTTTTGTGAGAGAGGTGCAGGACCAATGAGGCGACTATGGGATCACAGGGGCTCAGTGGGTGCTGGCAGCATTACAATATATTGATATCTGAGCATCTGTGCTGATAGCTCTAGCGTGCAAAACGTGTTCAGAGCCTCATTAAGTTGGTCCCATCCTCGGCCCGGGGCGTGGCTAACCGCCTAAGATGGTGGGCATGGCTTAGTGAGGCTCCGGACCCCGGGGTGAATACTCCTGTAACATCTCCAGGCAGAGTGCTGCAGGAGCTTCTACTCGCAGCACTACTGTCTTTGTACACCTGGGGACAAAGCCGGTTTGTTTTTTCCCGTCCAAAATGTCGACACCACCGTGAAAAACACTGAGGGTGGACTCTGCGGATGCTGCAGCCTAGCCCCAGTGAAACCATTAGCGCTGATGGAACGCACACCCTGACTGCTCCCAGAATCATTGTCTGCCTCCTACCTGCATCGGACCTTGCGATTGACTTCACCTGGTTGCTGGTGCCTGGCTGGGCCCTGTGTGGCAGTGCAACGGGGTGTGGACTTAGTCGCACTCTAGGGCAGGCACACTGAGGCCTACAGGAACAATCACAGATGACCCCCGGTGAGTGTGGGTGCTCGGCGCTGGTGGCTGGCCCCGGACAGTGACCACTCTCTTTATTGGGGGAACGCAGCACACGGAATAGCCAGGCATCTCGCCCTTGACAGACCTGATCCCCGCCTGGCCTGCTGAGTGGGTGGAGTCGCTCAAATAACCACTCCACGCATGTCTTAGCGTAAAAGGCCATTTATTAGGACAGGGTGATTGTGCCCGTCATGGACTCCCCACCCCTCCCAAGTTCTGCAAACACTCTCCCCATGTCAACCCGTCCTAAACTGGCACGCTGCATAACTTATAGCAAAACCGTAACACTGCCACTACCCCACTCCTGAAAATTTGTAGAGCGGACAAACTAGCTGATCCCTACGGCACCGGGGACAGGAAGAGGAAAGACTTCCTCCCCTGTCCCCTTTTGTACCCTCCCTAGATATCCACCGCCCAGCCTATCCCGACATACCTGCCCTGGTATCACTCGAATTCCCCAGGGGAAGACTGGTCTGTCGACCTCACTTCCCCTGGGGGGCGCGTCGCGCAAATAACCACTCTACGTATGTCTTAGTGTAAAAGGCCATTTATTAGGACAGGTATGACAACCAAGTTTCAACATAACATCAATAACAGTTAACAATCCCCCCAATATCATGACCTCCAAACATCATCCATTCACATACTCCACTACTCACTCCAATTCACACCACAACCTCTTCACGCATACCATTCACTTTCCCCTTTCACCTTCATCCTCCTCCAGCATCACCTGTCATCTCACCTCCATTTACCACAGCACCCATCCTGCACCCGTAACGCCCTCCCCGGAAGGGTGATTCTGCCCGTCATGGACTCCCCACCCTTCCCAAGTTCTGCCACCCAGGGAACCCCCGGAGGGCGGTTACCTGCCCCACCACACGTGCACCTTTCACACTCAATCTCTCCTACACCAGATAGACTCATTCCACAACAAGCTGATGGTATCCCGCATCTCCATTAAATAGTAAGCGTTTCCCATGTGCGAAAGGTGCACACCGTCATCGCGGAAAAGAAGGGGCTCCTCTAGTCGAAGCCAAACATGTGCCAGAACTTTTATTCCATGAGCATCACAAAAGAGTCTCATCGCCCTATTCGATTTCCTCCTTGCCCTCTCAATGGCAGCAGGTTTAAGTGCCCCCCTCCAGATCCTTTGTGGCACAAACTCTGTCCGAACAATACAGGCGCCAGCCAGATTGCTCCTCATTGCTTCCAGATCCCTCTGCATCAGATGTAACAAGGACACTCCCGACAGTTTTACTAAGTCATTTTCTCCCAGGTGTGTTACCAGCATGTCCAGGCAACCCAATTGCGAGACCTTCTTCGTTAGCCAGGGCAACAAGTCGCCCCAACGCATCCCGCTCTTACCCCATCAATGGACTTCGTGATGAATGCTCCGCAGGCCCAGGCTACGACCGTACACCTGCCTGTCCGCATATTTCGATGCCCAATGTACAAAGGAGTGTCCAACAATCCAGGTAACCGTCTTGGCCCCTGGCCCCCGAACGCAACCTACGGAGAGAAAGAGATTAACACCACAGCAAAACAGACCTGTAACACCACCGCAGCAGCGGGTCCTCCAGCGCCCAATTCTCCGAATCTCCTCCCAGGACCAACCCAACCCAGCCGCCGCCGTGGCCGCACCAATACGAAATGAATGAGTGCCAAAACGCGCTGGGTCCTTGCCAACCCTCCGCAAAGCCATATGCAAACACCGCCAACAACTGAAAGGACCTCAAGCGTTTAAAGACGCATGCACAAAAATCTCTCCACCCGACCTCTGCACTCGTCCCAAAAAAGGCCGTCCACTCACGCACTGGGCACACACCCGCACACCCGCTCTCCTTCAGCCACACCCATTTGCCTCGACCTACCTGGTCCGTCTTTGAACGACCCAACCATATACCCAGCCGGGCCCCCGTCCAACCTCACGTCCCCAAACACATGCCCCGGTGCACCACGCACTCCCAACAACTCTGACACCCGAAATGCCCCGAAGAACATCCATACCATCCACAATCTGAACAACGCCACCTCCCCATCGTCATAACAGCAGTGGGGCAATTCCCCCGACACTCTCGACAACAGCTCAAAAGTAATCGCCTCACGCGGCAACTCCACCCCCCCCCCTTCCAACCTCATGCGACCCCCAACCTTTCAACATTCGACTCAACAAATCCGCCCTAGCCGGATCAAACCCCAAGTAAACCATGCTGTAAAAGGAGATGCCAGCCAGTTTGCCAGCTATCGTAGTCTGTGACAACCCCTTATCCATGCACTCCAAAACAAAACACACCACTCCCCGTGCACAGTCACTCTGTGGCAACCCCCACGCAGCCCTGTTCCAACCCAGAAAGGCCCCAAACTCAGACCATGCCAACCTGTACGCCCGCCTCGTGGATTCGGCTATAGATTTCTCCACCAAACCCACCACTTTTACCCCCCCCCCCCCCCCCCCCCCCCGGGCCCAGATACCCTCCGGCACCTTGGTCTTGAAAGCCTCTGCTCCCGGCGCCAGCCTCCTGAAGCGCTGCCACTGCGAACGAGATAACGCATCCGCAATGTCATTACTCGCCCCAGGCACATGTTGCGCGCGAGAAAGCACATTAAAACGCAAGCAGAGCAGCATGAAACTTCGCAGCAGGCGTAGCACTCGCATATCCTTCGCCTTATGATTGTTCACCAGTTCCACCACCGTCATATTGTCCACATGAAACAAAACCGACCGGTTCCGGAACTCCGGCCCCCACACCACCAACGCCACCAGCAGGGGAAAGAATTCAAGGAAAGCAATGCTCCCACCCTGACGCAGCCAATGAGCCGGCCACTGCTCTGCACACCAACGCCCGTCCCAGAAAACTCCGAAACCGGCCGCACCCGCCGCATCCGAGTAGAGCTGCACCTGCCAAACCATCTTGTCACGTGCGAAATCCAGGGACACACCATTGAATTCTTTGAGGAAAACCAACCAGACACGTTAGTCCGACCGGACTCCCATCGTGACCCTGACCCTGTGGTGAGGGAGCACCACCCCCGACATGGCCATGCCAAGGCGCCTACAGAATGTTCTCCCAGCCCTCACCACCCGGCACGCAAAGGTCAGCAAACCGAGCAAGCGCTGCACCGACCTCAAGTCAATCTTGCGAACACCGATCACCTGCGTCAAAACCTCCTGCATCTCCGCCACCTTCTGCACCGGCAGCCGCGCCTGCCATGCCACCGAATCCAACTCAATACCCAGGAAGGTCAAGCAACAACTAGGCCCCTTTGTCTTCTCTGGTGCCAACGGCCCCCCAAACACCTGCGCCAACAACTGGAACTGCCCCAGAGCCTCACCGCACTCTCCCGTCAGCCCTTTCCCGACGAACAAGAAATCATCCAAGTAGTGCGACACCAGCCTTTGCCCATTCCTCTCCATAAACGCCCACTGCAAAAAGGAACTGAAGGTTTCAAACAGTGCACAAGAGATCGCACAGCTCATCAGCAGCACCATATCCACGAAGATGGCCCCCTCGAATTGCATGCCCAGCAATGAAAAATCCGCCGGGTGAATGGGGAGGAGGCGAAAGGCCGACTTGATATCGCATTTGGCCAACTCTGCCCCCTTTCCGCAAGCCCTCACCAAGGCAACAGCATCATCCACTGACGCATACAACACCCTGGAATCCTCCTCCGCGATGAAGTCATTCACTGAACTCCCTTCAGGCCACGACCGATGGTGAATCAGTCTGAACTCTCCTCACTCCTTTTTGGGAACCACACCCAGGGGATAAATGATAAGGTCTGACATAGGCCACGTGTCAAAGGGGCCAGCAATCCTACCCTCCAAGACCTCCTTTTGCAACTTGCTCGCCACCACCTCTTTGCCGAACGCAGGTTCTCTGCCCAACGCCTCTCCCTGGGACCCTGATAGCCAATCCGAAATCCTTCCACAAACCCCCAATGAATTTTCAACGCTGCCTCTCTATCAGGGTACCTGGAGAGCCATGGACCCATGGCCTACACCTTAACCGGAGTAGGGTCCCTTCGGCCCAGGTTGGCCCCTACCCTTGGTAATCTTCCACTGTTCCGAAGGTGTGGCAAGAGTAAGGCACTGTGTGACCGGGTGACGCCCCCCACACTTGGAGCGCTCGTGCTTAAACTTACATGGGTGTTGCGTGCAGAAACCTTTATTAAAGTTCCAGCAGGCCCCAGTGGTTCCAGGTTTGTACTGCTTTCCAGCAGCCCCTGTCCACGTTCCTTGACTTCCCGCCCCTCCTTACACTCCCTGACCCCCCGCCCCAGACTGGGCGGGACGAGGCTGAAAAAGCCGATACACAATCAGAAGACCACTCGCCGTATGATCAATGTCCCCCCATGGCTTGTCCGGGTTCACACTAATCCTGGCCCTAAACTCCTCATCATAACTCAGCCAGGCAAAGCCCCCAAAATGCAATTGGGCCTTCCTGTCTTTTCCGACAAATGTGACCCGGGTGGCATCGCCAAACCCATGTAAGGCAACTTCTTCCTCAGCTTATCCACTCCATCTTCCTTCCCACCCAGATCCTCCGCAGCGTCTGTCTGCGCGCTGGCCGTCACAACCTGCTTCTTACCATCCTTTGGAAAGGGGCCCGTGTCCCCGAAGGCCCCCACATCCCGCACAGAGCCATCCCCCACTCCCACCGACCGGCAGGCCTTCTTACGCCCCCCCCTAGGACCTTCGTCCCAAGCATCCCACCATGCACCCTCACCTGCCAAAACGCCACGCTCTGTCCTCCTGGCTTCTGACTACTTCTGGCCGCCGAGCCAGCTCCATCTGGTGCCGCCAGTAAGACACCAATCCTGCTTCTTGACCCTCCCCCTCTCACCCAACACTCATCGTCACACACTTCACCATCTTCCAACTCCTCATCCTCGTCCTCATAGTCCTTCAACCGCTGCCACTCTCCGCACCTCACTCACCACTCGTTTCGCACCCTTCCCTCGCACTCCAGGTATAAACTCGCACTCCAGCTTTGCAGTGGCACGATCCCTCATTGGAGGGAAGGCCGCCGCGGACCCCCCTGCTGCTTCGTGCCGGCGTTTTGGAGGCCGTTTTGCGCCCCGCCGGCCCACCCTTGCCTCTGCCAGCACTCACAGCTGGCTTGTTCCCGCCCCCCCCCCCCGAGCCGTGTGTGCTCGGGAGGCCCCAGTGCTGCCAGGTCTCTGTGCCGCCAAAGCAGTCCCTGACCCCTCTACCCAGACCCACTCACCCGCGACCCAGAGGTCGTCCTGCCACGGCCTCTACCTGTTCCCGCCCGCGCAGGTGCCGGGCTCCTTCGCCCCCATGCACCCCACCCGCCTGCGCCTCCCTGGCCGCGCACAAACGCTGCCATGCCTGCTCAGATTCCTCAATTATGGTCGCGAATCCTTTCTTCCTTGGTCATGTGCGCCCACCTGACGTACCACACGTCCTGCCCGGAGGGTTCCTTACCCACATCCGCCTCCCGCTGCGGGGCCGGGTGCCCCCTTTTCGGGTGAGCCCCCCTGCCTGCTGGTACAAAGCCTTGGCCAGGCCCTTCGCCTTGTGGACGGTCGCCCGCACTACCCCTTTCCTGCCGCAAGACAAATCCTCCGGCTGTTCCCCTGATGGGCCACCCTCTGCCTCCGGTTCAGACTCCCCCTCCGACAGCGCAAGCGTGAACTCCTCAACCGCGGACACTTCGGAACCAACATCGTCCTCCCGGCCTCTGGCCTCACTGTCCTCCCTCATGGCCCCATCTACATCCAGGTCCAGCACCTCCCCCTCCGAATCCGAGGGGCTGGGCTGCCAACATGCATAAGTGGTGGCGCGCAGCTTAAATCCGCTGCGCCACTCCCTGCCGACAACTCCAACTCTCCCCCAGCCCCCACCGACACATCCACCAACCGCCCAGGGAGGCTCTTACGCCATCCTACGCGCAGAGGCGCCTCCGACTGCTTCTTGCCCTTGCCTCTCCCTCCTGCGCCTGATCTCGTCGGTGTCGGCTCGTCCATGCAAGCCACCACCACCGCCGCCAAACCCGCTGACGCAGGCCTTGGCCTCCGGGTCATGCCCACCCACGCCTGGTCCAAAACCCCTGGCCGCAAAAGGTCCACTCTGCCAGCCCTCCCCAACACCCGCAGGGCCTCCCACACTGCTTCCGAATCCGGTGTCGCCATGGCCTCCCTGACCCCAAGGTCCTGCGCCCCGTGTAGCCCATACACCTGCTGTGCCCGCGGGATGCGTGTAAAACAGCACCCCACGCACGCCCGCGAGATGCGTGAGGTTTGGCACCCCGCGCGATGCGTGAGACTTAGCAGTTAGGTCCCGCGAGATGCGTGGGAACCGGCAGCCTAGTGCCTCACGCGTAACGCGTATCTAACTCCCAGGAGATAGCGTGCCCTCAGGCAAAGCTCTTAACCCTTCCCACGACGGCAAAGGAAAGAACTCGCTCCCCTCCAAAGGCCACAATGGGGCACCAGCGTCGCCCTACCCTGTGGGACGAACCGACCTGGCTTGTGGAGCTGCGGGCCATTGGCAATGCGAGGAGGTGAGGCTGTGGCTGTGGTGAAGGCATGCTGGGGACACTTGAATTGAGCTGAGGGCTTTCGGAGCGCAGATAGCCACATATTGTATGCCATGTGGGACACTGCAGGTTCTGGACTGCCAGCGCTTTGCCGTGATGCATAAGTGAGGCAATGGGATCCAGGCCCTGCGTTGGGGTTAGTGGCTGCCGGAGTGGCGTGCTACCCTGGGTGCATGGACGCTGCAGCTCGCTCCTGAGCGTGTAACTGTCCTGGGGCAGTTACACATGAGTTGCCACTCAAAGGGGCAGTTACACACCCCTGTGATTGCTGCAGAGATCCTCCTCCAGTGGAACTTGGGGGTAAGACCATGTGCCTCAGCAACACCATGCTGCTTTCCTCCTCTCCCCTGCTGCACGACCTTCATTATGGCTGCGCGATAGGCCTCATTGGTGATCCCCTCTAGGAAGAGGTGATTGAGTCTAATTAACTGCTTGTGAACAATCATTGGCACCCCCACCCACACCCGGACCTGCCTATTGGTTCACCCCTCCCCCCACCCCTCCGCACACTGCTATCCTGCCTAACTGGGAGTGAATGTGGGTACGTGGGCTCAACTTGCATCCCTACTAGACCCGCAGGGCCCCGCAGAGTCCTGTACAGGCCTACAGTACACAACAAAAGGCTCTGTATTTATGCCTGTCTGGGTCCTGCCCCCACCTCAGGCTACAATACATGACAGCAGCTGGCGCTGGCACCTCTGGCTGCATATTCAAAGAGCTGTACTCCCCTCCAAATTTACCTGATGGGCTGCGTGCATGTACTCTGGAGAGCACAACTAATCCACCTGGAACGGAGTAGCAGTACCTTGTTGTTATACCACACTTAGGTACTTCTCCACCGAGCAGAAGGAGTTCTGACACGTGCAATGGGGCGGGTCAAAGGGAAAACCCTGGATACAACCCTTACTGCGAGTTGCCCTGAGGAGGACCCAGAGAACACTGCTAGGCCCCCATCGCCAGGCTTTATTACCCCGGGCTCCTCAGTGGCGCCTCCGGATAAGCTGGACCTGATCCTAAAGGAAGCCAGAGAATCCTGAAAGCGATCGAACAGCAGATTGGTTCGCTTACAACTGGCTTTATGCTACTTCGCGCTGACCACGTGAAACTCACCGACACAGTGCGCTCGCACGATAAAACTCTGAGCGACATTGAACCTCAAGTAAAAGAACATGCGACACGCATACAACTGCAGCAACAAATCAATGCTTGCAAGACAGAATTGAGGACGCAGAGGGCAGAAATCATTGGAACAATGAGTGGGTCATTGGGCTCCCGGAGCGCAGCGATGGCCCTAAGGCGGCAGAATTCATGGAATGCTGGTTTCGGGGACATGTGGCCCCTGAGGGCCTCTCGCTCTATTTCTGCGTGGAGAGAGCCCACCGGATTCCTACTGGAGTGCCGAAAGCTGGATTGCCATCGCGACCTTTAATAGTTAAAATACTGAACTATAGAGATGGGGACGTTTTGCTTCATTTTAAAAATCATCAGATATCTCTGTACCCCGATTATACAATGATGGTGCAGCGCCAGAGGTCCTCCTTTCAAGCAGTGAAGAAAAGGATGCGGGCCTTACACCTTAAATATGAATTGCTATTTCTGGCCTGCTGAAAAATAATGTATGAACAAAAAACTTATTTTTTTGACAGCCCAGGTGATGTGGAGGAGTGGATTGAAGTGATGGACCCAGTCGCAAGCTCTGGAGCCTTCTCCCGCAACATGCCCAGCAGTCCTGCACGAACTCAAGGCTGCGGATCTCGTCGCAACGCTAAGGGACTACATAAACCAGTTACCACCGGCCCCACACATGAACAAGCTTTTCACGGCAAGCAGGAGGCACTGGCAGTAGCGAACTCCTTCAGGAATGATACCTCCAGATCACAACCGACTCTTCGGAATACATCACCATACAGTCGTCCTCTGAGCGCAGCATCACCCTGTTCCCTTCAGTGACACCTCAGACAGCGGACGATCTGCTGGGGTGAACAAAATAACCGGTAACACAATTTCGACCACCAGGTCAGTGCCCCACTGAATGACCCTCGTATCAGAATGTATCCTTTCCTTATATGCACTTTTTTCATGATGGTAACTGTAAACACAGGGGCCGTACAGGGTCCACTGAGTCGTATGTAAATTTCGGGTACTGAGCATTACTAATACATAATGTACCTGGTGTACAAAATATGTCATAATACTGATGCCAACTACTATGTGTGTATATATAGAACAACACCGCAATCTTCCCCACATAATATGCAGCATCAGAGGCGATTCGTTCTCATAAGGTAATATGATACCTCCGCGGTTCCTTTGAGCTTCCTAAGCTATTGTGTTTATACAAGCAGCATGACAGATGGTGGCGACCACCCCCCACAAAGCGTATGCACCGTATTACACTACTTGTATGTTTTTTGTTCACTGTTTGGCCCAACACAGTTCATTGGCTGCGCTGAGTATCACAAGTTTGAAGGAGAAATGAGACTTCTGGCCCACGACAGGGAATTGGCTCCAAGTTTGGGGGAGCACTGCTTACATACTGACATATGCACTACACCTCCACCACATTAGGCTCCTATAATCTAATCTCCTGGAACAAGCGAGGGCTTTGTTTAGTACACAAAAGACATAGGGTTCATGCACAACTCCTTAGCTTTTTATGCAAGAATCACACCTCACTGACTCAGAAGCTGGGAACGCTCGTAGGAAATGGAGAAGTCAAATATTCTCTACTAATTATTCAGCATTTGCTAAAGGGGAGACCATATCAGTCAGACACGGAGTCCCCTTCACGGAATTGGAACGACGCACTGACGAGTAGGGTAGATACATATTGCAGCGTGGAACACTAGATGCCAGGCAGGAAATACACAAACACCTCATCAGAATAGAAAATTCAATGACTGAATTGGAGCAAGCAGCAGCAAATGACCCGTCCAAACAAGTTCCATTATGAGAAACGTGTATTCAACATGCTGAAGTATTAGAAACTCTCCGGGTCATAGACCACAAAGCATAGACACAACTGAAGCACACTGAAGCTGACAAATCTGGGACATTACTGAATATTGAGAGACAATCCAACACCTCCTATTATTCACCGTATTAATGTACCGTGGGGGGGGGCATAGTCGGAGTCCACACGCAGCGAGAGATCAATGGTGCGTTTTGCAACTATTACAGCACACTCTACAGCGCACCTGCACACAGGAAACCCTCACCTTCAAACTAAAAAAATTATACTAGGCAGCTCTAAACATTTGGCCACCTCCCGTGCTCCACCATGCAGAAATTAGTAATATCATTCCAGAAACTGGGGCGGGATGACACAGACTTATTGAGCTATCGGCCATTGTCGCTCTTAGCATCGGAGTATAAGATCCTAAGTAAGATCTTGGCTAACCGACTCCAACCCCACTTACACCTTTTGATACACAAAGACCAATGTGGATTTCTCTTAGCGCGTAGCACGTCTCTAAACATCAGACGCCTACACCACATTATGCCTGCCGCCCCTGCAGAATATAGTAATGCAGGCGGCATAGCACTAGATCTGCACCAAGTCTTTGATTCCATCACATGGGGATATATGTTCTCTGCCCTGAAGAGATTTGGGCTCCCCCCCCTGAATACCTCCAATGGGTGCGCTACTATATACAGCCCTACCGCGAGAGCACGCACCGGCGGCCATATTTCTCGTGAATACGCATTACATAGAAGCACAAGGCAGGGCTGACTCCTCTCCCCCTTACTATTTGTCCTCGCCATAGAGCCGTTAGCTCTCGCATTGAGACAGATGGCTGAGCGCCTGGGGATTCCAATAGGTAACACAACCCACTTGATATCAATTTATGCGGATGACAGTGTACCTTCGGGACATCAAAAATCAGTTTGAGTCCCTTCCTACAATTTTCTCTAATTTTGAATGTATTTCAGGCCTCGCTATTAATGAAGAGAAATCTAACACCTTCTATCTGCATGAGGGTCCCCACCCAGCTATACTCAATTTTGGCAGCTACAACATACCGGTCGCGCATAACACATTCAAATACCTGGGTATCCATATGTATAGGTCACAATTCGGATCAACTTGATGTAAATTTGATGAGGGCACTTGGTGCCGCACGCTCGAGTGTGTCATTCTGGACGTCACTACCGCTCTTGGTGATGGGGCGGGTGGCTATCTCCAAAATCGTGGTACTCCCCCCGCTTATTATATTACTTCGCTAATTTGCCAATACTAGTCCCACCATCCACATTCCGCACCTTAGACACATTGTTATTGGATCTTATATGGGGCACCGTGTTGCAGCTCATGGAGGGTGCCGCCATAGAACACTGCCCTGAGTCATGAACATCGCAGTCTTCGGTAGCGCTCGGGAAAGGAACTACATTTTCCATGAGGCGCTAGGTCAGCGTGCGTCCTGCTTATTACCGCATCAGGGGCGCCGAGCGGGTGCTGTTGATTCCGTGACAGCCGAATCTAGGAGAGGGCTGGTAAGGGTGCTCTTGCACCACCCTTCTCGTATTTTGATTCCTTGTATTTTCCTTCTGATTTTGTACATTGCCTCTGGAGGGTTGTCCGCTTTCTGTTCTTGAATATCGCACGCAGTCCCGTTGGTTGAACCTTCCTTACCACATAAAAGAGGGTTGGCTCGGATACTCCTGTTGAGTACAGCTCTGTTTGATGAACCTTATCCTCGGGTCTTGCGGGGCTGTTCAGGCTCTTACCTACTGGCATAAACTCACAGTATTCTCTTTTCTGGATGGTAATGGAGACAATTACCGCGGAGTGAATACTTGGTACTGGTAACTTTGTCTTGAGGAATTGCATACCGACTGTTTTAAGAACACGCCTTTGATCTTATATTCTTGGGGATTTTCTTCCGTGATGAGATTAACCCGGGAGATCGGGGTTGTGTTACTTTACTGCTGCTGGAA
Organism: Lissotriton vulgaris; assembly: GCF_964263255.1. Lineage (NCBI taxonomy): Eukaryota > Metazoa > Chordata > Amphibia > Caudata > Salamandridae > Lissotriton > Lissotriton vulgaris. The sequence goes on from NC_141687.1 coordinate 155,314,696, forward strand.
TGATAACCTTCCTTGTTTCTTTATATCACACAGCAGGGGCTTGTTCAGCTTATTCCTGGACAGCTCCATACAACCCCCCCTTTTGAAAAGACCACTGATAGCCTATTGGGCATGTTAGGCAATATGTCATGAATTCAGTATTTAGTGAGCTGTATGAGTTTATACTGATGTATCCTATTACGCCCATAGGTTGCTAGTGGCTGCTCTTCTATGGACTTCTGAATGCAAGGCATCACTGCGTTATTTTTCTTTACAGGTATTTTTAATCTTATGTGAATTATGAAGATACCTTATGATTGTATTTAGAGAGTTCCTTGTCTCTATATCTAGTGGTGTATGTTTTTGTCTCCTAGTGCCTTGTTCTTGTTACAGGTCTCCCTCCCTGCTGTCCCCATCCTTTCCTTCCCTCGCCTGATCACTCCAACGTGTCTGTTGTTTGACTCAGACCTTGGGGCTGTCGGGAGGTGGAACCCATTTAAGCATTGTACGATTCTGAGGATTCAAGGACCTGACTCACCGGGCATCGAAGAGTGAGCCTTAAAAAATTACAGCTGGAACCGCACAAGGGAGGACTGGGGGTACCCGACTTTAGGGCTTACCACTATGCATGCCAGCTCCGATGGTTGTCCTACAGGAAAGCAGGTGGAAACCTACAAGAAATAAGCTATACAACTCGAGACTTAGATCAAGGGTTGTTACACACGCTACTCTTACAAAAAAGCAAATTTCCCCCACTTGTACCACCACTACTCAAGACGACGCTCCAGTGCTGCAAAAAATTATTGCACTATACGCGAGTCACTATTCCCTAAGCTGGAAATATCCCACTACTGGGGATACCAACCCCTGGGGGCAGACTCACAAAGGCAAACCTGGTCGGAAGTTGGTGTGGGCACAGTTGGAGCCTTGTTTAATGCAGGGCCGTTTCTACCATTAGGCAAGACTAGGCGGCCGCCACGGGCGGCAAAATGGCTGGGGCGGCAAAAGGGGATTTTTTTTTATTTGAACCTACGAAAGTAAAGCTGGGCGGCCGCCTAGTTTGGCCTATTGGTATAAAGCATTTTTTAAAGTACCCACGTAACAAAACACTGATGCACCACAGTACAGGTCTCGCTGTACCGCTCGCTCCCTGCCTTACACATGGGTTGTTTTGCCTATCTCCCTGGCTGCCTATGGCGTCCGCTGGTAGTATTGTATGTTCGTCTTTGATCTCCACTTACAGGTGGCGCGAATTGAGCAGCACAGGCAGGCCATTCAAAAAGAAAATAACGGTTTAGTCAGCGTACAGCACCTCAACCCCTCTTCTGCAGTGTCCAATCACGTCTCTCTGTGTTCTCTCGGCTGAGCTGGCCCAGCCCCCGAGTCCACCACTTCATCCTGGCAGGGCAAGACAGACAGCGAGGAGTGCAAAGACACGCAGAAGAAACCGCTGCAGGCACCACACCACTCCCAAACAAACATAACTCCCCTCAAGTTCGAGAGGAGAGCAGCTACCTAAACTTCACTATGTATAAGTGACATACCAAATGACACTGCAGACAGCTGTCACACCGGCATGTCCTTCCCTCGCTTGGGACTTTTTTTTACCTGCATGCTTCCCAGTTCTCTTCTCCAATCCCACCGGAGCGCCGGGACACTCCTTGCTCTGGAAGAGTCCTGTGTCAAGGACAGACCGAGTGAGCTCCCCCAGTGAGCCGAGATCCTCGGGACCCAGAGGCTGGGAGAACAGCAGCGGGCATGGAGAAACATCGTGGCCCATGAAGCTTGTTGCTGGACTTTTCTGCCAACACCTAACTGCATCGCCCCTTCCAGCTGTGCCCAACTGCCAGGAGGAGAAGAGACCGAGCAAAGGTACACTTGTTAAACCATGGGTCCGTGCCTGCGAAGCCTGTCATTTGTTTTGGGACCTTCTGTTGAAGATCGTGCTATATAAAACTCCGTAAAAAAAAAAAGAACTGACCACTAGCCTAGTGTCATGCCCGATACTGTCATCTGGTAGTGACTGTTTAGGCCAACGTCAATGTCCACGCTGGGATTTTTGAGCCAGTGCTGACCCTGTTAAAAGTAAGACTACAAATCCCAGAATGCAATGCACAGTTGGCCGCAAGCCGGGGATTGGTTGAAGGTGTTCCACAACGTGGAACCACTTGTCAACTATGGTGAAGTGTGCATTCTTCCTTGCACTGGCTCAAATTCTGGTTGGGATTACTCTCACAGCGGTACCATGCACAAGATTGTCAATAACTTCTATTTACAGCGCCAAGAAGCAGTTCATTTTGTGTTGTACGCCAAACTTTATTAACGTTTTGCCATAGTCTCTGATTAGCGCAGATTTGAGCACCATGAACTATAATCTCCCTATTTCAGGTGCCTCAGTGAGAAAAAAAAAAAACAAGCGTTGGCAAAACCACTAGGTCTGGCCTTGAAAGATGGTGCAAGTTACTATTTTTGTTGTTTCTGGTTTTGAACACGAGGTGCACTTGACTCCTCAGTGGTATTTAAACACAAGGCTCTATTGGGCATGTGTGTACATAGTTCCGTGAGTGTATGGCTACCATAACGGTCTGACTTGGGCCTTTCATTGAGGTAGTTTGCAGGACTGACTGTTGTGATCGTGTTTCCTGATAGTAAATGAGAGTAAAATAGAAGGGTATGGCAGTAGAAGGTGTGTACCTCTCTAGCCTGGATGACAGGGTGAGAGAGTGATGTTAGTAAAAGGGAGGGGGCGGCATTTTTCAATTTTCCCCTAGGGCGGCAAAACACTAGAAATGTCCCTGGTTTAATGACACTACCCTGCTTGACCATGACAACTTTGTGCAAGCCACAGGAGCGACAGATCACCTATATTTAACATATGCTGTGGTGTTGCATTACGTAAGAAACGCATGGGCTCCTCACCGTGCATTAGTTCATACACTATATTTTATGGGTTTGGGGCAACACTTCATTAAATGGTTGTACACTGGGGTCCGTGCGCATACGTCTGTCCCACTCACTGAATTGAAGATGAAATGGGAGGAAACCACTGATTGTGCACTCTTCAATAAAGCGTGGACAAGTATACTGGAGCATATGGTCCGGGATGCCCACCACCCCTTCCACCACCAATCCCAATGGTAGGAGACAGACACAGTTTGAACTTTTGGCCTCGCGACCCCCCTGGCCGTATTTATTAAAATATGAAACAAAATTAAAAACTTTAAATTAAAACGTTTCATTTATCATGTACAAAATTCAACTTTCATTACACTTGATGAAGACAGGTATCCAGGCTAACCTTAACAACTCTCTAATACAAAGATTTTCCTAACCGAGTCTAACATCATGTCATAATGCATTGCATACGAATTTTGTACATCCTATCGTTAGGGGCCAACGGCAAGGTCTTAACCGGTGTCAGATCCCTATCACCAAATTTCCGCCCTCTCGGGTGAGTGGCGCATGCGCAGAGGGCTTTACCCTCGTAGCCAACCGTAACTTCCCTTGTCATGGGGTCCCCTTTCCACTCGGCGCCATCTTAAGGTCGTCCGAGTTCCTGTGCGGGGTAACCGTAAGAAGGACAGCGTGGGCTACCCCCCCCCCCCTTTCCCCGCACTCTCTTCCACGGGAGCGGATATCCGGCCCCCGGGAAATTCGTGGGAGGGGCATATAGCCGCCTCCCCCTGGGAGGGGCCTATGGCCGTCTCCCCCTGGGCGATCCCATCTGTAATGGGTGCCGCCCCTCGTGGGAGGGGCCAATGGCCGCCTCCCCCCGGGCGCTCCCATCCATTATGGGTGGCGCCCCCACTAGGGACCTTGAAATCACTGCTCACCGATCATGACCTTACCGCCACAGGCCAGATAGTTGACCGACTATCTGTCCCCCCCACAACTCCTATAGGTCATGTCTCCTCAATCCCACTAGCCAAGCTATCATGTCTCCTATCAGTATGTCATTCCCCACCCTGGACAGGTGTACCCCATCGTCTGAATAACAGTGGTCCCCCCCCAGATGCACCCGTGAGGTATACTTTGAAGGTGGGTAGAACGAAACAATTTCACCATTTTATTGTTGACCCTCTTTACCGAATGGTTCAACGCTGTCGTGGACCACCCACCCCTCCATACCCTCCTCGGAATCATGTGTGACCAAGCTATTGTGCACCCCGGGAGTGTCTTTGCTAACCAACTAACTGCTGAAAGTATGTGTTCGATTAAAGCCCGTCTGCCCAACTTCACCAAGTCATTGCCCCCAATGTGCACTATGACTACTGATGGCGGTGACCTGTGCCGCCCTAACAATTCTTCCACAAAACTTTGCAGTTGGTCAATACACAAACCGCCCTTCCCATGGAAGGACACCCTGAAACCATATTCCTCAGATGTGTGGTTCGCATCACCTGCCCTGAATATGTCCGCGGCACGCCTCACGTATGAGTGGCCTACGACCCAGACCACTCGTCTTCCATTCCTTGTTCCTGAAGTGGTGGTTAGCTGATACTGGGCCGGTCCCAATTTCCGCCCTGCGTCACAGGCTCGTGAAACTGTAATCCAAACAAAAGACAACAAGCGTGAGTGCACTTCTTCAGTAAATTACAACATGTGCAACCGTATGTAACGTTTGAAACAGTTTGAAGACCAGCGCCCCAACTGTTTAACATTGTCTGCCTGCAGACCCCCTGCCGTCGCTTCTGTAGCGGCCCCTATCCTAAACGAATGAGTTCCAAAATCACTCGGGTTCAAGCCCGCAGCTGCAATCGTGATCGCCAGCACCCTCTGGAACTGAAACTTTGTTATCGGGGTGCCGTCAGCATGCCGGAGCAAGGCCCCCCCCCCCCACGTCGCCACCCTTTGTTTTAGGTAGGCCTCAACGTGGCTCACTGGACAACAGGGACTACCCGGAGCGTGCTGCAACACAATGCTACTCCCCTGTGCCTCCTGGTCTGTCTTTGACCTGGCAACAGTGATCAGCAGGGAATCCCCCCTCACTTGCGTGTGGTCCCTGCGCAGACCCCCCTCGGTATCCCTTTTATTGGCAGCCAGTAGTTCGCCTACCCGCAGGGCCCCATAGAATGCCAACGCAAATGCCGCCCGGAATAGGACAACCTCGCTAGGTGAGGAGCATGTCTCCTCTAGTTTAGCTAGCAATGCGGTCAACCTGTCAAATCCTATCAGATGCCTTGCATCCTTTTTGCGCCCCTCTAGGCGCCGCCAGCCGTCCAGAGCCTTTCTGACTATAACTGACTATAAAGGAGTCCGTCGGGTCCCTGATCCCCTGGAGCTAAGCCATAAACGATATGGCGGCCTTATACCGACTGGCGGTTGCCGCCGACCGGCCCTCCTCATGAAGTGCCACTAAAAATTGGGTAACGGACCCCTCCTGACCCCATCTATGCTCCCATGCAGGGCCCAAAAAGGCGCAGTACGAGCGGAATGCCCCTTCATAAGCTTTTCTTGTACTGGGCACTAAACTGGCTGCCACAAGGTTTTGTAGTCCAGGGTGCCGATTTGCCATAATGCTTCGGGAAATGGCGCTGCCACTAGCTCCGCTGAGGGTAAACAATCCCTGAATGCCTGCATTTTGAACCGAGAGAGCGCATCAGCTGCATTATTCAGTACTCCCGGCACATGTTTTGCCCTGAATTGTACATTTAGTTTCAATCATTTTAACACAATTTCTTTCAGCAATCGCAAAATCCACTTGCAGCGTGCTGCCTGCTGGTTAATGCACTCAACCAGTGTCATGTTATCTGACCAAAATATCACCAAGCGGTTCCGGAACTCCTCAGGCCAGGCCGACAACGCTACCCAGATGGGGAATAACTCCAGGAAACCTATGTTGCTCGTCAAGCCACTTGTTTCCCACCATGCTGGCCATTTCTGGGCCGACCATTGGTTACCAAGGATCGCGCCAAACCCCACACTGCCCGCAGAGTCGGTCCATAAACCTATTTCTGCTGACGAGGCCGGGGCTTTGCTCCAGACTACCCGGCCATTGAAATCCGCCAGGAATGTCAGCCAAATGAGCATGTCCTGGCGAACCTCTGCCGACAGCCTCGTACGATGGTGCCCCTCTTTGAGGCTAACCATGGCCTGGGCAATGGATCGGGAGAAAGGGCGAGCCATCGGTATCACCCTAAGTGCAAAATTCAGCTGTCCCACTGTTTGCTGTAGTTGATGCAGTGTCACCTTGTCGTTCCGAAGACATTGCAACAAGGAGGCCCTGAATTTGGCGATCTTCTCCGCCGGCAGACGGAAGCAACCCTCCACGGAGTCTAGTTCAATACCCAGAAACTCCAAGGAGGTAGTTGGACCCACTGTCTTACCTGGCGCCAACGGAACCCCGAAACCCCGCATGAGCACGCAGAATTCCTGCAATGCCCGTGCACAGTCCCGGGAGCCCGCCGGGCTGAGAAACAGGAAATCATCGAGATAATGCATCACATGTTGGTGCCCTGAGGCCTTCGAGAATGCCCACTCTAGAAATGAGCTAAACATTTCAAAATAGGCACCAGAAATTGAACAACCCATAGGCATGCACATATCCATGTAGTACTCCCCCCTGAAATGCGAAACCCAACAAGTGCTGATCCTGTGGATGCACCGGTAGTAACCTAAATGCGGCTTCAATATCCGATTTTGCTAACAATGCACCGGGGCCTAGGCGATTCAACATTACCACTGCGTCATCAAATGGTGCATACCTCACACTGCAAATACCTGCATCTATTGCCTCATTCACGGACGCTCCCCTTGGTACAGATAGGTTATGAATGAGCCTGAATTCTCCCGGCTCCTTCTTGGGAACTACCCCTAAAGGGGAACACACAAAATTGGCCGTTGGTAGTTCACTGAACGGTCCTGCAACCCGCCCCAAGTGAACCTCTTTTTCAATTTTTGTGGCGACCACCGTCGGGTTGTGCGTGACGGACAGTTGGTTTTTGCAATAGGAGGCCCTCCGAAAATCACCCGCCGGGATCCTGAAGCCATACGAGAAGCCATCTCGCAGGATCCCGGTGGACACATGATCAGGGTATTTGTTCAGCCAGGGAGTCCAAGCAAAAATATCCACGGGCGATTGTTTAGTCATCCGAGGCACCGTGTCAATCCTGCTTGGTACCCCCTTTTCCCCCAGCACTATTGCCTCTGGATCGGCAGCTAGTTTTGGGGTGGGAGGTGTTACCACAACCTGCGCAGGCATGCCTGAACCTGCATGTTCCCTGCGGCCTACTACGCGTTCCCTTGGTAAAACCCCAACATACCCCTCGCTTATTCCTATTCCTGCCCGATCTAGACTGAGTCTCTCCCCCGTGGGCTGGTCGAAAGGTCTGTGGATGTTTCTGCTGAAAAGCCCTGAAGCCGTTTGCACTCGACCCTGATCCTCCCGCCAAGCCCGGCGTGAACTGCGCATGCCAAGATACAGTGTCCAAACAATCCCAAGTCAGTGATTCATTAAACTCTTTCGCTTTCCTAAACGACACGTCATACCCTTTCCATGCGTCCCCTCCATATTTCTCATGGAAGCCCGTGATCCTGCTTTGGTAGCAAGCAAGGTCTCCCAACAGTTCTGGTGTTCGCTCACCCATAATTGCTACAAAAACAGAAAAAGCCCTGATCCAGTTCATCATAGACTCTTCCACCCTGAATTCTGCCATTTTTGCCGTCCATTCACTGGGGTGCCACAAATCTTTCTGGGTCTTGGCATATTCTAACTCACGATTGTCTGTCAACAGTGAAAACATATTAATGTATTTATTCGCCCACACCATCTCTTTCGTGGCCATCGGAACATGTTGTGCCAGGCATTCCAGCCTTGAAGGTACAGCGCCCTCCCCCATTATTGGGAGCGACCTCTTACCGTTTTCTGTCGTACCTCCGGTCGTGTCCGTCGCCTTATTCTGATTCTCGACCGCGGCCGCGTTCGCCACCTGCAGAGGAATCAAAGGCACGTTCGCTGCCCCAGAGCCCCTTGCCTGCCTGAGCTGATCGATAATCTGCCTAGCCTCCTCAGCTGGATCTTCCGCCGCCGCGGATCCCCCGCTCCCTTCTTCAACCAAGGCAACACCGCCGCTAGATGCATCGCCAGCTCGGGGGGTACTTGATCCTTATCCAGCGGTGTGATAATCACAGGGATTGGCAATCCCCCATCCGGTGCGGGTACCGGGCTGGCCGCTGGGGTTACTGGGACCAGTGGAACCTCCATCGGGACCGGGGCCTCGCTAAGACCCCCTTTCTCTTTCTTCTTTTTCCCTTTATCCCCCCTGGAGTAACGTTCGGCAAAGCAGGCCCCACAATCCTCTTGGGTCTCCCTGAGGGCCCCGCCTGAGCTTCCACTTTCTTCCGGAGCGCCGCTAAGCTGCGACCCAGTCTGTCCACTTTACCAAATTTCCTGTCCATCGCCGATACTTGGTTTACCAGTGTGCGAAGCATCCGTTCCATCTCGGAGCTCTTTCCAATCTTTTTTCCAGGCATATCCGACGTTCTGTTTTCTCTCTGCCTGTTTTCCAACAGCTCCTCGGATCCCAGATACGCCTCGACGACTGAAACAGAAAAACAACGATTACCGCGTTCAAAAAACTGCAGCTTGTTCCCTTGAGGGCTCACGAGCGACGAGTGGTGCAGCCTTCAGAGCGCGGGAACAAGAGGACGCCTGCCTGGACCCCGTGCCTTTTAACTTGCAGCGGGGAGGCGGGGCAGCATCCCCCTCCCACCCAAAAGTGCCCGAACTTCCGGGCGGGTGTTAGGACAACCCTCTTAGGCGGCGGGGGCGTGCTTCAACCACGCCACTTTGGGCATATCGACCGGGTACACGCCCCCGCCTGCAAAGGTTTCCCGGGCGGTCGGGGCACCCAGCCATACGTTCGGGGTGACCGAGAGGTCTCCCCTTTCCATCCTAAGTGCGTGTCCAGCAAAGCAAGATTCAAATTCATACAAAGTAAGGTGCAGCACAGATCCTATTTAACCCTGCGTCGATTACACCGCATGTTTCCAGACACCCAACACTGCTGTCCTCGTTGCAAGTCTGAGGAGGCGGGCTTCGTCCACATGCTATGAGCATGTCCCCATCTTAGTAACTACTGGGAGGGGGTGCGTGATGCAATTAGGAGGATGACACACTTACAGATTGCAGACAATATAACTGAAGGCTTATTGGGGCTCCGCAGGTGCACAAGCGCCCAAAAAGTTCAACTTTGCTTCCTAGATCTCTCCCTTATACTAGCTATATGGTCCATTTTGTGCTGCACTAGGCAGTGTGTTGTACATAGTGTTTCGCTCTTGTGTTTATAAAATCTTTTATTAGAATGATTCATATGCAGAATGTACTCTGCTCTCATGTTCTACTGTGTGGGCTTCTGTTCTATGGCAGTTACTCGTGGCTGTTGTAGAGGAGAGTCCGCTCTTGTTACTCCTCAGTAACTTATTAAAGACTCTGCTTACGAAATATGATCCAGTGAATGCTTATTTACTAAAACTTTTTGGAGACAAGATTTCTTACCCACCGTGTAAGCAGCTCCTGGTTTGAGCATCATGCAACAAGAGCGGACTAAAAGATTCTGCTGTTTCATCGTTACTCCTGGTCAAGAACTTCAAAAAGAAGTGGTCATTCTCACAGGTCAGATACCCCGCTTTGTCTGTTATTTGTTTGACTTGACTTTATATCGATTCACAACGGCAGAACTTGCTGCTATCTGTGCATAAGTCCCGTACTTCGCAGGCTGAGTGTAGTAGTGCATGGCAACTCCAGCGTGTAAGCTCATTAAGGAATCGGATGTTCTTAACAGCGCGTAAATACACGACGGCTTCAGCATGAGTCTACTTTGAGTCACTGTGCTTTACGAAGTTTGTTTACTCACCGTCCGGTATGTTGATGACGGTTGGCCAGCAGCGATCTTCTCTGTTCCCCTGCTACCGTCCAATTGATGACGTGTTTGGAATGCATCTGGGAGTTAGCGAAGGTCTTCTCACGTAGCAAAGTACTTCTCACGTTCTAATCCTCCGCTCCTGTGATGCCTTTCTCTGGAGACACGTCGACCTTGGCTTTCACGCTGCTTACGCCACTACGGTCGACGTGGCGGGAATTTTGACTTCAGTTTCAGTTGCCACGACAACAGCTTCCAGTGTACGCGTCCCAGTTAGCTCGTCTCTAATCTCTTCGGCGATATACACGCCTGTGTATATGTGAACCTCCTCTTTCAAAACAGCATTGCTTCTACGGCTATTTACACGCCTCTGTGTAGGCTTGACGTCCAAAAGAGGACATTCAAGTGTTAACAGCTTTGTTTCTTCGGCGATCCAAGGGATTTGTTTCATCGGCGATGCACGCGCTATTGTGTATACACTACCTGTCGGCGATACACACGCCAATTACTTCATTTACATCGAGATACACACGTCTATTGTGTATCTAACATCTGTCGGCGATACACACGCCAGTGTACTTGGTGCTAATCTTCAGGTATTTGACATTTTGACCACCCATTATTGTTTTTGTGTCCAGCACTTCTCTGTATTTTGGCAGGCAGTTTCATTGACTTGCACTTGCAAATCTGTTATAGTGTTCTGTTTCTTCCTCTGTTTTGTTATTTCAAGTACCATGTCTTCACAAAATGCCTCACAGAATTGTACAGTAGTTCTTCCTCCAAGTTTTCTTCAGCATCTTTGGCAACCCAGCCTATCGTGGGAGGACTGGTTCCCAATGTTTGAGAATTTCTTAGATGCTCCGGACGCACAGGAGTTTTCTGCAAAATGCAAGAAAGAACCTTTGTTAAGCTGTTTAGGTAAGGAGGGACAGCGTGTTTTTAAGTTCCTTCCTCTAGCCCTTCAAGCTAATGGCCAACCTCTTCCAGATCAATACAAAGAAGCTGTTTCACGCCTTGAAGTTAGATATGCTAAGGAGGAGAACTTAGTTATGAATAGGTATAAATTCTATACTAAGAGCCAAAGAACTGGTGAGTCTATTGATGATCTTGTGTCAAGATTGAGGGAGATGTCTGTCAAATGTAAGTTTGGTAATATGACTGATGAGTTAATTAGGGACCAGCTCATAGTTCAGTGTAATAACAAAAAAATTCAAGAACGTTTATGGGTGGCAAAAAACCCAAACTTACAATCTGCTATTGATTTGGCAAAAATAGTTGAAGAGTCAGAAGGCTGCATGAAGGAGTTAGAGAAAAGGTCATCTTTGAGTGATGTCAATGAAGTTTCTGTTCGTGAGTCGACAGATCACTCTTGGTGTGATGAGGAACAAAGTGAGGTAGCAGCTGTCAAGAACAAAAAGTTTGACAAGAAAGCTTTGCCATTAAAAGAGTCTGGATCTTCAAAGCTTTCCAGTACTGAATTATGTAATAGGTGTGGCAGTAATGTTCCTTCGTCTGACACTAAATTTTGTTTCGCTGCCGAACAGGAGTGTCTTAAATGTGGTCGGATAGTTCACTACGCTAGAGTGTGTAAGAGTAAACTTCGCTCGAGTGTTGCTTGTGTGCAAGAGGTTACACGGATAGATGATGATGAGAACAACATTTTAGTAGTAGATTCTAGTCTACCTGGTGAGGATGAACAAGACCAACGTAAGAATAGGCCCAAAGCATTATTCTCTATAGATGATCAGAACATTCACTTGATGGTAGATACTGGCTCACGGTATACTATCATTCCTAATGTCTTATTTGTGCAAATGTGGGGAAAAAGGGCCCTTCTTACCAAAGACATTTCTCCGGGGGTTACCAGAGAGAGCCTTTAGATATTCTTGGCTACTTTGAGGCAAGTATCAAATTTTCTCATAGAAAGATTCATGGAAAAGTATATGTATCTGATTCTGGACCTGCTATTTTGGGGTGGGTACACCAGTATGACTTAAGTATTATAGTCAATCCCCGTGCAAACCCACAAGTTATGGTAATTGAAGATGGTGATTTAGATTCTATACTTTCTAACTCTGCTGATGTGTTTCGAGAGGAGTTAGGTCGCCTTAAGGGATATTCTCACAAAATAATTCTGAAGAAGAATTAAATTCCTATGCAACACAAGGTTAGACGTATTCCTATTGTAGTCAGGGATAAAGTTAAACACCTTATTGATGAAATGTTGACTAATGGGGTTATAGAACCTATTGAAGCATCTCCATGGATTTCTCACATTGTCGTCACGAAGAAGTCGGACGGAAAACTCCGCTTCTGTGTTGATTTGAGATCCCTAAATCAGTTTGTAATTGCTGACACTTTTCCCTTGCCCAACATTAATGAATTGGTTACAACCCTAAATGGTGTTAAGGTATTCTCCAAGCTTGATCTTCGGAGTGCCTATCACCAGATTGACTTACATAAAGGTTCTAAGCATTTAACTGCTTTTATCACTCCGTGGGGCACTTACCAATTTACACGCCTTCCTTTTGGCCTCAATTTTGCAGCCAGCGTTTTTAAAAGGATGGTTCCAAACATTTTTGAGGGTGTAGGAAACGTAGTTTACTTCCAGGATGATATTTTGAGCTATGGACAATCTGTTGAACAGCACAATACCACTCTTGAAATTGTTTTAGATAAGTTATCTTCTGTTGGTCTCACTCTCCGCAGAGATAAGTGTAAATTTTTAGTTAAATTTATTATTTGGGTTACACTGTCATGGCTTCTGGAGTAAAACCTAAGAAAGATTTGTGTCAAGCTATTCACTCGGCACCCCAGCCCAAAGACAAAGATCATATATGCTCATTCATGGGTCTTATTGGGTACTATTAGAAATTTGTACAAAAAAATTCAGATAAAACTGCTTGCATGAGTTCTTTACTCAAACGTGGTGTGAGTTTCTCGTGGAGCCCTCCACTTCAAGAGTGTTTTGACAATATAAAGGAAGAAATTTTCTTTTAATGTACATAACAATTCTATTGTTACAGTTGATGCAAGTGCGACAGGTTTGGGTGCTATGCTTTCACAGGTCAAGGGGGGTGCTGAATTTACCATCGCCTTCGCTTTAAGAACTCTCACTGACTCAGAGAAAAATTACTCAGTCATTGAGAGGGAAGCATTAGCTGCTTCATGGGCAGTGGAATATTTCAGAACGTATCTTTGGGATATGATATTTATATTGAGAACAGATCATAAACCTCTTTTAAAAGTTCATTCTCCAGGTGGTACTGGTAAAGGCTCCGCTAGACTTGTGAAACTTGCTGTCAGACTCCAAGAATGTCAATATTCCGTTGAATATATTCAAGGTTGGAAGAATATACAGGCTGACTGACTGTCCAGAATGTCTCTGGATTGGCGTACTATTCATGATCCTCTTTTCTCTGAAGGTACTGAAGACATTGCTGTCGCTTCTATAGAAGATGCTGTATATATTTGGAGAAGGTGCTTTCCAAGCTAGTGATTGGGAAAGAGAGATGATCCATGATCATACTCTTCAAGAAGTTATCAAACTCCTTAAACTTGGCCCTAGAAGGGAAAGCTCAGTGCCTGTATTGGCAAGGCCTTTCTTCAAAGTGTTGGATGATCTCTCTATCATCAATAACAACATTTTGGAAAAGTTTGTTCCTCCATTTGGGCTTAGGAACAAACTTTTAGCCTAAGCTCACGAATGCCATTTAGGACAAACTCTTACTCAACGCCGCCTTAAGAATCATTTTTGGTGGCCAGGCATTGATTCCCAAGTAGTTGAGTGAGTGGAGAATTGTTACTTGCAGGGAGGGGTGAGAAAAGGCTCAAAGTAGGACCCAAATGTTCCGAGGCACATTTACAAAATCCAGGCTCACCTTGGCACACAATTTGTCTAGATTTCATAGGTCCTATGGGTGAACGTAATGAAAGAGGCAGAATGGCAATTGTGGTGGTTGATATTTTTTCGAAATGGCTTTTTGTTGAGTTTACCAACGTTGTTACCACCGAAAGTACCATTACGTTTTTAGGTTACCTTTTTAAGGATGAAGGTCTTCCCTCCATTATCATTACTGATAATGGCACACAGCTTACTTCAAAAGAAATGAAACGTTCCTAAAAGATTGTGGTGTATCTCACCATCGCACTTCCTTGTACAATCCCCAGGGCAACGGAATTTGTGAGAGGGCTAACAAAGTTGTCAAAGGCATCATTCAAATAGCCTCCAGTAATGATCACATTATAAGGAAAGTGGTTAATGAAATGTTATGGGCCTATCGCACTACTCCTTTGGTTCATGATCAACGTTCGCCTTTTCAAATTATGAGAGGGAGGACTCCTGGTTTGAAATTGGTACCAGGTTGGATGAAACAAGTTGTCACTTACAAACTAAAGATTTGGGGCCAGATGTAGGTAATCCCAGATTACCGATTCTTAAATACCGAATCATACCGATTCTGTATTTAAGAACAGGCAAATGGGATGTAGGTACATTTTCCTAAAAAATTACTGAATGAGTAAGTTTAGGTAATTACCGAATTGGTATTTACCGATTCGGTAATTGCCATTCATTCCTATGGGCCTGGAGGCCCATAAATACCGAATTCGGTACCGAATCGGTAAATACTGATTCGGTAATTGGGGGAAACATTGAAGGGGGCAGGGTGTCACTTTGACACCCTGTTGCACCTGTTGTCACTTTGACACCCTGTTGCACACCTCAATTGTGTATGGGTGCACATGTTGCAGACATACATGCCCATACATGCCCTAAGGGCATGTATGGCTGCAACATGGCACTGTTGGAAAAGCAAAAAAATACTTTTTCAAAGGTTTTCATTATTTACCACCAACTTCTAGTTGGTGGTAAATAACGAATCCTTAACTGAGGAATGCACTAACCTGAGTGCTTCCTACATCCTGGATTCGGTAATTTACCGAATCGGCATGTTATGAATTCGGTATTTTACCGAATCTTTAAATTACTGATTCGGTAAACTACCGAATCCTTAAAAAATGCCACCTACATCTCAAAAACCCAATACCGGTCGGTAACAGCCGAAATTCGGTAATTTCGGCCGTTACCGACCGGTATTGGGAGACCTACATCTGGTCCTCGGTTCTTCCCTCTATCACAAAGTCAACCTCTCCTTTTCTAGTGGGTGACTTGGTCAAAATTAAAAGTGGAAGGGTGCAAAAAGGTCTTTCTAAGTTTAAAGGGCCTTTTACTGTTAAGAAAGTTCTTGATCATTGTGTCATTCTCAATAATGGTGATAGTTGGAATTTTAGAAGGGTAGCTCTGTACAGGAGGAATACTGCAGTTTCTGTTAAGAATGACGTTTCTTCTCTTAATTCTAGTGGGTATCTTCTTGCAGCTCATTCACAAGTGCAGCCCATTCCTGTAGTTATACTAGTGAACTCCAGGGTGTGGGAAGTGGAGATGCTCCAGTACCAAAAGGTTGATCAGGCATTTGCTCGAGGGCTTTCTTACACATTTTGTACCAGCCCTTAGCACTTCAATCATATTTGCAGCCTGGAGTCCACTAGCCCTGATTTTAAGGGAAGATCGGGGATTCAAACAATCAATCAGGGGGTTTAGAGCATGCTACTTACCTGTGAGCGTCTCAAGGCGCTTGGGAGGGTAGGGGTGTAGCTCTGGTACAGACGAAGAGCCAGCTCTTGAGGTTCTTCCTGAAGGGATGCAGAGTAGGGGCACGTCTGATGTTGACTAGGAGCTCATTCCAGGTTCTGGCCGCGGTGTAGGAGAAGGCTCGTCCATCGACTTGGGGGCTGATTAGGATGGTGGACGGATTGCCTCCGCCAGGTCGGCGGTAGCCACCGCCGGCCCGGCGGAGGCAATCCGTCCGCCATCCTCACAGAAAAGACCCCCCGCCACATTAGGCTGGCTTAGGGGTCTGCGGCAGATGGCAAGACCGTCCGCCGTGCATACATATGGTGGCGGTGTCTGCGAGACACCGGCAGCCATATTATGATGCCGGCGGCCCTATGCCTTTCCACGGCGACATTGCCACCGTGAAAAGGCATACGTTCTTTGCTTTGGGGGCCCGTTGCGGGCCCCTAGGGTGAAGGGGGGTGGGTGGTGCACATGGGGGGTACCTATGGTACCCTCCTGCATTTACATGCACAAAGCAGCAGGCACCGCGCGGTGCCTGACGCTTTGTGCATGTAAATGTAAAACTTGTTTTTTTAACCTTGCGGCGGGTGCTGCTTGAAGCAGCACCCGCCACAAGGTTAAAGATCCTGGATGTGACCCCCAGGGAGGCGGTCACATCCTAATTGCACCGGAGGGAGGCCCCACCCTGTCCTGAAGAAGAGCCGCATGGCCAAGGTCTAACCCATCCTTATGGCCCCATGATGGGTCGAAACATTGACGCCATTTTAAAAGGCCTGGACCCCAACTCCATATCCAATGTGCCACATGAGAATATATTTCTATGTAAAATTGTAACTAGAAGTTGCTTGCTAATAATGTGGCCAGGCCAAAAAGGATGGTGATTTACAACCAGTCCGCCCCTTTCAATCGTACTATTTGTTTTTCTTATGTCACCACCTTGATTATTTCTCCTCACCACCTCACACTTGAGCACCTTTCCTTCACGCACATTCCTCTTGGAGCAACCCTAGTACGTAAATATCAAAGTAGAGTGTAAATGAATTCGATTGCCTCACTACTGGAAATATAATGCATGGTGAAGTAGAGTTTGGTTTGTCGCATTTCTCTGTTTTTGTTTGAATAATTTATTAAGTATTATAAGCAGACATAGTGTTCTTTAGCATGCTCAGGAAATGATTTACGGAATATACCAAAGGGTAACTGATTGATCTCTTTTTCATAAATAAGGGGTAGGACCATTGTCTTTTGTATCAGATTGTACCCAGGTCCAAGACCATTTTGGGTGACCCCATTTTTGTAATGCGATACAAAAGGGGATGATGGACGGAGCGTTTGAGCAAATCAAACACTCACCCCCAGTCAACGGATATGGGTTTAATCCATCACTATTCTTTAGAGCGATACAAAAGGGGATGCTGGACGGAGCGATGGTGATAGATTAAACCCAGATCAGTTGACTGGGGGTGAGTGTTTGATTTGCTCAAACGCTCCGTCCATCATCCCCTTTTGTTTCGCTGAAACAGGTCCCAGGATGCTTGTTTCCGGTCCAGGGAAGACATGGCTTGGCAGTTCGGGCTGGACTGTTCCCATGAGGCACAGGGTCAGACTGATTTGCATATGGCCATGTCTGAACTGGGGTGGCTGAGTGAGCTAAAGAATGGTGATGGGTTAAACCCAGATCAGTTGACTGGGGGTGAGTGTTTGATTTGCTCAAACGCTCCGTCCATCATCCCCTTTTGTTTCCCATTTTTGTAATGGCAACAATGGAAGCAAGGCTATGCTTTTCCACGAGATGCAGAAAATGTGCAAATGTACAACACAAAATAAAATGGCTTCTGGGCTGAGGAGAATCATTAAGCATAGCATGCATGTTAAGGCAAATCAACACTTGGATTAATTCAAGACTGTACGTGTAACGTAGAGTTGATACTAAGGCAACAAGTAAATGCAATTTTACTTTCTCAGTTAAATTGTGCCAAGCCATGTGGTGCCCCTCTTAAGAGTATGAAAGAATTGTTTTCAATCATTTTAATATGGCCACTGTGTTGCATTTTGTCATGTTGAACTACGCAACGACGTGGCCATCTTGCGAGTATGGGTCTGAATACACCAGTCGCAAACTGGAAAGCAAAGAGTTGCTAATGGCGTAGTTCTTGAAACTGCTTGCACACTGCACTGGATAATATGTAACTTCACATTTTTTGGGACAGAAAATATTGAATCACTAAATTGCCATTACCAGACAGCAAACCGCTTTTTAGGTTTTGCCTAGCGGAAGCTGCGCTCTGCGCAGCTTTTCCGCGCAGGCGAAATCCTGTTGAGAACCGTAGGGTGCTTTGGTTCGGCCCTCGTCGTTGATTGGCTGGCTCCGTAAACGGAGCCTTGCCATTGGACGAGGGGCCTGTCCGTCAATGCCGGACCAGACACGGGGGCGTTCCCGACATTCTTTGGCTTTTGCCGACGTCACGCGACGCCGGGAACGCCCCCGTGTCTGGTCCGGCATTGCCGGCACTTCTACGTCTCTCCTGCCCCGTGTCGCATCTGTCCCCGGAGAAAAGCCGCCACCGAGACTATCATCGGGCTCGGGGCCCGCAACGTTTGTTTCCCCCCTTGGTTTTGGGGTTGCCAGCCTGCCTGCAAGTGCCAAGGTATTGTTGATATCCCCCGCGGTGCGAGCCGCCCCTTCCCGCTGACTCGCACCGCTCTGTGTCTCTCTCTCTGCCTGCCTGCAGCTCCGCGCTGCGAGAGCGCTCCAGCCCCTCCCGCTGGAATCCTTTAGCGGTCGGGTCCAGCAGGCTGCAAACAAAGCCCCCGCCCGCGTGACTGAGGCGGCGCTGGGTCCTTGGGCCTTCCCTCCCCCTGGATAGCCCTGAGGTCGGTGGTTCCCCCCCCGAGTGGGTCCTGTAGACCAGGGGGGCCATCCGCTCTACAAGTGCCTCAGAGCCGGCCCCAGCACGAAATTGTTCCTCTGCAGCTCCGCCGGGGAGTTGAAATTCAGCAGCGGCCACAGGGCAGGGTTCGAGAAGACGTCCAGGAGGTCCCGGCAGGTGCGCGCCAGGCTCCGCCGGCTGTCCTTGTCCAGGAAGGAGAACACGTGCAGGAGGCACTCCCGGTTCAGCTGAGTGACAAGCATGGCCCGGGAGAAGGGCCCGGAGCGGGGCCGGGCCGGGCCGAGAGAAGATGCCGGGACGAGGATGGGGCCGAGTCTCTCTCTCGAGACGGACCAGGCCTGGGTGTGAGGCGGGAATTATGAGGAGACCCGGCCTGTGGAGAACCCCCACGATGGGGGAAGACCTATAATGAGATGGGATAGGCCTGACCCCGTGACCCGAACACTACTGTGTTGAACAATCTGCGAACTGAGAATGGTGCGGGCCCCGGCCGGGGCCCGTGAGTGACTCTGGCTGGCACTGGCAGCAGCAGCTGCAGCACAGCACTGCAGGAATGGTGCGGGCGGGGCCCCGGCCGGGGCTCGTGAGTGCTGGCAGCACTAGTTACTGCTGCAGGAATGGTGCGAGCGGGGCTCCGGCCGGGTCCCGTGAGTGCTGGCAGCACTAGTTACTGATGCAGGAATGGTGCGAGCGGGGCTCCGGCCGGGGCCCGTGAGTGCTGGCAGCACTAGTTACTGATGCAGGAATGGTGCGGGGCCCGTGAGTGGCGTGCACTGACTGGCAGCACTGCAGGTCAGGAGGCTGGCAGCAGCTGCAGCACTGCACTGGCTGCAGGAAATGAATGGTACGGGCTGGGGCCCTGGCCGGGCGTGGTGGGGTGGCTAGCACACTGAGGGGCCCCGGCCGGGGCCCGTGAGTGAGGCAGGTGGCACTGGCAGCAGCAGCTGGAGCACAGCACTGTAGGAATGGTGCGGGCAGGGCCCTGGCCGGGGCCCGTGAGTGAGGCTGGCTGGCACTGCCACTGACTGGCAGCACTACTGCTGCAGGAATGGTGCGGGGCCCCGGCCGGGGCCCGTGAGTGGCGGACACTGACTGGCAGCACTGCAGGTGAGGTCAGGAATGGTGGGCCGTGGCTGGCAGCAGCATCTACAGCACTGCACTCACTGGCTGCAGGAAATGAATGGTGCGGGCGGGGGGGGGGGCCTGACGTGAGGCTGGCAGAGGCTTAGCGGCGGGCGGGCTCTGCTCTCTGCCTCAGTCAGTGTCTGAGCACGAATGGTGCGGGGCCCCAGCCGGGCCCAGAGTGTGAGACTGGATGCCTGCCTGGTCTGGATAGATTATTTGCAGGAATGGTGCGGGGCCCCGGCCGGGGCCAGCCGCCCGTGAGGCTCGGCTCTCTACCTCTTGTCCTTGAAGTGTTGTTGAGCCACTGGCACTGCAGCCTACCTGAGGATGATGAATGGTGCGTGCGGGGTCCCTGCCGGGGCCACTGAAATTGATACAAATGGGTAGGCGGGCCCCGGTCGGGTGACACGGTTTGTGACTACTGTAGTAGTAGTCTTAATGGTGGTGGGTGGATCAATGGCAGTGGGACAGGGTTGTTCACTCCTCACATTCTGCAGTGTTTTTAAATCAAAGTTTATTTTAACATGCATGGCCTCGCGTTTTACCATCTCTACACCTACGCCAAAGATCTGACGCCCTACAATCTTTTCACTCCAATGTGAGATTCTCAGCATGTAAATGATTCTCTAAAACTGCAGTTTAAACCAATGCCTGCAGCTCTACCCCTTTTCTCTTCTGACCAGACCTGGTTGCTAGTGGAACGAGTTATCACGCGCTGCAGGCGGCATGAAAACACCCAAGTGCGATTGGTCTTTTGGCCCTTAGGTTCGTCTCTGTTAATGGGAACTATGCTGGCCTTTTTAGAAGGTTAAGTGGGCGTTTTGTTTAGGTTTATTTGCAGTTGGACTATTTAGTCTGACTGCCGGGTGCAGGAGAGTGGGGCGGCAGTATACCTTTTGCGGGTACCCCACCGACGTCTGAATCTTAATACGCGCAACCGGCTACTTGGCATTCTTTGGCATTTTACTACTTTGGAGGCCTGTCTTTCGTCAGGGCGTGTCTGGAATATGACAGTTACTGCAGAGCTCGTGAGGTAGTGGGCGCACTTGTTTCGGTTTCACGTTAAAAACTGATGTAGTACGAGCCTGCTTTACTTGGGGACAGCAATTCCACAATTGGTGCAGCTGCCTGTTTCAATAGGCTGGGCCATATTGCTGACAAAATCGTATGTTTTTTTTAGATGCACAGTTTTACTCGCGGTGTTACTTTAAGCTCCTTTATAAGTGCATGCGAGTGTCGTGGAATCAAAGATGGATTAAGAGTCCTTTTCTAAACCTCCGCTGGCCTTTGTTACCGTTGGTCACTGGAGCCTGTTTCACGTATGGGTTGCTTAGCCTTCAAAGCATTTGCCTTCTGAGCTGCAGCTAAGCCGAGGAGAAGATGCCTTTCTTGCTTATGTTACTTCGACCCGCCGTGGATTGGTCTGGGTAATGGGGTTATAAAATGCAAACCTTTCCCTCTTCTATCCCTGACAGCAGGGACGTCAGAGGAAGAGAAGCGGCCGTAACACAGCTGCGAGAAGAGGGAAGAAAAGAGAGAAGTGTTGGCACTTGCACCTCTCACCATGAAGTGCATCCTGGGGCGCGCCCTGGCCTTCCAGCTGGCCCTCTGCGTGTGCCTGGCCCAACAACAGCGTGAGTTTGTCTACTGTGTGCTCTCACTCCAGGGGGGGGGGGGGCACTCATTCAGGGGCGCACCTAGGGTGCCAGGGACCCTAAAGCAAGTAAGGGGGGATGGGGTCCCGTCCTCTGGTTTGGTAGTTATAAAAAACACTTTAATTGGGATTAAGTGGGGCAGTCACGCCCATGGGCCTCGGTGTCACTGCACCTGCTGCTCTCAGTGATAGCAACGCCAGTTTGGCGACCCCCTGCTCACTTAATATCGTCTCTGCTGCCCGGATGCCCACCGGAAGGAACAGGAGACCCTGCTGTTTGGGTAGTAAAATATAAATAATCAGGGTTCAGTGGCCCCTCGCGACTCTGGCCCTGGTGTCACTGCACCTGCTGCACCATCAATATCTACGCCTCTGCCTATCCAACCCCGGGGCTGTCGCTCCTCTGCTCAGTCACTGTAGGCGCTACTGTCATAGGGTGTCCGCCTCATTCCATGTCATGGCAGTCACTGTTTACATTCATCTGCTGTCATGACATCGTAATGTATTCTGGGAGTTACAGTCCAGATTTGCTTCAATTGAAGAAATGAGTTGTTCAGAACTGATGCCTGGTATTTGAGGGTGAAAAGTTCATGACTGGAAACCGTGTCCGTGATGACGTAGAGTGAGGTGGTCTCCCTGACGGTCATATCACAGGGGTCGTCACAACTCTGTCAATCAGGGATGTCACTGCTTGAGCTGGCACCAGTCTCTGCTGTCACTAGAGCTTGTGTGTTTTCTCTATGCTGAATCTTGGTACTTGACGTGCTCACCCATGGGCCGTCACTGCTGTTTGTCTGCCCACAGGTGCCATCGCTGCTTGGTGCCGTCTCAGTTCTTTCAAGGGTGTCTACTCTGACTCGGCTCTCACCACAGTCACTGTTCTACCCACACAATGGAAATTGCCTTCTTTCTACTTACACCCATGACATCTTTTTACTTTCTTTCCACCCCAGGGCTGTCACCGGCTGCCTCTACGGTCCCCTCACACTCAGGGTTGTCACTGCTGTTCGTTCACACCCAAAGCTGCGTGTGTTTTCCACTGACACTCACTGTTAAGTTCAGTCACTGCACTCTGCTCACTGCGGGGTTTTGCCGGTCTTGTTCGTGTGGTTGACTCTGCTTTCCTTATCTCGGCGTTGTCACTAGTGTCCGTTCACACGTGGGCAGTGGCTGCTGTGTTTCACACTCAGGTCAGGCGGTTGACTCATATTGTATTGCAGCATTTATATAGCGCTTATATGGGGCGCTGAAACGCTTCCCTCATGGGTCGCATGCTACACGGTGCAGGTTGTGTGGTTGGGAGGATTTTGTCCAACTCATAACTTTGCCCCCTTTAACCCTGTTTATTTTCTCTTTTCCTTCCTTCCTTCATTGACCCCCCCCCCCCCCCCTCCCCTTTTTGTCCGTCCCATGGTTCGGCCCAATGCGTTCCTGAGGTGCATCGACTTGAAATAATGAAGATTGATTTACTTTATTTAAAATTTCAGAGGCTGCTTTACAACAGTTGTGATCCGCTGTGGTTAGTGTTTCCAATGTCCATGTTGTGTATGGAGACCACCGAGCTGCAGTTAATGTGGGAGAGGATGTGGCATAACTGCCAGAGCTGCTGACTTTGGAGCCAGGGAACCAGGTTCGAGTCTCAGCGCTGGCTCAACATCCTGTGATTCTGGGCAAATCACTTATTCTCCCCGTGCCTAACAAAAATGAATGTATCCTTGTGTAACATAACTGGTGCTCGTGTAAAGCCTCGAATACCCTCAGGTGGAGTTTGTGCTATATAAAACGGCCCCCTCAAAAAACGTGTTATGGAATGCAGCGCCTAGCAGTGTGTTGGAAGATGAGGCATGCAGGCTGTATTCTCATTTTTGTTGTTATTTTCCTTGTTCTGGACCCTAGTGGTGTGCTCATTTTCGTATGAATTACTGTATTACTCGAAGGAGTGTATTTTATTCTATTGTAGATAATGAATTCTGAGAGGAGCGGGACTACGAAGATTAATAAATGTTTTATATTTTTTTACTTTCTATGTCTGTCTGTTACATGGTTACAAGACGGGGGATCTTAAATGATTTTATATCTATGTATTTTATGGTCCCTGCCCTTTCCCAGCCTGTCCTCTCCCAGCCTGTCCACTTCCAGCCTGTCCTTTCCCAGCCTGTCCTTTCCCAGCCTTTAAACTTCCAGCCTGTCCACTTCCAGCCTGCCCTCTCCCAACCTGCCCTCTCCCAACCTGCCCTCTCCCAGACTGTCCCCTCCCTGCCCTCTCCCAGCCTGCCCTCTCCCAGCCTGTCCCCTCCCTGCCCTCTCCCAGCCTGTCCCCTCCCTGCTCTCTCCTAGCCTGTCCTCTCCCTGCCTGTTGTCGTGTCCCGGCGGCAGCAGGCAGCAGCGTGCACTGCGTCCCCGAAGTAACAGCCCTAAAGCAAGCAAGAAGTACGCCCCCCTCCCACCAATCCCTGTTAGGTAGTGGAAACTGTCCAAACTGGGGTGCAGACAGCCCCTCTCACCTTTCGGCCTGGTACCACTGCACCAGCCGCACTACTTCCCAAACTGACCGTTCTCCACTTCAGCCCCGTCTAAATTACAATTCATGCTTGTGACCCTTTTGCCTGCTTGTGCTTGTTTTCATGACCCTGTTGCCTGCTTGTGCCTCCGTGTGCCCCTGTTGCCTGCTTGTGCCTCCGTGTGCCCCTGTTGCCTGCTTGTGCCTCAGTGTGCCCCTGTTGCCTGCTTGTGCCTCCGTGTGCCCCTGTCGCCTGCTTGTGCCTCAGTTTTCGTGCCCCTGTTGCCTGCTTGTGCCTCTGTGTGCCCCTGTTGCATGCTTGTGCCTCCGTGTGCCCCTGTTGCCTGCTTGTGCCTCCGTGTGCCCCTGTTGCCTGCTTGTGCCTCTGTGTGCCCCTGTTGCCTGCTTGTGCCTCTGTGTGCCCCTGTTGCCTGCTTGTGCCTCTGTGTGCCCCTGTTGCCTGCTTGTGCCTCCGTGTGCCCCTGTTGCCTGCTTGTGCCTCCGTGTGCCCCTGTTGCCTGCTTGTGCCTCCGTTTTCGTGCCCCTGTTGCCTGCTTGTGCCTCCGTGTGCCCCTGTTGCCTGCTTGTGCCTCCGTGTGCGCCTGTTGCCTGCTTGTGCCTCCGTGTGCCCCCGTTGCCTGCTTGTGCCTCCGTGTGCCCCCGTTGCCTGCTTGTGCCTCCGTGTGCCCCTGTTGCCTGCTTGTGCCTCCGTGTGCCCCTGTTGCCTGCTTGTGCCTCCGTGTGCCCCTGTTGCCTGCTTGTGCCTCCGTGTGCCCCTGTGTGCCCCTGTTGCCTGCTTGTGCCTCCATGTGCCCCTGTTGCCTGCTTGTGCTGTGTGGGTGTGTGTGGAGGGCTCTGTGTGGCTGTGTGTGTAGGAAGCTTTGTGTGGCTGTGTGTGTGGGGGACTTTGTGTGGCTGTGTGTGTGGGGGGCTCTGTGTGGCTGTGTGTGTGGGGGGATCTGTGTGGGTGTGTGTGTGGGGGGGGCTCTGTGTGTGTTTGTGTGTGTCATTTGCGAGAGATAAAGCTAGTGGCATTGTAAATGACAATGCCATTATTTATGTTAAAAAAACATAAATAAAAATAATGTCAAGAGCAATGCCAATAGCTCTAACTTTAACAAAGGCAAAACCATTGCATTGTAAATGCTTGTTCAATGTACAAAGCATTTCCTAATAGGACATTCATGAAATAACAGCAATTTGCAAATGGAAGCAGTTGGTAATCAATTGTAAAAGTATAAAATGGGGCCCAAAATGTACTGCAATCTTTCACAATGGCTGCACTCTATGGTGCAGTAAAGAGATTCTTGGAGGTCAACAGAGGAGGAGTGGCAACAGCCAGGGTTTTCAGACAGAGGGTGACTCTATTTGACCAAACAAAATAGGAGGTTTATGCTAAGTACAGATTCAGCAAAGCGGCCCTTCTTAATTTATTTCATGAATTGCATGATTTACTAAACTGGCCTACAGAAGACAGTGGCGCAATTCCCACCTACATTCGGGTTTTGAGTAGCTTACACCTTTTAGCATCCAGAAGCTACCAAGACATTGTTGCAGATGTAGAAAGATATCACAGATTGCCTTATGCAAGGTTTCTAGAAATCTTAAACTTGCAATGTTTTGTAGAATTAATTCATGTATGGCATTTCCAAGTATCCCTGCTGAGTTTGAAACTACAAAAATTAATTTCTATGCAATTGTACCATTTCCCCAAGTCTTCTGTTCTACATCGGCTTCCAAAGGCCATAAATCTGTTTATGGCGTCCCCCAGGGCTCCATCCTGAGTCCCCTACTTTTTAATTTGTATGTTAGACCTTTGGCCACCATTGCGGAGCAAGCTGGACTCACCATCTGTTCTTACGCGATGACACCCAGATCGTCTACTCTCTCTCCACGGGCCATCATTCTACTACTTCTTCCCTTTGCTCAGGACTTAACAACATTGCTACCTGGATGTACGAAAATAAATTAAACCTAAACGGGGGGGAAATGGAACTTCTCCTATTTGGTCACAATACCACCTTATGGGGCCCCCACCACTGGCCCCCACAAATGGGCACTCTCCCTGTCCCCTCCAAACTGCTCGCAACCTTGGCATCATTTTTGATGACCAGTTGTCTATGAAGCAACACGCGGTCAGAGTCTCCTCCACCTGTACAACCATTCTCAAGTGGCTCAGAAAGATTATCTGGATGCTTCCTCAGGACACAAAAAAACAGTAGTACAGGCTTTAATCACATCCAGACTGGACTATGGTAACGTTCTCTTTCTGGGGGCCTGCAAGGAAGTGACTCGTAAACTGCAAACTGTACAGAACATGGCTGTCCGGCTCCTTTGCAAACTTCCCAACAAGTCCTCTACATCCACCTCTCTACAAAGCCTTCCTTGGCTCCACATTGAAAATCGCACAAAGTTCAAGGCCGTCTGCTTCATGCACAAAATCAACGCAGGCAGAGCTCCCCCTTATTTCAGAACTTTAGTCCACCAATACTGCCCTTCCCGCACCCTTCGCTCATCCAACCAGCACAAGTTTCAGGTCCCCAGGATCAAAAAAGCCAGAGTGGGCGGTCGCTCATTTGCTTATCTGGCTCCATCGCTGTGGAACTCTCTTCCTCTCCCCCTGCGTACTGAACTTGGCTACCTCAAGTTCCGCAGGGATGTGAAAACTTGGTTGTTTAACCAATAGGCCTCCCCTTTTTCTAGTCAAATCTTGCCGTTGCTCTGCCCTCAACCTGTTCATAGCGCCGGGAAACCTCTGGGTAGCTGTGCGCTCTATAAACTTAAATATAAATAAATAAATGGTATGAGTAGATGGTCCACATGTTCTAGTTTGTGCACTTTCTGAAATTGCATATATATGTATTGCAACAGAAAGATTCAACATTAATTAAATATCCCAGTAGTGTGTAATGCCACATGTCTGATGACAGACCTAATTGCTTGATACCCCAGGAGCACTCATGCCTCTTACATCTTTAGACACGGTGGGCTATGTGGATAACTAGCAGGAGGAGAGCTTGGAGATGGGTGGTTGTTAGGTAACTGTTGTTTTAATAATACTTTAGTAGCCACATTTGGGTATCTTTAAAATTACAAAATAAGTTGTTACACCAGATATAACGTACATGGAGGGGCTTGGTGGGCATGACCAGTGGTTTGTTATGTGGTATAAGACACAGATGTTAAGAATGTTAGGGAATGTTGTTTACAGACCCGAATGGTTTATTTTCTTGCTTTATACGTAGTAGTCACCTGCTTGCAAACGGATTGACGTATACTTTTACTTTTTTTGTAATATTTGTGATTACTTTATCTGATGACTCAATAAAAAAGTGTTTTGAGAAAAGATTTTACAAAATAAGTTTGCTTAATTTTGGTGACAGTGCATAAGCATTAAAACCCTGGATTATTTCTACATACTTTAATTCCCGAACACTGAGACAAAAGGAGGTAGAATGCTGCTCATAAGTAAGCAGGGGCATTATTGAGCAGACATTTGGTTTGCTTAAAAGCAGATTCAGCTGCCTGCATAACAGAAGTAGGGGTTCCCTAGAGTTGGATACAGAAATATTATAGCAACATTATAGCTACCTGTGCTATACTGCATAATCAAGCAGTCTATGAGAGACTCCCAATTGACCTTGTAAGTGATTAATCTGATGAAGAAGTCAAACCCTCTTTGATTACTCACTCCAGGACCAGATGCTGCAGGAGCTGCAGAGGAACATGCTCTCAGGTATGATGACACAAAAAAATACTTTTTAGGTACACATCACATACTCATTTGTAAATATTTGTGGCTTTAGTCAATTTGATCAGAACAGCCAAACTGTTGGAAAGTTACAGTTCATGTGTCTGTCTTGACACCTGCTGCAGAGTCTTCAGCCTTGTGTGGCCATGTCCTTTACAGGCATTGTTAAGCCTGAAGCCTGATCTAATGGTTAATTTAATTTTGCTACCTGGCAACTCAAATTAGTGGCCACCGGAGCAGCTTTCTTTGCATTTTCAACCTTGATGGTTCCAATTCATGGAATTGTGCTGGAGTATGTGAGCTTTCACTGACTTCTCTAATGCTGGACCTTACAGTAGGCCTTCAATCCCTTATTTCTCCATCTAAAATGGCAAAGGATGGAGTTGGTTGAGGTTGAATTACTGCCAAAAAGGCAAAAGTTGTAACTGGGTTTCCTAATGCAGAGTGTTATGGCTGCTGGGTGGAATCTCGATCTTTGTAGGAATGGCAATCACTGTATTAACAGTTTCTGCTTCTGTGTAACAGGAGGAATCACCACCATGCTCTATTTCTGGTGGTGTCGTACGAGTAGGGTGAGCCACTGTGGGTCAAAAACAAGGAAAATATTTATTAAATATCACCGATAAGCATGTTCATTGATTTTCATGTAGGAACTCAAAAGTAACATTTGTTACGTGTTAGTTCGATTGCAAACATCTGTGTATCATTAACAAGATATTTTATATAGATCATCACAGCAAAAATGTCATAAATATTTTTTCTAAGCCTTGGTGATATGCATATGGCCCACATTACCCAAAATGCATTGTATGAACACTATGAAAACCTGCAATTTATAATTTTGACAACTTTTATCTATATAAAATACTTTTCCGAGTCATTCCAAAATATAGAACATAATATTGCCACATCTAGCCATCCATTTCATGTATACAAATATTATATTTGAAAATAAAAGAATATATTAAGCAGATTGTGATGAACTGAGTTCGAGCATCAAATACAGGGGTTGGCGTGTCAATATTAGATACTTCAGAGATGGCTTCAGGCGTGATGCTGCTCTCAATTAGGGGTGGGTGATGGCTCTTTACTCTAGGTGTAACTTCCTTCCTTCTTGTTGCTCCCTTCTCCTTGATAGGGAAACACGGGTCATACCAGCATGTCCTGCTTTCTTCTGCGACCTCTTTGTGACAACCACAGCATTAATCTTTTGCTGCATTGTGGTCCAAATTTGTGTTTTACTTTTCTCGGGAACAGACACACATGACTTTCCACATAACTTGTCTTGTTCAGAGACAGACTCCTCCACCAGTGTTTCCAATCCTTGGTTGCTGAATTTGCATTTTCTCTTCCCACACTCCTACTCTTGTGGCTCCTGGCTGGACACGGTGCTGAGAACTAGCCCTGTGCTGGGAGAGTAGTTTTGTTTCTACTGTGCAGCTGAAAGTAAATGGACTTCTTGAAATGGGTGAGATCATCAGGGCGACAGTCGTAAGATGTGACAAACACCATTTTGCAAATTACAATAATGAATACTTATGAATCTCTATTTGCCTGCAGGAAAAGTACATACATCTTATTTAGTGATTACTAATTTGTGATTTGGTATTGGTTACAATTTGGGAATCGCGAAGCATTATTTCGTACATCAGACCCCAATTTTGGAAAAGGCTGATGAGTTAACTTGCACCGTACAATGTGTTAGGCACCTTAAGAGTATAGAATACACCGTTGTGATGGCGACCGGAAGGGCGTTGTACGGATGGGAGGATACCCCCCATTATTGCTGAGATGTGTTGGAACTGTTCTAGTGCGCACTGCTGTCATCACACATATAGGTTTTTCTATCATCACACTGAGCCCTATATCTTTATTTGAAGGATGGATAGTTGTGGAGACACCTACATTTTGTATTTCTTATATGAATAGAAGTCACGCGAGGCACTATGCGTTAGTAAGGGCCCGAAGACAGAGAATGGGCTTCCCGACCTGCATTGCTTTAGGTTTTCTTGGGACCATGGTGGTTTCTTCTTGCAATACCTGACTTTTATCTACTTTAGTGTATCACAGTTAACTGAAAAGTGGTCTGGTGTGCAGATTGTATCCTAAGTTTGGTACTCTTTAGATCGTGTACAACAATAGCTAAAGGTCTTGCAGTTTGCTTGGCAGTGTTTTCGGTTGTTTATTGAAGCACCAGCCCTGCAAACCACACGTTCCTGAGTTTGGGTTTTTAACTCTCACAGCAATAGTTATTTGGAGGTGACAGCACACTCTCCCACTGTGTCCAATCACTGGTATCCAACCATCAATTTCTTTGAATCATGGTTCGGATAGGAAACAGCCACGCAAAGCTAGAAGCCGGTTTTTTAGGTTTCATCAGCTTCGGGCTGTGTCTGCTGCATCTGGCCTCCCTCCCTGATGAGGGCACTTCCGTCAGAAATCAGATTATTGGTAACAGCTGAAGAAGGCGATGGAATGCATTCTTTGCAGCTTGTTTGATGCCCACCAAGAACAAATCTGCTTGTAAGCGCCTCCCATCTGTCCGTATTTAGCTGGGCACTACATGTGCCTCTGGCTGTTTCTTGGAAACCATTAGAATTGCGACAGCGATGACCATGTATCCACATTGTTGTTAAACCTCACCTAATGCGTAATGCCTGTCCCTAGAGGACACACTGCAAATAACAATCTTTCAACCATGAACTAGAACTATGGAGGGTGCCCAGGAACCTTATGCAAATCTGAGTGTGTCACGACCTCGGCAAGGACGTAAATAGCTGCATGAGTAACACTTTAGGCCTCAGAAGTGGTAGGGAAGTATTATATCAGACGTAGATAGAAAAGAATATGCGATCTGTTCGTTCAGCACCATGGACAGTGGCTTCCGGGAGCCGCGCGCAGGCAAGTCCCTGGACTCCCGGAAGAGCTTTGAAGTTGGCGATGTGTTACATGGCAGCACTTTTGAGCCACTTGAGTAGTTCTTTTGAGCCACCTGGGTAGTTGAGTGGCTCTTTTGAGCTACTCGAGTAGTTACATTGCTTCTAAACACCAAGAAAGCCTGGTACTTGTTTATAGAATCACTCCCTGTAAAAGGCAACGTTTTCTCAGAGCCATCTGATATAAATTAGACAAATAAAAGCCAGAAAGTTCCTTTCTTTGTTGTGTTCTCCGAGTAAAGTAACATTTCTTTGAATTTTAATGCATTTTGTAAGGAGGTTTTTTTAAATTAAAGTTGAGCACTGGTGAAGCATGTAGTTCTGACTTCTATCGGAAAATACATGCCGGGCTTGCTGACTTTGCCAATGGTTGTGTTTCTTTTTGTTATTGTACTATGTTTTTAGGATGTGTGAATGGGGCGTGGATGTGCTGGAGAGTTAGAGCCTGGGCGAGCTAATCATGTGATTCAAAACAGTGCTTAATTGCTAAAATAACAAATGCCACTGTCCATGTTTTGATCATAAGCCCGCCCGTGGCCAGCCTGCGGGCTGCTGGAGTTGCTCAATGCCTTGGATGGTAAGTCTTGATTCCACCTGATACCTCTTTTATCCAACACCCTAGACTCCATGCTCTTTTCTCTCACTTTTGTTGGTTCTTTTTCATTCCAGCTTTCTCACTTAGGGCCAGCTGTAGGTCGCCCAATACCGGTCGGTAACGGCCGAAATTACCGAATTTCGGCAGTTACCGACCGGTATTTGGCTTTTGAGATGTAGGTGGCATGCATCCTGGCTTCTGTATTTTACCGAATCGGTAATTTAAGGAAACTGTAAATTACCGAATTCTTAACATATCGATTCGGTAAATTACCGAATCCGTAATGTAGGGAGCACTCAAGTTAGTGCATTCCTGAGTTAAGGATTTGTTATTTACCACAAACTACAAGTTGGTGGTAAATATCGAAAACCTTTGAAAAAGTAAATATTTTGCTTTTACAACAGTGCGCTGTGGCAGACATACATGCCCTTAGGGCATGTATGTGTGCCACATGTGCACCCATGCACTATTCAGGGGTGTAACAGGGTGTCAATGTGACACCCTGCCACCCTTGAAAATGTTCCCCCTATTACCGATTCGGTATTTACCGAATCGGTAATACTGAATGGCTTCTCTATGGGCCTCCAATAAATGGGAATTATCGAATCGGTAAATACTGATTCTTAATTACCGAGTCCTACCGATTCGGTAAAATTTACCGAATAATTATCTACATCCCATTTACCTATTCTTAAATACCAAATCGGTAAAATTCGGTATTTAAGAATAGGTAAATTGGGGGGGCGTGCTTACGGTGCCGGTCCAGGATGGCCGCCTGCTAAGGGAGCTCCGCCGTGCCGGGACGTTGCCCCAGCTCCTAATGCGGATTTTCATCACTCGAGGTTGGGTCTACATTCCGGACCTCATGCGGAGCCTGGAGAGGTCTTTTATGAAGGTTGACTTTGCAGCATTGACTGAATTACCGGCATAGCTTATTTCGCCATAATGCCTGCCGCCATTTTCCGGAGGTCCCACGGCTGACTGATCGAGCTGCGGACCTCGCGTCTTTCACAAAGTAAGCTGCCTCCACTGCGCTCCTCCTTCTCTGCAGGGCACTTTTTGTATTGTCTGGCATTATTTTTGTTTATTGCATTGCCCACTTGTGTCTTTAATATGTGCTGGCTCTTCAACATTGACACTGCTGGTTCTAGTCAGCAATATCCGCCATTTTGTATGCTAACCACACAGGTGTCATGGTTTATGCATCTCTTCTTCTACTACACAAGTTTGGTCATCATTGCTACCTGCTTGCACCTATATAAAATGTTTTTTCTTCAATTTGGCTGCTCAATCTAGTGCTCTTTGATGCTCCTCCTGGATACTTCCCCTTCAAATGAAACTATTTGGCTTCATCTATGGTTTTTGGTCCTCTTTTCTTTTTGACCCCGTCCCCCTTTGTCTTGGCATACTCCTGTCACATGCTAGGCAGATACTGCGCTTACAGGTTTTGCTATTTTTCAAGTGCCTGGTAAATGTATTTATTTATTTTATTTTTTGTGCTTACTATCAACAGCTACTTGTGATTGCCTTTACGCTGATGGAGTCTACTTGAACAAATGTTATACTTTTTACCTCAGTCTTAACATTTCCATGACTTATGGCTTGAGGGTGCTCCCATAAAACTGCATATGTGTACCTACTTTCCTAACCTCACCAGGAGCACATATTTATCCATTTTCACCTTTTTGGGTCCTCAGTGTGCTCATTTGCTTCTGTCTGTTTGACCCTCTGACACTTTGTTTGTTATTTTATTAGGTCAACCACAGTAACTTCTTCGTATGGGCAGATTGCGCAAACCGAAGTTTGTTTTTATCTCCTCTAAATCTTCTCAAATGCCATCTTCATTAGATTCCTCCAACGTCTCCACAGCTACAGAGCAAATGGCTGGGCAGGCTCCACCTCGTTCCTCCTCAACACCCTCGTCATCAAGTAAATCCTCCTAATGCGTCTTCCAAGCGCCTAAAGCAAGACCCTCCATCTCCAGACAAATCGTTTTCTTCAATCTCTATGGAGCTGCTGTTGGAGGAGATTCGCGCCTTGCGCCCTTTTGTTGAGGAGACTAGCAGAGACATGCAACTTTTAAAGGACAAGTGGTTATCTACGGATGCTAGAATCTCATCTGTGAAACAACAGGTCTCGTAGGTTCAGTCCAACTCTCAACGTATATCCTCCTGGGAGAAGTCGGTTTGCGCCCTGCGCCAACATACTGAGTATTTGGAAAACAGAAACAGACTGAATATTCTTCGTGTTTATGGTCTTCCAGAATCTTTGGAAGGGGATGATCCTGTAACATTTTTCACCTCCTTCATTCCCAAACTATTGGACATGCCTCCTGCCACTTCTCTCAGCATTCAGAGAGCTCATCTGATTCCCCTAAACCAAGAGGTGTCCTTATTCTTTTTTTGAAGTTTACGGATCTCTTGTCAGTTCTTTCTGCAGCCAGGTCCAAACGTCAAATCTCCTGGATGGGTCGAAGGAAGGAATTTCTGAATCTTCGTGCACCTGTACACTCAATGGGCGCTAGATATGGCTTGTTTCATCCTTGTACTTTTAAGGTCACTCATCAAAATATAACTTGGACCTTTCAATATCCTGATGGACTAAAGAACTTCATTCATCTCCAGTCTGGTGGTGCCATGGATACGTCCACCTCCTCATGTGGCTGATCAGCTTGCCCTCTATTGTTTTAATTGTTGGGTTTTCTTCCTACAGTAGTTCTGATGCTGTCCCTGGTTTACCATTTTGTTTTTCAAATGTGTTTTTAGTCTCATTTTGCAGTTTATTATTAATTCTGCATTCATATACATACTTGTTGTTTTACATTTTATAGTGCGTTTATTGTAATGATGTTTCGTCTTTTGTTCTCGTGTTTGCTTATTGAATAGTTATATTATACGTTTTTGTTGTCATTTTTCTTAAATTCATTTACCATTTTGTATCTCTCGTAGACTCGTGGAGTTCTTCCCCTTGTCCCGTGTGGCCCTTCCCCTGCAACGTCGATACCTGGTATCCTTCCTTCAGTCTGCGTGTATCAACCTGTCAACTTCTCAATTTATTTTTGTCCTGGTGCGGTCCGATTCCCTCCCTTGTAGGTGCTGTCTTGCAGAGTGTCGCCACTTCCCCACTTCCTCATGTTTCACTTCTTCAGGTACGTTGATTTCAGTCATCCTTAGGATGTGTACTGTCTCTTCTTCACTCTTTTCTTTCCCACCTTTTTGTAAGTTTTAATGTTACTATACTTTCCTTATTTGCAAATTTAGAGTTATTTCAAGGAATGTAAAAGGTTTTAATAACCCTATTAAGCGGCAGAGAGTACTTTCTCATTTATCCTCCTATAGCCCTGATATTGTTCTTTTACAGGAAACTCATCTTAATGATGTTGAGTCCCTTAAGCTAAAAAGGAACTGGGTTGGTACAGTTTTATTTTCTCCATCTTCTAATAAAAAGAATGGTGTTGCTATTTTAGTTCATAAAAAATTGAAATGTACTGTACTATTAGAAGAGAGGGATTCGGAAGGGAGATGGATTCTAGTTAAGTTGTTGATTAATTCAATTTCTCTAACTGTTTTTAACATTTATGGTCCTACTCAACCTGATTGTGCATTTTGGCCTTTAATCACTAGCAAATGTGTGCAATACAAAGATGACTTTTTTCTTTTAGGTGGTGATTGTAATCAATTTGTAGATCCTTTCCTGGATCGCAAATCTACTGTCCGCTTTGTTCTTCACAAACCTCACAAACAATTTTTGAATACTATACTTCAAACCAATCTCTCTGATTCTTGGAGACTCACACACCCTGATACCTTAGACTATTCCTTTTTCTCACACCCTCACGCTTCATCCTCTAGATTGGATTATGTCTTTCTCACTCCTTCTCTCACTCAAAATCTACTTTCCTCTTCTATTGAACCTATCATTATCTCAGATTATGTTCCTATCATAACTGATATTGACTTACTCCCACCTCTCCCCAAGCCTTCTCGTTGGCGCTTTAATTCCGCACTCCTTACTGACCCTATCTTCTCTTCCTCGTTCCGAACTTTTACTAGCAGCTTTTTCCAAATCAATTCTACTCCTAACATTCCCCTTCACATCATCTGGGACTCCTTCAAAGCCACTGCAAGAGGGTTTATTATTGACTTTGTATCCAAGAAGAAGAAACAATTTCTCCAAAAACGTAAATCTTCCCTTGCATATATTAAAAAGTTAGAACATCAATTTTACACTTCGTCAGATACTTGTATGTCTCCTGAACTTTTACGTGCGAAGATTTCCTTTAACAAATTTACTACGGACAATGTGTCTTCTATCTTTCTTCGTAGTACTGCGCGCTACTAGGGAGGACGTAATAAATCTGGAAAACTCTTAGCTAACTACCTCAAATCTCGTAAGGAGTGTACTTTTATTGAGTCCATCTTTTCCCCCAACAATGTTCTTCTTCATACGGATAAAGATATTCTTGAGCAGTTTCAACTTTTCTATCAACAGTTATACACTCCGGAATCCCCCCTACCTCTGTGATGCTTCGATCTTACTTTGCAAAATTAATGAAAGCCCCTGCCTCCCAATTTTAACTTTTCCACTCTTGATCTCGATCTTTCCCTACATGAACTCTCTACGGCTTTATCTTCCCTCACTAAGGGTAAGACCCCTGGTCCTGATGGCTTCCCGGTGGGGTTCTATCTGCACTTTTCGGATCTTTTACTACCTAAACTTGTGTTGCTGTTTCAATCCTTTTATTCTTCTGGCGAGGCTGCGGTACCTTTCAGATGCTACTATATGTCTCATTACAAAAGAGGGTCGTGATCCAAATTCTGTAAAAATTACCGCCCTATCTCATTGGTAAATGTTGACTAAAAGCTTTTTGCTAAACTACTTGCCTTGCGTTTATATTCTTTCAAGCTCCCTTTCTCGCCATTTCTTTGGCTGCTATTTCTGTTGATGCTGAAAAATCCTTTGATAGGGTGGATTGGTCCTTTCTATTTGCTTCACTAAAATGGCATGGCTTTGTCCCCAAGTTTCTCTCCTATTTCTCTATTCTATTCTTCACCCAAAGCCTCTGTACTTGTCAATGGCAGACTTTCTTCTTCTTTCACCCTTCATCGAGGAGTTCGCCAAGGCTGCCCTCTTTCTCCTCTCCTTTTTGTTTTAGCCCTTGTACCCTTTTTGTCCTCCATTCGTCAAAATGCTTCCATTTCCGGTTTTCCGTATGGAGATCATCAATTAAAACTTTCTGCATATGCTGACGACATTCTTTCATTTATTTCCGATCCGGAGTCATCCATTTCTCCTTTATTATCTGAATTTGAGGCATTCTCTCGTGTTTCTGGTTATAAGATCAACTCCGACAAAACAAAAATTCTTCCCCTTACTAAATTTTGTCTCCCTCACTTCTTCTCCTCTACTGGTTTTGCCTGGAATAACACTAAAATTAAGTATCTAGGTGTTTGGTTTTCTAACTCTATCACCTCCTCCGTTAAATTAAACATGTCCACTGTTCTCTCTCGTCTTGATCAGTTATTTTCTTCCTGGAATCCTCTTTTCCTCTCCTGGTGTGGTCGTCTTGATTCCGTCAAGATGATGATAGCCCCTATTCTTATTTATGTTCTCTCTATGTTACCGGTACATATTCCCGCCCTATATTTCAAGCGCATAGATTCCTCTATCTCGAAATTTCTTTGGAAAAACAAAACCTCTAGAATTTCTCTTCTCTTTCTTCACAAGCCTAAATCGAATAGGGGAGTTAACTTTCCAGATTTTCGCCTTTACCACAAATCCTTTTCCTTCCGTCAGGCCTCACGCTGGCTTTCTTCAGAGTCCTCCCCTTTCTCTCCCCTGTGGCTTAATATTGAGCAGTCCTTTTTGTCTCCTTTCTCTTTTCAGGAGATTGTTCGCTTCTCTTCTAAGTCTCCTTATGATTTGCTTCCCTTATTTAAGTTCACTTCTTCTCTTCTTAAGCCTTTATTTTCTTCGTCACTCATTTTGCGTGAGTCTTTCCTACTCCTCCCCATCTGGTACAATTAGCTTATTCTCCTACATAATAGGCCTCTTTCTTGGTCTTCTTAAGGACTTAAGGGTATCATTTGGGTTCATCAACTTTTTGATGGTATTTCTCCTTGCTGCTTTCCCCATTTTCAACTTTAATTTCATTGTCCCCGTTCTTTTCTACAGAAATATACTCTTCTTATGGAAATCATTCTTGATCGTTACTATTCCATACCTTCCTCTACTCCTCCTGTTGATCCACCTCCTCTTCTTGCTCTTCTCACTACGTTTCCTAAGGCATCTCTTATCTATCAGTCTTCCCCTAACCCGGATAGCAT
The DNA here is from genome assembly GCF_964263255.1 of Lissotriton vulgaris. Classification (NCBI taxonomy): domain Eukaryota; kingdom Metazoa; phylum Chordata; class Amphibia; order Caudata; family Salamandridae; genus Lissotriton; species Lissotriton vulgaris. The sequence continues at coordinate 155,351,951 of NC_141687.1, forward strand.
TAGGTCCAAATTGGAATTATCCTGGGAAAGGGATTTCAGATGTACTTGGCCTATTTCCCTTTGGGATAAACTTTAGTCCAAAATCCTGAAAGTATCACGCTCAGCCTCTCTCACTCAATCTCTATTTTTTCTCTATCACAGACTTGATCTTTCCCCTCTTTCCCTCTCTCGTTTCACTACTTCTTCTTCCTCTTCTTCTAATTGTTGGACTTGCGATGCACCTGATGCTGACCTTCTGCATATATTATTTTTCTGTCCTACTGTCTCTACTTTCTGGACACATGTTTGGTCTTACATCTCTAAAGTTTTCACACTCTCCGTCCCACACTCACCTCCTCTACTTTTTCATGGTGCTCTCTCAGATTCTCTAACTCGCCCTTCACGCTCAGCAGGTCTCTTTGATTTGATGATTGCCCTTGCATTTCAACATATTGCTTCCTATTGGAAACGCCTTACCAATGTCTCCATACGTCATTGGTGGAACTCTTTATGTCATTTTCATAGATTGGATGTCTCCTTTGCTTCCTCTTGTAAACCCCCTCGTAATGTAGAATTATATTGGTTACCCCTTATCACATATCTGGACCACTTAGCTCGGAAACTACCGATTCCCATTAACTCTGAAAATGTTAAACCACCTTGAGAATTTTACTCTCTCCTCTGTGTATACTTTAATACTGTTAACAGTTTTGCTTATTGCTATGTTATGTATATTTTGGGTACTTCTTTTTTTGCTTGTATTATTTCTTCTTATGCCGCTATTTCTTTATAATATTACTTTGACGTAGCATATTTCCTTCCCTTCCCCTCTTCCCTCCCCCCCCCCCCTTAAAATCAAAAAATACTTTATTCCCTAGCTTGTCATTAGCAATGTTGTACTTTTCTTTTTGGCCTAATTGCTTTTGTTCTTCTTGCTAATGTCATTGTTAATACTATTGGTCTTAATAAAGCTTTTTCAAACAGAAAAAAAGAATAGGTAAATTGAGATTACCTACATATGGCCCTTTGTCTCTAGTTTTCCATAATTTACCTTCTCTTCCATTCCCCCTTTTCTGCCCTTTTCGCTCTTGTTCTTTGTCAAAGTCTAATGATGGAAAAATAAGTCCTGGTCTCTAAAAATGAGTGTTGGTGGGTCAACCTGCAACCACCAGTTCAAAGTAAGCACTGACCCAACAACACATGGCTGGTGTTCCTGTAATGTCCTCGTAGCTATCACAAGCTAGTTATGAGTGTTTTTCAGCCAGCAGTGGTTGGGAAAGTTGAGGTTGGAGGATGAGGAAAAGGCTTGACTGCTCAGAGTTCCCTGAAGGTTGACTTTCTTTCTGAAATAAGTTCCAGGGTAGTTTTCACCTTAATACACTATCCAGGACCACTCTAGTTCCAGTACTGAAAGAAGCGCCAAGCAGTTGAGTCTTCCTTTTAGGTGTTGAATCCCTGTTGCCGAGGCTTGGACCACAGAAGAAGAGACTTTTGGATCAGATGCAAGAATCTCAACAAGCATCATGGTCTTCAGGGGCTCCTGGTTGCTGACTGGTGAACTGCGACACAATGATGGGTGAATGAAGAGCAAGTATGCCGTCAGGCTACCCGAGTCGCAAAATTGGGTGGGATAGAAGCCAGTTCAGTCTATAAAAGCTCTTTCCTTACAGAAGAAGTTTTCTCACCGTAAAATGAGTTATATTTGATCTCAAAGATATTTTGAGTAAAGATCATGGTTCTGGCCCCATACAGAATTGTTGCTTCAAGAAGGGCAGGAAAAAAGAACGCACCTAGGTTAAGCCACAAATAAATTGAACATGAGGACCGCTATAGGGGCCCTTAGGTGCAATGAATGAGGACTCTCTGATTTGGCGAGGAGTGTTTAGATAAGCACAGGAGTGTTGGCACGCCCAGAGGTGCCACATCTGGAGTCTAACCTAGGCTCAGGAGGGAATAGGCCTGGATGGAAAGAAGATCTAACTATTGAAATGTCCAAACTAAATTTCTGAGTACAGTAGATGTTTTGAAATAGACTGCGGATGAGGAAGCTCATTGGGGTCCAATCGGGGACCAGTGCGTAATTTAATCTGGTGGTTGGCACTGGCACTTAACCGCCAACACCGGCATTCATATTGCGACCCGACCCACAGCACTTTTCATGAACACCAGTTAACGACACATTCATTTTTTGTAGGTATGTGATTGGCCCAAAATCACAGGATGTTGAGCCTATACTGAGCCTTGTACCTGGTACCCCAACTCCAAAGTTAGTAGTTCTGGCCATTACTCCACAGCCTCTCCCCACCTTTAGGGTTTCATGGTTAGTAGTTTGTTCTGTTCTAGGTGACTAGAGCCCAGCGCTTATTCTTTCACAAATTAACCAGTGTGGCGGAATGGCTTAAAGCACCTCCCTGCTCGGACAACTCCCCCACCTAATTGAAAGAGGACACAGGGGACCACATTTGTGTCTTAGGAAGAAACATTAAGGGCAAGGTTGGAGCCATTAACCAAAATATACCAAACTGGTGAGCAAATGAACATGTGGAAACCTCCAAGAGAGATAAAGGCTAAGGTGAGAGTATGTCATTCCTTTAAGTACTCTGGAAGAGGGATCAGGGACTCAAAGACTCACTAATGGAGAAAAAAAGATGGCATCTGGGGAATGGGTAAGATGCTGGTGTCCTGTAAACATGTTTACAGTTCAGTAAAACTGGAGGAGTGATCATCCAAAGCCTGAGTTACTACGCTGTAGTATGTGATGGTAATGACTTTGCATGTAATTGTGCTGATGGCTTTGCCCATTGTCAGGTGTAAGTTTGACAAAGTTGAGGCACTTTGATACTAATGCAGTAGAATAGTAGGGTTTTTAGGATGGTTTCAAATACAAGTAAGCACACCCAATAAGAAAGTCTCAGAAATTTGTTACACTAGCATCTAGGAACTGTTATGTACTGAAGGATTTAGGTAACTGATGCTCACTGTAGGATGAGAAAGTTGAAAGCACCTCTCTTGTTTGAGGGTTGCGGCACCTGGTCTAGCACTATGTCTATGCCTGGAACATAGACAAGAATGGGGACATGTATCACTCTGTCGTATCAGAGGCCATAGGAGCAATTAAACCCTTACTGCCAGTGATAGATTAACTTTGTCCTCCTATGGAACGAGTATTATATCATCTATCACTCTTTGTAATTCCAACACTGTCTTGTGGTCAAATTAAGAGGAATTGGCCTCATTTTATCAGTGTGAGAAGTTGGCCTGGTTTATGCTGTCCACTAATTAAAGCTGGCACCATGTACCTGTCCAAACAACCCTTATGGTGATTTAAGAGGTCATAGATAACCTTAGAAAGCTATCCAAGTGGTAGCTGTGGAGAGCAGCCTTCAGGCGTGGTCTTGAAGAAATGTTAAGCAGCTTTTTTTACCAGAATGCAACCTTATAGTATTGGTTAAATGAAAGGAGAACCACACTGTAGTTATATAAATATGTATTTATTGATATATCACACTCTAAGTACGACACAGTATCTTCTATACAAAGACACTCACAAAGCACACAATACTGTAGCGCAGAAAGAATAGTAAATAGCACTAATACACAGTGGGCTCCCGGGGGAGACCAAAACATATACTAAAAAAGTGGTATAAGAGTCACAGCTTGAGTCAAGACAGTGTCTAGAGGATGTAGAATCACTGGAACCCCAAGGAACCACCCAAGGTGAGTAAATAGGAACCCCACGGAGGACGGGTGCAGTGTGGGGACACGACTGCGTGCACCGCACAATTCCATGGGAGAGTCATGGTTGCAGTTTTAAAGTTTAAGGACCCTTCTAAGTGGACTTCAAAGGAACCCTGTGGAACTTAAGAGGTGGCGAGCCACCCCACCCATGAATACCGTAGTGCCAGAGTTAACTATCCCAGCGAAGCCGGGTGAATAGGTCTGAAATGGTGTCAGAAACCGCAGTAGATCTCTATGGAGGACTTTGAAGAAGAACCACTGCTGGGAAGAAGAAAAGTGACCATCGGAATATAAAGGTGGAATCTTGTTGAAGAGTACCTGAAAGCAGAGGGGACAGAGTCTGGGTCACTCAGGAGTGATCAGGGTCTCCGTAGACGAATATCCACCGATGTTGGAAGCTTCAGATGCATTGAGGGGGTTCTTGACTCTGCAGCCACAGGGACCATGTGACGTCGAGGATGAAAAGGAACCGGATGTGAGCTGTCCCACGAATGATGTCGAGTGCTGAGGGGTTGGTGTCCAGGTGGTACACCAAATAGCCTTGGCAGTAGCGACCCATAAAGAAGGTCAAGAAAGGGGGGGATTCAGACCAGCAAGGTCCAGGAGACTCGCCAAACACAAGGGAGTCAAAGCAGCCCTGGAGAAACCAGGGTAGCCCAAGAAAAGCAGTGTTGACCCTCAGGAGGACCCACAGGCTGGAGGCAGAGGAGTCACAAGACCTCAAGCAGTTTTAGAAAGTAGCAGCCCACGGAGCACTCAGTATGAGGAGACAAAGCACACAATACTGTAGCGCAGAAAGAATAGTAAATAGCACTAATACACAGTGGGCTCCCGGGGGAGACCAAAACATATACTAAAAAAGTGGTATAAGAGTCACAGCTTGAGTCAAGACAGTGTCTAGAGGATGTAGAATCACTGGAACCCCAAGGAACCACCCAAGGTGAGTAAATAGGAACCCCACGGAGGACGGGTGCAGTGTGGGGACACGACTGCGTGCACCGCACAATTCCATGGGAGAGTCATGGTTGCAGTTTTAAAGTTTAAGGACCCTTCTAAGTGGACTTCAAAGGAACCCTGTGGAACTTAAGAGGTGGCGAGCCACCCCACCCATGAATACCGTAGTGCCAGAGTTAACTATCCCAGCGAAGCCGGGTGAATAGGTCTGAAATGGTGTCAGAAACCGCAGTAGATCTCTATGGAGGACTTTGAAGAAGAACCACTGCTGGGAAGAAGAAAAGTGACCATCGGAATATAAAGGTGGAATCTTGTTGAAGAGTACCTGAAAGCAGAGGGGACAGAGTCTGGGTCACTCAGGAGTGATCAGGGTCTCCGTAGACGAATATCCACCGATGTTGGAAGCTTCAGATGCATTGAGGGGGTTCTTGACTCTGCAGCCACAGGGACCATGTGACGTCGAGGATGAAAAGGAACCGGATGTGAGCTGTCCCACGAATGATGTCGAGTGCTGAGGGGTTGGTGTCCAGGTGGTGCACCAAATAGCCTTGGCAGTAGTGACCCATAAAGAAGGTCAAGAAAGGGGGGGATTCAGACCAGCAAGGTCCAGGAGACTCGCCAAACACAAGGGAGTCAAAGCAGCCCTGGAGAAACCAGGGTAGCCCAAGAAAAGCAGTGTTGACCCTCAGGAGGACCCACAGGCTGGAGGCAGAGGAGTCACAAGACCTCAAGCAGTTTTACAAAGTAGCAGCCCACGGAGCACTCAGTATGAGGAGACTGGAGTTCTTTGTAGGATATGGTGCCAGAGGTTGGGGCTACATAGGGTCCAGTGAACTTGTTTGGGAAATGCAAACAAGCATAGGCACTTGCAAAATGTTGTGGTGCACAGGGGTATGCGTGTTGCAGCCCCCATGAGGGATTCTGACCTCAAACTTGATAAGAGGGCAGCTCAGACCTCGAGGGACTTGGAAACCCACCTCCTGTGTTACTGGAGCCTTTGGAGTCCATAGAAGCTCAGGAGCAGCAGGCTGGTCAATCATGATGAGGTGCCTGCGGTTGCAGGGGAGTGACTCCTTCACTCCAAGGGAGATACCTTCAGTTGTCCTTGATGGAGCCTGTATGGTACATGGGCACAGATGATGCTTCAGACTGAGAGGGAGACAAAGTCGGACCCAAACGAAGACCAGCAAAGTCCAGAGTGTCCAGACAGTCGAAGTTCAGTGGTTTCTGGTCTAGAATCTTGTCCACGTCGAATCTAGGGCTCTTCAGCCAGGTAAGCCCTTTTGTACCCATGGGACAGTGTTGGACAGATTCGGAGGACCCTCCCAGGGGAGGGTCTGGACAGTGGGGAGGTTACACCCATGTCCTTTGTCCAGTTTTGAACCAGAGCAGGAGCCAACGGCTCCCAGCACTGGTTTGAACTGGATTATGCACAGGGACAAAAAATGTGCCCCTCATGCAGACTTTCGGGGGTTGTGCCCACCCCGAAGGTGGACCACTATCGCACCAACTGCGAAATTCAAAATCTGTTCAGGAACATACACTTAAAAGCATACTTTGGCATACAACCAGACTCACTATCTACAGATACTGGTCTGCGAAAGCCTTCTACTTTTACACCCACTTCCAGCATGGTACCGCCAGAGGTTCTTACCTTTGAGCAAGGAGTTCTCAAAGAAATAACAGAGAAACGCCTTGATGCCAGTTTTTCCAACACCACGAATTCTGAAACCGAAGCCATAAAAGCACTATCAAATGACACCATCATAACGATAAAGGAAGCAGACAAAGGGGGCGCCATCGTCATCATGGCTACCATAGACTACCGGACAGAATGTCTATGCCAACTGGAGAACAACCACCACTACACTCCCCCCTCACCCAAGATCCCACCCCACGTCTCCAAACCAGATTAAATTCTATGGTCACAGCGGCTCTCAATCAAGGGTGGATCACCAAGAACGTGGCTGAGTTCTTGACCAATCAGAATCCCAGGCTACCCTACTTTTACATCTTGCCCAAAATCCATTAAGGGGTCAACCCACCCCCTGGGAGACCCATTGTCTTGGGTATAGGGTCAGTCCTGGAACCCCTTTCCTAGTTCTCTGACCATTTTTATACAACCCTTGGTCTGGTCCTAAGACTCATTGAAACTACCAACTCAGATAGCCTCCTACCAGATGTACTACTCACACTGGATGTGGAGGCCCTCTACACCAACATTCCACAACTGAATACACTTGTGGTAGTGGAGGAAACACTCCATAGCATGCCCTGGTCCTCACCTACTCCAATCAGCATTGTCATGGAATGTGCCCACATCGTACTCACTGAAATTTGTTTTCAGTTTGAGGACGATTGTTTCATCAGACTCAGGGTACGTCCCTGGGCAGTTTGTTCGCCCCAAGTCTGGCATGCCTAAACATGTCAGACTTTGAGGGGAGGTATGTACTCACGGATTCCAACCCCTTCACATATAACATTCTCCTTTGGAAGCGTTATATTGAGGATATTTTGTTATTCTGGAAGGGCAACAAGGACGCTATCCCTAATTTCCTCAGTTGGATCAATAACTTTAATCCATTCCTCAAATTCACAGCCAATTGCTCTGAACAGGAACTCCCCTTCCTCGATCTCATGATCATCAAGAAACCAAACAGGCTGGAAACCATGACATACAAGAAACCCACCGATAGTCACTGCCCCCTCTTGTACCAAAGTTTCAACCCCAAATCATTGAGGGAAAATCTACCCTACCGCCAGTTCCTACACATTCGTAGAAACTGTAGCAACACTGAGGACTAAAAAAAACAAGCATCTGAACTAAGTACTCACCTGGTTAGGAGACAATATCCACCACACATTATAACCAATGCACAAAAACGTCCAGGCAATACCAACAGATTAAGCCTCCTTGAAACACAGACCAAACCTGCAAGTGATATCATTACATGCGTCACAATCTTCACCCCTGAGTCTAACTTGTATAAAAGGGTCATAAACAAACACTGGAGAATGTTGGGAACAGGGGACCTTTCCCTAAGCAAACCATGGTTTGCCTTTAAGAGAACAGCCAACATCAAGGACCTACTGATTAACACAAGACCTAAAAGCAAACATCCAGGGCCCCCAACACTCTTTGGGATTTACCCCCTGTGACTGGACATTATCCTTGTGGACAATGTGTAGTCTGTCCCTTCACTCAAGCCACCAAAACCATTCCACTAACTAACAACTGGACGTGGACCCAAGCAAGCACACAAATTGCTATACATGTAACTGCGTCTACCTCAGTACGTGTCCTGTCAACTCCAATACATAGGGATGACCACTCGTGATGTGAAAACAAGAATCACCGAACATAGGAGCAATTTCCGGTGCAAAAAAATGAACACAAAAATGTGTGCTCATTTTGTGGAACAAAATCATACCGCCAATGACATACAATGGACGGTTCTCAAAGCCTTTCCCACTATCACAAAGGAGACTTTATTTAGAAAGGAACAATGTTGGGTATTTAAACTGAGAGGACACATTTGGGGACTCAACAATGATATTCCCTGGGCAGAACTAAACCACAAGTGAATATGGTTATCATCCATCTCTTTACCCACTTATGTGGTTCCCCCCACAGCAACAGAAGTAACCCACAAGTGAATATGGATATGAATATGGCTATCATCCATCCTTTTTTATCCACTTATGAGGTTCCCTTACAGGAGCGCATACAAACTTGTATACCTTCCAATTACTACACACCATCATGTCTACCACAATCTAAGCCTGCACATAGTTACTCCACACGTGATTATTCCATACATAATCACTTTATGTACATCTAGCCAATAATCACACATCACATATGTCACCACATACCGGAGACTGATCCTCCACTGCTTGGTGCTTACTTTCAATAATTGTAGCACCCGTTAGTCTCAGAGATGAGCTTTGTCCTTTTTAATAAAGTTTTAAGATAACTTCCTTCAATGATGGCCGCCGATCTGTCACATATTCTAGCTTCTGCTATAAAGACAGGAAACCCGGAAGTCATCCCCACTGGCCTGGAGCAAGGGTAGCGCGAGGGCTAGTTGCCTGTCTATGCCTGTGAGTATGCATTGCAATCAGGAGCTCCCTCAAGTCCGGTAAGCCTCTGCCACTTAGACTGTTGTTTGAACCCATCTTTTGTTCCTTTCAGAAAACCTAAGCAACAACGTGCTCTGGCCATCCCCGTCAGCCTTAAACGTTGTGACTAGGGGTGAGTTTGTGATAGCGTTGTGCTTCTGTGCTTGCATGCATAAACAAGTTACTTGGTAATAGCCACACAAAGTGTTTTTCACTACCTGTACCTCCTCTTGGTTGCTCCTTTACTTGACATAACGGATGGCTTAAACCAAGCACAATTCTCATACAAATGTTCTACTGCCTGACAATTTGTGACTATCTCCTACATTTAGAGCCAAAGAACTTTAATCACTCTATCCCGCTCCTTCGAAATATTTCACACTGTAAATTTCTGTGTCCTAAGGCCACCAATATGTTTACGTTTGGCTTTGCACGTAATCCCTCTCTTGTGATATATTTTGCACTGTAAATTTTCTGCATCTGAAGGCTACCAATTTGGTTTCATTTGGCTACGCACATCTAGCGCTCACAGTATTGTAATGGTAGAGTCTGAACACGCACGATCAGTAACAATGTTTGCCGGGACTACTATGTCACACAATCCCAGACGCTCACAAGTTTGAATGCTCATGCTATCATGAGATTGTTTTTCATATATTGTAATACTGGCCGCGTTTGTACATAAGTCAACCATCATGTCATTGAGATTGTTTTTAACCAATGTTTCGCTGACCAGCCGCACCCACTGATTTACTGGCCATACTTGAATAATGATTAACCAAATGTATTCATTAAGATTTGTGCCATTACATTGTGTTGTTAACATAGGCAAAAACTGCTGCTTAACTGTCGAATGCTTTTACTCTTTTCATATTTGTTCTTGGTTGTTCCTACCCTTCTTGTCCCCTTTTCCCACAGGTCTACAGTACTCCCCAGTACACGTCTACTAGGACATTTCTACCGGTTCTGGTAATTTATGTTACTGAATTGAATACCAGACGGCAGCGCACTTTATCACGTTTCTTTTCTTTTTCGGTCCTGACGAAGTGCCAATTGACCCGTTAGGGGGAAACCAGGCAGAAAGCATGTTGACCATCCACTCCTAGATTGCCCTTGAGGAACATTATTTCCACGTTGCTCAAATTTTTGGGAATCAAAGCATAGATACCCGCACACATCCTAGTTTCCCTTTCTAGTAAAGTCAAAAAGATGCAAAAAAAAGGAACATTATGTTCGAGGCATGTGGGCTGCTGAATTCATATCTGTGCATAGATCGCCGCCTAGTGTTGGGTCCGGATGATTGCACATTGTTGTCCTGGAAGAGTCTTCGAAGTATCACGAGATAGGTGGCTCCTCCCCTGGACTACAGTGCGCATGGGCATCCTCTCCATCCTCAGATTGTTTTTTTCCGCCATTGGGTTCGGATGTACTTTCTCGACTCTAGTTCGGAAACTTTATATTGACTCTTTCCTAAGGCCAAAAGGCCTTCGAAGCGTCGGTATTGTCTCGTTCGGTGCCTCTTTTCTTTCCAGTTCTTCGAACCGGACGTCGGAAGCTGATTCTCGCCTTCGACACCAGAGGCCCAGACTACGACAACGATGGATCGGAGCCCGTTTAAACGATGCCCCGTCTGTAATTCCAAATACCCCAATATCGATGTGCACCCAGTGTGCAATAAATGTTTGTCCCCCGAGCACGACGAGGCCAGCTGTATGGCCTGCTCGAAGTTCCGCTCCAAGAAGACGCTTAAACTTCGACGCGCAGCAAGGCAGTCGGTGTAACAGTCGGCGCCCATCCTTGTGGACAATGTGTAGTCTGTCCCTTCACTCAAGCCACCAAAACCATTCCACTAACTAACAACTGGACGTGGACCCAAGCAAGCACACAAATTGCTATACATGTAACTGCGTCTACCTCAGTACGTGTCCTGTCAACTCCAATACATAGGGATGACCACTCGTGATGTGAAAACAAGAATCACCGAACATAGGAGCAATTTCCGGTGCAAAAAAATGAACACAAAAATGTGTGCTCATTTTGTGGAACAAAATCATACCGCCAATGACATACAATGGACGGTTCTCAAAGCCTTTCCCACTATCACAAAGGAGACTTTATTTAGAAAGGAACAATGTTGGGTATTTAAACTGAGAGGACACATTTAGGGACTCAACAATGATATTCCCTGGGCAGAACTAAACCACAAGTGAATATGGTTATCATCCATCTCTTTACCCACTTATGTGGTTCCCCCCACAGCAACAGAAGTAACCCACAAGTGAATATGGATATGAATATGGCTATCATCCATCCTTTTTTATCCACTTATGAGGTTCCCTTACAGGAGCGCATACAAACTTGTATACCTTCCAATTACTACACACCATCATGTCTACCACAATCTAAGCCTGCACATAGTTACTCCACACGTGATTATTCCATACATAATCACTTTATGTACATCTAGCCAATAATCACACATCACATATGTCACCACATACCGGAGACTGATCCTCCACTGCTTGGTGCTTACTTTCAATAATTGTAGCACCCGTTAGTCTCAGAGATGAGCTTTGTCCTTTTTAATAAAGTTTTAAGATAACTTCCTTCAATGATGGCCGCCGATCTGTCACATATTCTAGCTTCTGCTATAAAGACAGGAAACCCGGAAGTCATCCCCACTGGCCTGGAGCAAGGGTAGCGCGAGGGCTAGTTGCCTGTCTATGCCTGTGAGTATGCATTGCAATCAGGAGCTCCCTCAAGTCCGGTAAGCCTCTGCCACTTAGACTGTTGTTTGAACCCATCTTTTGTTCCTTTCAGAAAACCTAAGCAACAACGTGCTCTGGCCATCCCCGTCAGCCTTAAACGTTGTGACTAGGGGTGAGTTTGTGATAGCGTTGTGCTTCTGTGCTTGCATGCATAAACAAGTTACTTGGTAATAGCCACACAAAGTGTTTTTCACTACCTGTACCTCCTCTTGGTTGCTCCTTTACTTGACATAACGGATGGCTTAAACCAAGCACAATTCTCATACAAATGTTCTACTGCCTGACAATTTGTGACTATCTCCTACATTTAGAGCCAAAGAACTTTAATCACTCTATCCCGCTCCTTCGAAATATTTCACACTGTAAATTTCTGTGTCCTAAGGCCACCAATATGTTTACGTTTGGCTTTGCACGTAATCCCTCTCTTGTGATATATTTTGCACTGTAAATTTTCTGCATCTGAAGGCTACCAATTTGGTTTCATTTGGCTACGCACATCTAGCGCTCACAGTATTGTAATGGTAGAGTCTGAACACGCACGATCAGTAACAATGTTTGCCGGGACTACTATGTCACACAATCCCAGACGCTCACAAGTTTGAATGCTCATGCTATCATGAGATTGTTTTTCATATATTGTAATACTGGCCGCGTTTGTACATAAGTCAACCATCATGTCATTGAGATTGTTTTTAACCAATGTTTCGCTGACCAGCCGCACCCACTGATTTACTGGCCATACTTGAATAATGATTAACCAAATGTATTCATTAAGATTTGTGCCATTACATTGTGTTGTTAACATAGGCAAAAACTGCTGCTTAACTGTCGAATGCTTTTACTCTTTTCATATTTGTTCTTGGTTGTTCCTACCCTTCTTGTCCCCTTTTCCCACAGGTCTACAGTACTCCCCAGTACACGTCTACTAGGACATTTCTACCGGTTCTGGTAATTTATGTTACTGAATTGAATACCAGACGGCAGCGCACTTTATCACGTTTCTTTTCTTTTTCGGTCCTGACGAAGTGCCAATTGACCCGTTAGGGGGAAACCAGGCAGAAAGCATGTTGACCATCCACTCCTAGATTGCCCTTGAGGAACATTATTTCCACGTTGCTCAAATTTTTGGGAATCAAAGCATAGATACCCGCACACATCCTAGTTTCCCTTTCTAGTAAAGTCAAAAAGATGCAAAAAAAAGGAACATTATGTTCGAGGCATGTGGGCTGCTGAATTCATATCTGTGCATAGATCGCCGCCTAGTGTTGGGTCCGGATGATTGCACATTGTTGTCCTGGAAGAGTCTTCGAAGTATCACGAGATAGGTGGCTCCTCCCCTGGACTACAGTGCGCATGGGCATCCTCTCCATCCTCAGATTGTTTTTTTCCGCCATTGGGTTCGGATGTACTTTCTCGACTCTAGTTCGGAAACTTTATATTGACTCTTTCCTAAGGCCAAAAGGCCTTCGAAGCGTCGGTATTGTCTCGTTCGGTGCCTCTTTTCTTTCCAGTTCTTCGAACCGGACGTCGGAAGCTGATTCTCGCCTTCGACACCAGAGGCCCAGACTACGACAACGATGGATCGGAGCCCGTTTAAACGATGCCCCGTCTGTAATTCCAAATACCCCAATATCGATGTGCACCCAGTGTGCAATAAATGTTTGTCCCCCGAGCACGACGAGGCCAGCTGTATGGCCTGCTCGAAGTTCCGCTCCAAGAAGACGCTTAAACTTCGACGCGCAGCAAGGCAGTCGGTGTAACAGTCGGCGCCCGAACCGGTCAACATCTTGGAGGCCGGTGACGAAGAAGGCGTCGAAGATGAGGAAGAAGAAGAAGAAGAGGTTCCTGAAAAGCAGTCGGAACCAGCGTTGGAGCATGACTCCAACTCCGAGGTGGACGAGCAAGCTGAAGAGTACGTCCACGAAGAAGACATCGTCGAGGTAGGGGACGACGAAGGGGCCATTGGAGCCGTCGATGACGACTCCAGCGATGAGCCAGGCCCAACCGCAGTAGCGGGGCCTATAACTGACATTACGCTCCCTTCGGCTCAGGTCGAGGCATCGCCGAAAGGCCTTAGCCAAGATCTTTCTACCCGTTCTATAGCCCCGCGTCCAAGCCAGGCTAAGAACACATCAAAGGAGCCATCGGTCGATTCTTCGAAACCGAAACCATCGGAGCAGAAATCGAAACCGAAACTACTTAAGATGGTGGTCGGTTCGACGTTGACGTCAAAGACTATCGACGACCCATCGGCGCCGAAGGTGCCTGTCGCTGAAGACTGGAGCGTCGAAGCAGAGCTCAACCAGCAAACATGTCACCTTGACGCCGTCAACGTCGGCGTCGACGCACAAACATGGCGACAAGGCCAAAGGCCTCCAGGTGAAGAAGTCCGTCGAGCCGAAAATCTCAGGACTCAAGCCACTGCTCAGCAAGTACCTCGAGCCGAAGGCCAAAGCCGACCCAAAGCAGCAGGTCTCGTCGACGCCCAAGGCTGGGGATGCTCCACGCCGGGAGCTCGGGTCGACGCCATCAAGCAAGCATCCTCCTCAAGTGCTGAAACAGCCTTAAGCAACTACCACATCAAGCTCCAAGACCGTCGGACAGACCCCGATTAAGTTCGGTCTTCCACCAATGGCTCGAGCAGAGCAGCTCGACCTCCATAAAGGCGTAGAACCTTCCAGGACGTCGTCGACGCCATCGAAGCCCGCCACAGAAGGGGTGGTTTTCCACGAACCCTCCTACGACAACCAGTCAAAACTCTTTATCGACGCGGAATCAGGCAGGCTCACTGTCCACAAGCGGAAGATCGCGCCTGAACGTCCCTTGGAGAGTTACAAAATTCCTCTCAAACGCAAAAAGGACTCGGCCACCTCACCAGTTCTCTTCGAGCCCGTTCAAGAATATTCACAGCAAGTGGCATGTTCTCCAACATGGAGTGAGAAAGACATGGGGTACGACTATAGTCAAGCGGCCTATGCTTATAATGCTGACACTGATCAGGATGAACCACAACAGTGGTCTGAGGCTATAGATCAATCTGTGCACCCTGATGATCCACATGCTGCTCCGGACGCTCAGTCCTATAACGTCAAAACATCGCCAACAGAGGACACTGCGGCGTTTAACGCTTTGATTGAAAGGGCAGCACTCAACCATGACGTAGAGATGCATGCGGAGCCAGTGGACGAAGATTTCTTGTTTGACACTTTCTCCACCTCTGAACGTTCCACTAAGACTTTACCTATGCTTAAAGGGGTCCTCAAGCATGCTGCGGACATCTTCAAAGAACCCACAAAAGCTAGGGTTATTAACCCATGTATTGAGAAAATGTACAGGCCTGCTCCAGTGGACCCCACCTACATCAAAGGCCAGCTCCCCTTGGACTCACTTGTAGTGTCAAATGCCCGCAAAAGGGCAAATTCACAAACCAGTGGTGACGCTCAGCCTCCAGACAAAGAATCGAAGATTCTAGAGGCGTCAGGGAAACGAGTGGCAGTGCAGGCTGCAAATATCTGGAGGATTTCCAATACACAGGCCCTGTTGGCTAGATACGACAGGGCACACTACGACACCCTAGAACAGTTGTTGCAACACCTGCCTGATATGTACAAGGAGGGAGCAGAGATGATTATACAAGAAGGAAAAACGATTTCTAATGCGTCCGTTAAGTGCGCACTGGATGCAGCAGACACAGCAGCTAGGGCCATAAACACTAGTGTGATGCTGAGACGTCACGCATGGCTCCGCATCTCTGGTTTTAAGCCAGAGATTCAAACTACTCTGCTCAATCAGCCGGTTAACCCGGACTTCCTTTTTGGTCCCGAGGTAGACACAACACTCGAGAAAATAAAGAAGGACACTGAGACAGCCAAATCCATGGGGGCTCTGCAATCTCAGCAGTTTCGGGGCAGTTCCTTTCGTCGCTCCGGTAATAGGGGAGCCTCGAGGGGACAGGCTTTGCAGCAGCCGCAGTACACCAAAGGCAGCACGCAATCCACCTAGACAAAGAATACCAGGGGTGTATACCGTGGGAACAGCGCCGAAGGCAGAGGACATGGCAATAACAATGCCAGATCCTCCGCCCCCAACAAACAGTGACGCCCTGTCACTGCCCCCCGACCATCTAACACCTGTCGGGGGAGACTCCAGCAGTTCCTGCCAGTCTGGGAAAGCATTACCACGGACAGGTGGGTGAGACAACTTATCCGTTACGGCTACTGTCTAGAACTAACCTCCACCCCCCCCAACATACCCCCAAGGCACCGTCCTATGTCCGCAGAGCACACGCACTTATTGCAGCAAGAAGTACTCTCCATGCTGCAAAAAGGGGCAATAGAGCTCGTGCCTGCAGAAGAACGAGGTACAGGGGTGTACTCTCTGTACTTCTTGATCCCAAAAAAGGACGGATCCCTGCGGCCCATTCTAGACCTCAGACCCCTCAACCAATACATCCTTTCAGAACACTTTCATATGTTAACCTTACAGCAGGTCCTGCCGTTGCTCAGTCAGGGCGACTTCCTAGCAACCCTGGACCTCAAGGATGCATATTTCCACATTCCCATTCACCCAAGTCACAAGAAATATCTCAGGTTCACCATCAACAATCAGCATTACCAATTCAAGGTTCTGCCTTTTGGGGTCACCACTGCCCCCAGAGTGTTCACCAAGTGCTTAGCGACCGTAGCTGCGCACCTTCGCAGACAACATATCCACGTCTATCCCTACCTGGACGACTTGCTCGTTCAGGCAAAGTCCGCCCAGCAGTGTGCTAGCCACATGTCGTGCACGATTCACCTCCTTCACAGTCTGGGGTTCTCACTCAACTACACAAAGTCACACCTGCAGCCAGCCCATGTGTGACAGTACCTAGGGGCAACCTTGAACACTCTGACGGCGACAGCCCAGCCGAACTCTGCCAGGGTCGACGGCATGCAGCTGCTCATTCGGAGGTTCAGGCCTCAACAATCACTCCCAGCGCAGGTGTTCATGCAACTGATCGGTATGATGGCATCCTGCATATTCATAGTCCCGCACGCGAGACTGCACATGCGTCTCCTTCAAGAATGCTTTGCACAACAGTGGAACCAGGCTCATGGGCATCTAAAAGACCTAGTGTTGGTGACCGGTCGTGCTTACAACTCTCTGCATTGGTGGAATCCACAAAACCTTTGCAGGGGACGACCGTTCCAAGAGCCTGTCCCACAGATAGTGCTTACGACGGACGCATCTCTCCAGGGTTGGGGTGCGCATGTCCTCCATTACACGGTGCAGGAACTATGGACAACACAACAGCAAAAGATGCATATCAACCTGTTAGAGCTGATGGCAATCTTCATGGCACTGAAAGCGTTCAAATTGCACCTGTGCAACAAGGTCGTGTTGATCCGGACGGACAACATGACTGCCATGTATTACATCCAGAAACAGGGAGGCACACACTCCCCGCAGCTATCTCACCTAGCCCAGAGCATGTGGAAGTGGGCCATTCAGAGGAACATCTTCCTCATGGCGGAGCATCTCCCGGGAGTAGACAACCAGATGGCGGACCTGCTCAGCAGGCACAGTCATCAAACGCACGAGTGGGAGATCCACCCCTCGGTACTCCAGCCATACTTCCAGCAGTGGGGTCATCCAGAGATCGACCTCTTCGCCACAAAAGAGAACGCAAAATGCCAAAGCTTCGCCGCCAGGTTCCCACATCCGCAGTCTCAGGGCAATGCGATATGGATGAACAGGTCAGGCAGATTTGCGTACGCTTTTCCCCCAGCCCCACTCATACTGCTGGTGGCGCGCAAACTGCGACAGCACTCCATAACGCTCATCCTGGTTGCTCCAACGTGGGCACGGCAGGCTTGGTACACCACGGTCCTGGAACTTTCAGTGGTGCCTCACCAGCTGCTGCGCCTCACCCCCAGCCTCCTCACTCGGAGCCATGGAGACATTCAGCACCCAGATCCTCAACAGTTGAGCCTAGCGATTTGGCTCCTGAGGTCTTAGAGTTTGGCTACCTCAACTTGCCCCCTGAGTGTATGAACATCATCAAGGAGGCAAGAGCCCTACAACCAGGGTGTGCTATGCAGCCAAATGGAAACGTTTTGTCATTTACTGTTCCAACAATGACATTAATCCGCTAGATGCATCCACGCAGAACATCATATGTTACCTACTACATCTGTACCAATGCAACCTAGCATATAGTTCCATCAGAATACATTTGGCTGCTATAGCCGCTTATCTTCAGAATAGACAGCACCTTTCACTTTTCAGAGTGCCTGCCGTCAAAGCCTTTTTGGAGGGCCTTAAAAGAGTGATCCCTCCCAGACACCCTCCTTCGCCTGTCTGGAATCTAAATGTCGTTCTCACCAAGCTCATGGGACCCCCCTTTGAGCCTCTCCATTCTTGTGAGATACAGTTTCTTACTTGGAAAGTGGCTTTTTTAATAGCCATCACATCGCTGTGAAGAGTCAGCGAGCTTCAAGCCCTCACAATTCAGGAGCCACACCTACAAATTCATGCTAATAGGGTGGTGCTGCGCACCAACCCCAAGTTCATGCCAAAGGTAATCTAGCAGTTCCACATTAATCAAAACATTGAACTGCCAGTTTTCTTTCCAAACCCTGACTCGGTGGCAGACAGAGCACTGCACACCTTAGATGTCAAAAGAGCTCTCCTGTATTACATCGACAGGACAAAGGACTTTCGCAAAACTAAACAACTGTTTGTTGCCTTCTCTCCACAACATAAAGGCAACCCTATTTCCAAATCAGGTATAGCCAGGTGGATAGTTAAATGCATTCAAATCTGCTATCAAAAAGCTAAACGCACTTTAACAGTTCCCCCAAGAGCGCATTCCACACGCAAGCTAGGGGCATCCATGGCTTTCCTGGGTAACATTCCTCTAGAGGATATATGTAGAGCAGCCACATGGTCCACCATACATACATTTACCAAACACTACTGCGTAGATGTACTCTCCAAACAGCAAGCGGCTGTAGGACAGGCTGTTCTCAGAACTCTCTTTCAGACTGCTGCAGCTGGCACGGGCAACCGCCGATAAGGAGGTAACTGCTATTTATTCTATGCACAGATATGAATTCAGCAGCCCACATGCCTCGAACGGAATATGCTACTTGCCAGTATGCATCTGTTCTTGGCATGTAGGGCTGCTGACATTCATATCGCCCACCCTCCTCCCCGGTGCCTGTTGCAGCTGTAGCACTCAGAATCATTCTCAGGCATGGTCATCACTTAATGTATTACACTCCATCTCTGCCACAATGGCGAAAAACAATCTGAGGATGGAGAGGATGCCCATGCGCACTGTAGTCCAGGGGAGGAGCCACCTATCTCGTGATACTTCGAAGACTCTTCCAGGACAACAATGTGCAATCATCCGGACCCAACACTAGGCGGCGATCTATGCACAGATATGAATGTCAGCAGCCCTACATGCCAAGAACAGATGCATACTGGTAAGTAGCATATTCCTTCCACACAGGGGCACACACACAGTTTTTCATTAGGCTAGAGCTACCTAGTTTATTGAAATTTGATTAAACAAAACTGCTCCATACCTCTTATAATTATTTGACTTCCTTGTGCACTACCCAGCCCCCACACCCGCACACACCTTACAGCTTCTTCTTCAAAAGATCCCTGGCAAAGAGCTCTGGTTCCGGGAGCCCGAAAGGCGTTCCAGCGCCGGCCTGATGAGGGGCAAACACCCGATGATGAAGCATGACACCTCTCGGGTTGTGTGAGGGCATCACGAAGAAAGACCTGTCTTTCCCCCACATCCAGACAGGAATTGCACCTCCCATTTAGTTCTTTGCAGCACTAACAACCCAGGAGAATGGACTCCGTAGGCTGCAGGGTTATCTGGCACCCTCTCACATAGAACCAAGCACCCTGCTTACTGGATTGTCAAGACCTGCCATAAGGGTGATTAATAGGTTTTAAGTGTAGTGACCCCTAGATATAGTAAACCTATATCTAAAGTAAGTGGTGCATGCACCAACTTACACGCTGCAATGGCAGACCTGTAGTTCCATTTTGCATGACGTCTCATGGGTGGCATAATACATGCTTCAGCCTATGGGAGGCCTCTAGGGTACCTTTGCCCTGGGTACCATATACTAGGGACTGACAAGGGTACCCCTGGATCCAATCTGGAATGTACCCAAGTACTGAACATAACAGTTTAGGGAGAAATCAGATAGGCTAGAGTCCTGATTAGCAGGATCCCAGTCAGACTAGTCAAAAAGAGTATAACATGAAGCAAAAAGTGGGGGTAACCATAAGAAGCAGATCCTACTTTCCTACAATCGGCTACTGTGAAGTTTCCTCAAGACAGTGCAAATGACAATGATTAGTTCTTATGGTTGACCATCAACAAAGGCCATACTACTGAAACTGAATTTACAAAGATGTGGGTCAAGCAGGACGTTGGACCACCCCAATCAGAAGAAGACTTTCTGGAAGAAGTGTAATGGCATTTATCCTACCTTGGCAGTGGTACAATGATGAAAGACATACTCTGTGATCATCTTTCTTTGAACCTGTTTGCTGAACGCTCGTGGTTTCCAATCAAACTATGCTGTGTCACTTAATGTAATTAATTAGATTCCTTCCTCAATACTTAGCATCTTCTTGGAGTACAGAATGGCGCACATGTATGTTTGTAATGATAAACGTTGTCTTTGCGAGCCTGCAATCTCCTTTTATCCTGAAGAATATCACCAATCAGTCAGAAATCGAGTCAATCTCACCATTGTATTAACCTGCTCACAAATGTTTGAGTGCAGGATAAAGGAATGTTCCTATTTTATTAGTCAGTGAATGACATGCTTCTCATCAACAGCATCTCCAAGTCTCTTCCCTTCTTCCAACCTTGATAGCCTGGTACACTTACATGGACGTGTAACACATTCACAAAGGATGTCAGTCAATTCACACCATGTAATTTATGTTATGTTATGTTACGGTCAGTAGCGGTCGGTACTTAACGGGGGTGGGGTGAAGTTACCTTCAGGCCAGCCGCCACCTCTCGGTCCTCTTTGGCTCTTTGCTTTACAATTGAATATCGCAAAAAAACAATTGGGTTACACCAAAGAAACTTTTTGAATGAATTAATAATTCTTAAACATATCAATGATTGTCTAATGGATTATGATCTTAAGGTGTAGATAGATGGTCAAAACCATCAATTGTAAATACTGACATGTGTATTTATGGTATGTGTGAGAGTGTGAGATTGGAGTGTTAATGTTGATCAACAATGTATGAAAGTTATTCCGGTAGTGTGTATTTTATGAAATTGTCAATTTTATGAAATTGTTTCTTGTATTGTATGTTTCTTATATACTTTGTGTACTTTGGTGAATTATAACCAACAAAAAATTCTTGAGAAAATTCATGAAAAATAAAAGTGATTTATTCTGACTGATCGTCAAAACTCACACCTCGTTTAATTCTTTGTGTGCAGAAACCATAGGTCTTGATAAGTAGAAGTTACAGTATTGGCATTTGTTTAGTTGCTTTTCTCTTAGTGTTGAAGCACTAATAAAAACGACTTAAACTAAAACATGTTTCTACACATCCCCTACAAATAGCAATGGGGTGGATTCCCTTATTGTTGTCGTCCTATAGGTAGAAATTTCATGAACGATGATTGTACCTTACTGCTTTTTATTTATTTTCAAATTAAATCTAGCCAGTGCTGGGACCAGGCATAAACAGCTAGACCTTCCCCTTCTCTGCAGATTTCTGCTGGTGCGAGGCGAGTGCTGTTGTGAGATGCAATGCACATCCGTAATTGTAATTCACCCCATCTGCCATAACACTCTTAAAACCCATTTGCAATTGACCAAAAGCCAGTGCAAATGTGGTTCAGCCAGTGTGCCAGGCTCATTGGTTCGCCAGCAGGTGGGGGTAGCTATTTCAAAGGGAGAAGGTCAAGACATCAGACAATACATTCTGTGAAAGGAAATGGGTGCCAGCAGCCGATGCACACAACATGCGTTAGGAATGAGGCAGCTGCCACTCACTCTGTGTGTTCCCCAGTAAGACACACTTGGAGAATTTGGAATAACATTACTGATCCAAGGAGCCTGATGAGCTAAGGGAGTGTTGATTCAAAGACTGTGCCGAACACCACAATAATGCAGCGCCTCCTCCCAGGCCTTCAAAAGGGACGTCAAAGTTCTCCTCCTCCAAAGACACCTCCAGAAGTAATTCACGTCCTCTCTATTATCTGAAGGAAGACCTCCCATCACTGAAAACTATTCTCCATGACTATGGAAGTGCCTTCCCAGTGTGTTCTTGTGGTTGGAGTGTTTGCCATTTATTGCAGTATTATCCTTGTACTTGTGTTTGGTAATCTTTTGTAACATGCACACACCACTTTTCCCCTGTAACACACGGTGTGCTACCTCTCACATTTTGTTTGCCTTTGATACTTGCACAAGTGCCACCATTGCCTACGTAATGTTTGTTCTTGTGCCTGAGTGTCTAGCATATATTGCAGTATTATACCTCTAATTGTACTTTGTTTTCTCTTGTAACCTGCACACTAGTCACTTTGTCCTCCTGTGCACTGTTTGCTACCTCATGTATTTTGTTTGCTCACAATTGTCACTTTACCTTATGTAACTTAACGCCTGCTTTTGTAATCTGATCACGTGTAATGTTCTCCTCATGTATCAGTTCTGTTCCTATTGTGAAGCGCTCTGACGCCTTCGGGGTAAAGTCAGCGCTATACAAAAATGCATAAATAAAATAATTAAATAAATAAATTATGCAGCTGTGGGGAACATTGGATGGCAACTTAACAAAAGGCGGGCTTCATTTTTAGGTCGAGCTTACCAGATAGTGCATACATTTCTGTTTGAAAAAGACTTATTTTCAACTTGGCAAAAAATAACAGTGGGGTTAAAGCCTGCCCATTGCTTGGCTTTATTTTCAGTCCAGGGGTGGCACCTTATCATGGGCTTCAGGGCACAGTCTTGCCTCCTCTGAGGCGCCACTTACTGCCCCTTTCCATAACTGCTAGTTATTTAACTGAACAGTGTTCATGCGAACATGACTTTCAAGTCTGCATGAACGCTGCTGGTGCTCAGGTGCACAGTTTTGGTCTGATCTACAGCCCCCTGATAGCAGGAAGAGGGGGCTAACGGGACAGAGCGATGATCCATTTACAGAGTGTTCTTTAAGCACACAGGCCTATGTAGGTTCATGTCTGGAGTGTGCATGTGAGGGGTGTAGTCCAACTACTATCCTATCCCATAGGTATGATTCGTTTTATTTAGCAGACATACAGTGCTTGCCTCAGGAAGCAGAGTATATCTGCTGAAAGGTGGCTGTCGGGGCACACACCAGTGTATCCCTGAGACCAATGAGGAGCCACACAGCAGCAGGGGCAGGATCCCCAGCACTGTCCCAGTTTCGTAGGGGGCTTTGCTTCCATTCCTATCAAGTTGCTGGGAGAGGGGTCGAGGTGGGTTTTTCGTTTTTCAAACATGTGCTTGTGAATGGCTTCTTGCTCAGAATCGCTGCTTACTCATTCTAATGCCCAGCTCTAAATTCCTACTCTGCAGCCATCATGGAGCCCCGATTTGCCAGCAAGGGACACAAGGTAAGTAAAAAAAATGCTGTTTCTCTGTGCTTGTGTGTGTATGTGTTTGTGAGTGATTGAGAGCAAATGAGAGTGAGTGTGTGTGTGTTTGTGAATGTGTTGCGAGCGAACGTGAGTGAGTGAGAATCTGAGTTTGAGAGAATATATGAATAAGTGAAAGTGAGCCTGAGGGAGTGAGTGAAAGAGCGTGAGTACTTTAGTAGGAGTGAATGATTGTAGATTGTGATAGGGAGTAGAAGTGAGTTAGTGGAGTGGATATTAATGGTGCAGCAGGTGCAGTTGCACCAGGGCCCAGAGGCCGTGAATGTGAAAGGGGGAGTATGTGTTGTCAGTGGCAGTGAGAATCAGTGATTATGAGTATTTTCTGGGGTGTGAATGAGTAAATGAGAGAGTGAGAGCGAGTGAGGGAGTAGAGGATGATTGTGGGTGGGGAGTATAAGTTAGAGACTATGAGTGAGTGTGCTTGCATGTTTTATTATTGTGAGCCTGCCGCTGGCAATGGCAAGCTCAATAACATTCTGTGTATATGGTACTGTGTATATGGTACCACCCTGGGTAACAAGCCTCTGCCGGCATATTGGAGATAATTCTTAGCATAAGAACACCCATGACAAAATGCAGGCCCTGACATACTACAAGTATTATTTGACATAGGGGCCCCTGTGAAAAAAAGCTGGTCTTTGCATATAGAAGGAAATTCTTTGCAGGGGGGCACCTGAAGCAAAATTCTGGAACTAAGGGGAGGCCGTCGTCAATGGATTTGTAGTCGTAGGTCCAAGAATCTGAGATTCACCAGCAAAAACTTTCAGGGACTGTACGGTGCCAGCTATATTTTCATGGGAGTCCAAATTTAACTGGAGAACACAGCAAGAGCGCACAGAGTGAGAGTGTTGAGGGTTCCGTTGATCTTCACTGGCAAAGACATTAAAGCCCAGATTTATTAAGGGCTTGTGTTGCCCTTGTGTGACGGAAGTCATTGCAAGTCATCGTAAGTCAATGCAAGTCCTATAATGAGATTCGAAAGGGGCTATTTGAGCCATCATGTGTGACTTTGTTAAGAACTGAAATAAAACAGCACTGCTTTCCCTTATATTTTGTTGGGGTGGGCATTCCACGGTTGGAGCATGGCAATCCCATGCATTTAGCCAGGGAGCTTGACACCCTCCCTGATGTAACAAAGATAGTAAACCTGGGATTGTGCCAACATGGTGCTCCTAGTACAGAGAGGCATAACAATCAATCAATCAGGGTTTATAAAGCGTGCTTCTCACCCGTGAGGGTCTCAAGGTGCTGGGGGGGTGGGGGGGAGAGAGGGAGGAAGCACACCGGCTCAATCAAAGAGCAACGTGTTGAGGTCCTTCCTGAAGATGTGCAGGTTCGGGGAGCTTCTGATGCTGACCAGGAGCTCGTCCCAGGTTTTGGCTGCAATGTAGGAGAAGGCCCTTCCTCCTGTCCTGCTTTTGCGAATGTGGGGTGTCTTAGCTATGGAGAGATAGGCGGATCAGAGAGTTCTGTTGAGTGTGTGGAAGCAGACTCTATCAGTGAGGTATTTGGTCCCGTTGTTGTGGAGGGATTTGTAGGCGTGACTGAGAAGCTTGTAGGTTATTCTCTTCTCAACCGGGAGCCAGTGTAGATCTCGAAGGTGTGGGGTCATGCGTTTGTGCCGTGGGGTCCTGAGGACGAGTCTCACCGCAGCATTCTGGATGATTTGGACCTTGTGTAGAAGGGTCCTGTTTATGCCGGCGTAGAGGGCGTTTCCATAGTCCAGCCTGTTGTAATGAGTGCATAGGGGACGGTTTTTCTGTGTTCGGGGGATCATTTTGAAGGTCTTTCGGAGGATGCAGAGGCAGCTGAAGCTGGTGGAGGCGACGGCGTTGCTCTGGCGTGTCATGGTGAGAGAGGAGTAGAGGATGATGCAGAGGTTCCGATCGTGGTCTGTCGGGGTAGGAGGACTCCTGAGGGCGGAGGGCCACCACATGTTGTCCCAAGCAGTGGTAGAGGGTCCCAGGATGCGGACCTCAGTTTTCTCAGTGTAGAGCTACAAGCAGCTGTCCTTCATCTATGCCACAACGTCCCTCATTCTCTGAAGTGGTCGTAGAGGGTCTTGATCTTCTGATGGAAGTAGGTGCTGAGCTTGTTGAAGAGTTCCTGGGATGGTGTGACTTCTGTGGCCTCGCTGGGGGGTTCGGTGAATTGCTGAATGATGTTGAAGAGTTCTCTGGCATCCGTTGCGTTGGTGTTGTTTGTTCTTGATGGAGATCCGTTAACAGGAGGAAATATGTTTATTTCTCCTCGTTATTTCCTCTTTGTATCTGTGAGGTAATTCTTTGCATAAGGGAGGACACCCAAGGCAAAATGCAGGCCCCGAAATACTAGAAGTAATATTTGACATAAGGGGACACCTAATGTAGAATGTTGGTGCTGAAATACTGAAAGTAATTATTTGCCTTAGAGAGCGGAGCCATGGCATAATGATTAAATGCTGACTCTGAAATACTATAGGACATTTTTGACATACAGGAGATCCTTGGTATATAGGCAGTATCAGTGGAAACATTCTGGAAGTGGAATATTGTATGTAATTCTTTGCATGATGGGACACCAATAACAAAAATGGCGGGATTGGCATAACGGAGGTAATTCTTAACATATGGGGAACTCTCAGGCTGAATTTGAAACATCAGGTCCACCATTTTCAAAGATCACCAGTTGCCATTGATTGTCACTTTCATTGCTTACATGTTTTTAAATTACTTGCCTGGTCCTTCAGCTGGAGATGGCCCTCCTTACTTGTGTTCTTCCATTGATCACTTTTAGGAAACTACTTTTTTCCTTTTGCTTAAGCACTCCAAAGGGTGCATGGGTTTTTCAGCTATCTCCCTCGTCTACTCCTCTCACCTTGTGCTCTATCTGGCTGTTTCTTGCCCATGTGCTTCTCTTCCTGTGCTCCATGTTGCTCTCACCTATGTGCTTCTCCCTCGCTCCTATGTTGATCTATCCTTTTTGTATCCATCCTGTCTTCCTTGTTGCTCCCTCCTTTGGGCTACCTTTCCTTTCCTCCAGCCATCCACTACCCTGACCTTCCTCTGTTGCTCCCCAGCAGTCGTTTAAAAAATACATTTTAGCTTATATTTTCAATGCCAAGCAGCAAATGGCTACTGCCCATTCCACTGTATTAACTAAAACACTTTCATACTACTTAATTTTCATAGTGTTGTTTTATTTACTCAGCCATCATGACGAATGATTAAGCATACAAAACAACATGACCACAAGTGCCTGCTACATTGTGCCTGTTTTTTCTTTACTTTTTGCTGTGCATTTTTGCAGATACTGTTCAGCATGAACAAACCGGTTGGGTGAGCCTATAGATCTTAAAGGTGCAACCTATTGGCTTTGCCAATGCTTGTTTTATATTTTGGACATCACGGGCTAGATTCAACATGGGCATGCACATGACATGCACTGACATGTACACACAAACTGTTGTGCCAAATTTGATGCAAATTGGAAGATTTAAAATTATTTTTTGGTATTTATCGGCCATCTTGGATTTTGATTAGACTTTATGACATCATAGGCAAGATCCATTTGGGCCTTGTTCTTATATGATTACTGTTACAAAGATCTATAGCTGTACCAAATTTCCGCTTTCTATCACAAAGTGAAAATAACATTCAGTCTAACAACTATACTTGTAAAAACTCACTGGGTGCAGCTATAGAGGTATAGAGGGTTAGGCTGAAGAGGCAGTGCTGTTGTGCAGAAAGACTGGCATGAAAATTATGTTGACAGATTTTTAGGCTGGTGATATCATCCGCTGAAAAGCTGGAGAAGACTATTCCGTACAGAAAAGTGATGTCTGGAATTACCCACTCTGGGTGAAGTGGCTGCTAACCTTAATGGGTCCAGTCATTGGCATCACAGGCTTTAAGGTGGATTTCTTACTGGTTTAACCCAAAAACTATTAATTTGCGGCCAGTCGCCTGTTGGTTTTCGGCCACTTACTCATTGAGCGAGACTAAAAGTACTCATGAATATCTAGGATTGATGAATTTCCGGACTACTCGTGGGGTTGGTTGTGAATCTGAACATATGGAGAAGTGCAGAGTGGTTGTTACTTCATTGGGTGGCACAAATGATCTTAAGACTCCTCACAGTGGAAAGTGGCTTGAATGAGCTGAGTGATATTCAGAGTATATAATCGGGAAAACGTTCCATTGACCATGACTTTTCTGGAGAGGAAATGTTCTTTGATCCAACAATGGACCAACGAACCTAACACAACGGACTTTCTGCTCTACAGGGGACACTATGTAACTACATAAGGATCTCATATTTGTGAATTCAGAATTCGACCCCAGAACCCGACTAGCCTAGCCATTTGGATACACCAATGGTAGCTGATGTCATTGTGTCCCTGTAGTACGGCACTAATGAAGTGTTCAGAGGGAATTGAATAACCCATCCAACAAACTTGGAAATCCACATGGCACTCGACGAGTAGAAGAAGAGGTGTCCTTCTGTCTCACGATGCCAAGTAAAAACAGAGCAGGAAAATAGGAGTGTCCAGCAGACACGCCAAAAGAAGTTGAAAACATCATGTCACGTTAACTGCACTGATTGTTAAAGACAAGATGAGAGAGCAAATGATGACGGAAGTTCTATGTCTCAGTAATTGTAACTAAGTTCCTTATTTAGAGTTTGGCGGACAAGATACTCAATCATAAGCGTGGTGGATATCCCACCAGCCATGTTACAAGTGCATTATTGCCTATGGCCCTTGTAACATGGTAGACAGGGTATCTGTCTTGTTCTGATGAGGCCCTTAATTTGTAAATATGGTCAATAATTTACAGTGAGAGGTTCTACACTTGACAGCAAACGCACTTTGCAGTACATACAAGAGATTAAGGCGTACTATAAACACAATTGCATTATAGCAAAGGTATGCAAGATATCACACTCCTCCAGAACAAAAAATATCACACCATAAACCTCTAAGGGGTTATTGAATAAGTGTATTATGTCTCCCTAAGGAAGAACATTGCAACTCCACTTTGCAGTACTCCAAAAGGAATGTGACAAACATGTAATGGACTCCCATATCTGAAACCTATTTTGAAAGCATTCACTTTTTAAAACACCTGGTCTATTTTCTCTTGAGAGGAGGCATATTCTTACAGAGGATGTATGCCTCTTTTGATGAAGAGCTTGTAAAACTTTGCTTTTAACTACAACCAGAGGTTGAAATACTCTGACTTTTCCAAGAGAGCACATTTTTATGCAGAGAAGATTTGACCCTTTAGCTCCCCAAAAGAGACTTATGGCATATCCAAGAATATATTAAGAGGTCAGAAAATATGCCTCCAGGAAAAAAGAATGTATTCAAGGAACTGGGCCAATATTTAGTTGTTATTATGATGCTCATTGTATATCAAATATGTGTTTGCTTTTACTGCCAAATCTAATGTATGCTTTATGGGTTTGATCTTTTAAGACTGTCTAATTAATTGGATAAAGGATAACACATATGGGAGCACTTGATGTAACACATTAAGTGGATGAAAAACTGAAAGGTTAAAGTGATAGCAAAATTAAGTATGGTAATAAGATCTTAACTGCCTACAGTGTCCTTACCCGGCCCCTTACTCCTTTTTTCAAACCCTTTTTTCAGGGCACGCAGGCCAAGTCCCCGAGTCGTGTAATGGTTGTCGCTCGCTTGGTCATTCAGAAGTTCCTATTTTTTACATTTGTACCGCATAACTGGAGTGGAGAAGTGTGGCTCAGTGGTTAGAGGCGGCAGACCCGGAAGCTGGGATCGACCGTGGACTAGGGTTCGATTCCCCGCCTCAGCGGGTCTCGGGCTCAAAATTCCACGGCCTCGACAATTCTCTCGCTCCGGTGCCTACTCGACTCACGGGGTCTCACTCTGCAACTCTGGGCAATAGCTTGCTTAATCTCCACGACGGCCCCTCGCGGCGGGATGCCTGGCTTTCACCCTGTGGACACCCTGCCGGGGCCTCTCACAGGGGAATACCAGGACGGGTTCCCTAAGCAAGCGCCAGGATGCCCTTTGGCTGACAGGTTGCGCTATATAAATACACCTACATTTACATTTACATTTACATAACTCCAGCAGGATCAACCATTCAAATATACCTACATTTTTCAGAGTTTTAACCTTTTCATGCCCAAACCAAATCCTTCTTTAAAAACAAATGTCTAGAAAATGGTTGAACCGATTTACATAAAATCACACAAAGCACGCTTTCTGATAAAGTTTTAATTTTCTGCTAAATTTGGTGCAGGTTTCTTCAGCCCTTTTTTCTGTATCTGAGGATAAACTTTCCTATAGGAATTAACATGGGAAATCAGTGCCCCTTTTTCTTGACTCCGCTTGACGGATCAGCGCAAAACATTCCATCAAGGGGTTGAGGTGGATGAACGTTTTTTAGAAAGTTTGGGGAAAGATTCCTCTATTGTAAATGTAAATTGATACTTGTATAGCGCACTACTCACCCGCAAGGGTCTCAAGGCGCTTGTACGAATACAGCTGTGGAACCCATCCTGGCTTTCCCTGTGAGGCGTCCACTCCTGGGGGCCGTTGTGGAGATTAAGCAAGCTATTGCCCAGAGTTGCAGAGTGGGACTCCATGATTAGAATAGGGACTGAGGCGAGAATATCAGGGCAGTGGAATTTTTGAGCCCAAGACCCGCCGAGGCAGGGATTTGAACCCTGGTTCCGGGATAGACCTCTGCATCACGGTCTGCCGCTCTAATCATTGAGCCACACTTCTCCATGTTGCAAAAGGTATTAGCAAAACAAAAACACTCTTCATATGGAAACTCTGACCTAACTATAACCACACAGAGACAACCGCCCTGGGATATTACCTACTGGCGGTCGCCAGTAGGTAGTTATAGTTAAGATTTTTTTCAATGCAAATTCTCAAAATTCTATTGTGAATAACTTTGGAGCCGGTTGACGAATCTGCCTGAAAAGTTCCTCAAATTTTCCTCGCAGAGCTCTGGTCCTTCCCTGAAAGTTTCGGGGGGATTCGTCAAGCAGGGGCCGAGATAAAAGGGGGGTCTCAAAACGTGTTTTCCCCATGTTAATTTCCATAGGGTGGTCGAACTCACTTTTAGCCCGAACGGCTGAATGGATTTCCACCAAACTTGGCAACATTGTAGGGACTGGTAGCCCGATGTGCCTTTGCTATGTCTCAAGATATGTGCTCCAGTGGTTTTTGAGTAATTTAGGTTAAAAAAAAAATATATATCTATGGCAGCGCCCCGGTACGCGCACCGGGGAGCGCTCTGGTCGCGCCACGCGAGGTGCGCACGGAAAGCTGATTGGCTCTTGGGTGTCTGTAAACATTCGAAACAGTCCGGAGTGGCTGCCATCTTGTGTCTCGGTAGAATCGAGACACAAGAGGTGGGAAAAACAAAGGGGGAAATGACCATAAGGGGGCAGAGTAGATCCCCCCTGACCCCCTAGGTTTGATGTGGGGGTCATAAAAAGGCCCCGCGGGGCAAAACATTTTTTTTTTTCGATTTGCGCGGGGGGAGCGCCCGGTACGCGCACCGGGGAGCGTACCATGGGGGAAAAAGAATGATAGAGTTTTCAAAAAATGTAGCATTTTTTTATAAATTGGAGGTAGTTCTAAAAAGAACTGATTTTTTCTTCTTTTTGTTGTTTTATATTTTTTTATTGTTTTTTGAACATTATTTACTTTTTTTGACTTTTCTGAACATATTTTTTATTTTTTTTTATTTTTTAAGGGGAGAAACAAAAAACGGAGAATTCTAAAGGGCTCAACAGGAGCAAAAAAAAAGCGGAAAAAATTAATGTTTCCTTGGGCACTTGTGGTTATCCCAAGCACGGTTAATAAGTGTGATGCATTGCTCTCCATAGCATATTGTTTGTCAACAAAAAATACAAACCATTTTAAAATTGGAAAAGTTTCTTTGTATAGTGGAGCACATCTCCCTAACTTCCGGTCCCGATGGGGTGGAAACATTAGTTTGGGAGATGCTGGCAGAAGATTTGACAGTGTTTCTGGCCAGTTCCCTGACCTCTGCCATAGCATAGTTATTTGGATGCTTTCGTAGCATATGTCTGATCATCGTGAGGTTGCCGAAGGAGTATTTTTTGTTGGGATTCCCCCTTGACAGCTCCTGATGACATATTAAGCAGGTTGCCTTAGGCGCATTTACTTTTTTTTTGTCGTTGGGGATTGAAAAAAATTGCCAGATGATGTGCTCTTTAGGTTTGTAGGTAATACTGTCCACTCGGACGAATCTCCTCTCCTCCTCCTCTTCATCCTCCTCCTCTTCTTGATCTCCACCACTGTGAAGTTGTGGTGGTGGTGGTGGTGGTCCAGAAGATCCAGCAGCTGCAGCTAATGTAGCCATTTTCTACTGAAATAACTGCAGGTCTACCTCTTTCAAAGCAGAAAGTTAGAATGAGGAAAAAAAAAGGTGGGGTCTTTCATCATTTGGAAAAGAAAACTGTTCTGAACCAATGAAAAGTGTTATTTTCAGGTCACAAGACCAGGGGTTTCCTCATTATGAAACCAAAACTGTTATGAACCAATAAAAAGTGTTATTTTCAGGTCACTTGACCCGACGCGCTTATGCTACGCGCCCCGGGGCGCATCGCGTAAGCGCGTCAGATGCTTACATTGCGCTATCATATTTGCTCGAGTGCTTCCGGGTGTGCTTACGCCGTGCTTATCACGTGGACGCGGCTACGCGATACGTCACGATCATGTTTTCGTTCGCGACATTGGCGCTAACGGGACGCTTCCCGGTTCGCGCACCGGGGCGCTTCAAAAGACTGCGCTTTCCGGGGCGCGCACCAAGAGCGCTCCAGGGCAAAAAAAACCAAAAAAACAATATACATTAAAAAAATTGTTTAAAATAGAAATATAATATAGGATTCATTTTCTAAAATATTACATTTAATAGCGATAGACATTTGCTATTTAAAAAACTTTGAAATTCACTGAAAAAAACATAGGTTTGGGGCCTTATATATAGTTAGGAATTAGCATTTAAAAAACCTATGAAATTCACTGAAAAAACCATAGGTTTCAGACCAGTTTTAGTTCGGAATTAGCATTTAAAAAACCTTTGAAATTCACTGAAAAAAACATAGGTTTCACACCAGTTATAGTTAGGAATTAGCATTTAAAAAACCTATTAAATTCACTGAAAAAAACATAGGTTTCACACCAGTTATAGTTAGCTGGAAATTTTACTGACATAAAACCATTGAAATTCCCACGTTATAGTTAGTTGGACTCACTATAACTTGCGCGCCTGCAATGCACTGCTGATGACGTCACATATTACATCACTCATGACATGGTCAGTGACATCACTCATGACATCACTGATGACACCATCCTTGTGACACACTGACAGACCTCCTTTCAGTGTAATGTAACCCTTGAAACACATATTCAAAAATAGAAACTAACATTTTCAATAAAATGGAGATACCCATACCAGTTACAACAACCAAATCAGTAATTCCACCATCATTATACACATCCACTCATTCACCAACAGTTTTATATAGTCACTCATACATATACGCACTCATCATATGTAGTGATACACCTATACATCCTGTTACACACCGACAGTCATCAAAAAGTTACTCACACATGCAAATAAACTATTGAACATCCATTTATTTGCATATACAACTATACACACAGTACCACCTTACTTCTATGGAAATTTACACATACTTACTCTCTTAAACAATCACTTATAGAAACACATACTTATTTAAACAGGAACTCTTACAATCTCTCGCTCTCACATATACTCACTTATATACATCAATACTCACATATACTAGATTAAAATATATGAGGTTACTGATAAAGACACTAGTGAGACAGTCATTCACTCACTAACACACACATATACACTCATCCACCCAAACAGTCCTGCACATATGCTGTCTTCAAAACACATACAAACAGTGAGTCAGTCACTAACCCATGCAGCCACTTATACACAAAGTGAAACACTGATACATATATTTCAATATTTAAAAGTTACTCGCTAATGTATGTATTCACTAAGATACACTTAATAAGGCAGTTAACCAATCATTTTTTTTTTAAAACATCCATTTACACACTTATTTAACCATTTATTCTTCCATCGACCTTTACAAATACATATATAAAACATATTTATTTTTCAGAAAGACACACATTCACTGGATGGTGTCATCAGTGATGTCATGAGTGATGTCACTGACCATGTCATGAGTGATGTAATATGTGACGTCATCAGCAGTGCATTGCAGGCGCGCAAGTTATAGTGAGTCCAACTAACTATAACGTGGGAATTTCAATGCTTTTATGTCAGTAAAATTTCCAGCTAACTATAACTGGTGTGAAACCTATGTTTTTTTCAGTGAATATATATATATATATATATGTATATATACACTTACCTTCACAATATTTTTTGATATTCTCGTCGTCAAAATTCTGCCATTGCCCACACCACATGTCGTATGAATGAGGATGGTGATGTCTTCATAATATAACAAGCACTTGCCGTAAATAACCTCTGTAGCGTTGCACATCATCCGAAGACAAACCAATCCCCGACCAAACAATGAACAGCCAGGGGCGGCGTGGGAGAGTTGTCACTGCCAGCATGCAAACATTTTAAAATAAATTGATAACTCAGCGTGTATTATCGTTTTATTTTGTTTACAGGAGTCTAGGGGGAGGGGCCAGGGGGATAACAGGCACCCACAGGGAGTGGTATGCACTGGTCTCAATGCGCATGACAGTTTAGCCAGCCATGTCAGGCCAGTCAAACCGATTTACAAAAAGGGGGTGGTGATGAACAGAGTGTCTGAGTTAAATAGACCACTCTTACCCAGTCCAAAGATCAGGGCTTGATCCATCACCGTTATTTATCTCACTGCCCCATCCCAGCTCAGAACCTGGCTATATGCAAATCAGTCTGTCCCTGGCCCAGTGCATCATGGGAACAGGGCAGACTAAACTACCAAGCCAATTCTTCACCAGAAAGGAGACAAGCTACCGGGGACCGGTTTCTGGCATTTCAGCCTTCTTCGGCCCGGCTTGCTTGAATCCTGATGGAGCAGTGAGAAAGGGACTCATGTCTGAGTATACCCTGCCACACCTATAGTGGCCAAAAACGATTTACAAAAAGGGGGTGGTGATGAGCAGAGTGTCTGAGTTAAACAGACCACTCTTACCCAGTCCAAAGATCAGGGCTTGATCCATCACCGTTATTTATCTCACTGCCCCATCCCAGCTCAGAACCTGG
Organism: Lissotriton vulgaris; assembly: GCF_964263255.1. NCBI lineage: Eukaryota > Metazoa > Chordata > Amphibia > Caudata > Salamandridae > Lissotriton > Lissotriton vulgaris. Next base: position 155,386,483 of record NC_141687.1, read on the forward strand.
CTATATGCAAATCAGTCTGTCCCTGGCCCAGTGCATCATGGGAACAGGGCAGACTAAACTACCAAGCCAATTCTTCACCAGAAAGGAGACAAGCTACCGGGGACCGGTTTCTGGCATTTCAGCCTTCTTCGGCCCGGCTTGCTTGAATCCTGATGGAGCAGTGAGAAAGGGACTCATGTCTGAGTATACCCTGCCACACCTATAGTGGCCAAAAACGATTTACAAAAAGGGGGTGGTGATGAACAGAGTGTCTGAGTTAAACAGACCACTCTTACCCAGTCCAAAGATCAGGGCTTGATCCATCACCGTTATTTATCTCACTGCCCCATCCCAGCTCAGAACCTGGCTATATGCAAATCAGTCTGTCGCTGGCCCAGTGCATCATGGGAACAGGGCAGACTAAACTACCAAGCCAATTCTTCACCAGAAAGGAGACAAGCTACCGGGGACCGGTTTCTGGCATTTCAGCCTTCTTCGGCCCGGCTTGCTTGAATCCTGATGGAGCAGTGAGAAAGGGACTCATGTCTGAGTATACCCTGCCACACCTATAGTGGCCAAAAACGATTTACAAAAAGGGGGTGGTGATGAACAGAGTGTCTGAGTTAAACAGACCACTCTTACCCAGTCCAAAGATCAGGGCTTGATCCATCACCGTTATTTATCTCACTGCCCCATCCCAGCTCAGAACCTGGCTATATGCAAATCAGTCTGTCCCTGGCCCAGTGCATCATGGGAACAGGGCAGACTAAACTACCAAGCCAATTCTTCACCAGAAAGGAGACAAGCTACCGGGGACCGGTTTCTGGCATTTCAGCCTTCTTCGGCCCGGCTTGCTTGAATCCTGATGGAGCAGTGAGAAAGGGACTCATGTCTGAGTATACCCTGCCACACCTATAGTGGCCAAAAACGATTTACAAAAAGGGGGTGGTGATGAACAGAGTGTCTGAGTTAAACAGACCACTCTTACCCAGTCCAAAGATCAGGGCTTGATCCATCACCGTTATTTATCTCACTGCCCCATCCCAGCTCAGAACCTGGCTATATGCAAATCAGTCTGTCCCTGGCCCAGTGCATCATGGGAACAGGGCAGACTAAACTACCAAGCCAATTCTTCACCAGAAAGGAGACAAGCTACCGGGGACCGGTTTCTGGCATTTCAGCCTTCTTCGGCCCGGCTTGCTTGAATCCTGATGGAGCAGTGAGAAAGGGACTCATGTCTGAGTATACCCTGCCACACCTATAGTGGCCAAAAACGATTTACAAAAAGGGGGTGGTGATGAACAGAGTGTCTGAGTTAAACAGACCACTCTTACCCAGTCCAAAGATCAGGGCTTGATCCATCACCGTTATTTATCTCACTGCCCCATCCCAGCTCAGAACCTGGCTATATGCAAATCAGTCTGTCCCTGGCCCAGTGCATCATGGGAACAGGGCAGACTAAACTACCAAGCCAATTCTTCACCAGAAAGGAGACAAGCTACCGGGGACCGGTTTCTGGCATTTCAGCCTTCTTCGGCCCGGCTTGCTTGAATCCTGATGGAGCAGTGAGAAAGGGACTCATGTCTGAGTATACCCTGCCACACCTATAGTGGCCAAAAACGATTTACAAAAAGGGGGTGGTGATGAACAGAGTGTCTGAGTTAAACAGACCACTCTTACCCAGTCCAAAGATCAGGGCTTGATCCATCACCGTTATTTATCTCACTGCCCCATCCCAGCTCAGAACCTGGCTATATGCAAATCAGTCTGTCGCTGGCCCAGTGCATCATGGGAACAGGGCAGACTAAACTACCAAGCCAATTCTTCACCAGAAAGGAGACAAGCTACCGGGGACCGGTTTCTGGCATTTCAGCCTTCTTCGGCCCGGCTTGCTTGAATCCTGATGGAGCAGTGAGAAAGGGACTCATGTCTGAGTATACCCTGCCACACCTATAGTGGCCAAAAACGATTTACAAAAAGGGGGTGGTGATGAACAGAGTGTCTGAGTTAAACAGACCACTCTTACCCAGTCCAAAGATCAGGGCTTGATCCATCACCGTTATTTATCTCACTGCCCCATCCCAGCTCAGAACCTGGCTATATGCAAATCAGTCTGTCCCTGGCCCAGTGCATCATGGGAACAGGGCAGACTAAACTACCAAGCCAATTCTTCACCAGAAAGGAGACAAGCTACCGGGGACCGGTTTCTGGCATTTCAGCCTTCTTCGGCCCGGCTTGCTTGAATCCTGATGGAGCAGTGAGAAAGGGACTCATGTCTGAGTATACCCTGCCACACCTATAGTGGCCAAAAACGATTTACAAAAAGGGGGTGGTGATGAACAGAGTGTCTGAGTTAAACAGACCACTCTTACCCAGTCCAAAGATCAGGGCTTGATCCATCACCGTTATTTATCTCACTGCCCCATCCCAGCTCAGAACCTGGCTATATGCAAATCAGTCTGTCCCTGGCCCAGTGCATCATGGGAACAGGGCAGACTAAACTACCAAGCCAATTCTTCACCAGAAAGGAGACAAGCTACCGGGGACCGGTTTCTGGCATTTCAGCCTTCTTCGGCCCGGCTTGCTTGAATCCTGATGGAGCAGTGAGAAAGGGACTCATGTCTGAGTATACCCTGCCACACCTATAGTGGCCAAAAACGATTTACAAAAAGGGGGTGGTGATGAACAGAGTGTCTGAGTTAAACAGACCACTCTTACCCAGTCCAAAGATCAGGGCTTGATCCATCACCGTTATTTATCTCACTGCCCCATCCCAGCTCAGAACCTGGCTATATGCAAATCAGTCTGTCCCTGGCCCAGTGCATCATGGGAACAGGGCAGACTAAACTACCAAGCCAATTCTTCACCAGAAAGGAGACAAGCTACCGGGGACCGGTTTCTGGCATTTCAGCCTTCTTCGGCCCGGCTTGCTTGAATCCTGATGGAGCAGTGAGAAAGGGACTCATGTCTGAGTATACCCTGCCACACCTATAGTGGCCAAAAACGATTTACAAAAAGGGGGTGGTGATGAACAGAGTGTCTGAGTTAAACAGACCACTCTTACCCAGTCCAAAGATCAGGGCTTGATCCATCACCGTTATTTATCTCACTGCCCCATCCCAGCTCAGAACCTGGCTATATGCAAATCAGTCTGTCGCTGGCCCAGTGCATCATGGGAACAGGGCAGACTAAACTACCAAGCCAATTCTTCACCAGAAAGGAGACAAGCTACCGGGGACCGGTTTCTGGCATTTCAGCCTTCTTCGGCCCGGCTTGCTTGAATCCTGATGGAGCAGTGAGAAAGGGACTCATGTCTGAGTATACCCTGCCACACCTATAGTGGCCAAAAACGATTTACAAAAAGGGGGTGGTGATGAACAGAGTGTCTGAGTTAAACAGACCACTCTTACCCAGTCCAAAGATCAGGGCTTGATCCATCACCGTTATTTATCTCACTGCCCCATCCCAGCTCAGAACCTGGCTATATGCAAATCAGTCTGTCCCTGGCCCAGTGCATCATGGGAACAGGGCAGACTAAACTACCAAGCCAATTCTTCACCAGAAAGGAGACAAGCTACCGGGGACCGGTTTCTGGCATTTCAGCCTTCTTCGGCCCGGCTTGCTTGAATCCTGATGGAGCAGTGAGAAAGGGACTCATGTCTGAGTATACCCTGCCACACCTATAGTGGCCAAAAACGATTTACAAAAAGGGGGTGGTGATGAACAGAGTGTCTGAGTTAAACAGACCACTCTTACCCAGTCCAAAGATCAGGGCTTGATCCATCACCGTTATTTATCTCACTGCCCCATCCCAGCTCAGAACCTGGCTATATGCAAATCAGTCTGTCCCTGGCCCAGTGCATCATGGGAACAGGGCAGACTAAACTACCAAGCCAATTCTTCACCAGAAAGGAGACAAGCTACCGGGGACCGGTTTCTGGCATTTCAGCCTTCTTCGGCCCGGCTTGCTTGAATCCTGATGGAGCAGTGAGAAAGGGACTCATGTCTGAGTATACCCTGCCACACCTATAGTGGCCAAAAACGATTTACAAAAAGGGGGTGGTGATGAACAGAGTGTCTGAGTTAAACAGACCACTCTTACCCAGTCCAAAGATCAGGGCTTGATCCATCACCGTTATTTATCTCACTGCCCCATCCCAGCTCAGAACCTGGCTATATGCAAATCAGTCTGTCCCTGGCCCAGTGCATCATGGGAACAGGGCAGACTAAACTACCAAGCCAATTCTTCACCAGAAAGGAGACAAGCTACCGGGGACCGGTTTCTGGCATTTCAGCCTTCTTCGGCCCGGCTTGCTTGAATCCTGATGGAGCAGTGAGAAAGGGACTCATGTCTGAGTATACCCTGCCACACCTATAGTGGCCAAAAACGATTTACAAAAAGGGGGTGGTGATGAACAGAGTGTCTGAGTTAAACAGACCACTCTTACCCAGTCCAAAGATCAGGGCTTGATCCATCACCGTTATTTATCTCACTGCCCCATCCCAGCTCAGAACCTGGCTATATGCAAATCAGTCTGTCCCTGGCCCAGTGCATCATGGGAACAGGGCAGACTAAACTACCAAGCCAATTCTTCACCAGAAAGGAGACAAGCTACCGGGGACCGGTTTCTGGCATTTCAGCCTTCTTCGGCCCGGCTTGCTTGAATCCTGATGGAGCAGTGAGAAAGGGACTCATGTCTGAGTATACCCTGCCACACCTATAGTGGCCAAAAACGATTTACAAAAAGGGGGTGGTGATGAACAGAGTGTCTGAGTTAAACAGACCACTCTTACCCAGTCCAAAGATCAGGGCTTGATCCATCACCGTTATTTATCTCACTGCCCCATCCCAGCTCAGAACCTGGCTATATGCAAATCAGTCTGTCCCTGGCCCAGTGCATCATGGGAACAGGGCGGACTAAACTACCAAGCCAATTCTTCACCAGAAAGGAGACAAGCTACCGGGGACCGGTTTCTGGCATTTCAGCCTTCTTCGGCCCGGCTTGCTTGAATCCTGATGGAGCAGTGAGAAAGGGACTCATGTCTGAGTATACCCTGCCACACCTATAGTGGCCAAAAACGATTTACAAAAAGGGGGTGGTGATGAACAGAGTGTCTGAGTTAAACAGACCACTCTTACCCAGTCCAAAGATCAGGGCTTGATCCATCACCGTTATTTATCTCACTGCCCCATCCCAGCTCAGAACCTGGCTATATGCAAATCAGTCTGTCGCTGGCCCAGTGCATCATGGGAACAGGGCAGACTAAACTACCAAGCCAATTCTTCACCAGAAAGGAGACAAGCTACCGGGGACCGGTTTCTGGCATTTCAGCCTTCTTCGGCCCGGCTTGCTTGAATCCTGATGGAGCAGTGAGAAAGGGACTCATGTCTGAGTATACCCTGCCACACCTATAGTGGCCAAAAACGATTTACAAAAAGGGGGTGGTGATGAACAGAGTGTCTGAGTTAAACAGACCACTCTTACCCAGTCCAAAGATCAGGGCTTGATCCATCACCGTTATTTATCTCACTGCCCCATCCCAGCTCAGAACCTGGCTATATGCAAATCAGTCTGTCCCTGGCCCAGTGCATCATGGGAACAGGGCAGACTAAACTACCAAGCCAATTCTTCACCAGAAAGGAGACAAGCTACCGGGGACCGGTTTCTGGCATTTCAGCCTTCTTCGGCCCGGCTTGCTTGAATCCTGATGGAGCAGTGAGAAAGGGACTCATGTCTGAGTATACCCTGCCACACCTATAGTGGCCAAAAACGATTTACAAAAAGGGGGTGGTGATGAACAGAGTGTCTGAGTTAAACAGACCACTCTTACCCAGTCCAAAGATCAGGGCTTGATCCATCACCGTTATTTATCTCACTGCCCCATCCCAGCTCAGAACCTGGCTATATGCAAATCAGTCTGTCCCTGGCCCAGTGCATCATGGGAACAGGGCAGACTAAACTACCAAGCCAATTCTTCACCAGAAAGGAGACAAGCTACCGGGGACCGGTTTCTGGCATTTCAGCCTTCTTCGGCCCGGCTTGCTTGAATCCTGATGGAGCAGTGAGAAAGGGACTCATGTCTGAGTATACCCTGCCACACCTATAGTGGCCAAAAACGATTTACAAAAAGGGGGTGGTGATGAACAGAGTGTCTGAGTTAAACAGACCACTCTTACCCAGTCCAAAGATCAGGGCTTGATCCATCACCGTTATTTATCTCACTGCCCCATCCCAGCTCAGAACCTGGCTATATGCAAATCAGTCTGTCCCTGGCCCAGTGCATCATGGGAACAGGGCAGACTAAACTACCAAGCCAATTCTTCACCAGAAAGGAGACAAGCTACCGGGGACCGGTTTCTGGCATTTCAGCCTTCTTCGGCCCGGCTTGCTTGAATCCTGATGGAGCAGTGAGAAAGGGACTCATGTCTGAGTATACCCTGCCACACCTATAGTGGCCAAAAACGATTTACAAAAAGGGGGTGGTGATGAACAGAGTGTCTGAGTTAAACAGACCACTCTTACCCAGTCCAAAGATCAGGGCTTGATCCATCACCGTTATTTATCTCACTGCCCCATCCCAGCTCAGAACCTGGCTATATGCAAATCAGTCTGTCCCTGGCCCAGTGCATCATGGGAACAGGGCAGACTAAACTACCAAGCCAATTCTTCACCAGAAAGGAGACAAGCTACCGGGGACCGGTTTCTGGCATTTCAGCCTTCTTCGGCCCGGCTTGCTTGAATCCTGATGGAGCAGTGAGAAAGGGACTCATGTCTGAGTATACCCTGCCACACCTATAGTGGCCAAAAACGATTTACAAAAAGGGGGTGGTGATGAACAGAGTGTCTGAGTTAAACAGACCACTCTTACCCAGTCCAAAGATCAGGGCTTGATCCATCACCGTTATTTATCTCACTGCCCCATCCCAGCTCAGAACCTGGCTATATGCAAATCAGTCTGTCGCTGGCCCAGTGCATCATGGGAACAGGGCAGACTAAACTACCAAGCCAATTCTTCACCAGAAAGGAGACAAGCTACCGGGGACCGGTTTCTGGCATTTCAGCCTTCTTCGGCCCGGCTTGCTTGAATCCTGATGGAGCAGTGAGAAAGGGACTCATGTCTGAGTATACCCTGCCACACCTATAGTGGCCAAAAACGATTTACAAAAAGGGGGTGGTGATGAACAGAGTGTCTGAGTTAAACAGACCACTCTTACCCAGTCCAAAGATCAGGGCTTGATCCATCACCGTTATTTATCTCACTGCCCCATCCCAGCTCAGAACCTGGCTATATGCAAATCAGTCTGTCGCTGGCCCAGTGCATCATGGGAACAGGGCAGACTAAACTACCAAGCCAATTCTTCACCAGAAAGGAGACAAGCTACCGGGGACCGGTTTCTGGCATTTCAGCCTTCTTCGGCCCGGCTTGCTTGAATCCTGATGGAGCAGTGAGAAAGGGACTCATGTCTGAGTATACCCTGCCACACCTATAGTGGCCAAAAACGATTTACAAAAAGGGGGTGGTGATGAACAGAGTGTCTGAGTTAAACAGACCACTCTTACCCAGTCCAAAGATCAGGGCTTGATCCATCACCGTTATTTATCTCACTGCCCCATCCCAGCTCAGAACCTGGCTATATGCAAATCAGTCTGTCCCTGGCCCAGTGCATCATGGGAACAGGGCAGACTAAACTACCAAGCCAATTCTTCACCAGAAAGGAGACAAGCTACCGGGGACCGGTTTCTGGCATTTCAGCCTTCTTCGGCCCGGCTTGCTTGAATCCTGATGGAGCAGTGAGAAAGGGACTCATGTCTGAGTATACCCTGCCACACCTATAGTGGCCAAAAACGATTTACAAAAAGGGGGTGGTGATGAACAGAGTGTCTGAGTTAAACAGACCACTCTTACCCAGTCCAAAGATCAGGGCTTGATCCATCACCGTTATTTATCTCACTGCCCCATCCCAGCTCAGAACCTGGCTATATGCAAATCAGTCTGTCCCTGGCCCAGTGCATCATGGGAACAGGGCAGACTAAACTACCAAGCCAATTCTTCACCAGAAAGGAGACAAGCTACCGGGGACCGGTTTCTGGCATTTCAGCCTTCTTCGGCCCGGCTTGCTTGAATCCTGATGGAGCAGTGAGAAAGGGACTCATGTCTGAGTATACCCTGCCACACCTATAGTGGCCAAAAACGATTTACAAAAAGGGGGTGGTGATGAACAGAGTGTCTGAGTTAAACAGACCACTCTTACCCAGTCCAAAGATCAGGGCTTGATCCATCACCGTTATTTATCTCACTGCCCCATCCCAGCTCAGAACCTGGCTATATGCAAATCAGTCTGTCCCTGGCCCAGTGCATCATGGGAACAGGGCAGACTAAACTACCAAGCCAATTCTTCACCAGAAAGGAGACAAGCTACCGGGGACCGGTTTCTGGCATTTCAGCCTTCTTCGGCCCGGCTTGCTTGAATCCTGATGGAGCAGTGAGAAAGGGACTCATGTCTGAGTATACCCTGCCACACCTATAGTGGCCAAAAACGATTTACAAAAAGGGGGTGGTGATGAACAGAGTGTCTGAGTTAAACAGACCACTCTTACCCAGTCCAAAGATCAGGGCTTGATCCATCACCGTTATTTATCTCACTGCCCCATCCCAGCTCAGAACCTGGCTATATGCAAATCAGTCTGTCCCTGGCCCAGTGCATCATGGGAACAGGGCAGACTAAACTACCAAGCCAATTCTTCACCAGAAAGGAGACAAGCTACCGGGGACCGGTTTCTGGCATTTCAGCCTTCTTCGGCCCGGCTTGCTTGAATCCTGATGGAGCAGTGAGAAAGGGACTCATGTCTGAGTATACCCTGCCACACCTATAGTGGCCAAAAACGATTTACAAAAAGGGGGTGGTGATGAACAGAGTGTCTGAGTTAAACAGACCACTCTTACCCAGTCCAAAGATCAGGGCTTGATCCATCACCGTTATTTATCTCACTGCCCCATCCCAGCTCAGAACCTGGCTATATGCAAATCAGTCTGTCCCTGGCCCAGTGCATCATGGGAACAGGGCAGACTAAACTACCAAGCCAATTCTTCACCAGAAAGGAGACAAGCTACCGGGGACCGGTTTCTGGCATTTCAGCCTTCTTCGGCCCGGCTTGCTTGAATCCTGATGGAGCAGTGAGAAAGGGACTCATGTCTGAGTATACCCTGCCACACCTATAGTGGCCAAAAACGATTTACAAAAAGGGGGTGGTGATGAACAGAGTGTCTGAGTTAAACAGACCACTCTTACCCAGTCCAAAGATCAGGGCTTGATCCATCACCGTTATTTATCTCACTGCCCCATCCCAGCTCAGAACCTGGCTATATGCAAATCAGTCTGTCCCTGGCCCAGTGCATCATGGGAACAGGGCAGACTAAACTACCAAGCCAATTCTTCACCAGAAAGGAGACAAGCTACCGGGGACCGGTTTCTGGCATTTCAGCCTTCTTCGGCCCGGCTTGCTTGAATCCTGATGGAGCAGTGAGAAAGGGACTCATGTCTGAGTATACCCTGCCACACCTATAGTGGCCAAAAACGATTTACAAAAAGGGGGTGGTGATGAACAGAGTGTCTGAGTTAAACAGACCACTCTTACCCAGTCCAAAGATCAGGGCTTGATCCATCACCGTTATTTATCTCACTGCCCCATCCCAGCTCAGAACCTGGCTATATGCAAATCAGTCTGTCCCTGGCCCAGTGCATCATGGGAACAGGGCAGACTAAACTACCAAGCCAATTCTTCACCAGAAAGGAGACAAGCTACCGGGGACCGGTTTCTGGCATTTCAGCCTTCTTCGGCCCGGCTTGCTTGAATCCTGATGGAGCAGTGAGAAAGGGACTCATGTCTGAGTATACCCTGCCACACCTATAGTGGCCAAAAACGATTTACAAAAAGGGGGTGGTGATGAACAGAGTGTCTGAGTTAAACAGACCACTCTTACCCAGTCCAAAGATCAGGGCTTGATCCATCACCGTTATTTATCTCACTGCCCCATCCCAGCTCAGAACCTGGCTATATGCAAATCAGTCTGTCCCTGGCCCAGTGCATCATGGGAACAGGGCAGACTAAACTACCAAGCCAATTCTTCACCAGAAAGGAGACAAGCTACCGGGCATCAATGTTCTCTCCAACCCAGCTGCATTGCTGGGTTGGAGACAGAATAGCACAGACTCCCAGTCTCCCTGGAAGTTCAAATCATCAGCGCTCAGACCAATCTCGAAGCTGCTCTTATGCATGAGATCAGCTTCAGGATTGGCCACACGGGAGTCTGGCAATCTCTGCCTGCAGTGGAGTCGAGAGGGGAGCAGACGATGGCAATGCGGTGGGCTGCAGGTGGCAAATAAGTTCTGTTTTTAAATCCTTTTTCGAGCTGTTCATCATCTCACTCCACCTCTCCCTGTCCTCCCCTCTTCTCAGATACCAGCCGCTACCGTGAACAGCGCATTGGACATTACATTTACCGGTAGAGATTTTCACTTGCAAATTCGTTTACTTAAATTCAACAAATGACACTGAAGTTGAGTCTGGCTAGTTGAGCATTCATTAGAATGACCATCTAATTTTTAAGTACTAAATTGAGCACTTAAGTACTCTCACAAAACTGAGGTTTACTTGAGCACATGAGTAGGACAAGTGCCCAACTTTATGTGTTTAACAAGTTTGAGCCCTTCGGTGAGGTTTCTGATAATTTTTCTGCTTGCTGTGAACGAATGGTTAGTGACCTACCTATTGGCAATCTATTGAACATTTACACACATTGACGATACACAAAACTCTGCAGATGAATACATTATTTGGAGGAGATGAAACATGAACTTTATCAAATCCCCCCTTTTGTTACCCACATGTTCAGACATTGCTGTCTTTATTCGCATCATTCTATATTGGCACACTGGGCACTCAAAAAGAATAACACTTAGTCTGATCATAAAATTGACCCTCCATCAGTTTCCTGACCCTCATACAATTCTACTGTGGAGTGATGCCTCCGTCATCCTGCGCCCATGTATGTCCCTCTAATGAGATCAGACTGCGTGACTCAGGCGTCTTGGCCCTCGGACGTGCTGTGCGGGTAAGCGTGCCCTCCCCCTGTGAGTAATCTGGTCTTCTGTCTGCAGACAGGGCTCATTTGTGTCGGTTCCTCGCCAGCGCTGGTTCAGGAAGGAACATTTGGCGCTGCACCCAGACAGATAAACCATTGTTGATTGTTATTTTATAGGTCTCACGTATATTTGCCCTTTGGTCAATGGAATGCTGACGTACAGGCTCGTCCATTAAGGAATGTACACCTCCCAAACAGAAGGGAAATAAACAGAGCAGTGACCTTTGATGCCAAACAGGCGAGAGAAGGAGGTGCCCATTTAGTGGCTGGACTACACAAATAAGAAAACCTAAGTTTAATTCTGGCTTCCCTGCTTCACCAATTTGTGTGATCCTTGACAAATATGTTATTTCACCAAGCCTGGTTTTTCCTCATTATCATATATAAAAACTCCTTCAAATATGTGGGTTCTGGAGGTCCACTGTACAAAAAAACCTCTTGTGTTTGATTTAATGTACTATAATATTCATCCATATAACATAAGAATCTAGGCCTCACATTGAATGCAAAAGAGAAACAACTTGCCTCAATTCACTGTTGTTCTGGGTGCGCCTGCGAAGGACGCCAGAACTAGCAAATTATGTGCTGGTTCTGGAGGAACTGATACACTTGAATAGTGCAAACAAGATACAGTGGTTAACCAAACTGAGGCAGCTGATTTTGAAGCTAGGTTTGGGTGAATTCTGGATCTCCCAGTCCCTTCCCCACAAGGAAATCATCAACAAAATCTATTGGGACTGGGTACAGGAGGAGGAAGCAAAACATGCAAAGTGGGGGGGCACTAACAACTCAATTTATGGAGTTCAAACCTTGTAAGAATCTTGAGCCCTTCCTTGATTTTATCCAAAACCCAAGGGATAGGTCTCTCTTCCTGAAAATGAGATATGGGACTCTACCCTTGAATAAGTTCACTGAGGGATGGAAAGGAAGGGGGGCTCATGCCCATTCACCTAGCTGCCCAGGGTGCCCATGCACGAGCGAATCTCTTTCTCACTTCTTGTTCGCTTGTAGGGCTTACAAAAGACCAAGAACGAGATGGTTAAAACCGGTATGTAGAGAGCTGGGAGTGAGAGAGTGTAGAACTGCCTCACGCATTTTCTTAACAGATACTACATCTATGTTAGTTGTATGCGGGGTTGCTAAATATTTAGCCAGCGCATGGTTTATCCGTGCAAGACTGTTAGCTGATGACAAGATCTAGGCTTGGGCAGCCAAACTGAAGTATATACCCACAGCTGTAAAATGTAAAATGTATCATTGAATCATTGTATCATTGAATCTCTCTGTTTTAAATGTAAATACTCTGAATTGTATTCTTTTACACTATGAAATGATATGTAATGAATATTTAATACTATAATTTTTAAAATATGTGTTTTTATGTTTGTACTGTTTGTACTTTTATGATATGCAAATATCAAATAAATTAGTACAACATTAAAGGCACTGGAGTCAGGACAGGGGGATGAATGTTTTTAAGTTCATGTTTTAAAAAAAAAACTATCACTTTGAATAAATTCCTCTCAATGCAGTGATACAATCTTATTTACTAAACTAAAACCATGCCATATATTAAAGAATCGCACTTGTTTGAGTTTTGAAGTGACTTTTATCATGTTTTTACGTGATGTTTTTTGAATGATTTACATGTCAAATATTGTCATTGCTTTATTGATGCATGGGCTCTTTAAGAAAAGCCAGATCCCTGGGTTGGCCCTCGCACAGTTCTCCCTGTCACCCTGTTAAGTTCCTGCGCCACCTATTTCTGTCAGGGCCCAGAGGTTTACTCAGAAGCTCACAGCCAGCTCCATCGAAGGTCGGGGTGCCGAATACCAAGGTTGTGCGGTCTTGATTCCACCACATGCCTCTTCAATTCACCCCAGACACTCCCTTCCTTTTGATCTCACTTTTGACAGTCCATGATCATCTCTGCTTTCTCCCTTTGTCACTGTTTTTTCATCTTTCTCTTCATTCTTCTTTCCCCTTATGTATTTTTACTTCTCTTGCTCTGGATCAAAGTCTGCTGAGGATATATAAGTGCCGGTCCTCAAAAATGAATGCCGGTGGGCCCCACCTACAGCCACCAGCTTAAATTAAACACTGGCTCAATGTATAATCAAAAGCCAATGCTTAATTTCTGAAAAACATAAGTGCCAGGGCGCTCTTTAGGAGGCCTTGTAAATTAAACCACCCACTGGGGCAATAACAGTACAAGCACAGCTACTTGTCATCACGCTCCTACAAGTCTGACAAGTCAGACCATCCCATGCCCCAAAAACTTTAAGAGTAGCTTTGTCGGCAGGTATTCATTGTTTTTAATGTGAATGGGGTTAACATACAACTGGTGTTGAGCTCATCTCTGCATTTGACAAACAGCGCCACCATGTGCAGACTGTTATAAAATGTAAATGTAAATGTAGTGTATTTTGTAAAGCGCACAGCTGCCCCAACGGGGCATCCCGGCGCTGTATAACACTGTGGAACCCTTCCTGGCTTTCCCTGTGAGATGACCCTCCAAGGTGAAGCCAGGCATCCCAGTGTTGTAGGGGCCGTTGTGGAGATTAAGCAAGCTATAGGCCAGAGTTGCAGGGTGGGACCCATGATTAGAGTAGTTGATGCGAGAATTATCGAGTCCGCTGACATTGAGCCCAAGACCCTGCCGCGTCGGGACTTGAACCCTGGTCCCGGGCCTGATCTCTGCTTCAGAGTCTGCCGCTCTAACCAGTGAGCCACACTTCTCCACTCAGTGCTGTGTTGCCAAATAAGTGCCAGTACCGTGCACCTAAAACCACTGGCTCAAATGAAGCACTGATGCCATAATAAACCCATAGAAAGAAATACTCCGCCTCCCTCCTGGACCCGTGCGTCTCCTCTCCCTTCACCCATCTTGTTGCATTGTCATATCTCCACTCCGTCCTATTCTGTAACGTCGTCCCTTCCTCTCTGTTGTAGCCGTCTTCCTTAGTTCAAGTATCTTACAATTTGGTACATGTGCTCCACAAATTGTTCCCTGTGGTCTCTCACCTCTCTCTCACCTTCAGCATAAATTCTGCTGGGCGAAATTGCAAAGTCTGATGGATCACAACTATGTGCAGTTTTTGGGGGAAAAACACCAAAGTTGCTAATGGTTTATATTCTTTTAAACAAAAAGAGGACTTGTGCTTCTGCTGAATCGTTCTCATTGTCCTAGAGGTCTTGGGAGACTTCAGAGTGCCTAGTGGGACCTCTGCCTTCAAGAAGGACCCCCAGGACACCCACTGAAGTTCCTCTACATTGGAGAGGACCTTAAGAGCACGGCTCCCGGGCAGTGCAGCTAGTTGTTCCAGCACTGATGAGTAGGACAATAGGATGGAGAAATTTGGTAATTTTTAAATACTTTGCAAGCAATTTACCCTGGCCTAATTACAAACCCATTTATGTACAGAACCCATTGCTTTGAAGGAGGTCTGCTCTGATTCTAGTGCCTATCCAAATACTTAAGCTAGCACTATCTACTATGCAAATGCTTTCTTTCTATAGTTTTGCATCCATAGATTGCTGGCTCTCCCAAAATTACCCTCCACTTTTTTCTAAAACCCTGCATCAAAATCAGAGCTTGACTTAAAACTTCCATTTGTTCCCTTTCTCTTTCTTTTTAATGAAGTTTCTTGCCTCGACCTTCCGCATGCCTCTTCTCTCAGAGTATAGCCAACTCTAAATCACATGCATGTGTCCCTTAATCTACTTTATTGTATACTAGCAGCCCTTCCCGACCTTGCCTGGGAGCAATCATGCTTCCCCGACTCCCGCCTGCCCGACATTGCCCCGCAGCCCGGGCCCCCGGCCGCTCCGTCCCCTGCCTGCCCCGACCCCCGCCTGCCCCGACATTGTCCCTGGATGTCACAAAGGCCCAGTGTTGAGGCGCTCTGCATAAATCTCCATGGTAGATGCTCTAAGTCCCCGTCCCCCGCCTGCCCCGACCCCGCCTGCCCCGACATTGTCCCCCGGAGCCTTTCCTCAGCCGATGTAAATTGTACCCTTCTGTTTTGTTGTAACTCCCCGTCCCCCGCCTGCCCCGACCCCCGCCTGGCCCGACATTGTCCCCCGGAGCCTTACCTCAGCCGATCTAAATTCTATCCTTCTGTTTTGGTGTAAGTCCCCGTCCCCCGCCTGCCCCGACCCCCGCCTGCCCGACATTGTTCCCCGGAGCCTTACCTCAGCCGCCGCTCCTCAGTTCACTGCTCCTCCTTCTGTATTGGTGTAAATCCCCGTCCCCCGCCTGCCCTGACCCCCGCCTGCCCGACATTGTCCCCCGGCGCCTTACCTCAGCCGCCGCTTCTCAGTTCACCGCTCCTCACCGCTGGTCACCGCTCCTCCCGCCGGTCCGCTGCTCCTCACCTCCTCCCTCACGCCATGTCTGCCGCTCGTCACCGCTCCTCCCCCGGGCCATGTCCGCCGCTCCTCCTCGAGCTCCTGGACGCCGCACCTCCCCGCGCTCCTGACGTCAGCACGCAGGTCGCGGACGGCGCTACTTCGAGGGGACTACTTTTTTTATAATGTAAATTTTTTAAATATAACGTATTTTTTAACTTTATATAGCCTATGTCCATCTGCACACCCTGAGGATTACAACGATGTATCGGGTGTGTGGATTGGCGCTGTGGTTCCCGAGTTTACCCGCCTCAAAGCCTCAAAGTTCTTCCTTTATAATAGTAGTATAGATCTGCAAATCGTAAACATCTCATTTCACTTACCACAACCTCTCCATCTTTGTAGCCATATCACTGAAACCTAACAGTACTTAATCTCGTCTTCCCTATATATTGATAACCATTTGCAAAAACTCGAGTAGCCCCCACTAAGGGTCTAACCTTAACTCCTAATAATCTATTCGACCACAATGAAACAAGAGCAAATGTGCTGCATGATTTCCTTGGGACCACAAGACCTTTCCCAAAGTCCATCAATAATGAATACCCACTGGAAAAGGTGCTTAATTTGTAAAATAATAAGTGCAAGGTTTCTGACCAGGAGGCCACTGCAGCTTGCACCACCCATCGCCCATCATCGCTGCCAAAACAACTACTAAACATCTCATCTGCAAGTGCCGTAGTTCTGATTATTCCAGGTCCCCAAAGCTAAAGGAATGGCTAGGGAGGCAGATATTAGTAATTTTTAATGTACGTTACATTCATAAACAACCGTTGTTCTGCTCATTTCCAAATGAGATGAGCAGCACCACAATGTGACAGCGGGTCATAAGTGCAGTGTTGCCAATTAAGTGCCAGTGTCGAACACCGGAAATCAATTAAGTGCTGGTGCTGAGCACCGGAAACTGCAGGCTCAAATTAAGTACTGACTGGAATACACACTAGCCTTGGGTTGTGAATTAGTGTGCTACTTCAATGCCTGATTGTTAGACCTGGCCCTTTTTGCTGGTTCATCGTCAAACCTTATGTCTCCTATTTTACTGACCCTGCTTTTTTGGCTATAGGACTCTGGGCACTTTAGATTGCTGATCAGTGCTAAAATGCTAATGGTCTCTGTGTAATTTGTTATTATGATTTATTATCCATGATTGGCATATTTGATTTACTGGTAAGTCTCTAGTAAAGTGTACTGAGTGTGCCAGGGCCTGTAAATCAAACGCTACTTGTGGGCGTGCAGCTCAGGTTGTGCCACCCACATGAGCCGCCCTTTAAATGTGTCTCAGACGTGCCATTGCAGTGTCTGAGCGCACAGTTGTAAACTGCCATGTTAACCTGGCAAGTGTATCCACTTACCAGGCCCTAACCTTCCCTTTTTTTTTAAATATAAGACACCCCTAGGGTAAGCCCAAGGTATCCCATGGGCAGGGTGCAGTGTATGTGAAAGGTAGGACAAGTACTGGTGTGTTTTACAAGTCCTGATAGTGAAGTACTTTGTGTTTCATTTTTCACTATTAAAAGGCTGTCTGTCCCATAGGGTAACTTTAGAGCTGCACTGTAACATTTTACCTGTGTAACTTACAGTTAGAACAAGATAGAGAAATGGAGATTAGGCTCTCTAAACTCAGATTTTACTAACACATCTTTTAGTAAAGGTGGTTTTTAGGTTGTGCCTACAGTGCGCATGCGCTGTCTGCCGGACCTGATGTAATCAATAATACCACTTTTTTTCCCAATTGCTTTTTACCATTGGTTTATTCCTGTATCGCTGTTCTTTGCTGCCTCCTAACTCGTTCGCTTTGCCGATACGTCACTTCCGTTCAAGGCTGAGGCACACCGGCCAATTACAGTTTCCTTACGCTTTGCCTCTTCAGATGTTGTGTGGGAGTACTAATTTTTTTAATTATTACTTCCTGCCACTGCTTGTCACTGCCTTTATTTACTGTACTTGCCTTTACCTATCGTTGGGCTTTTTTTGGTAGGACTTGCACGTTTGGACATATTTTCAAGGCTAATCCTGGTTGTTTTGGATTTGTTGCCTGGCGGCAGTGTATTCAATTCGCTGTCCTGCGGAGAACAACATTCTCGGGGGCTTTGTGACTTGTAATTTAATTACTGGTCATCCTATAAGTACAAATGGGGCATTGTTGCGGAATCTGATTAATTTCTAGCTGTATGATAACGTCACTATATCCGGAATAGTTTTAAAATAGTAAAAACCTGTGTAGAGAAGTTTAAATGTGAACTGCTTAAAGGAAAGCCGGCGTGCATACTTAAAGTACTTAAAGTAGTCGTTGGGTGTGGGGAGGAGAATTTTGGCACCCAAGAGGAAGGGCAAATGTTTTTATGTCCGGGCAAAGTGTTCGAGATTAATGTATTATTTCGCCTACTGTACCAGCGGTCGTTACGTCCACTATGTGGAGTGGAGTCCATCCATGTTTCTGTGGGTGCAATTATATTTACAAGGACACTTCATCCAAGCACCTCCCTCACTCGCGCTAGAGCTCAGCCAAAAATAAAGCTGACCTTTATTTCCCGCTCTGCGTGGTGCCCAGGACCTGGGATACCATGCCAGCTGTCAAATGCTGCTTATATAGTCCTGTATAGAGCCTAGCCCCGCTGAATTAGCAGTGTGTGCTTGTACTACTGCCAGCTGCCATGTGTCGACCTCCTGGTTGTGGCCCCTCCTATCTCCTGGTGTATGATGCAATTCTAGCAGAGTGAGTGACTGAAAAGCACATGGGCTTTCTTTGTCACCAGACATGCGCAGGCGCACCCACTGCAGGGCTTCGTGACACACACACATACAACCTGGCGTGGGCGGGGACTTTGTTGGTGGTGTTCTGTGGTTAAGTGGACCGCTTGGTGTGTTTTCAGTGCATACCCTAGCTTGTCCTACCACCGCACCCTACCAGACGCACACCCCTGATGTGCGTCCTGAGTCATGTTCAGATGGCCGTTTTTGCCTTCCATCCAGCCCTAACACAGCACATTTCTTATCATTCTTGTTGTTTCCTTGTAATTTAGAGATACATTTTGCGTGCTGTACAGCAGTTAAGCTTTTGCTTCCTAAGAGAAGCATTCACCTTATTTACAGTCTGTACGTCTTGGTTGTCCACAAAGTCCCCCTGAATTCACATCCATCATTCATTCATCCGAGTGTAATTTGTTAGTGTTTGCTCTCCTGGCCAAGCCCTAATGCTCGCACCCCTGGCAAAAGTAACATAGGTCCAGGAAGGCAGTTTCAGTGCTAAATGTTCAGGCTAACTGCTGTGTAAACGAGCTGCACTAATATTCATTGAATGCTGATGAATTTCATGCGGATATCCTGGATTGAATCTGGACAAGGTGCTAGACCGCGACCGACCCATCTCTTGGTACTGTAAGATATCCTGGAGACAGGTGTACCAGTCTGTTTACTGAGACTACTGATTCGTTTGTAATGTATTTATTTTTGGACTTTATACCGGTGCTCTTGGAATGCTTTGGCACATTTTACACCAGAACTCCATTCTGTAGCGCTTGGCTGATCGTCCAGCTTGTAATTGCCCTGTGGGCTCCATTTCCACTGCATGTTTCCTATCTCATGAGGTTTCTAGGGCCACCATGACCCCATTGAGGTTCCTGACACCTATGGAAAGTAGCAATAGTCCTACCTTTACTGTCTTATCTTTACAGCCACTGCATCCTACTGTGCAGAATGTGCATACGGGGTATCTGCAGCTGGTTATGTGCTTGCAGTGTTGAACTGTATCCTATGTCCTACAGTAGAAAACAACGATATATCACATCTGGATTGGTTTGCTGATTATTTTTCTTCTTGGTTTCGGTTGCCTCATACCAGATAGTCGGAATTTCCTGGTGCGGGCCACCACACCATGGTTCACTGCTATACAAGAAATAATCCTTCAGTAGGTACTTGTACAGCAGGTGAGCTGTTGATAGTTCAGTGACCCTCAATAGCCAGAGAAACTGCCAGACTTTCCTTGATGGGTACAGTTTTGGCTTCTGTACCTATTGCTAAGATTTTTTTCCCCAGGTTAGGGTGGAGTACTTTGGGCCAATGGCATGCTCCCATTCCTTGGTTTGATTGCGTCCCGCCACTACTGCAAGGTTATCACCAGTTAAAAGGAGGCGTCCAAAGGTGATTCTGAAACTGGTTAAATAGTATTATGTAGCACCTGAAGAGCTACTAGGTCTTATCTTAGGCAGCTGCTTTACACAGTGATTGGAGGGCCATATTTAGGAGGCCAGATAACATTGCTATAGCACGAATTATATGAACGGTGATACTGGTGACCCGCTTGAAGTCTTTGCAATTTGTTCATTTGCTTCCTGCTTAACGTCTGTAGAAGAATGAAACTTCTGATTATGGGTTTAGCATAGAAGTATGGCCCCCATAATATCACATGCCAATTGTCCCCTTACAATTTAGGTTTTCACTTGCAAGTGTCTAGCTTTGAATCTAGAATCCTTCAAAGATGGTAAACATGACCTTTATTAATGTAATTATGAGTTTGCCAATTCTGTGCTCCAAGTGATCTATCATCTATATTCACCATTAGATGACATCAAATTATATGTCCAAATCAGTAAACAGATGGCCTCCTTCAACCAATCAAGCCCCCCCCCACTGCATGTGCGGTCTTGATGGCGTCCGTGACATCCTACAAATAGTCCCAGTACAAAAATCTCCAGCTCTAAGTCACCAGTTGCCCCTCACACCTCAGAAATATACACTGCAGCAAAGTTGCAGGGAATAATTTTTGACCTACTACTATTGTTCATAACACCTATCAGTAAATTTAGGAGCCATAGCTCTGCAATCCTACAGCTTCTAAACAAATTCAATCAAGCGCCTGCCAGGACTTGAGGACATCTGCCCAAATCCTTACTCTCTCCCAGTTTGCTCCCCGCTCCATGCCAAACTACCTATCCTTCTTTATTTACCTTTCTATCTAGTCTGTGTAGCTCTCACCCTTATATATTCACCATCCCACATAATTCCACTACATAAATACACCACACAATTCCACAACTAACAATTTCAATTCAACCCACATAGTTTAACTCCACAAAACATACATCCACTCCTCTCAAAACAACAATACATACATAAAACACATTGTAATTTACAAAGCCAGTAGCTCTAACTCTCGCAAGTGCGAAACCTATTAAATTATAAATGCTTGTTAAATTGTGTGTTTGAAAATGCCACTTTTAGAAAGTGGGAATTGTCTTGATTTACAATTCTGTGTGACTGACTGGTTGTATATTCACCTTCTGGTTTTGGATTGACACGAGCTGAGGATGTGCTTTCAGTCTCGACAGTCAAAGGTGTGTTCGTTCTTGGCTGGGTGACTCATCGCTGAACTGAATAGACCTGGTCTGCATTTTGAGGGGTCGGAGGAGTTTCGCTAGCACTTGAATAGGCTGTGTCTCATTTGCACAATGATGTATCCACCCCCTGTGGTCATGCTGGACCAGGGAGGACAGAACTGGTTTGGACCGAGCTCATCGAATCTGCCACAAAGAGAACAATGAGAAAATGGCGTATAAGTATTGGACCTTACACCCCAATACTTTAGAATTCTTCTGGAAGCAAGAGGACCCTGCCAAGAAGAAGAGCTGAAGAGCTGTGTGAGGAGCGCTGCCTCTTCTATGTGAGGGGTTGGTTGGCCTGCAGGTCCTGCTTCTGTCTGTAGTGGAGGGAAAGGACTGGCTCTTTTTGCCCTGCTGTGGTATGCTACCCGTGAAGAAGCTCTAAAGGCATGTGCATGTTTGCCTTCTGTTGGAAGTCTTAAGGAGATAAAACACTTCAGGAAAGATCCTTTCTGGATCTAAGAGCAACCTGCCTGAAAGGAGAGCTGAAGAGCGGTGTGAGGTGCGCCGCCCCTGCTGTAAGACGGGTGGGATGGCCTTCAGTTGCTACTCCTGCAGGAGAAGGCCTGGACTGTTCTTCACCCTGATTCAAAAAGTAAAAGTGTGTGTGAGCGTTTTTGTTCTCATCCCTAATTTGAAGGGTGAGTTCTGTGGACTGCCTCACGTCAGCGCATGTCCTGAGGCGATTCTGAACAGTGTCTTGTGTTTCAGGGCAGTGCTCTGGATCGAGGGCACCCGCTCCCTGATGACACAGCTAAGCGTGTGCGGAGCCCAACTGATTGCTCCTTTGCTCCTCTCAGTGTGTTGGGCTCTTGTTGCTGGAGAAGTGCCAGCTGCACTGTAAATACTCCCCTCAGTGGTGTCCCGTCTGCAGGGAAGCATTGCTGTAGCTGTGACAGGTTGTCGTGGCAACCAGGATCCCCATTGAAGACTCGCCCGCCACACTGTGGGAAGCCAAGCCATTCGAGCTAAGAGCTGGTGCTGCAGTGGGTGCCTAAGTCAAAACCCAAGCCAGAGAAGCCTTGGTATGACAGCAGGAGTGAGCGTGCCTTCACCCAGGAGACCTGATGAGGCCTGGTGAGTGACAGGAAGTTGACCGGAGTGGTCCTGCATTTCCCTGGAACCAAGCTGGCTGGCTGGTCCCAGTGCACTGAGTAGGCCTGCAGTAGTTGTCAGCCCGTTTGCCTCATCCACAGGATCAGCTGGAGGCAAGCAGCACGCTATTGTCGTTGTGGGGGACCTGGCGAGGTCTCCTCACCTGCTGTGGCCATTTTGCCTTGAAGCAGAAGCCACCGGGATCACAGGCTGCTAAACTCCAGTTCTGCTCAAGGGGATGGGGGTGGAGGGGTGGGGGGGGGGGCAATGTGCGAGGTTTTCTTGGGTGTGTAACTGCTTTACCCTGACTAGAGTTTTGGGTTCTGTCTTACTTAGGTGCATACCCTAGCCAACCAGAAACCCCATTTCTAACACTCATCAGGATGAGTAAGACCTTTATAAGCCCAATTACAGTACAATATAAACATGCAGTCAAAAGTAGGGATGTAGGCTTCAGATACAATATTGAAAATCAACAAATTAAATGAACAAACTGTTTTTATTTCTTCTTTAAATTCTTGAACATGATTCCTCACACCAAAACATCCAAAAAAGCACAGTTGACAGAAATAAATGCCCAAGAGTTCACAGATTCTTGCAAATGTGTGTGTGCGAGAGAGAGTGTGCATTTCTATACACCTGTACAATTATGTATCCAACCATGCTTATGGTTGCTTACAGGGCTGCACTCAGGGCCTCCTCCTGGATCGGCCTGGCGCTCCTTCATCCTATCTTCGGGCAGGGGTGTAGCTATTAAGAATGCAACCGGAGCAGTAGGAGCAATGCCGATAGGATTTGGGGGTCCACTGCATGCCAGTTACAGATGTTTAGTACAACCAACCCAGGGACTGGGTTCCCATTTTCCTTGCTTGCAGTAGAGCCTCAGTCCCCATTGTTGCCTCTGGATGCATAATAGCAGGAGGATTCCCTCAGACCTTCGGTATATCACACTGGGCGCGTTCCTCACTGGGAGGGCAGGTCTTTTCCTGCACACCTGAAACATGAAAATCCAAAATCAATATCGAAACTGAGCTGCAGCAACATGTCAGCAAACAAATTATGCAGCCCCAAAAGCCAGCTTTGCAATAACCCTGTAATAACCACATCCCAAGAGTAATATACAATGTCTGGTCTTTGTACCACACTTAATTCTGGCAGTAGCCTGGTTCAAGCAGTGGCGGCTGGTAATGTGGATGAGTAGTGGGGCAGGCACCGCTCTTGACGTGGGGTAGCATCACCGATAGAGTCAGCCCTGGGTGTTTCAGTGTTAAGCCCTGAAGTGCCCAGAGCTGACAATCTATGAATTATGCCTCTTCATACAGTGGGGTGGGGTCAGCAAGTCTACCTTGACCCCACCTTATTTTGTAACAATTTAGGGAATCTACTCATCTCATTGGCTGACCCATGACAATGTCAGCTAATGAGGGGAGGTGGCAGGATCTTGTGTGAGTCCCTTCCACCTCCAAAGCCTTCAGTAACTTTAGAGGTCCTTGTGCATCCCCATCCCGCCACGCCACCTGCTGTCACTGCCGCAGCCCCATAAGCTTGATGAATGTTGGGTGCATTTGTGTGTGTGTGTGTAAGTATGAATTTCTGTGTGTTTGTGAATACTGTGGATGTGTGTGTATGTGTGTGTGTGCAGTTGTTAGTAAATGGGTGGAAATGAGGGCGAATGTGTGTGCATGTTCTATTACTCATCCACATTATGAGCCACTTTACTGAGTAAAGTGGCGGCCCTTCTAATTCCATTGCAAATCTGGTGCGTTGCCCTTCTCTTTCTTCTGGCCATCAGCAGCTGCCCACTGTTAAACAATAGCAGCTGCTGTGTATGAGCGAGGGGAGAGGTGTCACCCCTCTGCTGCATGGGGAGTATTTGTATGACACTTAGGGCTTATGTAGTACACTAGACAGAGCCAGAGGGAGAGAGAGACACACAGGGGGTAATTTGACTGAAATTCTCTTTGCACGTTGATGCTGCATACAATGCTGCTGATTGGTCAATGGACAGCAAAACCTGATCTGAAGGGGCTGAATCCATGAATAGGCAAGGCCGATGGAGATGATGCAGTGGTTGCTGTCTATGGCTTTGTTAGGTGTCTCTTTGAGGGTCCGTAGACAACTCTTTGGGGTCATGTGTGGACTGCGTCTTAGAGGGAGCATTGTGAGAATCTTTAGGGGACATGTGGTTGGTGACCATGTGAGGCTTCTTGAGGTCTAAGTAGGGTCTGCTGAGGGCTGAGTGAAGGTCAGATGGGACCTGGTGAGGATCTTATGGAGCCATGTGAAACCTCTTGGTGACTCTTGGTGACTTTTTGAGGGTGTGTTGTTCTAATGTTGATAGTCTGATGAGAATTAGTGAGGATATTTGTGGGGGCATGTGAAGGTCTATTGGTCATTATGTAAGAGTTTATTGAGGGATAGGAAAAGGCTGGTTGGTAGCCATGTGAGGGTGTGTCAAGGCTTGGTTGGGATCATTTGCAGCTCTTCAAAGATCTGCTCGTGATTTTAGGAGGGTTGTTTGAGGGCCAAGTCTATGAGGGCTGCACAAGGATCTGCTGGAAGCTGAGTGAGGACCTCTGTGACGACTTGTGAAGGTCTGTTGGTGACTACGTGAAGGTTTGTTGAAGACTGTCTAAGGGTCTGATGGTAACAGTGTGAGCATCTCTTAAGGCTCGGTGAAGAGTTTTGGAGGCCCTGTGAAGATCTGTAAGTGACTGTGTGAGTGTTTGTTAAGGGTAAGTTAGGTGTTCATTGGGGGCTGTGTGAATGGCATGTTGTGTGTTCTGCCCGTATGGCAATCTGCTGGCGGCTTCAGTAGGTCTTTCAAAGAATACAAGAAGCAACAATTATGGTCCAAAAACGTGGTCATATTAAAATTTTAAAACGGTGTGTAATACCTACATTTCGCAAGGTCCATCTTTATGTACATGCACATCACTGGTGTAACACTATTGAACTGACGCAAGCAATTAAAGAAACAGTCCCTTTCAATTACTTAAAGGGATCTTTCATTTTTTGATGTCTATAATATTTACTGGAAGAGGGAGCTACAAAGCGCCATAAACGTGGTAATAGAAATGCTTCTATTGCTTATCCGTCTTGCCCGTTGGTTGCTTTTAGCATGGTAGGACATCTGTTGATGCTTATGCACCTGCTCTCTGATGGCTTCACTCACATTTTCCTCGATACCTGTCTTGTTTTTTTGGCTTAGCTGGTAATCTTCCTCTAACACCTTTTCATGATCATGGTCCTTCAAATCTCAGTCCCTAACCCCACCCATACTTTTCTCTCTTTACACTTGCTCTCATGCTGATCACATCTTCTCCCTTAGTTGAAAATATTTCTGAAATACTGGTCTCCTTCTCATGTATTTAAAATTCACCAGATTCCAATATTTCTTTCTGCTCTCCAGCCTTGGATGAACTCCAGCTTACTCTCTATCAACATCTCAATAACTAAGATCCTCTTCTCCCCTCTCATCTCTCTTCCACACCCTCTCTATTTCCCCGGTAGCGATACCTTTCTTTCCATCCACAATTTTGGGATTCTATTCAATGTTTCTGTTTCCTCCACAATCTTCATTTCCCACCTTATCTACAGGCATCGTGTGTGGAGCACCCCCCCACCCCAAAACACAGAAAGCATATTTGTTTTGCATGTACTGTTATTCGGTACCAGCCGCCTTCCCTTATCTTATGGAATCACACCCTTGCTTATCTGGACCTCTGGTCAGAACTTTCACTGTGGTGTCCCTATAATGACATTTCTGATAAATCCAGTTTCATGGTTTTATCCTTTTACACATAGATTATTAGAACATTGTAATGCTGAGAACTCTATTGAAGACAATGGAGTGGTTCAGGGCTAATAAGGGCTTTAACCCTATCCATGCTGATGACGGAACCGCTCCGTCATCAGCCGCGGTGGCGCTGTGCTGATGACGGAGCGGTTCCGTCATGGCCCGGCCACCGCGCCTGCGCGGCGCGTTCTATTGAGCGGGCGGGGCCATGACGGAACCGCTCCGTCATGAGCACAGCTCAACCGCGGCTGGTGACGGAGCGGTTCCGTCACCAGCATGCGCCTGCCGCCCCCTTAGCACTGCGGCGGAATAGCCGCCGCAGTGAAGGGGTTAATAAACCTCCGGCTTCAACACTCCAATGTTTGTTTTACTGTCTTACCCTTTCTTATTTAGAGCATTCCACCCTCAGTGAGTGAAAGGTTCTAACTGCACTACAGCCCTTCGACCTGGGACTATACCGGTTGTTAAAGGCACCCTCTCTTGTTACAGTCCCTTGCATACAGCTCAGCCTTATAACCCAGGTTCTGGGCTTTTAACAGTCAATATTGCCTTCTTCGTCACGTTATTCTGGTATACTAGAAATCTCATCATTTACAACTGTCTCTCAATTCTAGCTCTCCAAAACTGCCCACTTTATTCACAAGCTGCCACTCTTGCTTCATGTTTCTTCCTTTCTGTCAAGGGTCCTGTGCCTTTGGCTGGATTCCCTTTAAAGTTCTCTGTGATGTCTATAAGTCTATTTCTCGCAGGATTCCTTGTATTTTTTCCTTCCACTTTATTCCTCATCCCAAGCTCCATTCTTCTGCACAGCTCCTAATGGTTTCTCCCCTTCATGTATGTGCATCCTTTCGTTTCCATTCTTTTCATGTTCCATTCTCCTACTCTGTCTGTTTTCTGTCGAAAACCCGAAATATGTGAATTTACCTCAAAGTATATTTATATCTCAATCTCTTTTAAACTTAAATAGGCTTTGAATTAAGTTGTTCTAATAATGAAATACTTAAGCATCATGTGCTTCTGCTCTGTTAACAGTGTTAACTGCCTTTAATTGCCTGCCTGCAATGATTGTTCAGATCTGAAGGCTCGGGGGGGATTCAAAGGAAAATTGATTTTAATCTCTTACAGCATAAGCCCATCTCACCCATCCTTCCAGTTTTACCCAACAAAGGCAGGCACGTGAGTCCCGGGGCTGTGTGGATCATGTCAGACTTGTCAGAAGCTTGTGTGGGACACAGGTCGAAAACATAATGCGGGCCCTTCTCTGGTTTTATGACGCCTGCCCTTAACTCTCTTTTTAGGTCGAGGTACTATCCGGTTCGTCAGAACCGGAAGTAGCGAGATCTTATGATTCTTAGAGGAGCTCTTCATCCCGCCTCTAATTTTGGCTCTCTCCCATTGGCTGGCTTCCTAAATGGAGGCCAGCCATTGGAGGAGAGAGCCGTCACTCCAAATAGGCTCCGTCCTTTTCGGATATGGAGGTGTGTTCGGTGTTCTTCTTTCCACTTTTTAGCCACGCCCACTGAACACGCCCCCAAATCCGAAAAAAGACGGAGCTTGCCTCCGTGTAATTAGGCTGCTCTTTCCTCGACCCCCCCCTCTCCTGCGCATGCGCAGTGTCCCTGCCACCTCGCTGGCTAGCTCAGCGGTGCGCTTGATTTGTGCCCTAGCGCAGGGAGCAGTTTATTTTTCACGAGCGCTTTGGGAGCGCTTAATTTATCTTTACCGCCAGTGCCCACCCGGCATTGCAAGGTGAAATTGTCTCCGTTGCCACCCGGCCGCGACCAGGAAGTCAGGCAGGCCGGGGGCGGGACTACGGGACATCCCATGACATCATCCCCGGGCCGCGCTCTGATTGGCTGCCGGCCCGGGACAGGAAAGAGGAAGTCGGGAGCTGCCTGCTGGGGCTCCCATGCCTCTCGTCTAAAATTATCTCCGTTTCAATGTTAGTCTCTATACGATTTTAAACTTTCGTTTTGTTCTTACCTCGTTCCTGTTTCTAAATGTTGACATGTACCGTCGCCCCAGCGCTGCGAATGCTAGTGCCTCGAGTAATAGATCAGCTAACAGTCGGTACTGATGGGCTACCTAGGTCATAGTGGACTAGGTCTGGGATGTTGGTGCTAATGCTCCGGCTACGAATGAGATTATTATACTGGGAAAACGTTTTCTTGGTCTTTGTGAATATCAATGATGGGTGTAGACGTTGTTGCAGTCAAATATAGCGCGAATCTGGTCCAGTGCATTTACAAGAGCATCGGATTGCATTCCACGATTATTTTGTATGCACTGGGAGAATTAGACTATTAGCGCACGATGAGCCTGTGTACGACTCTCACCTGGTTCCCCAGTTTCAAAGTCGGCAGCTCTGACCATTAGGCCACATAACGAGTCCTAGTGTCACTGAGTGTGAAATGCTAAACTAATACTGGAAGTGGTGTCTGCGCTTAATGCGATTACTACTTGTACAGATACCTTTGATTCAATCAATGCTGTGTTCTCGTTTACAGACTACAGTGCTCTATACCGGCACTGGCATGTTAGGACAGATGCCGCGATAATGCGAGTACCAGTACTATCCTAGGGCACTGGGCTGCAGTTCTGATGTATTAATGTGGCTTTTGGAGTATCGCCTATTGCACGAGAGCGTTGATAGTGGGGTTAAGATGAAGCAGTCAGCACAGGTGTTGAGTACTAGTAAAAATACAGTGGTAGTGTGTATATAGAACTGCACTTAGCTTAAACACAGGAGTTAGGGCAGATTAATGCTTGCGCTGTAACGTCTCTAGGTACTGGTCATTACTACACTTTTCTAGCAGCGTGTAGTGTACAGCTGTTTTCTGTTAATAGTCTCCTTGGTTCCGGTCCACCTCTCACTCATTTTCATTTTCGACATCTGAAGTAGGCACTCCAACTTCAGTGGCATTTAAGTGTATCGGACCTTTTGTCTCCACTTGCAACCAAGTCACTGCTGTTAGTGACGTATGTGAAAACAGATGTCCCACTGTAGGCTGTTGTACGTAACGTTGTATTAAAAACTGTCCACAGCCTCACCCTGATGACCTCAGAGCGTGGGCGTTCACATTTGCATCAGGTGATGCGCAATCGTGTTGGCTCGTGAGGGCGCAGCAGTTCAAAACATTAAGATGGAGGACTTGTGAGAATCGAGGGGAAGTTCTGGCCGCTGGGGAGGGTTGTAACAGCTCCGGCGATGAAAGGAGAAACTTGACGACAAGGACTAGGGAAGGAGTGAGGGGTGTGTACGGGGCGGGAGAGGGGATCCAGAGTCCGCTAAAGCGCCAACGTCGTGCAGAGAGGGAGACGAGGCGCAGGCACTCGTTCACTGCACTCTGCATTTTCTGGTCAGCACGAGTGAAAGAGGGTTAGTATAACAAGAGGGGCAGGGACGGAGTGTGGCTCGCAGGGAGCGGACACAAGCGCGCTCTCACCAGAGACATCTGTGTGTCCCCAGCAGGGTCCGTGCGCTCCCGCATCTGACCACTCTCCCGACCTCCGGACACCAGTGTGCATCGCGCCACCGTACTCTACAGGGGCAGCATTTCCGCACAGGCCGGCCCTGGGAAATTACACTCAGTGAGTAGGCGCATTATCTGGGGTGATCAGCTCCAATAGTAAACCCAGCCTCCACTTCAAGGCGCTAGGAACTGGGCAGTGCTGTAGTAGCCTTCACAACCACAAGCTCCGGCGCACCACAGCTAGACGTGCACTCATTACAATCTGGTCCCTCCTCGTCACTCTGTCACCCTGTTGTCACTGTCCCATCTTTCCTGCCCGCTTTGTCCATTCACCACAGGCAGTTCCCTTAAGTGCCAGGGTCTCTTGTGGCAATGTGTGCTTTTCGGAACCAAATCATATTTTGTTTTTAGCCAATGTGTTTTAGATGGGCGAGGTCCAGCATCTTCCCCCAACAAAAACGTTTAGCAAAAACAAAAGCAAACAAAACCAGCACCAACAAAGCTAATAGTCTGACAGCTAATTTCAGCCCCATTGACTTTGCCAATGCCTGTTTCCATCATGGACTCTAAAGCCTTTCCTTTGATCCTGGTTCTCTCCATACCTTGTTCTCTTTCTCATACTTGTCTTTCCATCACAGAAACTATGCCTGCCCACTTTCTGTGACCCTCATGTCTGTCCACTTTCTGTGACCCTCAGAGCTCCGTTTAAAGTCAGTCAGGATTTTTTTTTTAAAAATCAACAATCCACATGCAACAGTTTTCCTAAAATACATTTTGGAAACCGAGTTTCAATCCGGTGTTGGACAACTTCTCATTTAAAAACACACTAATTTAAATGTACTTCACACTGTGGGCTAGATAACTGTACAGGAAGAATTCTTGAGAAGTGCTACTTAATCTATCTTGCATATTTGCGTACATCAGCGAATATATGTATTTGTGCACGTTGCTGTAATAGCGCATCATCCAGGATGTGCACGAATTCAATAGTTTTTCACACAAGTGCAGGAACAAATGATGCCAAAGCTTGTTGCTCGTGGCCATTGTAATCGTTCAACGTTGAATATATATATTTTAGCAGCACTTGGGAAAATGAATTGATATGTTAGAAACCTTTGTTCTTTATTTTTTATTTATTTAATGTGATTTTATATAGCCCGAACATTACCCGAAGGTGTCAGCGCTTTACATAAGAACCAGTTGCAGCACATAAGGATTTAGGATTACATGCATTACATAAAAGATACAAACAGAATGCAAATGTACAAGATGTAAAGTCACTCAAGGAAGAGATAAGAATGGATATACTCTAAGAGTCAAATAAGAATGGTAGAGAGTACAAAGGTCTGCTGCATACACTAGTGATTAGAGTTATCTCTATATACATAGATATACACATAGTAGATTTTCTCAGGTCAAGACCCAAAACAAGCATTTACAATGCAATGGTCTCTGCATTATGAAAGTTAGAGCTATTGCCATTGCTCATGACAATTATTTTCATCTTTTTTTTAAACATAAATACATGGTATTGTCATTTACAATGGCAATAGGTGAGCATTAGAGAGTAGTAGAGCGTATTCGCAGACAGAGCCGCGCACACACCCACAGACAGAGCCGCGCACACACCCGCACAGAGCCGGGCGCACACACCCACACACAGACAGAGCCACGCACACACCCACACAGACAGAGCCACGCACACACACACACAGACAGAGCCACACACACACACACGGAGCCGTGTGTGTGTGTGTGCGTGGCTCTGTGTCCTGGAATACTCTACTACTGTCTAATGCTCACCTATTGCCATTGTAAATGACAATACCATTTATTTATGTTTTAAAGAAAAAGAAATTGAAAAAAAATGTCATGAGCAATGCCAATAGCTCTACCTTTAATAATGCCGAGACCATTGCATTGTAAATGCTTGTTTGATATACAACTAGATTTAGAAGTGCCAGCGCTGGGACCTGACAGAGGCAAGTCCTGGGGTAAACAGACTCTGCTGCTGTCCCCTTGTGAGGGCCCTGTGTTTTTTTCCAGCTTCACCTTTTAACTAAATGTAAAGTACAGGCACACATCAGGGGTTCCTACCAGCATTATAAGCATTCACATTCACTGAGCTAATATTAGCATCCCACACCGGAGGACATAAAATAGATGAAATAATTAATTATGCCATTAGTGCATAGGTAATGGGATGGGAACCCCACACCCGTTTTCTGCAGAGTCAACAGAATATCTAGAGACCCTCTTTGAAAGAAATGTAGTTATTTGTGGTTCTCACTGAGAGTCAGTAGTGTGAACACTGAATTCTAAATGCACTTATTTAGTGTTACTAGAGTGCAGCAGTGGGAACAAATGTTGGTTTCCACTCTTGTGACTTTCATAAGAAATTCCAAGCTGCAATGCCAGGGCCCTCAAAGAGCATCTATGTGTGACACTGGCTCCCTGCTCCAATGAACAGCTTCGGGCAGGGATGAGGAAGAAAGCTGCTGGGGGCACGTAGGAGGGTGCAGGAGGACAGGTAGTATTATTTTTCTAGATTTGGGTGAGTAGATGAGGAGGAACAGAAGACAGTGGGAGGGTGGTGTTGGTGGGAGTCAGGACCAGGCATGCTTTAGTTATTTTTCACATTGGAGGGGGCAGAGGGATCGTAGTGCTAAGGACAGTGTGGGAGGGAGGCATGATGCTGCGAATGTTTTATTTTTTACTTTGGGTGTGGGTACAGGGCGGACACCATGGGGCATATTTTCAAATAAATTACACAGCGCATCATTGCAAGCAATTTAGCAGCGCCACGCTGCGGCATTTAAAAAACTGAGGGATGCGCCGTATTCACAAGAATATAGCCAACCCACATTGAAAGAGCAAACGACTAGGAGAAATAAAAGTATTTCTCCCTGTTGCGCCGCTCTAACAGCTGCTTTTCACTTGTGTTAGTTTTTGGTGCTGCCTCAGATTTACAGATCTTTGTAATTCTGGAGCAGTGTAAAAAAACAATGGGGGTTGCTTGGGAAAACACACATCAACAACTCTTGATTGCCCCTTTCACGCAAAGTGATGCGTGAAAAGGGGCCGTTTTTAAAAAGCCACGCAGGTTGGCTTTGTGTAGCCTTGTAAATATGGGCCAGCACACAGTGCCACCAGAGCATCAAAAAAAGTGACGCTCTGTGGCACTAGGTGCTTGTAAATACGCCCCCAAGTATATCTCAGGCAACTGAGGCAGGTGAGTGTATGTTGTGTAGAGCTCCCCCAGGACTCCTCTGCCCATGCACTGCTGTTGAAAGCAGTGGCAATTTAATTAGGAGGCCAAACATAACATCAGTCGCAGCTGCTTCAGATGTACAGTGGTGGGGCAGCAGCGGCGGAGGGGTGGGGGTGCTGAGGGGGATTAAAAAACTTACCTGATGCTGACCAGCCGGTCAGCTTGTGCCTCGGTGCTCTTCCTGCTCCCAGCAGTCCCATCACAGACTCCCCATCCAATCCAGTCGCTACTCTCTTGCTATAAGAGCTGCGTGGGGATTGGCCTGAGTGGGCTGGTTTGATGCTCGCTCAGGCACAGTCTGTGCCTTTTCTCTACCCGGCTATGGAATAGAGGCAGGTTGTTGAAGCCTAAATGTGCATGTCTGTTTGGCCAGCCTCAGACGCCCGGCCAAATCGACATGCGCATTTACAAGGGGCCCACCACTCCTCTTCCCAGTGCCTGCCTGGCCAACGGGCCAAAGGGCCCCGCCCCACCCTGGACTCAGCTGCATTGGCTGCCAGTGAAATATAAAATGATAATAAAATTGCTTCATTATCGTTTTAGTGGGGTGACATCCTCCGCCATTACGGAGGGGCCGCCACTGCATAACATACAATTGTAGATGTATATCAATGAATGACAGAGATGATTTTCACATTGGGTTCTGAGAGACATCATCGCCAATTCAAGCTGCACTCTTGCTGTGTATTCCATTTCATGCAGAACCTGGCGGTGTATAACTTTCCCCTTACTCACTGTTACACATCTACAATCCTACATACCCTCTCACACCACAGATGGTCACCCTTCTGCTGTAGGCATCACCAGTGTCCTGAGCATTATGTTGACACAACTGGGCAAGGGGGGATTACTGAATCACAGCTCATCGTTCTGTGCATCAATAATGCACATGTTGCCTTTGCGCGCCTATACTCGCGTCTACGGTCACACATCTGCCCCATCTGTTCACTTTATAATGTATTCTGTCCTGTATCCCCAGGCCTGGATCCAGCCTGTATCCAGCCTGCGCCCACCTCATGGGAAGCTGCAGGGCTGCAGCCTTACTCTGCTTGGAGAAGGACTGGCAGGCGGCTAGAAAAAGGAGGGTGGGGAACACGCGGTGCTTAATCCAAATGTGCAACATAGAGCTGGGGAATTTATAATGAAGGAAAGCTCTAAAGAAGCAATAGGTAGAATGAAGCAGGTGAACAAATACTTGATCTTACTGAAGCAAGCATTGGCAAAGCCAATAGATCAATCTTGCATTTTGAGTCCTGACATATTAAATAAACTCTTCCAGTGAAAACAATACAACAAAGAGCAATTGCTTTCTATATACAATGCATCTATAAGATCAATGATTAACTGTGTGTTGATTCAGAGTGAAAAATAGTCCCTCGTGCGCTGCAATGCAAGCGCTTCGAAGGAGGTGGAATGACGCAACAAACAGCCAATAGCATGAGGCGAGAAACTAATACTCTTATGGGTGGAACCAAGTTCATTCGATGTATAATTTAAAGACGTGGTAAGGAAAGGTCCTGCAGACTGCTGCTGCACTGAGACACTTAGGGATCCAGTATGGCTAAGCTACACTGACCGGACAGGAGGTTGTATTGATCACATTTGATATCTGCGAATCACATGATGATAATATCGGCCAAAAACTCCCCAGTAACTTCCACGATTAAATAAGTGTAAACCAAGACCATGATCATATTAGAAATTTTAGATATCAGCATCTTTAGCAGGTTTAGTGATAAAGCATGCATGCTCTATAGTTTGATGAGGCAGGAGGTCAAAAAGATTTCAACTCGCAGGTAGCGTGTACAGGAAGTAGTCAGACATAGGCAGGAAATCACATCATGATCTGCTAAGTGGGGTTTAGGGCTAAACTGGCGACTTAGAAACACAAGCGATCTGGTCCCGTGGGCATCTCTGTCTTGCTCATTGGCAGTTTGTGTGACTTGTGCTTGTTGGTCCAGCACAGAGGAAGGTGCCCTTGAAGAAGGAATACTGCACGTGGATGAAAGTAGATGTATGATAGGGGTTGTTATTTATAGGTACCAAACTCCTGCTTCCAGGAGAGGAGATTCCTGCACACCTGATAACAGGTTCTTGATTTCCTGATGGAAGCTTTATTCATATATTATAACAAATTCCTGCTGAGTTGATTACAGAATCTTTTCCTCCTGTTTGCAGCTAAATGACCGCTTGATAACAGATTCTTGCTCACTGGAGAACAGTTTCCATCATAGCTGGTATACTGTATTTATTTTTAAACTGTTATTGTGTAGCGCAGCACAGTATAGACCTTTTACGCAGCTTCTTAGTGCTGTTGTCTATGATAGTGTCCAGGCGATCTGTCCCAGTTGAAGGTGTTTTTTCCTGATGGTTCCAGTTTTCCAAACTTCCACCACTTTGTGTCTGTGGAGTACATGCCTTTATTCTTCACCCCCTCCCATTGAGTATTCATGTATTACAGTTGTCGCTCCTCAAACATACATGTTTTGCTCCGTGGTGAGTTATTTGCTCCCCCTGGTATTTTCTCCTCTCTGCCAGATTTACTACTTGTCCTCCTGTGGAACTGGTAGGATAACCCTGGCGACCTGGTTGTACTGCCCCACCAGTGCCTAGAAGAAGGTGGAGTGGACAGGGCCGACTTTAGCGCTGGTGGCGGCTGGTGTGACAGTCGTTTTGGGCGCCTCTCCTATGTCCTCCTTCTCTGCAATTCCCTCACTATCACTCTCCAGCAGTGCCCGTCATCTCTCCATTTCCCCTCTCTCAAATGCATTTAATTTGTTTTATAGCGCTACTCATACCAGCATAGGGTATCAAGTCACTTTACATTGCGCACAGAGACAATGAATGATACATGTGAAAATCAGTCTATAGGAAATATAATGAGGACTACAAGGTGTAGGAATCACATGTCACTCATACTACTAGGCAGTACATTTTAAGAATGTTTGGTCCGGAGAAGCACAAACTCAGGAGTTAAAACGTACCACAGTGGTTGCGATTGACATTACTAATTAGAATATGTTTCTACCCAAATGAACCCTTTTTAGCAACAGTAGGCTAATGAAAGACTGGAGAAAAAAGCATAATGTTCTTACTTATGCCATGCACTTTACATGTAGCTCTTTGAATACAGTTCATGGGTCACTGTGCTATATTAGGAGAGTAACTTATGTTCTGCAAGCAACAAACGTATCTATGTGACAAAAGCAGTAACCTATTGAGCTATCCACACAAAATATACAGTTCTGTGATCAGCAAGGCACATGCTCTTTGCAGCAGGCACATTAACCCTCTGCACTGCTTTATGAGTCAAAACTGCATTTAGATAGAACTCTGATCTTTCACCTGTAGGAACATTAATCACCAGAATTATCTTGACGATTTTATTGTTGCCTGAAAACTGCAGAACACACAAGAACTCTGCTGCATGTGCTTTTAAACTCATAAGTTATTTCTAAATACAGCAACCCCGAGGTCTTAGCCAGGTGCAGCAGCACCAGTTGCACTGCCCTATAGCCGGCACTGGGTGTGGAACGCAAAGGGAGTTAATGATACAGACCGGAAGTGGAAGAGTTTGAATGTGACACATGGGGTGTCAGCGTACGTACCGGGTCTAAGAGCAGTCCCTGCAGCAGGAAAGTATTAAGTGGCCCAATTAATTCTTTACTTAAACCTAAACTTTTTTTTATAAAGTATATATAATCATTTTCGAAAAGACAGGTGACCTTTGCTTGGGATTCTCTGTTCTCAATAATTTTAAGCAAAATAGTGATATGCACCTCCTGAGGAATATTCAGCTTCGTATAAGACAATTAACTGTCCAGGGGTGTGCCGAAAACAGGGCCGGACTGGCCATAGCGGGCACCAGGCATTTCCCCGGTAGGCCACTAGGGTGGGGGCTGGTTTGGGGCCCCTGGGGCCGTTTTTGTTACCGGGGGTCGGCAATATCCGCCGTTGCAAACTGCTCGGCTGCACTCCCCCTCACCCCAGGGTGGGCCAGCTGAGCAGTTTGCCAGGGCCGGTTTCTGGTCCAAGTCCGGCCCTGGCCGTAAACCTTGTACCTTTTCTGTTAAAGTGCTTGCAAGAGGTCACATAGTTTAAATTGCAGATTACTGTAAGTTCTGGTAGGTTTTTGCGTTCAGAATAACAGAAGACCTATCATGCATTGCCAAAGTCAATACTAAAGAACCAATTCCATTCAAGTGTAACAATGAAATAAATCAACATTTACCCTGGTGCGTGAGGTCGCAGCCTGAAAAATGCAACATCCTCTAGTTCTCCAAAATTACAGGTAGCCCTTTTGTGGAGCAGATGTGAATTTTTTTTTATTAGAAACTATGTAATATTGGCTGTGAAGTATTAAAGATGCTGTGTTTAAGGAAGAAACTATGGTCTTTTCATTAGCTTTCCACCTGTCAGATCAAAGGACGTAATTTTTATTCCAGCTACATCTCTTACCAAACTTTGTAATTCTTGGCACCATCACGCTCTCTTTCTGTGTCTGCATTTCCTGTAAGTGCCAAACTTGGTAGTTGTTAGGATGAAAAGGTTCCACACATGGTGACGGACATGCACCTCCCCCTGACTGTCCCAGCTACAATGAGATCTGGATCCCTGGTGCTGATTTTGTAAGACATAAGCGAAGGTGGATCACGCTTGTGTGCCATGACATAGGTCTGTCTCATGAATTGTGGTCTTGTTGAACTGGGAGGGGCACCCAAAGTGCTACCCTCATAGTCATGAAAGGTTATTGCCTCTACCAGGAGCTAAGCAACATGAGCGCAGTCGTGGCAGCACACCACGTATTGATTGGTAAGGGTGAACAGGTCCTTATTAACCTGTGTCACTGGAGTGAGGCCTACTGCCCCAATCATGTAAAGTTCTGCTGCTGTGTGCTTTGCTCACCCTTGTTCTTCATCAAGTTAGTATGTAGTGCTATGTAAAGCGTGTGTGGTTGCATAGGTGTGCTGTATGTATGTGTGCCTGTGTGTAGTAAAACACATGAAAAAGTCCGGGCTCCATTTTGAGAGACTCGAGGCTGGCTGGAGGAGCATGAGGAGGTAGAGGACTCCACCCAGACAGATACGTGCATTCCTGAGAGCTGGGTTGGGCACACACTGGAGAAAGGAAGAGCCCGGCTCTTCAGTACACTTCAAAGGATGCTCCTTGATTCTGGGCGAGGTCACTGGAAAGTGGCCTGGTCTCATCTTGAGAAGGAGATGGGCCTGATAAGATAATCATAAAGAACAAGGCGGGGGCCTTGGGTAACCTTTTGATGCACATATCACTGTAGCTGACATTCAGGTGTGAACTTTATTCACTCCCATGGCCTTGGTTGTGAATCTATCAGTTTGGAGACACTCCTGCTGTGACAGACCATGTACTGGAGGAGGGGCAGAGCAAAGGAGAGAGCACTTCAAAAAGAAGCAAACCCCGGGACAAAATTCAGACTCAGACCCTAAATCAGATTTG
This sequence comes from Lissotriton vulgaris, assembly GCF_964263255.1. Classification (NCBI taxonomy): domain Eukaryota; kingdom Metazoa; phylum Chordata; class Amphibia; order Caudata; family Salamandridae; genus Lissotriton; species Lissotriton vulgaris. The sequence continues at coordinate 155,424,505 of NC_141687.1, forward strand.
GTGTCTGGAAGTGGACTAAATGTAGGGGAGTTTGAGGCAACCTAAATTTCTGAAATTGTGAACTGTCAAGCAGCCAGTCGGGCTGTATGCTGAGGGTGAGAAGCTCTGTAAGACTTCTACCTGTGACCAGTACTTGGGACTAAGGTATGCCAGTCTCCAAGTGCAATCAGCCCAAGAAACCATGTAGAATCAATGATGCCAAGGGGCAAGAATGTGCTCCTCTTCATATGTGATTAAAAGAATGCTTTATGAAACTTTACTGTATTTATAACAGGCATGAGAGTGTCTCCTACTTATTTACTTCAATGAACACAGGACTTCACTTGTACAGCAAACTGAATACAGTAAAACAACTTTAGGCACCCATCTTACTGCAATGTTGCTGAATGGCAATTAGCAGTTCAACATGGCTCTGATTTTCTGTGACAATATGCAAATGGGCTCTGGGAGTCTATCTAAATGTTATGGCTGAATATAGGCATGGCTGTATGACGGAATATTGAGCACAAAAATATTGTGTTACAAAAATGTCATTGCCAAAGGATCGACTACCACCATATATTGAAGTATATATAGGTATGTATAGGTTTACATGCCACAGATGTAAAGTATAGTAAATCTTTACGTACCTATATATAGCTCCTTTCACAATGTTTTGGTACTCGATATTCTGACTATGATATTTATGTAGCACAATATTTATAACTCTATATACTGGTGCAACATCATCTAGATGCTCTGGCTTTTTTTAGGTTCTGTACAGAAATTCAGGGTAGCTCAACTCACATCAACTTGGGACACATGAGGTGTGTTTTAACTTAGGTAGGTCAATGGTTGTTTTGCTTATATCTACTGGGCCTGTGGCCTGGCTCTGATTGTGAGCACGTGAAGGCGTTAGATACTTTTAATGGAATGTCCTCTTTTAACCCTTTAATTGCTGCCGACGGCCAACGGTCTTCACGAGCGCTACCTCCCCAGTGCTGCGCACGACCGTTGGCTGTCGGGTCAGCATTCGTTCTCGGAACGTTCAGCACTGGGCGCTGAACGTTCGACGCTGGGAACGGGTTAAAAGACATAACAGGTTCTGGTGAACCTGGCTCCTGTCCATCCATCTCTGGGCTCCATCCGGATACTCTTAAGAGCCATATCCAAAAAAAACCTGTGTGTGTGTGGACTTTCTGTAGCAGCTTTCAGTCTTACTGTTCTACTGAGCAAGAACGAGAAAACTACTTTGTACATACATTCTATTGAAATCATGTAGGTTAAATGTGATGTGCCCCGATGTTTTGGAGAATCCTTTTATTTGAAGTGGTCTTTAGACAATTTGAAAAAATCCTGTGCTTGCAGCTGATCTTCCTTTATGAAAAGAAGGACTGGACAAATGGAATACCTGATTAAAGATCTTGGCTGAGCAGAGAATATCGATTCCTTAAGTATTACAAATTCCACTTTTGGGGAAGAAATCAATGAGTATGCATGCACCTAAGACCCTGGGCTGTCTTGTCCCCATCAGGTGAATCTCATAGGACCTTGGAATATGTAACTGAAATATCTCTTAATACCTTTAGATATTGCTTTGAAAGCTGAGAATATAACCGGCATTCTTATAGATACAGACAAAACATTCGCCATGAAGCCCTGCAGTAACAGGAGGTGGGCGCCTGTGCAGTGATAATGGTTACCAGTTGTCTGCACCGCTGTCAGTTCTTTAGTCTAAGTGCACTTGCTCTTTGAAAGACTTGCCCTGAACCGTGCAACCAGCATTGATACATGCTTAAGCCAAGCAGCATCTCCCCTCAAGCCCAGCTGCTTCTTGGCATCTCGTCTCCTACACAGCAGGTTTTTATCCGCAAAACAGAAGCCGACACACCTCCTGCGATGTGAAGTCCAGTCGAACAACACTCAAAGTTTTGGGATATAAATGTGCCAGCATCTCAGAGGGGGGAGATGCGGCCAATAAAATATATCATATTCATTCTGGGTTCTGAGAATTAAGTATATTTCATTACAAATGAATTCATGTTGCTATTGTATGCAATGCCAACAAACTTCATTGGTTGCTTCGTAGCACTGCATCATTTACTGCTCTTCCTTCCACACCCACTGTGCACCCTGCTTCGTGTACTGCTCACTGGGACATTGTTTTCTCACTCCCTCATTCACTGTGCATTGCCTTGTTAACTGGCCACCCTTCTACCTTGCTCATCCTTCTACGTCATGTGCTGGTCACCCTGCCTCCTTCCCTGCTGCCTTTGTCACTGATCACTCACTGCTTGGGTCTTCTGGTCCCACCCCCCTCAGTGTAAACCCTGCATTATTCAGTTGTCCCACTTCTGTTGAACTGTTTACCCTTCCTCCTTCATAGCTAAAAGCTACATTCACTCATAATCCTGCTCCATCACTGCTCAGGTTCTTGTTCTTCTGGTCTTCTCGCCCACTGATGACCCTTCCTCAGGAACTGGACACTCTGCCTCCCCTCCTGATCACCGCCTCCATCCCTGAGCACCCTAATTAATTCTCTGGTCATTGGCTCGGTTACAGGTCAGCAACGCCTCACTGACTGGCCAGTCTTCCTCGCTCCCTCAGAGGTCACCAGCTTGCATCACTGGTCACCCTGCTTCTTTTACTGGTTACCGTCTGCATCTCAATCCACTCTGCCTGACTTAGGGGGAAGTGCACTTGGTCAAAGAGCGGAGAAAATTACATTTTTGAGGGGAACAGGGCCTGGAATTATTCCTGGTTACCCAGGTAATTCCTCATTTCTAAGGGGAACCTGATGGTCCCACTTGTAGTCATTCAATCAATCAATTCGTCTTTATTCGATCAAATTAAAAATGATCATAAAAGAACATATAAATACATCATCATAAAATTGTTACAAAATTCACTCTTCAAGATTACAAATATTTCATCACAATTCTAGAATAAAGACGAAAATACATAAAAGTATTAAAAAAGAAATCATTCCATATGGTGAATCTAAGTACTTGTGTTATTAGTTAGCGAACTCAGTAATCTGCGCGCCGAACCCTTCCTCTTCCTCATACAGGCCCATAGGAATGACGCAACTTAACAACAAACCAAAGGGCCAGGTAATGTTTTAAAAAAGTATAGTGGTACCCGGCACTGCTTAAAATTCATTTTCTTTAAAATTGGTTTGAGGTGAACATTCCTTTCATACTCATATAGCCTGCAGAAAAGGACTAAGTGCAATTCAGTTTGAGGAGATAAATTATCACATGGGCACGCACTTAAATCAGAATGATTATATATTTTTTCAGGGTAACCTAACATGAGGGGAATCAGGTTGGTTCCCTGTAGGCTGCGTGCTTGGGCGCCGCCCAGCATCCATCACCATGTCACACAGATAGACTCAGAAAGCATCACTCAGAAGCCTTGGCAAACGAAGGCACTATTAATCCCCTTCCAGGGATGGGCTGGCTAATGCCTCCTTGGAACATACATTTAAGGGTTTAAGGATCCCAGGTTATTTTAGCTGCTTCTCTAGAAGCCATCACCTTTCGCATCATTAGCATCTCTAAAGATTAAGCGGTTGCCTATTTGTATGACACCTTGTTGCAGCAAATGTGAGCCACTCACAGGACTTTCTTTTATTACTCATATGTAATGACATTGAAATGATCTTTATTGAAAGTTAATTAAATCATATCCGCCTGGAATGCAGCCCCCGGCCGCGCAACAGAAGCTAAAAATAGTTTATTCATGATAGTGCGTGCTATTGTTAAGTTACACTACATCAGAAACCAAACTCTATGCAGACACCAAGATCAAAACATTAAAAACATGTGAATCACAGAAAAGCAAAAATATTTCTCAAGAAAAGTTCAATAGATTGGGCGAGACCTACCTGTGTTGTAGCCACGGCCTCTTCACAGAAGCTAAAATGTTTTGTCGTGGTGCTGCACAAAAATTACAACAAACTATACAGACACTAACCTCTGCATGTAATGTAATAAAAAGCCTAAGAATTACTACTTGGCTTCGAGGAAACAGTCAGAAGATGCCTAAATTCAGATTTCTGTCTCTTTGTATCGTTGTCTAGCCTCTTCCATGCCGTCATGAGTCACGGTGGGCGTGTGCTGATGAGGGCCGGGAGCCGTCATGACCACGCCCGCGATCGGAATGTTCAGGACTGCGGCGGAATTCGTGCCACAGTGATGAGGCTAGAGGACAATGCCGTGGTCTTCATGAACCATTTGAACGCGTGTGTGGTCAGTGGAATGCATTTCAGTGCGGACCACCGTAACTATGGGGGAGACGAGCCAGGGTTCGCATCAATCAAGGAGACTCAATCGAGCTCAGGGGGACCTGTGCTGTCTCAGCGCAAAGATTCTCCACATGAACACCACAGTTTTTGATACCTCTCTATCACCTATAAAAAATTGTGTCTCATACTATGCACTCCCTACCCTGTGTCACCTGTGCTATGTTCTAACTTTACCCTGCAGTTACTACAAACACTACTACCTTTACTTAGAGCCAGGGACCCGGATGTGCACTGACACGTGTTCATTCACCACAATTACTTGCATAATGGCTCCCCACTACTCATGATTGTGCACACAGTGGAGAAGAGGGAAAGCACAAACATACTCTTACTGAACCTAAAAATAATTATTAGAGCGCACATTGATTCTAGTCCTCAGTTCCCCCCTTGCACACCCAGAAGTGAGCAATGCCAGGAGTATCTGTAACTTCTAGGACAGAGTGACAGGGCATTACTACAGGCCCCATAGTGTCATCATGTCTTCCTATCTGGTCATCATCTCTTCTTCACTGGTCACTCTGCATCCACCAATCAGGGTCCTTATAGAGCGCCGCTAAGCACCAGTTAGGGTCTCAAGGCGCTGGGGCATGAACTGTTCACACTCCTCATTTGTAGGTCATTATGCTTCCGTGATTGATCAACATGGGCCTGATTCAGAAAGGTAAACTTAAACTTTCGTGACCTGTGTTTTTATGTGCAGAGACTCCACACTCTTAAAGATACTACTTGTAAATCCCTTTGTGAATATCAAACAATCATAAACGTACACTAAAATGTAATTTTACCTACATGAATCAGGTCCCATGCCTTTCTCCCAGGCCACTGTGCGTTGTTTACTGGCTACTCCACTCTTGACTACAATATGCTGTTCATCGCTGCTGGGCTAAAACTCTGCTACACGCTCAATGACCACCCCTGCCTACATTGTGGGGTTGATTCTTGGTTAATCTTCCTCAAGTATTTCTAGTCACTGCTGCTCACTGGCACAGGATTGCTGGTGTTTGGCTTAATTTAGAGTTTACCTGATTGGCTACTCTATGAAACCCTTGACGGATATCCAGTTTGCTGTTTTACAAGTGCATTATTTTCAACGGCACTACTAATATGGTGGACGGAATCTCCGTCAATTTTGTATCAGAGATCCCACCCGCCTGATTCTAAATCAGGCTCTGTGATAGTAACTGCCTCAGGTGTTAGCCAATTAAAGGCTCCAGGTTTATTAGCAAAAAGGCGCTATTGAAACGATTTCATGTTTTCTTTAGGAAGGCAAGAGCCAATTATAAAATTAATTATATTGTTAATGAGTGAACTTCTTTTGTGATAGCCATCAAGAAACAGAATCCCGAAGACAGCCCAAGTAATATATTCTCTTTGCTAAGTGTGTACTGGGCCATCCAGACCCGCACCAAAAACAACTCTTCTAAGTTGTACTTTTAGGAGCTAGTGTGCACCATCTCCCATGCAAACCCATGACATAAACAATCAGAATCTGATACCCTTCAACCAAGATCATTACTGTGACGTCAGAGCACCTTCTGCCTTCTTCCGATCTTCCTCTACGTAAAGAGCTGTCGCGAGGAAAAATCCTCCTCCAAGTACTCCGACAAAAGGGCAGAGCAGGAAGCTGTACTCCAGGCTTCGAAAGGACCACAGATGCGAGTCTCCTCTGCTGGTCTGGATGGCGTCCGAAATCTGAGGAGAGGAAGCAAATGTGAAGATTCTAGTCTGGTGCATTTCTGACAAAATACCATGGACTACAGATAGGGTTATCTAGGAGTGGCCGCTGCGACTCCAAGCTTCCTTTTTGTGCCTAGCATTGCCTCTAGCCTCAGTGTCCTAGATCCTTTTAGGACCCTATCATTGCCTCTGGCCTCAGCATCAGCTTCCTAGATCCTTTTAGGGCCCTAACATTGCCTCTGGCCTCAGCCTCAGTATCTTTGATTCTATTAGGACCCTAGCATTGCCTCTAGTCTCAGTGTCAGCGTCCTAGATCCTTTTAGGACCAAGCATTGCCTCTGGTCCCAGCCTCAGCGTCCTAGATCCTTTTAGGACCAAGCATTGCCTCTGGCCTCAGCAACAGCTTCCTAGATCCTTTTAGGGCCCTAGCATTGCCTCTGGCCTCAGTGTCAGCACTATAAATCCTTTTAGGGCCCTAGCATTGCCTCTGGTCTCAGCCTCAGCGTCCTAAAACCTTTTAGGGCCCTAATATTGCCTCTCATCTCAGCCTCAGCGTCCTAGATGCTTTTAGGACCAAGCATTGTCTCTGGCCTCAGCGTCAGCTTCCTAGATCCTTTTAGGGCCCTAACATTGCCTCTGGCCTCAGCCTCAGTATCCTTGATTCTATTAGGACCCTAGCATTGCCTTTGGTCTCAGTGTCAGCGTCCTAAATCCTTTTAGGGCCCTATCATTGCCTCTGGCCTCAGCATCAGCTTCCTAGTTCCTTTTAGGGCCCTAACATTGCCTCTGGCCTCAGCCTCAGTATCCTTGATTCTATTAGGACCCTAGCATTGCCTCTGGTCTCAGAACCAGCATCCTAGATCCTTATAGGACTGTATCATTGCCTCTGGCCTCAGCATCAGCTTCCTAGATCCTTTTAGGGCCCTAACATTGCCTCTAGTCTCAGCGTCTTAGATCCTTTTAGGACCGTAGCATTGCCTCTGGTCTCAGCCTCAGATTCCTAGATCATTTTAGGACCAAGCATTGCCTCTGGCATCAGTGTCAGCTTCCTAGATCCTTTTAGGGCCCTAGCATTGCCTCTGGCCTCAGCGGCAGCGCCATAGATCCTTTCAGGGCCCTAGCATTGCCTTTGGTCTCAGCCTCAGCGTCCTAAACCCTTTTAGGGTCCTATCATTGCCTCTGGCCTCAGCATCAGCTTCCTAGATCCTTTTAGGTCCATAACATTGCCTCTGGCATCAGCCTCTGTAGCCCTCATTCTATTAGGACCCTAGCATTGCCTCTGGCCTCAGTATCAGCTTCTTAGATCCTTTTAGGGCCCTAATATTGCCTCTGGCTCCAGCCTCAGTTTCCTTGATCTTTTTAGGGCCCTAGAATTGCCTCTGGCCTCAGCGTCAGCGTCCTAGATCCTTTTAGGGCCTAGCATGCCTCTGGCCTCAGCGTCAGCGTCCTAGATCCTTTTAGGGCCCTAGGCCCCTAGCATTGCCTCTGGCCTCCGCATTTAAGATACTTTTAGAGCCTAGCATTGCCTCCGGCCTCAGCGTCAGCGTCCTAGATCCTTTTAGGGCCTATCATTGCCTCTGGCCTCAGCGTCAGCGTCCTAGATCCTTTTAGGGCCCTAGGCCCCTAGCATTGCCTCTGGCCTCAGCGTCAGCATTGTAGCTCCTATCCTTAGCATTGCCTCTGGCCCCGGCGTCAGCGTCCCAGATCCTTTTAGGACCCTAGTCCCCTAGAATTGCCTCTGGCCTCAGCGTCATAGAGCCTTTTAAGGCCCTATCATTGCCTCTGGCCTCATCATCAGCTTCCTAGATCCTTTTAGGGCCCTAACATTGCCTCTGGCCTCAGCCTCAGCGTCTTAGATCCTTTTAGGACCCTAGCATTGCCTCTGGTCTCAGCCTCAGAGTCCTAGATCATTTTAGGACCAAGCACTGCCTCTGGCCTCGGCGTCAGCGTCCCTGATCCTTTTAGGGCCCCAGCCCCCTAGAATTGCCTCTGGCCTCAGTGTCAGCTTCCTAGATCCTTTTAGGGCCCTAGCATTGCCTCTGGCCTCAGCGGCAGCGCCATAGATCCTTTTAGGGCCCTAGCATTGTCTCTGGTCCCAGCCTCAGCGTCCTAAAACCTTCTAGGGGCCTATCATTGCCCCTGATCTCAGCCTCAGCGTCCTAGATCCCTTTAGGACCAAGCATTGCCTCTGGCCTCAGGGTCAGCTTCCTAGATCCTTTTAGGGCCCTAACATTGCCTCTGGCCTCAGCCTCAGTATCTTTGATTCTATTAGGACCCTTCATTGCCTCTGGTCTCAGTGTCAGCGTCCTAAATCCAATTAGGGCCCTATCATTGCCTCTCGCCTCAGCATCAGCTTCCTAGATCCTTCTAGGGCCATAACATTGCCTCTGGCCTCAGCCTCAGTATCCTTGATTCTATTAGGACCCTAGCATTGCCTTTGGTCTCAGCCTCAGCGTCCTAGATCCTTTTAGGGCCCTATCATTGCCTCTGGCCTCAGCCTCAGTTTCCTTGATCTTTTTAGGGCCCTAGATTGCCTCTGGACTCAGCATCAGCGTCCTAAATCCTTTTAGGACCTAGCATTGCCTCTTGCCTCAGCATTTAAGATACTTTTAGAACCTAGCATTGCCTCTGGCCTCAGCCTCACCATCCTAGATCCTTTTAGGGCCTATCATTGCCTCTGGCCTCAGCGTCAGCGTCCTAGATCCTTTTAGGACCTATCATTGCCTCTAGCCTCAGCATCAGCGTCCTAGATCCTTTTAGGGCCCTAGGCCCCTAGCATTGCCTCTGGCCTCAGCGTCAGCATTGTAGCTCCTATCCTTAGCATTGCCTCTGGCCTCGGCGTCAGCGTCCCAGATCCTTTTAGGGCCCTAGTCCCCTAGAATTGCCTCTGGCCTCAGCGTCATAGACCCTTTTAAGGCCCTATCATTGCCTCTGGCCTCAGCATCAGCTTCCTAGATCCTTTTAGGACCAAGCATTGCCTCTGGCGTCAGCGTCAGCTTCCTAGATCCTTTTAGGGCCCTACCATTGCCTCTGGTCTCAGCCTCAGCGTCCTAGATCCTTTTAGGACCAAGCATTGCCTCTGGCCTCAGCGTCAGCTTCCTAGATCCTTTTAGGGCCCTATCATTGCCTCTGGCCTCAGCGTCATGCCCTAGATCCTTTTAGGGCCCTAGCATTGCCCCTGGCCTCAGCGTCAGCTTCCTAGATCCTTCTAGGGCCATAACATTGCCTCTGGCCTCTGCCTCAGTATCCTTGATTGTATTAGCGTCAGCGTCCTAAATCCTTTTAGGGCCCTATCATTTCCTCTGGTCTCAGCATCAGCTTCCTAGATCCTTTTAGGGTTCTAACATTGCCTCTGGGCTCAGCCTCAGTATCCTTGATTCTATTAGGACCCTAGCATTGCCTCTGGTCTCAGCGTCCTAAATCCTTTTAGGGCCCTATCATTGCCTCTGGCCTCAGTATCAGCTTCCTAGATCCTTTTAGGGCCCTAACATTGCCTCTGGCCTCAGTATCCTTGATCCTTTTAGGACTTAGCATTGCCTCTTGCCTCCGTATTTAAGATACTTTTAGAACCTAGCATTGCCTCTGGCCTCAGCCTCACCATCCTAGATCCTTTTAGGGCTTTATCATTGCCTCTGGCCTCAGCGTCCTAGATCCTTTTAGGGCCCTAGGCCCCTAGCATTGCCTCTGGCCTCAGCGTCAGCATTCTAGCTCCTATCTCTAGCATTGCCTCTGGCCTCAGCGTCAGCATTCTAGCTCCTATCCCTAGCATTGCCTCTGGCCTCAGCATTCTAGCTCCTATCTCTAGCATTGCCTCTGGCCTCAGCGTCAGCATTCTAGCTCCTATCCCTAGCATTGCCTCTGGCCTCAGCGTCAGCATTCTAGCTCCTATCTCTAGCATTGCCTCTGGCCTCAGCGTCAGCATTCTAGCTCCTATCCCTAGCATTGCCTCTGGCCTCATTGTCAGCATTCTAGCTCCTATCCCTAGCATTGCCTCTGGCCTCAGCGTCAGCATTCTAGCTCCTATCTCTAGCATTGCCTCTGGCCTCTGCGTCAGCATTCTAGCTCCTATCCCTAGCATTGCCTCTGGCCTCAGCGTCAGCATTCTAGCTCCTATCTCTAGCATTGCCTCTGGCCTCAGCGTCAGCATTCTAGCTCCTATCTCTAGCATTGCCTCTGGCCTCAGCATCAGCATTCTAGCTCCTATCTCTAGCATTGCCTCTGGCCTCAGCGTCAGCATTCTAGCTCTTATCTCTAGCATTGCCTCTGGCCTCAGCGTCAGCATTCTAGCTCCTATCTCTAGCATTGCCTCTGGCCTCAGCGTCAGCATTCTAGCTCCTATTTCTAGCATTGCCTCTGGCCTCAGCGTCAGCATTCTAGCTCCTAGAAAATAAGCAAAACTCCGAAACATTAATGTTGATGCACCAAACTGCTTGGGGTAGCAGTAGCGATATCACTCAACCTTTGACCCTTGATGATATCATAAGTTTGACCACATGTCCGACCCTTAGACCCTCCAGAGACTCCTAACTGCTGTAAAGGGACTAAAGGCAGAAATTACAAAAAGTAACCAGGGCTGTTAAAACCCTCTCAATTTCTCTTATTAATGCAGCCTTCACAAGTTTGAGGGGGAAGCAGCTACCCTCAACTGCCCTCAATTGGCATCCATGTTCTGAGAGCCAAGTTCATTTTCTGTAGATGCGACAGCTTGCCCATACCATAGCCCCTCAGCAGGAAACAGCAGACTGTTGGTGGTCTAAAGGCAGGTCAACCCTATGATGAGCTCATAGTTTCTGTTAAAGGGATCTCACTGCTGCTACCTCAAGCCCTTTGATGAATTGACAACCACACCCTGTTGAAAATACCAGTTTGGCATTCCATGGGCATTATTATGAATGACATACTGGCCGTGGTAAATGCCCATTCACCTAGAATTCTGGTCTGGTTGTTACTAACCCGATACATATGCAATTATGTATTAGCATTTAACAAATAACTTTTCCTGGTACTGATATTACCTCCATCAACTAAAGAAAATATTATGTACATTCATGGCGGTCAGTTTTGAATGCATTTCCCATATTTAATAAACAAAAAAACATTTAAAAGATTGTCACAGGGTGGGGCACACGTCCATGGCGGCCATCTTTGAATGGGTTGTCTCATAAAATACAAAACACATTTCTTGGTGATCATTGTCAAATAGGTAAAAGGCAGGCAAGGAAACCACGAAGGTGTAGAATATTTTTTTTAAACGTAGAAGCATGGGGACAGGGAAGGGAATGGATGAGCTGGCACAGGGGTGCGAGAACCAGAATAAGGACGAGTTTGGGTGGTGTTTGGAGGATGCAGTGTGGAGAGTAAAAATTGTAAAAAATAAAGCGAAAGCAGCACGGGCAGAGAAAAAGAAATTACACGCACTCCCGTGGAGCCCCTAGAGAAAATGAAAAAAGTATTTCCTTGAATGCAATTATGTCACAAGGGAAATGATAGAAGTCAACCAATCAGAACACTATGAGACCTAGAATTTGACAAAGATAGGGAGGCAAACTTTTGAATCAAGAGATGAAAATTTTATGGCAAGACCGGAGGCTCCTATTATGCTTTCTTATCTTGCTTTAATTACACAGCAGCCAAGATAAGTAAAAAACTACAGTTCCCAGAGGGCCAGAGAACAAACTGGGCCATGGGAATGAAAAAACGCGAGAACACCATAACCAATCATAGGTGAGCTATCAGATAAAGACCCTAACTGACTGCGCAGCTTCCTCTTTTCTTGCTGCTCGCAGTCAGATAAGTGCCTTTATCTTTTGCTCTCAGTGTTTTATGCTTTGTTTAACATTCATGGTGACCGCTTTTATAATATTTGCATATTATTTGTTCAGCGCGTTCTCGCGCTAGTGTTTTTGCGCTATACGCGCGTGTCTACACGAAGCTCCGGCACTTCGTTTCTCCTCTCTCCTCCCCCCCCCCACGTTTTCAGACGCTCTTGGTAGCGTCTTAGCGCGCGCGTCTTCGCGCGTCTTCCTAACCTCTTCAGGGTCTCTCTCCGGTCACCGTCTCCTGCGTGTGACTGCTGCTCCAGCCCTGTGCTCCAGCCTCTGTGCCTTGTTAGCTCCGTGTGAGACGTCGCTTCACGCTCTGCCCGGCCCACCTCTTGTACACGCCCCCGCTCTGTCAGTTAACCCTCGCCTACCTCCTGTGTGTGATATTTTTCGTTCTCCTTCACAGCCTGATTATGGAACGCGATAGTTCCTCAGAGGAAGTCCCTACCCAGGACTCTAATACCTTCAAAAGAGATTTAAATAAATTCATTAATAATTCTGTGGAAACAGCTGTGGAAGTCTCTATGAAGAGAATGTCAAAAAATATGGAAAACTCCATGTTAAGCATCATGTCCAAAATGTTGGCCCAGTCTGCGGGGGAAAGCAGACAGAAAAAGGTGGAATTCTCTGCTCAATCTCGTGCCCCTAAAAAAGCGTCTTTGATTAGCGAGTCTTCCTCGCACTTGACTGAGGACCCAGTTCCTCCCAGGCCTCCTACTAAGGAGGGGTTTGTTGGCTCCGAGGGTAAACGCAAACAAAAAGAGAAACATGCAGAGTCTCCTAGGAGAAAATTGGTAATTTCCACTATATTGGACACAGATGACGACGATGATGATGCTAATTTCGATGACGCTGATCAATTAATTGACCTGTTTGATAACACTGACCCTTCCCCCCCCCCTGCTAAATCTGCCAAATTGGATTCCTTTTCTTTTGAGCCTGTTTTTGACTCCGAGGGTTTTCCCATGTTTGATCCCTCCACTATTCGTCACCCTAATTCTACCGAATGGTTCCCTTCTCACCATGTGGGAGAATATATCTCTGCCAGATTGCGTCTCCCTTTGGAAGCACCGGTAAGAGCCAGGCTTAAATCTGAATGCCCTAAGCCTTCTCTCCCAGACAAAATTACGATGGTCCCTTCCATCGACCAACCTCTCCTCACATTCTTCTCCAAATTCGGCAAGGACCCCCGCAGAGGGGTGGATAAAGCTTGGACCACTTGCCAAGACAAACTGTTGGACATTGTGGGCCCTCTCGCCCGCATCTTTGATTTAGCGGAAGCTTCCCGCTTAGAGGGTTCTGAACTTTCTGCTGAGGACATCTCCATGTGGGCTCAACGCGCCTTCTGCCTTCTAGGAAATGCTAACTCCGCAATCACTCATGAGCGCCGAAAAGGTCTCCTAATCAAATTGGATCCTAAACTTTCCAATCTGGCACCCATGGATCCTGGCCCCAAGGCGAATGGTCTCCTCTTTGGAGAATCTCTGGTTCGTGACCTTAGTAGATTTGTTTCTACTTTTGCTTCTTTGGACAAAGCCCAGCAAACAGTAAAAAAGGTTTTCGCCCCTCGGGTTTTTGGACGGGCCGGCAGAGGCAGGGGTCGCTCTTCCGGCCGTCCCTACAACCAAGGCTCCAGAGGTTCGTCCAACAACAACCAGGACTACAAGCCTCAATTCTATCCCCAACGTGGCCGTGGCTTCAGAGGCAAAAGTCAACGAAACTATCGTCAAAACTCCAACCAACAAGGTAAGCCTTTCTTCTTCCCCTCCTGTGGGGGGTCGCTTAAAACTGTTTCTTCAAAAATGGTGCACTCTCAGTTCAGATCCGTGGGTCTTAGACACGGTACAAGGCTACCTGATAGAATTCCTTTCCCCTCCCGTCCAAACTTCTCTTCCCCCCCCCTCTCGTCTTTTCAGCTCCAATGGCATCTCAAATTTCAAACGAGATCGAGGCTCTTCTCCACAAAAGAGCAATTCAAGTTTTTCCCTTCGACTCCTCAGGCTTTCTAAGCTCCATTTTTCTTGTTCAAAAGAAAAACAAGAAACTCCGCACGGTCATCAATCTGAAATGGTTCAATCATTTTGTGGTTTACCGCCATTTCAAAATGGAGACCATTTTACATCTGAGGGACACTCTTCGTCCCAGCGACTGGATGGTCCGTCTGGATCTTCAGGATGCATACCTCACGGTCCCCATTCATCACTCTCAATGGAAATTTCTTCAATTCCAGTGGGCAGGTATCAACTACTGTTTCACCTCTCTTCCCTTTGGCCTATCATCCGCGCCCTGGTGCTTCACAAAGCTTTTGAAACCAGTGGTCGCCTATCTTCGATCTCTTGGCATAAGACTAATTATTTACCTGGACGATATCCTTCTCATGAATTCAGACAAGCAGTCTCTCCTCTCCGACCTTCTTTTGACTCAGTCCCTTCTCCTGGATCTGGGTTTTCTCATCAACAAGGACAAGTCGTCTTTGACTCCATCTCAGAACACGGAGTTCTTGGGGTTCCTGGTGGACTCTGCTGCAGCGTCTCTTCACCTTCCCCTATCCAAAGTTTCCAAGATCAAAGCGGAGATCTTATCTGTTCTTCAATCCTCTCTTTTGTCACTCCGATCTCTTGCTCGGATCGTCGGTCTCCTCTCCTCCTCCATTCAGGCCATCTTTCCTGGCCCTCTCCATTATCGTGCTCTTCAGCGCCTAAAAATCCGTCACCTCCGACAAGGCCTCGCATATTCAGATCTCGTGGCGCTAGACCCCGAGTCCCGCACCGAGCTTCAATGGTGGATAGACCATTTAGATGCGTGGAACGGGCGCACTATCTTCGCCACGGCCCCAGATCTAGTCTTAGAATCAGATGCAAGCCTGTCGGGCTGGGGCGCCCGGTGTGGACCAATCTCGACTGGAGGTTCATGGTCCGCCGAGGAGTCCAAGTTGCACATCAACTGTTTAGAGATGCTTGCAGGTTCCTTTGCGATCAAAAGCCTTTCCAAAAACAGGATTCACTGTTCTATTCTTCTCCGCATGGACAATGTTTCTGCGGTCCGCTACATCAACCATCTTGGCGGAACAAGGTCCAAACCCCTGGCGGACTTGCAAAGAGTCTATGGGAATTTTGCCTCGCCCATCATCTTTCTCTGACAGCCGAATATCTCCCTGGAGATCTCAACAGCGTGGCGGATTGGCACTCGAGATTCCTTCGAGATTCCAGCGATTGGAGGCTGTGTCCATCCGTCTTCCTCTCTCTTTCCCATCTTTGGGGCCCCTTTCTCTATCGATCTTTTTGCTTCCCGTCTCAATTCCCAATTGCCCCGGTTCTACAGTTGGCGCCGGGATCCCCTGGCTTTGGCGACAGACGCTTTCCTGCAAGATTGGTCTCGTCATCTTCATTATGCCTTCCCTCCTTTTCTGATGATCAACAGGGTTCTTTCTCAAGTTCGCCGCCAGTCTTCGTCCCTAGTTCTAGTTGCCCCCTTCTGGCAAGCCCAGGTTTGGTTTCCGACTCTTCTCGAAATGGCAGTGGACTTCCCGATCCTTCTTCCCTCCTTCGGGGATCTACTTCTCAATCCTCAGGGCGAACAACACAGTCTCATTCTCGACTCCTCCCTGCAACTCTCGGCCTGGAAAGTTTCCGGCCTTCCTCTTCTGACGTCCTCATTTCACAAGAGGCTTCGATCTTCATCAGCCAGGCTTGGGCTCCGGGAACATCCAAAGCATACAGATCCGCCTGGTCTCTTTGGACAAGCTGGTGTTTGGAAAGGGACCTCGATCCCATTTCAGCCTCTCTGAATTTCATAATTAATTTCCTTGGTTCACAAGCCAGTGCCGGTAAGGCTTACCGCACCAT
The DNA here is from genome assembly GCF_964263255.1 of Lissotriton vulgaris. Classification (NCBI taxonomy): domain Eukaryota; kingdom Metazoa; phylum Chordata; class Amphibia; order Caudata; family Salamandridae; genus Lissotriton; species Lissotriton vulgaris. The sequence continues at coordinate 155,440,137 of NC_141687.1, forward strand.
CAATCTCTATCGTTCTGCCATCTCCCTCTACCATTCCCAAATCGATGGTAAACCAGTTGGTGCTCACCCTATGATTTGTCGTCTACTCAAGGGTGTACGTTGTGCGAAACCTCCGTTGGCTAAGTATACCTCTTTATGGGATGTTACAGTGATATTTAAATTGTTTAATAGTTGGCCAGACAATACTGTTCTTTCACTAAAAATGCTATCTGCTAAACTCACCATGTTGCTGTGTCTAGTTCCATTAAGAGAGTTTCTGATGTTAAGGCTCTAGATGTTTCTACTCGCCAATATTCTCCTTCAGGTGTGCTGTTTCAGATACGCAGACGTACTAAGACTAATTTGGATTCAGTGTTTTACCCCTACTTTCCAGCTCATCCCAAACTGTGTGTGGGACAATGTTTAAAAGTGTACGAACACCGAACTGCTGATCTCAGAACGCCCTCTCTTTCTCAACTCCTTATTTCCTTTCGGAAACCCCATCTCCCTGTCTCTTCTCCTACCCTTGCCCGTTGGGTCCGTTGGATCATGTCTCTTGCCGGAATTGATGTCTCCGTTTTCGGGGCTCATTCGGCCAGGGGAGCCATGGCTTCTACAGCCTTTTGGTCTGGCTCTCGTCTAGAAGACATTCTGAGATCAGCAGACTGGTCAAATGACAGTATATTTCGCATGTTCTACTGTAAACCTGTTCATACTGTGGCTTCTGATGTTGTTAATATGCTTTGAACAAGCATAATAGGAGCCTCCGGTCTTGCCATAAAATGTAGATTTTTCTAGTATTCATGACGGAAAATCTTAATTTTATTAAAGACACGGAGGCGAGTATTATCCCGCCGCAACATTCTTAACATTTGTTCTCCCTCCCTACAGCGAATCCAGTCCTGCCACCGGCTTCGTCTTAGAAGATCTACCCTTCAAATCCTTCGATCTTCTCCTTCGAGTTCTCCAGATCCAACGCTTCTGGATCCTCCTCCTGGACTCCTGTTTGGTCTTCTTCCTTGGATTCCCTTGATACAAGACTTATGTTCCTGGACTTTGGCTATATCCTTAATTTTATTCATTTTCCCTTTGTTTAATGACTATACTTGATCTGCTCGCCAGCGAAAAGAGGAAGCTGCGCAGTCAGTTAGGGTCTTTATCTGATAGCTCACCTATGATTGGTTATGGTGTTCTCGCGTTTTTTCATTCCCATGGCCCAGTTTGTTCTCTGGCCCTCTGGGAACTGTAGTTTTTTTACTTATCTTGGCTGCTGTGTAATTAAAGCAAGATAAGAAAGCATAATAGTCGCCTCCGTGTCTTTAATAAAATTAAGATTTTCCGTCATGAATACTAGAAAAATCTACATTGGGATAGATAACAAAGCCATCCAATCAGAAACAAGGGTCTGACCCAACGCCCACATTATGTATATTAGAATTAACTGGTCTGTATGTAGCTGTGACAACAAAAAAATAGAACACCCACCATGAGTGATGAATGAATTGCAAACTTCGTGACAAGGATCTTGTAGCTAAAAAACATTAATTTGCCATAACCTGCAATTTTGGTTACCTGATGTAAATTGCACTTCGGCTTTCAGCAGCTGGTTCTTGCCCTGCATTAATCTGATATTATTTTCGATGGTAGTTACACCATTGGCAGTCAGTATTTCTACACTCGTACGAAATCTGTTGGTTTCCTCGAAGCTCTACAAATATACATTTGGTGAAAATTATCTAATTATTACTAAGTGATTCTTTAACTAACCCATTAAAACATTCTCTTGAACAGTGCTTATTTTTGTAAAAGAAAATAAGTACCTGGTCTCTCATCAGGAGGCTACTGCAGCTTGCACCACATTTTGCCCCTGCCATGTTGCCAGTGATTTTAAAAACACACCTACAAGGGTGACAATTCGCACTATTCCGGGTCCCCAAAGCTATAAGAATGGCTTAGGCGGCTGGTAATAGTAATTTTTAATGTATATTGAATTAATAATTAACTGTTGTTGTGGTCATCTCAGACAGTGCCACCTTGTGGCAGACTACCACATGCGCCGGTGTTGATAATTAAGTGCTGGTGCCGAGCACCAGAAACCACCAGCTCAAATTAAGCACTGCTTGAATATCAAAGAATGGAAAAACAGTTAATAACATGGGCTGAGCAGATCTCCTCTACTGTTGTATTATAATCTACTACTCTTAGCAAGTGTGAAAGTTACATATTTCAGCATGTTGGGTAAAATACTTCTTCTATACATTGTAAATATCTCTGAAACTTTCAGTACAAGAGACAGGATCCACTCTTAGGGGCCGATTATGATGGCGGACGGACCTGAGTCCGTCCGCCACCATAGAGTAGGAGGGACCGTCCGCAGGGGCAGCGGAGGTCCCTCAGTGCAAATTAGGATGTGACCGCCAACCTGGCGGTCCCATCCTGTATTTTTAACATTGCAGCGGGTGCTGCTTGAAGCAGCACCCGCCGCAATGTTAAAAATGAATGTTGTGCATTTGCATGCACAAAGTGGCAGGCACCGCGCGGTGCCTGCCACTTAGTGCACGCAAATGCAGGGGGGTACCATAGGTACCCCCCACCCCCTCTTCAACCCTGGGGGCCCGCAACGGGCCCCCAAACAAAACTCTGTATGCCTTTGCACAGCGGAAATGCCGCCGTGTAAAGGCATGTTACTCCAGACATCATAATATGGCTGGCGGTGTCTGATAGACACCGCCAGCCATGTTAGTGCTTTTCTGCCGCGGACGGGAGGCGACCGCGGCGGAAAAGCTGCGGACTGAAAAATGATCCCCCAGCCATCCTAATCTGGCGGGGGGTCTTTTTCAGTCCGCAGCGGTTTTCCCGCATCCTCCGGGCCGGCGGTGGCTTCCGCCGGCCCGTAGGATGCGGGAAAACCGGCATCATAATCTGCCCCTTAGTGTCAATGGTCTCCGCTCCTGCGGTTGGTGTCCTTAAACGCCGCTTTGCCTCAACTTACCCATGCAGTCATGCCTAATTTTTGGCTAACACTCATCCCTACAGGAAACAGCTGGAAGTAACTGTTTTTGTCTGTGGTGCTGAAAGGTAACTGAAGACTTAGCAGATAAGGTGAACCAAAACTTATACATGGTCTGCTGTCCCTAACACTTACTTCATGGAGAGACCAGAGTGCGTCACTTTAGCAGCAACCACAATGCTTGGGGCCTCTCCAGCTTGGTTAGAAGGGCCACAATCCTCAATTTAACAAAAATGGGCCTAGACTCTGAGATGTTCTGGACTCTGTTGGATCATCCAATCCAATCATGCTCCTTTCATACAAGAATCTGCCAATCAAAAAGTGCAACACATACTTTTCTTCTCTTGGGCCACTTTCTTAATACATTTATCTATACTCTATACTACTATTATAAAGAGAGAACAGAAACCTTTAGGCAAGGTAAACTCGGGAACCACAGCGCCAATCTACACACCCAATACATTGTTGTAATCCTCAGGGTGTGTAGATGGACATAGGCTGCATAAAATAAAAAATAAACATAAATTAAAAAATTAAAGTTTAAAAACAAAGTAGTCCCCTAAAACAAGCGATGGCGCGACGTAGCGCTGACTGCGACCTACACCTGCGTGATGACGACAGGCGGGGAGGAGCGGTGACGAGCGGTGACGTGCGGCGAGGAGTGATGTGCGGCGAGGAGTGGCGTGGCGGCTCAGGTAAGGCGAGGCGGGAGGCGGTCCGGGCAATGTCGGGGCGGGCGGGGGCCCTGGAGTGGGGGGTAAGTCCGGAGCGCGGCTGAGGTAAGGCAGAGGCAGGAGGCGGGCAGGAGGCAGGCAGGCGGGCAGCGGTATAGGTAATGTCGGGGGGCGGGCGGGAGGGCGGGGGGCCCGGCCGGGACTAAACAAATGCTCAAAATGCAGCCCCCAGCCCCCTTCTGCCCCCGGGCAATGCCGGGGCGGGCTGCTAGTCTCTTATAAACACACCTCCAAGGCAATCCTCTTGATTTCTCTCATGCTGTATCAAATATATTATCTCACTCCAAGCCACTATTACTGTGTCCCCATCGAGTCATGGTTTGATACACCTGACAGTCAATAGTTCCCTGAGATTCTGACTTCAACTAATACTCTCATCACTAAGAAGAAACCCTCCACCCACTCCCTCCCAACAATATCTTTATACACTCCAATACAACTAATCATCAAATCATTTTAATAGGTTGTGAAACACTATCGACCACAAAATGTCTACTGTCTCATGATGATAACCCTAGATATTACACAATATTCTTAGCCTTGACATCAAAATCCCTTAGTAAATGGTGCAGTATTAAGAGCACTTCTAATCTTGAGGAATATTTACATATCTTGAGCAAAATATCCTATGTTGTTGATAATATAGAGTTATCATCTTTGCATAGCATCACATCACTTTATCTGCACCTCGAATGTCTTCCACACATGATCAACAACCAACGCTCTTCTACATGCCAGCTCGTTGATGACCAACCCTTATCAGCCAATTACTTTTCTGCATACTTCTTCCAATAATGTCAACCATAAAAACACCCTAGATATACTACTGACTGGTCCACTGTCACACGCATGTACATGAATCATGCCCTAAACCCACCCAAATACACCCTCACAATTTGTCACAACATAACCAACTAAAGATATCCCTAAATCCAAAGCGGCCAACACATCCAGTGCCTCATCGGACCATGTCATTTATAAGAACCTAAAACCTCTTGCCCTCACCTCCAGAGTTCTTCTCTGTCTGACCTCTCTTTTCATTGTTCTCTCACTCTTACCCGACTTGATACAACTCCGCAGCGGTTCTGCATCTTCTAAACATCCTATCGTTAATCTAACTACTAGAAAGTACCTCAACTCCTCCAACAACAATACTATGTCTTCATTTTGGTCCTCTTATGACCCTTACACCTGCAACACCCAAAGCTTTTCTTCTTTCCTAATTTTAGACCACACCTCCAAGCACACCGCACAAACTGCCTCACTGCCATCAGACAATGGCTGGTCCTGTTGTCACTCATGCTGAGCTAGTCCATTAGTAAGGGTCTCTGCTTTGCCTCATCACCCTCACCCCATCTCCCTTACTCAATCTATTTGCTTTCCCCCAAATGTCTGATGTTCGTCTTTGGTGCAAAAAACTAAATATGGGTCTTTGTGAGTTCATCCACGAAACTAGGAGCTTGTATTACCAACACAGATATTGCAGCAAGATTCCAATTACTGGGTATAACAAAGCCAGATTACAAATAATTATTACAAGCAAGACACACACACTTCTAGTGAAAGCAATAATCAACTTGTTTTCTAGTTGACCTCCTGCAGTGCTCCTTTACATCACTAGACAAGGGCATAAACGTTGCTATCTGAACCCATACAACTTTAACAAAACATACCCCCACATCAGCACACCGCACTAAGCAAGCTGGCTCACTGCTCAGAACAGGCCTTAAACAAACTACTCATAACTTACAATATCACATCACGTCTAATTCAAGCCTGTTAAATAACAATCTAGTATGTATGACATTCATTCATAAAACAAACGCCATCTGGTCGAATGAGATATACCTATCTATACATAAATGTATGAACACATGCCCTGCTCTAACCACTCATTTATCCTTTCTAGCTCCACTTCTAGTCTCTAAGGAGCTACAGGCAGACAGCAAACACAAGTCAAGCATGAACACTCTAAGCTTGTTTGTTGATCATTTATTTAAGCATTCGGTCTGCTGAACTTTGCGTACAAAATACATGGTTTAAAAATAATAATGTGTCTAAGAGAAAAGCTAAAAATAGGAAGTGGGAAAATGTGAGGGAAAAGAAAAAGGGAAAGGATACATGCAGGAATAGAAGATACATAGAAGAATTCATATATGTGGTGGTATTTATAGAACCCATGGGTGGCGCAGAAAAAACACACACACACTCTCACATACCAAAACACACACGCACAATCATATGAGAAGCTAAGGGTCATTAGCGAGTAAATGATTTCACTTCCACTATATCTGGTATTTTGGTGATTCGAGGTTCGTGCAGTTTAATTTCTGAAAAATATGACAGGAGAGGTTATGAATACAAGGTGGGCTTCTTCCAGCGTTTTATCTTTAACAAAACCTCTAGGCGCCTTGACGCCCTCTGGGGCTAAGTTGCGCGATACAAATCCTGCTTCATTCATTCATACTGGGACTTATATTTTCAACAGAAAAACCAGTAAGGGACATTTATCCTTTTCCTGCACCTGTGCGTCGGGGTATGTAGTTGAATTCTTGAAGCTTCTAAATCAGGAGAGAGCCGAAGGAATGAGGTTTCTCAGATGTGGAGAGTAACTTAGTGTACGCAGAGGTGGCTTCAAAAATCGAGAAAGGATTGATTATTCATGTGCAGGAGTACCTGAATGGTTTCATGAGTACTTTGGGCATCGTGAACAAGAGGATATGGGCTGGAGATCTGTGATAAACATGAGGGAAGTGAACCATTGTGGTGTGTACAGGCACTTCAAACTGAAGGGTATTCACCTACTGAGGAAAATCTTACTAGAATGGAATTGGTTAGAGAAGCGGGGTTTAAAGGAGACTTATTTTACGATCCCATTTGAAAGAGAGCGTCTGCAGTTTCGGTGGGTCAGGTGTCTTTACTAGTGAAATGAAATGAAAATGGATTTGTAGAGCGCATGGCTGCCCGAGAGCGTCCCAGCGCTATAGAACAAAGAATGCTAAGGACAGTACCAGCGTCTAGGGGTCCTGGGGGAACAGAAAGGTTTTGAGGAGCTTTCGGAACTTCGGATAGCTCGGCTCCATCCGAATCCTGGGTGGAAGAGCATTCCACAGGGTTGCTGAGTTCACTGAGAAGCGGCGACCCTCAGTTCGAGTCCGCCTTACTCTCTGAACAACGGCCAGATTGCCATGATCGGAACGAAGCGATCTAGTGGCCTTGTATGGGCGGACTAGATGCCCTAAAATGGGGGGACCGTTCCCCTGCAGGGACTTGTGAGCAATACATAAGGACTTAAATTTGACCCTTTCACGAATTGGTAACCAGTGGAGGCCTGGCTGACGATCTGCGGGAAGTGCCAGTAAGCAGTCTCGCTGCCGAGTTCTGGACTCGTTGGAGAATATTAATTGTAGATTTGGGGGCAGCCAAGAAAAGGGCATTACTGTAGTCCAGTCTTGATAGGATCAGTCCCTGAATAAGTAGTCTCCTCGAGTGCTCTGGCAATAGGGGAAGAATCTTACGAGCAGAACGGAGTAGTCCTATACAGATGCCCGCTGTCTTTTTTGCTTGGGTCCTGAATGTAAGATCCTGCTCCAACCATACCCCCAGGCTTTTTAATTCATTCTTTGGGGTGGGTGCAGGTCCCAGACAGGCAGGCCAGAGGGAATTAGGTAGGGATGTTATATGGTGGTCTAGCAGCATAAGCTCTGTTTTAGCTCCATTCAATTTAAGACGTGAGCCATTCATCCAGGACTAAATTTCTGAGAGACAGGAGTGAAGATTTTCCACGCAGTGTTTTTCTTGGGAGAGCGAGATGACCAGTGGGGTGTCGTCGGCGTAAGTGACTACTTTAATCCCAAATGGATTTACCACATCCTCCAGGGGGGCCATGTAAGCATTGAATAAGGTAGGGCTCAATGATGAGCCCTGTGGGACCCCACACTCGAGGGGGGTTAATTTGGAGCGTGCTACACCTTCCCAGACCTGGAAGGTTCGATTCTCCCAAAAAGATGTGAGCCATCACCGCGCTGTACCTGACACTCCTAAGTTGCTCAGACGATGGATTAAGATCTTATGGTCCACCGTGTCGAAGGCTGCGCTTAGATCCAGGATGATCACTATTGTTGATCCCCCTAAATCCAAGATGCGCCTTGCCTCCTCCACAACTGCTAATAAGGCAGACTCTGTTCCCTGCCCTGGGCGGAAACCTGTCTGGGAGTTGCGAAGCAGCTTATTACTTTCTAAGAAAGATGAAAGCTGCTGATTGGCTATTTTTTCCGCCATCTTGCTGATACCCGGCAGCAATGAAATTGGTCGGAAGTTAGCCATCTCGGCGGGATCGAGCTCTGGTTTTTTAAGGAGCGCTTTGACCTTGGCCCGCTTCCAGCTGGGCGGGACAATTCCCTGAGTCAAGGTGGCATTAAGAAGGTCTGTGATTACTGGGGCAATGGTGGCAGCTACCCGATTCATGATATGCATGGGAGCAGGATCATTGGAAGAACCACTCTTTACGGTATGCAAAATATTTAGGAGCCTAGGAGGTCATCCTTTGAAATCGGGGCAAACGAGTCAAAGTATCAGACTCTTTTGTTTGGTCCGAGTTCAACCCCATAGCCTTTTACCAAAGTGCTACAACCAGTTGCAAGATATCTGCAAGAAAGGGAGGGGCGAATGATTAGGTACTTAGATGATTTCCTGCTCATGTCTCAGGATCAGAAAGTTTGAGTCCCAGTTGGGCATGGCTGGGAGCCTGCTGGAGTGGTAAGGTCTCTTGTTGAATGGGAATAAGTCATTTCTTGTCCCGTGTAGGAAGCTGGATTTCTGAAGGTTTCAGGTGGATACTGCGGAGTTGGTACTGAGATTCCAACCACATAAGGTGAAGAGGATAAATATGGCTATCAAGGTGGTTCTGAAAAAGAAATCAATGTTTATGAGGGCTCTGGTTCAGGCGATAGGTCTTCTTTCATTTTCCATGCAAGCTGTTTTTCCCAGGTCCACTTCATTACAGAGCACTTCAGTAGTTTAAGACAGCTGCCTTGCAAAAGGAACTTTGGTATGGAGATCTGGTGGAGCTTTCAGGGGAAGCAGAGGAGGAATTATGTAGACTGTTGCAGAACTTGCATGCATGGAATGGCCAGGCAATTTATGGCACAAGCACAGAGTTTGTTGTAGAGTCTGGTGGCAGCCTTTTTTTAGTTTGTAGTGCTCAATTAAATCAGACAGCCGCTGGTCAAAAAACAGAGGGAGAGTTTCCAATAAATAGTACTGAAAGCAGGCATTTTTGTGCAGTAGATTTTCAGGGGTGTTCTGTGAGGTTGCTCTGTTTTATTGAGGGTGGATGCTGTTTTAGCTGTCTGTTACATCAACATTTTAGGTGAAAGCAGGATGGAAAGTCTGTCAGATAATCAAAGGAACTTTTGGAGCTCTGTCTGGAACACAAGAAGGATCTGAGAACAGAGTGTCTGCCAGGCTTGCAGAATCAGGTGGAAAATTGAAAATTCCTGAATAATAAGGGATTTCAGGGATTAATGTTTGGACAGGGAAGGTTTCTTTTTTGATCATCAGCTCCTTGAGAGGTAGGATTGTCAACTTGTTTTGATAACCCCCCTTTAAACCTCTCAAACATGGTTTCCAGGAATTCTGGAATTAGCAAGAAAGGAAGCTAGGCTGATTTCAACTCACAAGTGGATGCTGGTAAGTCGAGGTAGTTAGTAACATCCTTTAGTGGAATCAGAGGCCCTGAACCTTTTTGCTTTTATGATATCATTTGCTCTTGGGATTTCACTAGCCTGTCAGAAGTGACTTTGGTGCTGTTCAGATACTCTTGGGTACCAGGAACAAGGAAGAGATATGGAGGTGCCTGGAAGTGCTGGAAGCACTGTTGCTTGGAGAGGGCTCTGGATCCCTTGGAGGTTTCTGCAGTGTTGTGATGTTTGCTAATTTTGTTTCAGAACTCTGTAGTAAGGGTTTAGGCAATAGGACATTTTGTTACAGATCGACAGTGGCTGCTCACCAAAAATTGAAGGACGGTGGGTCTATTGGAAGGAATGGGTTGGTTTGCAGAGTCATGAAGGGATTTAAGCTTCGAAGACCAGCAGTGGTGAAGTATGGTTCTGTTATGGAAGTCAATCTAGTTCGTACCATGTTTCAGAGGTGGTCTGATAATGTAGGGTTATCCATGTTGCAGTTGTAAGATGGTGGCTCTGATTTCATTTATGATGGTCGGTCTCAAATATTTGTACTTTGGATGTGGATGATAGATTTTGTGCGCCAGATGGTATGTCGTTTGGGATATCATGCTGTTCTAAGACCGTGAGTGGGACAATTGTGAATCCCAAGTTGGATGAGGAACCAAGGTTGTGGGTATCTGATTGTCTTAAAGAGTATGAGTGAAGAGTGATTGAATTCAGGACAAATGGAGTTTATCAATTACTTCTATCTTATGTGAAACTGAAAAGGCCTGTGACCCCATCAGCTGTGGTAAGATGAACCTTTTTGTCATGGAGGAAGCTGGAATCGATCTGCAGAGGTTTGGTCACCTGCTTTGTTCCGTGTAGACTGTTTTCTACACATCACACCCTAACTTGTTGTTAGGGGAAGTGCATATATTCTTTCCTAATGTGCGTTTACTTACCTTATTTCTAAGTTGTTTCGTATTTTCTCTGGATTCCACGCACGTCAAGGTTTGATTGGGGAGTGTTTTTTTGGTTCCGTGTGGAGTCCCTTTCACACATCACACCCCAATTTGTTGTTGGGGGAAGTTTTGCATTTACTTTGGTGTTGTGATGCTATTAAGTTCTGTTTGGATATCCTCCATGCGTACATATTGTTTTTTTTCTACAGGATGGTTCTCCTCGCACTTTTGTTGTTGGCACCCTTGTACATTTCTTGCGTTTGCCTGGCCAGCCTGCATGATTCTTGTACTTTGGTTTGTTGGTAGTTATGGTGTGGGAGTCTGGGTTCTGTTGTGATAAGAAGGGAGATGGTGTATTCTTGTGTCTTCTCCTACCTTCTTTATTATTTCTGCATGAATTTGTCACATTTAATTTTTGATGCTACTTTTCAAGACTATGTCATGTGTTTTATTTGTCGCATGTGTTCTGATACTTATCTGAGAGTTTTTGAATTCCATTAAAGGAAGGAGATGTGTTATACCGCTGCTCAACCTGGGTGTCTGTGTGAGAGAATGTTGGTGAATGGAATGTAAGGGTGGCCGTAGTGGGCGTAGCGGGGTTACGCGGAGTGCCACGGAGACGAAAACAATCTCTGCACACTCTGCATAGCTCCGCTATGCACCACCCTCCTCCCACCCGGGCCATTAACAGTTTATGTAGTTTATGTTTAAAAAAGTGATTTTAAGATTATAAAAAACTCCTTAAGTTATACGTGGCGTCCCTCTTCCTCCATCGCGATTTCTGCATAAAAACTGCTAATGCGCAGACGCCCGCGGATGCGCATTCCTTGCTAGAAATGCGCATGCCCGCGCAGTTTTCATGAGGAAGTCGCGATGGAGGAAGAGAGACTCCGCTGATAAGGTAAGGAGTTTTTATAGTCTTAAAATCACTTTTTTAAAATATAAACTACATTGTTAATAGCGGGGGTGGGAGGCCAACTCCGCTCCGTTCCGTCGCAAGTGTGCAGGGATTTGCCTGCTCCGTCTACTTCGCAGAACAGGCAAAATTCTGCACATTCCGTGGATGGAACTGAGTTGTCCCCCCACCCTTAATGGAATGTTCATGTGTGTGAGTGTCAGTTGGTGATGGGCTGAGCAGCAGTGAGGCTGCTCCTGGCGGGGCTCTCATCTTGTAACATCCTACGTAAATAAATTAACTTGAAGATACTTCATGGACCAGTCCACTTATTTATAACAGGGAGCTAACTAATAAAGTTTTTCAAGCAGGGGGACATTTGGAGGAGATTTTGAGAGCAGCTGACTGATTGAATGCCGATGTTTTAGCAAGATTTTATTTGAAACTAAATGAGATTGCAGCTTGTGCTGTGACTGAGAAGCTTTCAGCATGCATAATGGTAGCCTCTAGGCTTGACATAAAATATAGATTCTCCAAAATGGGTGACAGGAGAATATGAAATGTATACAAGACACTGAAACTAACATTATACCTTACCAATCAACCCTTCAGTGGATTATGTGTATTTTTGTGTCTTCTGATTTCAGTTTGGATTTAAATATAATAGGCAGGTGTTCTGATGAAGTTTGCGTTGCTGTTTTCCATCTTTAATTGATGCCTAGTAAACCTGGAGAACAGATTCTGTCAAAGAAGAGAGGTGTTTGGGAAGCAGGGCCAGACTGGGAACCCCTAGCAGCCCTGGACATTTGTTTGACCAGCCCATGGGTGAAGGGAGGGGTGAATGCAAGTGCGACATGAGGCACTGCTGCTTTTTGTTACTGCTGGCCGATATTGCAGCACCACTGCAAAATCGCCCCCCAGTAACAAAACCGTCCCAACCGCTGCAAAACCGTCCCCACCCTTCCAGCCTCTCGGGAAACACCCAATGCCCGCTATGGCTAGTCCCGCCCCGATGGGAAGAGATCTGCTGATGTGAAAGGATCACAGCATGAATTGGACGGAAGTTAATGTTAAGATCAGACGTGGAGCAGACCCGAAGGAGGAGTGGAATGTTGAGGAGGCCTATGTTTGTTCAGGAATAGTTGCTAAATTCTAGGGCCATATGTATCAAAGGGTTTTCCCCATTCTGTGTCTATGGGAAAATGTGTTCATATATATGGCCTCTAGTGTTTAGAAATGTCATGTTTTGAGCCTTGAAAGGCTGCAGGGTGCAGCAATTTAATAAAATCCAGATTCTAATGTCACCCACTCAGGAGAATCTACATTTGAAACCGTAAACATCTGGAAATCCTGGTTCTTTTAATGTAGACTAGGATTTTATGGTAGCAAATCTAACTTTCTTCATACCTAAGTAACACTCAGGTGTGCAATAATTCCATTGAATCCGGCCCCGTTTATTATGCTGCATCAAAGGTCCCTCACAAAAGGACAAGTCCATAAAAATATCATGAAACGTAACAGCTTCAGCAATAGACGGAGAAGATGGCAGGAGTGAGACAGCGAAGACTGTGTCAAACAGACTACTACATGTTATTAATATCATGGCATGTTCTCAATGAGCTCCTTCACAACACCATTTGAAACATATGTTAAAAAAGTAATGGGCCGCAGCGCAGAACCTGACTAGTGGTCCTATGAACAGTAAGGCCTTGAAGAGGGCTTTTTAAAATTTGAGCAAAGATGTTTATTTGATAAACAATGTAAGCCTTTTCCTAATTTGGAAACATTTTATCACTATAATACACAATGATAAGGAAAAATTAAAGAGAAACAAAGAAAGGAAAGAGACACAAGAGAAGCAGAAAAAGTATATAGAAATGAGAGGATTAGAATTAGGAATGCTTAGTAATGAGCGATTGTATGTCACATCTCATGTGTCCTTTGTTATACAATAAAGACAAATAATAGTAAATAGAAAAATGTAAAATATTAGGTTTCAAAGTTGTCAGTTAATATATAGTACAGTAACAATATTAGACATAAACTTAAGGTGGTGTGACTACCTCTTCAGTTGAAGGTTGATGAGTTCCGAGCATTATAGCCAAATTGTTAATATAAACCGTTAAAGTAGACCAAATAGATTCTCCTTTAAGCGAGATGAGTGATACATATCCTCTACGAGTTTATAGTTATATAACAGCCACCATACCACCAAGCATGGAAAGAAAGGTTTTTCCAGTTATTTGCAATTTTGTGAAAGACAGTTGCTAATGTGAGATTAATTATACCAATATTTGAAGAAAAAACATTCTAACCTTTCAAAGGGCTACTCAAAAATATATTCATATAGTACAATTGGTGTTTGACTTAAAGATAGAATTTATCCGATTCCAAACTTTTTTCCAAAATTCATTAACAAAATTGTATGTAAACAGGAAATGTTTGTTTTAAATCAGCAAGATCCTAATTTCATGAACAAGAGGTACCATGTAAACTAGATTTGTTTTTGCCTAAAATTGATTGACTTCCCAACTGTCTATTGTGGACAAAAAAATAAGTTTGAGTGGTGTTTGCAGCACAAGAGGAGTTTCAAAGTTTGAATCATATTTTGTTCCACAAGGCAGTTGAACCAAATCTTGTTCCCATTTCAATTTCAATACTTATCTTAAAAAAAAAGTGTATATGAGTGAAACTTTTTGTGTCAGAAACTAAGATATGTAAGAGATAAACTAAGGGCTTAAAACAAGTGGGAAGCAATTCTTGTCCAAACTACTACTTAAGAAATATGACGCCTTTAAAAATGCATCAAATACATCTAAATTAATGTAACAAATACTATCATTAATACAACATGTTTCTAAACAAATGCAATACACAGAAAAATAAAATAAGAGATTCATTGAAAAATAGGAATAAGATGTATTTACCATATCCAAAATATACCTCACCTCATGATAAGCGTATTTACTTCATAGAGAGACACGCGCTAAACTCCTGGCTAGTGGTTCTGCCTAAACAGCGCGGTAAAATTGTGATTTTAAACTTTTTACTGTGTAGTTTACCTGTACTGCGGTGCTGCTTTTAAAACTCTATCTTTTTAAAATTGGAAACTGGGAATTGGGAACTTCTCCTTTGTCCTCACGAGCACCACTCCATCCTCACTTCCCTAACCCGAACAGCACTTCGGCTGCTTTTAAGCGGTTTGGCGCTCAGGGACCAGCAGCTGCTGCACAGCAGGGCTGATTGGTGGGGGGAGGATCCAACCACGATATCTGCGACTCTGGAGCAAGCGCGCAGATAGAGAGACACGCGCTAACCTCCTGGCTGGTGGTTCTGCCTAAACAGCGGAGTAAAATTGTGATTTTAAACTTTTTACTGTGTAATTTACCTGTACTGCGGTGCTGCTTTTAAAACTCTCTCTTTTTAAAATTGGAAACTGGGAATTGGGAACTTCTCCTCTGTCCTCATGAGCACCACTCCATCCTCACTTCCCTAACCCGAACGGCACTTCCGCTGCTTCTAAGCGGTCTAGCGCTCAGGGACCATCAGCTGCTGAACAGAAGGGCTGATTGGTGGGGGGGAGGAGCCAACCACAATATCTGCCACGCTGGAGCAAGCGCGCAGCGGGCGTGCCAAAGGCAAGCTCATCTGCGCCCGTCTGCGCCCAGCCGGGACCAGAGGCCAAGACCCCTGGTCCCCATACCTACTATTCAGCAGAAGAACTCCTATCTCTAGCCCATGACCTTGCCACTCTGAACAACAATGTAGCAGACATCCTTAGAGCAGAAAATCTGCTAAGAAGCTTAAACTCAGCTGGTTTCACTGATTCCCTTTCTAAGTGTGCCAGTACACAGGGACTCCGAGTAGCTACCCTGAACACACGCTCCTTGAAAAAGCATAATTTGGAAGTCTTCTCGCTCCTCCAGGACAATTCACTAGATGTCCTGGGGGTTACAGAAACTTTGCTTGAGGACTCCTCCACACCTAATATAGTGGCAGCCCTGCCTCCAGTCTACATGGCCATCTATTCAAAAAAGAGGGTGGTGATGGACAGAGTTTCTGAATTAAGCAGAATACTCCTACCCAGTCAACAGATCAGGGTTTGATCCATCACCGTTTTTTAGCTCACTGCACCATCCCAGCTCAGAACCTGGCTACATGCAAATTAGTCTGTCCCTGGCCCAGTGCATCATGGGAACAGGGCAGACCAAACTACCAAGCCAATTCTTTAACTGGAAAGGAAACAAGCTTCCGGGGACCGGTTTCTGGCATTACAGCCGTCTTCGGCCCGGCTTGCTTGAATCCTGATGGTGCAGTGAGCAAGGGACTCATGTCTGAGTATACCCTTCCACGCTTATGGTGGACAAAACGATTCAAAAAAGGGGGTAGTGATGGACAGAGTTTCTGAATTAAGCAGAATACTCCTACCCAGTCAACAGATCAGGGTTTGATCCATCACCGTTTTTTAGCTCACTGCACCATCCCAGCTCAGAACCTGGCTACATGCAAATTAGTCTGTCCCTGGCCCAGTGCATCATGGGAACAGGGCAGACCAAACTACCAAGCCAATTCTTTAACTGGAAAGGAAACAAGCTTCCGGGGGCCGGTTTCTGGCATTACAGCCGTCTTCGGCCCGGCTTGCTTGAATCCTGATGGTGCAGTGAGCAAGGGACTCATGTCTGAGTATACCCTTCCACGCTTATGGTGGACAAAACGATTCAAAAAAGGGGGTGGTGATGGACAGAGTTTCTGAATTAAGCAGAATACTCCTACCCAGTCAACAGATCAGGGTTTGATCCATCACCGTTTTTAGCTCACTGCACCATCCCAGCTCAGAACCTGGCTACATGCAAATTAGTCTGTCCCTGGCCCAGTGCATCATGGGAACAGGGCAGACCAAACTACCAAGCCAATTCTTTAACTGGAAAGGAAACAAGCTTCCGGGGACCGGTTTCTGGCATTACAGCCGTCTTCGGCCCGGCTTGCTTGAATCCTGATGGTGCAGTGAGCAAGGGACTCATGTCTGAGTATACCCTTCCACGCTTATGGTGGACAAAACGATTCAAAAAAGGGGGTGGTGATGGACAGAGTTTCTGAATTAAGCAGAATACTCCTACCCAGTCAACAGATCAGGGTTTGATCCATCACCGTTTTTTAGCTCACTGCACCATCCCAGCTCAGAACCTGGCTACATGCAAATTAGTCTGTCCCTGGCCCAGTGCATCATAAGAACAGGGCAGACCAAACTACCAAGCCAATTCTTTAACTGGAAAGGAAACAAGCTTCCGGGGACCGGTTTCTGGCATTACAGCCGTCTTCGGCCCGGCTTGCTTGAATCCTGATGGTGCAGTGAGCAAGGGACTCATGTCTGAGTATACCCTTCCACGCTATTGGTGGACAAAACGATTCAAAAAAGGGGGTGGTGATGGACAGAGTTGGACAGACTTGTGGGACACCCCCGCGCCGCACGGCCACCAGCTGCTGCGTGTGCCCCATTGCCCTGCCCTCTGCCTCGCTGCCTGCCTCGCTGCCGGCTGACGCCGCTGTTGTGTGTTTTGTTCTGTTTTGCCAATCATTTGTGCTTTTTTAACCAGCGTTTTTCCCCGTGTTAGCGTTTTTGCTTGACATTTGTGCCTGTTATCTTTTCTTGCAAAAACAACAAGTGATGGACTGAATGTGGATCAATGCCACACACTCCCCCAGTCAAAAGATCTGGGCCCAAATCCATCGTTTTTTTGCACTCCACACCACCCTGGGTTAGACAATGGCGATATGCAAATCAGCTCTGACCCTGTTGCCCCATGGGAACAGTCCAGTCCGAACTACAAAAGCCATGTCCTTCCCAGAACGGAATCAAGCATCCGAGGACCGGACCGGTTTCGAGGTAACACCTCTCATCAGCACTCCACACCACTGGAGTCAAGCTAGCCGGGCTGATGAGAGGTGTTACCTCGAAACCGGTCCGGTCCTCGGATGCTTGATTCCGTTCTGGGAAGGACATGGCTTTTGTAGTTCGGACTGGACTGTTCCCATGGGGCACGGGGTCAGAGCTGATTTGCATATCGCCATTGTCTAACCCAGGGTGGTGTGGAGTGCAAAATAACGATGGATTTGGGCCCAGATCTTTGGACTGGGTTGAGTGTGTGACATTGATCCACATTCGGTCCATCACCTGTTGTGTTTGCATATTCCGCCCTAAGTGCGCTGGGGATGCCCAGACGTGGGTCCCAGGCACTCCACACCACTGGAGTCAAGCTAGCCGGGCTGATGAGAGGTGTTACCTCGAAACCGGTCCGGTCCTCGGATGCTTGATTCCGTTCTGGGAAGGACATGGCTTTTGTAGTTCGGACTGGACTGTTCCCATGGGGCACGGGGTCAGAGCTGATTTGCATATCGCCATTGTCTAACCCAGGGTGGTGTGGAGTGCAAAATAACGATGGATTTGGGCCCAGATCTTTGGACTGGGTTGAGTGTGTGACATTGATCCACATTCGGTCCATCACCTGTTGTGTTTGCATATTCCGCCCTAAGTGCGCTGGGGATGCCCAGACGTGGGTCCCAGGCACTCCACACCACTGGAGTCAAGCTAGCCGGGCTGATGAGAGGTGTTACCTCGAAACCGGTCCGGTCCTCGGATGCTTGATTCCGTTCTGGGAAGGACATGGCTTTTGTAGTTCGGACTGGACTGTTCCCATGGGGCACGGGGTCAGAGCTGATTTGCATATCGCCATTGTCTAACCCAGGGTGGTGTGGAGTGCAAAATAACGATGGATTTGGGCCCAGATCTTTGGACTGGGTTGAGTGTGTGACATTGATCCACATTCGGTCCATCACCTGTTGTGTTTGCATATTCCGCCCTAAGTGCGCTGGGGATGCCCAGACGTGGGTCCCAGGCACTCCACACCACTGGAGTCAAGCTAGCCGGGCTGATGAGAGGTGTTACCTCGAAACCGGTCCGGTCCTCGGATGCTTGATTCCGTTCTGGGAAGGACATGGCTTTTGTAGTTCGGACTGGACTGTTCCCATGGGGCACGGGGTCAGAGCTGATTTGCATATCGCCATTGTCTAACCCAGGGTGGTGTGGAGTGCAAAATAACGATGGATTTGGGCCCAGATCTTTGGACTGGGTTGAGTGTGTGACATTGATCCACATTCGGTCCATCACCTGTTGTGTTTGCATATTCCGCCCTAAGTGCGCTGGGGATGCCCAGACGTGGGTCCCAGGCACTCCACACCACTGGAGTCAAGCTAGCCGGGCTGATGAGAGGTGTTACCTCGAAACCGGTCCGGTCCTCGGATGCTTGATTCCGTTCTGGGAAGGACATGGCTTTTGTAGTTCGGACTGGATTGTTCCCATGGGGCACGGGGTCAGAGCTGATTTGCATATCGCCATTGTCTAACCCAGGGTGGTGTGGAGTGCAAAATAACGATGGATTTGGGCCCAGATCTTTGGACTGGGTTGAGTGTGTGACATTGATCCACATTCGGTCCATCACCTGTTGTGTTTGTTATCTTTTCTTGTCAATTTCTGCCCGTCTTAGCGCTCTCCTTCCTGTGTGCCCGCCTACCTCGCCGCCCTCCGCCTTCCCTCCCCGCTCCCCGCTTCCCGCCACCACCGCTGACCCCGCCCCTTTTTCCCTTCTGTTCCCTCCCCGCTCCCGCCTCCCAGCTGCCCCGCCCACCCGCGCACTTGGCCTTATATGGCGACCGTGCGACGCAGGTGAGTGTGACCCACTTGTGGGACACCCCCGCGCCGCACGGCCACCAGCTGCTGCGTGTGCCCCATTGCCCTGCCCTCTGCCTCGCTGCCTGCCTCGCTGCCGGCTGACGCCGCTGTTGTGTGTTTTGTTCTGTTTTGCCAATCATTTGTGCTTGTTTAACCAGCGTTTTTCCCCGTGTTAGCGTTTTTGCTTGACATTTGTGCCTGTTATCTTTTCTTGTCAATTTCTGCCCGTCTTAGCGCTCTCCTTCCTGTGTGCCCGCCTACCTCGCCGCCCTCGGCCTTCCCTCCCCGCTCCCCGCTTCCCGCCACCACCGCTGACCCCGCCCCTTTTTCCCTTCTGTTCCCTCCCCGCTCCCGCCTCCCAGCTGCCCCGCCCACCCGCGCACTTGGCCTTATATGGCGACCGTGCGACGCAGGTGAGTGTGACCCACTTGTGGGACACCCCCGCGCCGCACGGCCACCAGCTGCTGCGTGTGCCCCATTGCCCTGCCCTCTGCCTCGCTGCCTGCCTCGCTGCCGGCTGACGCCGCTGTTGTGTGTTTTGTTCTGTTTTGCCAATCATTTGTGCTTGTTTAACCAGCGTTTTTCCCCGTGTTAGCGTTTTTGCTTGACATTTGTGCCTGTTATCTTTTCTTGTCAATTTCTGCCCGTCTTAGCGCTCTCCTTCCTGTGTGCCCGCCTACCTCACCGCCCTCCGCCTTCCCTCCCTGCTCCCCGCTTCCCGCCACCACCACTGACCCCGCCCCTTTTTCCCTACTGTTCCCTCCCCGCTCCCGCCTCCCAGCTGCCCCGCCCACCCGCGCACTTGGCCTTATATGGCGACCGTGCGACGCAGGTGAGTGTGACCCACTTGTGGGACACCCCCGCGCCGCACGGCCACCAGCTGCTGCGTGTGCCCCATTGCCCTGCCCTCTGCCTCGCTGCCTGCCTCGCTGCCGGCTGACGCCGCTGTTGTGTGTTTTGTTCTGTTTTGCCAATCATTTGTGCTTGTTTAACCAGCGTTTTTCCCCGTGTTAGCGTTTTTGCTTGACATTTGTGCCTGTTATCTTTTCTTGTCAATTTCTGCCCGTCTTAGCGCTCTCCTTCCTGTGTGCCCGCCTACCTCACCGCCCTCCGCCTTCCCTCCCCGCTCCCCGCTTCCCGCGACCACTGCTGACCCCGCCCCTTTTTCCCTTCTGTTCCCTCCCCGCTCCCGCCTCCCAGCTGCCCCGCCCACCCGCGCACTTGGCCTTATATGGCGACCGTGCGAACGCGCAGCGGTCACGCGCAGCGGGCGCGCCGATTGTGCGCCGAAGGCGCGCCAAAGGTAAGCCCGTCTGCGCCCGTCGGCGACCGGATCGCGTCCAGCGCCAGGACCCCTGGATCCCGAAGACCCCGACCGACCCGCCGGATGTACTCGGCCACCTCCCTCAGCGCACTCAACACCGGCCGACGCTCAGAGTGCCACCAAGCCACACCACGACGCACCCACGGACCCTTCAGCTGCCACGCCTGCAACTTCACCTGCAACCGGACCTGCCTCGCACCAACACCCGCCAAGTCGAACACCAGCAGCACCCACCTCAAGTGCATCCTGCTCAACACCCGCTCCGTCCACAGACACGCCATAGAACTCTGGAACCTCCTAGACACCACTGCCCCTGACGTTGCCTTCCTCACGGAGACCTGGATGAACGCTTCTTCAGCTCCCGACATCGCCATCGCCATCCCAGAGGGCTACAAGATCGTCCGGAGGGACCGCAACGCCAACCAGATGGGAGGAGGCATCGCCATCATCCACAGGAACACCATCCGTCTCACGACCAGCACCGACAACACCCTGACCACCGCCGAACACCTGCATTTCCAGATCCACACCGACCCGAACACCACCCTCAGAGGCACCCTGATCTACCGTCCTCCGGGACCACGCACCCAATTCAGCGAGGACATCGCCAACTTCGTCAGCCCGCATGCCCTCCCCTCCGCCGACTACATCCTCCTGGGGGACCTCAACTTCCACCTGGAGAACAACAACGACCGCAACACCAGCACCCTGCTCGACAACCTCGCCAATCTTGGACTCAAGCAGCTGGTGTCCACCCCCACCCACCTCGCCGGACACACACTCGACGCAGTCTTCTCCTCCAGCACAGACATCGACTTCAGCCACGCCACAGAGCTTCAATGGACGGACCACAGCTGCGTCCACTTCACCTTCAAGAGAACGACGACCCACCACCACCAGCAACAGGCTGCCCGCAGAAGCTGGAACAAGATCACAGCAGACCAGCTCGCCACCTCCCTGAGCCAGCACCCTCCTGCCAGCTCAGCGAACCCCAGCCAGGCCGCCGACAACCTCACGAAGTGGATCAGCAACTGCGCGGACGAGCTCGCCCCGCTGAGGACCCCGCCCAGCAGACCCGGCAGCAAGAAAGCCCCATGGTTCACAGACGAACTCAAGAGCTCCAAGAAGAACTGCCGAGCCCTCGAGAAAGTCTGGAGAAGGGAACCTACACCGGACAACAGGACCACCTTCAAGCTGGCCACCCGGAAGCACCACCAGCTGATCCGCGCCGCCAAGAAAACTGCATTCAAGGACCGGCTGGACAACAACGCACACAACTGCAAGGAACTCTTCAACATCGTGAAAGAGCTATCCAACCCCAGCGCAGGAAACAACGACATCACCCCATCGCAAGACCTCTGCAACTCCCTCGCTTCATACTTCCACAACAAGATCGCGGACATACACAACAGCTTCAACAACCAACCAACGCACACCAAGACCGAACAACCACCCCCCACCACCACCCTCCACGCCTGGACCCCGATCAGCACCGAAGACACCATCCGCACGATGAACTCCATCCACTCCGGATCACCGACCGACCCCTGCCCTCACCACGTCTTCAACAAGGCTGACGCTGTCATCGCACCCCACCTGCGAGACATCATCAACACATCCTTCGACACCGCCACCTTCCCTGAGAGCTGGAAGCACGCCGAACTCAGCGCTCTACTCAAGAAACCCACAGCGGACCCCACCGAACTCAAGAATTACCGCCCCATCTCGCTCCTCCCGTTTCCAGCCAAAGTCATCGAGAAGACCGTCAACAAGCAGATGGCCGCCTTCCTCGAGACGAATGGATCCCTCGACCCCTCACAGTCCGGCTTCCGAGCCAATCACAGCACCGAGACCGCCCTCATCGCCGCCACCGATGACATCCGAGCCCTGATGGACAACGGAGAAACAGCAGCCCTCATCCTCCTAGACCTCTCCGCGGCATTCAACACTGTCTGCCACCGCACGCTAGTACAGCGCCTCAGCATCGTCGGAATCCAGGACAAGGCGCTGGAGTGGATCATCTCCTTCCTCGACGGAAGAACACAGAGAGTCCGCCTACCACCACACAAGTCAGAGGCCACGAAGTCATCTGCGGCGTCCCTCAAGGATCCTCTCTGAGCCCCACCCTCTTCAACGTCTACATGAGCCCCCTCGCGGCCATCGCACGCCAGCACAACCTCAACATAATCTCCTACGCCGACGACACCCAGCTGATCCTCTCCCTGACCAACGACCCCGCCGCCGCCAGAGCCAACCTGCACGAAGGGATGAAAGAGGTAGCCGAGTGGATGACGACCAGCCGCCTGAAACTGAACTCGGACAAGACGGAGGTCCTCATCCTGGGCTCCTCACCCTCCGCCTGGGACGACTCCTGGTGGCCTCCCGCCCTGGGCACCGCACCCAAACCGACAGACCATGCACGCAACCTGGGCTTCATCCTGGACTCCTCCTTCTCCATGACCAGGCAAGTCAACAACGTCTCCTCGGCTTGCTTCAACATCCTACGCATGCTACGGAAGATCTTCTGGTGGATCCCCACCGAGACCCGGAAGACCGTCACCCAGGCCCTCGTCACCAGCCGACTGGACTACGGCAACGCCCTCTACGCCGGTACCACCGCCAAGCTCCAGAAGAGACTCCAGCGGATCCAGAACGCCTCAGCCAGACTCATCCTCGACATCCCACGAACCAGCCACATCTCAGGACATCTGAGAGACCTTCACTGGCTCCCCGTCAACAAAAGAATCACCTTCCGCCTCCTCACCCACGCACACAAAGCCCTACACGACCAAGGCCCGAACTACCTCAACAGCCGAGTCAACTTCTACGCTCCCAAACGCCACCTCCGATCAGCCAACCACGCCCTCGCCGCCGTCCCCCGCATCCGAAGAGCGACGACAGGAGGAAGGTCCTTCTCCTACCTGGCCGCCAAGACCTGGAACTCCCGACCGACCGACCTGCGCCTGACCCAAGACCACCTCTCCTTCAGGAAGAAGCTGAAGACCTGGCTGTTCGAGCAGTAGCGGCACCCCCCCCCCCACCCCCAGCGCCTTGAGACCCTAAGGGTATGTAGCGCGCTCTATAAATGTCTTTGATTGATTGATTGATTGATTGAATTAGGCAGAATACTCCTACCCAGTCAACAGATCAGGGTTTGATCCATCACCGTTTTTTAGCTCACTGCACCATCCCAGCTCAGAACCTGGCTACATGCAAATTAGTCTGTCCCTGGCCCAGTGCATCATGGGAACAGGGCAGACCA
Organism: Lissotriton vulgaris; assembly: GCF_964263255.1. NCBI lineage: Eukaryota > Metazoa > Chordata > Amphibia > Caudata > Salamandridae > Lissotriton > Lissotriton vulgaris. The sequence continues at coordinate 155,463,698 of NC_141687.1, forward strand.
AACTACCAAGCCAATTCTTTAACTGGAAAGGAAACAAGCTTCCGGGGACCGGTTTCTGGCATTACAGCCGTCTTCGGCCCGGCTTGCTTGAATCCTGATGGTGCAGTGAGCAAGGGACTCATGTCTGAGTATACCCTTCCACGCTTATGGTGGACAAAACAATTCAAAAAAGGGGGTAGTGATGGACAGAGTTTCTGAATTAGGCAGAATACTCCTACCCAGTCAACAGATCAGGGTTTGATCCATCACCGTTTGTTAGCTCACTGCACCATCCCAGCTCAGAACCTGGCTACATGCAAATTAGTCTGTCCCTGGCACAGTGCATCATGAGAACAGGGCAGACCAAACTACCAAGCCAATTCTTTAACTGGAAAGGAAACAACCTTCCGGGGACCGGTTTCTGGCATTACAGCCGTCTACGGCCCGGCTTGCTTGAATCCTGATGGTGCAGTGAGCAAGGGACTCATGTCTGAGTATACCCTTCCACGCTTATGGTGGAGAAAACGATTCAAAAAAGGGGGTGGTGATGGACAGAGTTTCTGAATTAAGCAGAATACTCCTACCCAGTCAACAGATCAGGGTTTGATCCATCACCGTTTTTTAGCTCACTGCACCATCCCAGCTCAGAACCTGGCTACATGCAAATTAGTCTGTCCCTGGCCCAGTGCATCATGGGAACAGGGCAGACCAAACTACCAAGCCAATTCTTTAACTGGGAAGGAAACAAGCTTCCGGGGACCGGTTTCTGGCATTACTGCCGTCTTCGGCCCGGCTTGCTTGAATCCTGATGGTGCAGTGAGCAAGGGACTCATGTCTGAGTATACCCTTCCACGCTTATGGTGGACAAAACGATTCAAAAAAGGGGGTGGTGATGGACAGAGTTTCTGAATTAAGCAGAATACTCCTACCCAGTCAACAGATCAGGGTTTGATCCATCACCGTTTTTTAGCTCACTGCACCATCCCAGCTCAGAACCTGGCTACATGCAAATTAGTCTGTCCCTGGCCCAGTGCATCATGGGAACAGGGCAGACCAAACTACCAAGCCAATTCTTTAACTGGAAAGGAAACAAGCTTCCGGGGACCGGTTTCTGGCATTACAGCCGTCTTCGGCCCGGCTTGCTTGAATCCTGATGGTGCAGTGAGCAAGGGACTCATGTCTGAGTATACCCTTCCATGCTTATGGTGGACAAAACGATTCAAAAAAGGGGGTGGTGATGGACAGAGTTTCTGAATTAAGCAGAATACTCCTACCCAGTCAACAGATCAGGGTTTGATCCATCACCGTTTTTTAGCTCACTGCACCATCCCAGCTCAGAACCTGGCTACATGCAAATTAGTCTGTCACTGGCCCAGTGCATCATGGGAACAGGGCAGAGCAAACTACCAAGCCAATTCTTTAACTGGAAAGGAAACAAGCTTCCGGGGACCGGTTTCTGGCATTACAGCCGTCTTCGGCCCGGCTTGCTTGAATCCTGATGGTGCAGTGAGCAAGGAAGGGACTCATGTCTGAGTATACCCTTCCACGCTTATGGTGGACAAAACGATTCAAAAAAGGGGGTGGTGATGGACAGAGTTTCTGAATTAAGCAGAATACTCCTACCCAGTCAACAGATCAGGGTTTGATCCATCACCGTTTTTTAGCTCACTGCACCATCCCAGCTCAGAACCTGGCTACATGCAAATTAGTCTGTCCCTGGCCCAGTGCATCATGGGAACAGGGCAGACCAAACTACCAAGCCAATTCTTTAACTGGAAAGGAAACAAGCTTCCGGGGACCGGTTTCTGGCAAGCGTGGAAGGGTATGCTCAGATGTGAGTCCCTTGCTCACTGCACCATCAGGATTGAAGCAAGCCGGGCCAAAGACGGCTGTAATGCCAGAAACCGGTCCCCGGAAGCTTGTTTCCTTTCCAGTAAAAGAATTGGCTTGGTAGTTTGGTCTGCCCTGTTCCCATGATGCACTGGGCCAGGGACAGACTAATTTGCATGTAGCCAGGTTCTGAGCTGGGATGGTGCAGTGAGCTAAAAAACGGTGATGGATTAAGCCCTGATCTGCTGACTGGGTAGTAGTATTCTGTTTAATTCAGATGCTCTGTCCATCACCACCCCCTTTTCTGAATCGTTTTGTCCATCACAAGCGTGGAAGGGTATGCTCAGATGTGAGTCCCTTGCTCACGGCACCATCAGGATTGAAGCAAGCCGGGCCGAAGACAGCTGTAATGTCAGAAACCGGTCCCCGGAAGCATGTTTCCTTTCCAGTAAAAGAATTGGCTTGGTAGTTTGGTCTGCCCTGTTCCCATGATGCACTGGGCCAGGGACAGACTAATTTGCATGTAGCCAGGTTCTGAGCTGGGGTGGTGCAGTGAGCTAAAAAACGGTGATGGATTAAGCCCTGATCTGCTGACTGGGTAGTAGTATTCTGTTTAATTCAGATGCTCTGTCCATCACCACCCCCTTTTCTGAATCGTTTTGCCCACCACAAGCGTGGAAGGGTATGCGTAGATGTGAGTCCCTTGCTCACTGCACCATCAGGATTGAAGCAAGCCGGGCCGAAGACAGCTGTAATGCCAGAAACCGGTCCCCGGAAGCTTGTTTCCTTTCCAGTAAAAGAATTGGCTTGGTAGTTTGGTCTGCCCTGTTCCCATGATGCACTGGGCCAGGGACAGACTAATTTGCATGTAGCCAGGTTCTGAGCTGGGATGGTGCAGTGAGCTAAAAAACGGTGATGGATTAAGCCCTGATCTGCTGACTGGGTAGGAGTATTCTGTTTAATTCAGATGCTCTGTCCATCACCACCCCCTTTTCTGAATCGTTTTGTCCACCACAAGCATGGAAGGGTATGCTCAGATGTGAGTCCCTTGCTCACTGCACCATCAGGATTGGAGCAAGCCGGGCCGAAGACGGCTGTAATGCCAGAAACCGGTCCCCGGAAGCTTGTTTCCTTTCCAGTAAAAGAATTGGCTTGGTAGTTTGGTCTGCCCTGTTCCCATGATGCACTGGGCCAGGGACAGACTAATTTGCATGTAGCCAGGTTCTGAGCTGGGATGGTGCAGTGAGCTAAAAAACGGTGATGGATTAAGCCCTGATCTGCTGACTGGGTAGTAGTATTTTGTTTAATTCAGATGCTCTGTCCATCACCACCCCCTTTTCTGAATCATACATGGCCATCTGGCACAATAGACAAAGGAGTTCAAGAGGTGGGGGGTAGCCATCATATGCAACCGACAGATGGGAATTGAAACAATCGTTTCCGATAACTTCGAGGGTGCAGATATTCTGGGAGCCAAGATCTCTCTCAATACGATCTGCCTTGTCTTAGTTGTGGATTGCTGCCCTCCCGCACCCCCACCAAATTTATGGAACAGTTTACCGAATTAATGACGGATCTCCGCTCACGCTACCAATGTATCATGGTGATGGGGGACTTCAACCTTCACTGGGACCAGGTTTCCAGAGACACGTACACAAAACAATTGGATAATGCTCTGACTACTCTAGAATTTAACCAATTGGTTAAGGCACCGACACATGACAAAGGCCACATCCTCGACCTAATTTGGACTACCCACCCCTCAGCTAACTTGGTAGATATTAGCCCTTGCGTCTGATCCGATTACTTCTTGATCAGATGTGTGATCTCATTTGAAGCCCGGGCGCCACCCGCACCTCCTGAATGGAAAATTCTACACGGGTGGAAGAAAATAAAGGAATGTGACCTTGTAGGGACCCTTTCTAGTTCAGCACCAGTAGGGCCAACACCAGGCGATCTCGACCAAGAAAGTGTGTCCCTCCTGCTTAGGCTGAGGAATGCCATTGACAAAGTTGCCCCACCACGTAGGGAAAGAGTGAGGTATAAAGGTACTGGGGCCCCCTGGTTCAACGAGACCATACGAGTACTGAAACAATCACTGCGCCAATTGGAGAGAGCCTGGCGCAAAGCTTATGACCCCGGAGCTCTCCCTGAATATAAAGCTATGCTCACCACCTACTGAAAAGCTATTATAGACAGGAAGGCGAACTTTTATGAATCCAGGATCTTAGCAGCCGATAATAAACAAAAAGAGACCTTCCGGATTCTGTCGGAACTCAGTCAGCCACATGAACAGAAACCTTCAGCCCGCCCCGAAGACTGTAATAAGTTTCAATCTTACTTCCTGCAGAAAGTCAATGACCTCCTGTCAATCATCCACCACACTCCTACCGTCATATTCCCCCAGTTGAGGCCCCTATGCCCCCCGCCTATGATTAACCCCTTTCCACTTTACCAAAATGAAACCATAATTCCCTGAGTGCTTCTCTGGCCCGCACCAAATCAGGGTCTCTGGCGGACCCTTGTTGCCCTAATATATTCCGCATGGCACTTTCTGGATTGGAGAATGAGGTTCTGAATTTACTAAATCGGTCCCTTGACGCTGGCCAAGTCCCAGCTAACTTTAACCCCTTCACTGCGGCGGCTATTCTGCCGCAGTGCTAAGGGGGAGGGCGGCCGAGAGGCGGGCGCATGCTGGTGACGGAACCGCTCCGTCACCAGCGTCGGTTGCGCTGTGCTCATGACGGAGCGGTTCCGTCACGGCCCCACCCGCTCAATAGAACGCTCAGCGCAGGCGCAGAATCCGCGCCGCGAAGGCGTGCTGAGCGGGCCGTGACGGAACCGCTCCGTCATCAGCACAGCGCGACCGCAGCTGATGACGGAGCGGTTCCGTCATCAGCAGGGGAGGGGTTAAAGAGGCAAGAGTTATTTCCCTGTTGAAAACATCGGGGGTCGATATAACTAATCTTAAAAATAACAGGCCCATTTCTCAGCTACCTTTTCTGGCAAAGGTGCTAGAACAGCACTTGCTGAAAACCTTATCCCTTCACTTAGAAGGCAACCACCTTTTCCATATGAAACAGGCGGGCTTCCGGGCACACCACAGCACCAAACTGGTCATGCTGGCAGTTCTGGATGAAATTAGATTGATGGCAGACAGGAAGAAACCCTGCACCCTGGTTCTCCTGGACCTGTCCGCGGCATTTGATACAGTTAATCACGGCCTACTCCTGTCGTGGATCGGGGAGCTAGGAGTCCACGGGGTGGCATTCCAATAGCTGTTGTCCTTCCTGTCGGATCGAACTCAAAGGATCCAGCTGTCTGACCAGGTCTCTGATGCTAGTGAGCTAACATGTGATGTCCCCCCGGGATCTACATTGTCTCCCCTTCTCTTTAACGTATATCTTCAGCCTCTGGTGACCACTCTGTCCAGTATGGAGTGCCAGGTCTTCAATTATGCGGATGACACACAGATTCTCATCCAGATTGATAACTCCCCTACGGCACATGCTCGGTTGGAGAACGTTTTAAAATTTACTGTCAACTGGATGACAGTCAACCACCTCAAGGTAAACCCAGACAAAACAGAGGTACTGGCGATCACCACGAATGTTAACCCCTGGAGCTCCCTTTTTGGCCACAAGAATTTGGCCCTACCCCCGTACCCGCCCCAGCTGTAAAGAGCTTGGGGATAAAAATAGACTCTAAGCTCTCCATGTCTCACCAGGTCTCAACCGTGGTCGGCACCTGTGTTGGCTTACTTAGATTGCTGCGAAAACTGGCCCCTTTACTTTCGTTCCCAGCATCCGGATGGTAGTGTCAGCCTTGATCATTTCCCGCCTACTCACCATTCAAGTGCATAAACACTAACCTTGAGTACCATAGGAGGAGTGCTCTCCTTCTACATGCACTGTTTTACACTATTTTTACTTTCACGTCCCTAGGTTAGGGTGGGCCTTAGCGTGTCCACACCGCCGGGGTTTAGTTCACATTTATCCTGATGAATGCCTGGTAAATTCACACCGTTTTAAGGTAGAAACATGTTGACTGACTATTAAGATATTGGAAATAACCAAACAATTTATTTGGCCTATTTTCCCACACTTTATTTTTAATATGTCTAAGTGATCAAACATTAAACTTTATTTTGATACACTTCAGACATTTTTAAACTTCACTATCACTTTAAATCACTCACTTCACGTCTATTCACAAAAAAACCTGCTCCGCAGCAAATCTGGCGTTGAAGCACACTGGGGAGGCACTCGGCCTCTCCAGTGGGGCCTGATGATGAAGCATGTCACCAACCAGGTTGGTGAGTGAGGGCTTTACATACATACCTGAGTGGGGTTGTGTATCCGTTAAAATTTTTTGCTCCTCTCTGTTATAAAATATTTGTTTTTGGACACTCTTTTCTTGTTGAAATGAACCTCAGAAAGCACCAACAAGATACATCTCCCCAGGTGATGTGTAAAGAGGATAAATATCTTTAATTGTCCTTGATACTTCTTCTTTGTATGCGTGCTGTGTTTTGGAAAACACATTGGTAAATTTGCCTCTCAGAATTGTTTTTATGCAGGAAGATGCCCATGGCCTGGGAGCTGGGACCCTCATGTGTTGTGCAGGGGGCCCCCTCAAGTTTCGTTACACCACTCACTGCAAGAGCTGTTGGCACTAAAGCTCGCTTCTTTCCTTTCTCTCTGTATATATGTAGCTGTTTTGCCTCAGCTGTTCTTTCTTTCATAGCGCCAAGAAGCGATTTTGAACATCTATTATGGAAAACAAATTGGAACATAACTGCAAACCCAACAATGCGTCCATCCATAGCAACGGCAGAAAAGCTCTTTAGAAGTGATACAGCTGCAACGCAGTACGCGACAACGGCACACTAATAGTGTACGAATATTTATACAGCGGGAACCTGTCTATAAAGCAGCCCTATCTTGTACTTTGCTTCTATGAGACAGTGTAGCGCTGGATGAAAAAAACCCATCATAGGTATATATAGCTTTGGTTCTTGGGTTACCAGACAACAGGAATTATAAATTCTCTCGATATTAAATAGCATTTAAAATTATATAGTAATGTACCCAATGGCTATTGTTCCTATTAAGGTTCTCAGCTTGTTTTCTCGCCGTCCGACGAGCTCTTTAAATGGCTCGCCTCGCTGCTGAGATGTTATTAATGAGTTCGGTTCTCAGGGTGTTATTAATGTGTTCTGCCTCTCAGGGGGGACCCGTGTGCGTGCTGTTGCTGAAAGAGCAGAGTTACAGTATCCAACCATCGCTCGGAAAGGTGAAGGGGTGGTGGGAGAGTTCTGTCTCCCCCACGGTGCGCGATGGACCGGTCCTCCGTGATTGGCAGCATTCACTCGAGCTGCATGCCTGCGAGTCAGCCGGGGGTGCGCCGGCCCAGGAGTGGTGGCCTCGAGGTGAAACTGAAACACCCCAGTCAGGCGAGTTTTTCTGACTTCAGCAGGAGGGAGTAGAGTCGTTCTCAGGAAAGGTAAAAATGTCCTGACTGGCTGATGTGTGTCTGAAGTGCTGGTTGGGCTGGGGCAACGATAGCGTCTTATAAGGAAAACATTTGTAAAAAACGGTGCCTTCCATGGCTGGTCAGACGAATGCGGAAATCCCTCATTGGTCCAGTATGTGTAGTGGCACCGGGGGCCCAGTGTTGCGAGATGTACACTGCACCGTAAGCATGATATATTATTCAAGTTCAAGTTCAAGTTCAGTAATTTGTATAGCGCACTACTCACCCAGAGGGTCTCAAGGCGCTTGAGTGAGGGTGGGTGCATTATTTATCGAATAGCCAGGTTTTTAGCTGCTTTCTGAAGGAGAGGTGGTTCTGTGTGAGGCGGAGGTGAGTGGGGAGAGAATTCCAGGTTTTGGCTGCTAAGTAGGAGAAAGATCTTCCTCCCATGGTGGATCTATTGATGCGCGGGATTGTGGCGAGGGCTTGATTGGATGAACGTAGTAGGCGGGTGGGTGTGTAGAAGGATAGTCGTTTGTTGAGGCATTCGGGTCCCAGGTCGTAGAGGGCCTTGTGTGCCTGGGTGAGGAGACGGAACGTTATTCTCTTGTTGACGGGAAGCCAGGGGAGATCTTACAGATGACCGGAGATGTGAGCTTGACGGGGGATGTCCAGTATGAGTCTGGCTGAGGCGTTTTGGATGCGTTGGAGTTTTTTCTGTAGTTTGGCTGTGGTTCCGGCGTAGAGGGTGTTTCCATAATCTAGTCGGCTAGTGACTAGTGCGTGGGTGACTGTCTTTCTTGTTTCGGTGGGGATCCAGCGGAAGATTTTTTTGAGCATGCGTAGGATGTTGTAGCATGATGATGAGACGGCGTTGACTTGTCTGGTCATCGATAGGGAGGAGTCTAGGATGAAGCCCAGGTTACGTGCGTGATCTGTAGGTGTGGGTGCTGTGCCCAGAGCCGGTGGCCACCATGATTCGTCCCATGCAGAGGGGGATGAGGAGGATTGTGGAGAAGTGTGGCTCAATGGTTAGAGGAGGCATACCCGGAAGCTGAGGTCAGACCCGGGACCAGGGTTCAATTCCCGACGTGGCAGGGTCTGAGCCCAAGTGTCCACGGACTCGATAATTCTCACTTCGGTGCCTACTTGAATTACGGGTTCACACTCTGCAACTCTGGGCAATAGCTTGCTTAATCTCCACTACGGCCCGCGGCAGGATGCCTGGCTTTCACCTTGGGGATGCCCAGTACGGGTTATCTCACAGGGAACGGCTAGGACGGGTTCCCAATGCAAGCGCCGGGACACCCCGTTGGGGTAGCTGTGCGCTATATAAGATACACTAAAAAAAAAAAAAAAAAAAAATGATCCTAGGATGAGGACTTCCGTTTTGTCCGAGTTTAGTTTTAAACGACTGTTCTTCATCCATTCGGCTACTTCTTTCATTCCTTCATGTAGATTGGTTTTGGCGGTGTTAGGATCTTTGGTGAGGGAGAGGATCAGCTGGGTGTCGTCAACGTAGGAGATGATGTTGAGGTTGTATTGTCACGCGATGGATGCGAGAGGACTCATGTACACATTGAAGAGGGCGGGACTGAGTGATGATCCTTGTGGTACGTCGCAGATGACTTCGGTTGCCTCTGATTTGAATGGGGGGAGGCGGACTCTCTGGGTTCTTCCGGCGAGGAACGAGATGATCCAGTCCAACGCTTTTCCTTGTATTCCAATGTTGCTGAGGCGTTGTATGAGGGTGTTATGACAGACTGTGTCGAAGGCGGCAGAGAGGTCAAGTAGGATGAGGGCAACTGTTTCTCCATTGTCCAGTAGCGTTCGGATGTCGTCTGTGGCAGCGATGAGGGCGGTTTCGGTGCTGTGTTTGGCTCGGAAGCCGGACTGTGAGGGGTCAAGTGAATTGTTGGATTCAAGGAAGGCGGCGAGCTGACTATTGACAGCTTTCTCGATGACTTTGGCCGGGAAGGGGAGGAGTGAGATGGGGCGGTAGTTCTTAAGTTCAGAGGGGTCCGCTGTGGGTTTCTTCAGAAGGGCGCTGAGTTCGGCATGTTTCCAGCTTTCTGGGAAGGTAGCGGAGTTGAAGGAGCAGTTCATGACATCGCAAAGATGGGGTGCGATGATGGAGTCTGCTTTGTTGAAAATGTGGTGGGGACATGGGTCGGTTGGCGATCCTGAGTGGATGGAGTTCATCAGGCGGATGGTGTCTTCAGTCGTGATTGGGTTCCAGGCGCAAAGGTTGTGAGAGTGCTGTTTTGGTTCAGAGGTGGGTGGAGTGGGTTGTTCTTCGGACAGGTTTCCAAAGCTGTTATGAATGTCGGCGATTTTGTTGTGGAAGAAAGAGGATAGGGAGTCGCAGAGGTCTTGGGAGGGAGAGATGTCGTTGGTGCCGGCGGTGGGGTTGGTAAATTCTCTGACGATGTTGAATAATTCTTTGCTGTTGTGGGTGTTGTTGTCGAGTCGATCCTTGAATGCTGATTTCTTGGTGGATCGGATCAGTTGGTGGTGTTTGCGGGTGGCGTCCTTGAAGGTGGTCAGGTTGTTAGTGGTTGGGTTTTTTCTCCAGGTTTTCTTGAGGGTACGACATAACTTCTTGGATTTCTTAAGGTCATCGTTGAACCAAGGGGCCTTTTTGCTACCTTGTTTGATCTGGTGGTTTTTCAAGGGTGCTAATTTGTCAGCGCTGTGGGTGATCCATTGTGTGAGTTTGGTGGCAGCTTGGTTTGGGTCCGATGATATGGCGGGGGGGTTTTGGTTAAGCGATGTGAAGAGTTGGTCGGTGGTGATTTTGTTCCAGTTTCTTCGAGGAATAGGTTGTGGTGGGATGTGGGTCGTGGTCTTTTTGTAGCAGAAGTGAACGCAGCTGTGGTCCGTCCAATGGAGAGCCGTGGTGTGATCGAAGGAGATGTGTTTGCTGGAGGTGAAGATAGGGTCGAGCGTGTGTCCGGCAAGGTGGGTGGGGGTGTCAACAAGTTGTTTGAGTCCGAGATTGGCCAGGTTGTCCAGAAGGGTGGTGGTGTTGTTGTCGTTATTCTTTTCCAGGTGGAAGTTGAGGTCTCCCAGTAAAATGTAGTTCTCGGAGGTGAGGGCATGTAGGCTGATGAAGTCAGTGATGTCTTCATTAAATTGTGTGCGGGTTCCTGGTGGTCTGTAGATGAGGGTGCCTCTAAGTGTGGTCCTGGGGTCGGTGTGGATCTGGAAGTGAAGGTGTTCGGCGGTCGCGAGGTTATCGTCGGAGCTGGTCGTGATTCGGATGGTGTTCTTATGGGCGATGGCGATGCCTCCTCCTGTTTGGTTGGTGCGGTCTTTTCGGATGATCTTGTAAGCGTCCGGGATGGCTATGGCGATGTCGGGCGCTGATGATGCGCTCATCCAGGTTTCTGTAAGGAAGGCGATGTCCGGTGATGTGGTGTCGAGTAGGTCCCAGAGTTCAGTGGCGTGTTTGTGGACCGAGCGGGTGTTCAGCAGGATGCACTTCAGGTTGCTAGGGTCGGAGTTGTGTTTGGAGGAGGAGGATTTGGTGTGGGTCTTGATGCAGGTGAACTTGCATGAGTGGCATGCGAATGGTCCGTGGGTGTGTCCTGGGGTAGCTATGCAGCATTGTGGGGTGCGTCCGGGGTTAAGGGCGAGGAGAGTAGCGGCGTCATATGTTAAGCGAGTGGAGTGGGTATTGCGAGGACCATGGGGTCTGGCACTGGGTGCGGTCCAGGTGCGGACGGGCGTAGACGGGCTTACCTTTGGCGCACCTTCGGCGCGCATGGGGCGCGACCGCTGCGCGTAACCGCTGCACGCGTAGGCATCTGTCATATGTGGATAGTGGGAGGGGAGGGGCGAGGGAGGATCAGATGGGAGGCGGGAGCGGGGCGGAGATCCGGGCAAGGGAGGTACCACAACAACAACAAAATGGCCGCAAGCCGAAAACGAAACCGGAATGGGACACAGACAACGCGATGCCAATGGCAGTGGCACCGGTACAATCAAGCACAAAATGTTTCTACAGGCAGCACATCAAAGTTTCAAATATTATACAAGCGCTCTATGGCAATCTAGCGCTGCGGTCTAATTATGCTTTGCAGTATAATGTAAATAAAGTCACGAAGCAAAAAGCAATGTGCAGCACAGATCGTAGGCTGACAGACAGTCAGGCAATCTAGCGCAGCGATGTTAGCAAAGGCGAGGTGGCAGGCAGTACTCTAGCGGTGAAGCGCTACGATACCAGGCTTCTTGTAGGTCAGGGAGCTGCGTGAGGAGCGGTATTATTGTACCCTGTAGTGTTGCAAAAAGACACTTCTAGTGTCCCGTAGGAAGTTGTTATTCCAGCCACTCCCTCAAGGGCTGGACACACTGCACCCCCACACCAATCCATCACGGGTGCCACGAGTGACGTGGCACCGTCAATAAAAGGGCCCGGGTGCACGTGCTTGTGGTCAGTTACTGTATCTGACTACCCTGTGTCTGTGTCGGTTACTCTCATTATGTGGGCCTGAGGCCCAACACGACATACCCACCCAGGAAGAAGGGGGGTTATTGTCCCCTGTTTGCATTAGGGCCCTTGGCCCTCTTGCTGCTGGTGAGAGCTGAAATCCTGGCAGGACTGACACAGTCACTCACGTCATGCATGCATGCGTGCTGAAACGGAGAGACGCCCTCACTGCCTGTGCCTCAGAGAGACAGGCCATCACATGCCAAGGTTACTGCACCTGCTTCTGGTGGATAATTGTGGTCTAGCTGGCGTAGGGTCAGTTTAACGCTATCCTTTCCTATGAAATGTGGGACCTTCTCCGCCCAGCCCTACAGGCCATACAACTTTCCTTTTGATTTGATTTGTAATCACTAGGCTTTCCTAGTAACTAATGTTCATCTGCATATCTCACTATAACCTCAGGAAAACTTCTCCATAGGCTTGCCTTGCTGCCTGGTTAAGACTCGTGTTTTCAGTCTTGAACATTTCTGTTTCATATTATAGTTTTTAGGCGTGTTACCCAATTAGTTCAATAGAACCAGGACTGTAACTCGCAAAACTCGAACGTATAGGCGGCAAACATATATCTACAAGAACAGTGTACCGAAGATAGAGTTTTGAGGGGTAAAAAAATCAATAAAAATTCAAACCTTCAGAAATCAGTAGCAGTCGCCATAGAAACACTTCCCATTCTAATTAATAAAAAATGGCCCCGGCATTGGATGGTCACTAAATGGGAAAATGCCCATGGGCAGGCTTTTGGGTATCTGCGGAATTGACACAGAGATGGGAGTCCAGTGTTTAATTTGAGCCTGTGTTTTCTGGTGCTAGCACTTAATTACCAACACCTGCACTTATATCAGTCTGCCACATGGTGGCGCTAATTGTTTCATTTAGAGATGAGCACAGCTCTAGGGGCCTGAAACAGTGCGAAGTGTCACACTTGTAGGAGTGTGATGGTTAGAAGGTGTGTTTGTACTGTCATTGGCAGAGTTGGCAGGGGTAATGGGTAGTGCAAGCTGCAGCACCCTTCTGACGGGGCCTAGCATATACATTTTATTTTTATACAAATTAAGCACTGGATGGTAGTGGTCTCTTATCAAAGTAGCTACTGTCATATATCTTTACAAACGCACAAAGAGAATGAACATAACATGGGGTATAAGTAGTAGACCTTAAACCCCAGAACTTTGGATCCCTTCTGGACTCAAGAGGAACCTTTGCCAAAGAGAAGAGCTGACGAACTGTGAGGAGGAGTACTGCCGCTTTGCTGTGCGCTGTGTGGGGTTGGCCTGCAGTTACAGTTTCTGCCAAGGAAAGGCAAAGACTGTAACTTTGCAGTGAACCTGCTTGAAGGAGAATCTCCACGGGCCTGGGTGTGCTGGCCTCCTGTTCTGAAGTCTCAGGGACACAAAGAATTCGCCACCAGCTGCCTTGAGCTCTGCTTCTGAGAGATCTGACCTGCCAGGAGGTGCCTGTTCTAGTTCTGGGCCCCTGGTGGTTGTTCATGCTGTTCAGAGCTGGAAGAAACCTGAAGAACTGGGAAAATTGATGCATCCCTCTTCTTACAGTGGTTTTTCCTGACGCAGCACCACCGTGCGAGAAGAATCTCCATGCATTGCCGAGCTGCTGATGAGATGACGCAGTGCCTGTTGCAACTGCAAGGACCAGCACATTGTGGTATTGCGGCTGAAGAAACCGGCACAGCTTTGCTTGACGCTGCCGCATTGATTGCCGACGCATCCCGAATTTCCACGCATCGTACCTGTGCTGCAAGTTTTCCCAACGCATTACCCGCGGACCAGAACCGTCTCAAAGTGGACGCATCACTTCCCCCTAAAGTCCGGTTTCGTCGCATCACTTCTGTTGCATCGCCTCCCCAAGGACTCAGGAACAGATGCATCTCTTTGTTTCTCTACGCTACCCATCTCTGCGGCTGCTTGGCCTTGTGTATTTTGACGCATCTACATTTAATTTGTGTAGAATCACGCATCCATAGTTTTCTAAGGACTCAGTTGCTTGAAACCTTTGAAAAGTCATATTCTTGTTCCATGTAAATTGGATTTTTGTTGTTTTGGTCTTGTTGAATGTAGATTAAAATACGTTGTTTTCCTAAACTGGTGTGGTATCCAGTTGTGGTGTTATCACTGTATTAATGTGTGTTTTGAGTACAAATACTTTACACATTGCCTATGGGATAAGCCTGTCTGCTCATGCCAACCTACCCAGGGTGTGAGTAGGGATTATCTAAAGTGTGTATCCTCTTACCATGATCAGAAGCAAGGGTCCCTATTTGGACAACGGTACCTACCTCTGTCAACTGAGACCCCCATTTCTAACAATCCATCACCTATCCACCTTCACTACACATCAGAGTTGCAAGATATTGACATTTACCATTCATAAACTCCACAGTGTAAACATTTTGATTTGGAGAGTATGCATTTCTAGGTTTAATATATGAAATATGAACTCTAGTTTTCAGGATAATTCCATGGACCCCTTGGAAGATCAGACTGTCTATGTAGCTCAGGGCAGCAAGGCTGCATGAACATTGTGACCACCCACAGACCCATAAATGTAGTCTATGTACCTCAATCACAGTTCATATGTTCTGTATATGCGCTGAACGCTGGTACCAGCACATAGGAGGTCACATAATCTACCCACCAACCAGCCAATCCTAAAGGCCCAGCCTTTTTCGACCACCTCCTAGTGTGTCCATTGCATGGGCATCCAGAGCTAAGGACAATCTAACACCTGCAGGATTTCCTATTTAGGGCCTGGTAGAGCCCCTGGTTATGGTACGTTAAGGAGTCCCTCACGGCCTTAGGCAGGGCTGATATGTTTCTTAAACACGACACAGTGAAGCCTTGGGACTTGAGAGATTTCCTATTAAGGCTGGTAGCACTTGGTAGAGCCAAAAGGCTAGAATTCCCGTATAACACATCACACAACACTACAGAATCTTACTCCAGCCTCATTATGTTTCCCTCTTCACATCTGCTTACTTCATTCCAACCATCACACACAGGCCCAATCAGCAAAAATATGGCACCTATGATCAACCAACACAAAAAACCTCATCCACTTCCCACTTCCAACATTTCCCATCTGTCACACTGTATACACACTGAACCTCATAATAATCAAAGGCTACCTCATAGTGAAACATGTAGCAGCAGACAGAGCTGATTAAATCAGCAATAATAACTTTGATACCATCTTCATTGCAAAATCCTGGATCACTCTGACCATCGCCGAACTTCTCAATGTCCATGAACCAGAACGCAACAGGATACGGCAGCCTAACCAGACGGTGGAGAATTAGTGCTGATCACCCTTCCTTTGGGCCATGTACACTTCTCTCCTGTTACTTCCTCCTATTAGCCATAAAGACCACTTAGTTACACCTTATCCACACTCCACCCCAGGGGAATTCTGCTGGGATGTCCACCTCATCAAAGCTTCCTCCACCACCTACATTTAAACATAGCAACTTCAGGCTTCAAAGTGGCACATCAACCCCGACCATGAATGACGCCTTCCTCAACATCTTGTAAAAAGTAATGTCAAAAGGAGCTGCCCTGCAAAGTTCTTGTGAAACCTGGGCATGCAATAGATAATAGTAACTATGCTTCAGTGAAGTACCTTTGGCGCAAAAAGCTAATTAAATAATAGATACTTGGTTGCTTAGTAAACAATATTGACAATCAATACTTAAAGCACACAATAACTGCAATCATTAGGGAAGGTATACTTAATAAATCCTGCGGGCAATCAATAATGTTAACAGAAGACACAAGGAACCATGTACATTGGAATTGTGAGCTAACCCCACATGTGTAACTCCTAAAACGATAAAATACATTACTCAGTCAAATGCAATAAGTATTTGTTAAGAGTGAGAATTTGTTATCAAATTGTTACCTCCATAAGCTAATCCCAACAGAAGTACATTATTTTATGTCTAGGCATATTTCAAAGGTGTATCATAGGCTCTTTGCAGAGGTGGAAACAACTACAAACTGTTTCACACGTGTGGCAATAAGCATGAAATTCAATATAATGCAACCCTACTTATTGTAACTCTTGTACTGACTTCGACAGCTGAATTGCCCTGGTTTGTGCTCAACAAAAGTAACAAAGAATAAATAAGATTAAAAAAAATACGTGTCTAGCAAACTCAACACAGCATTATGTGGCTAGAAAGTTGTTATTAAAAGGACTAAAGATAGGGGTTATGTGCAAGAGCTGCCCCCAAGTGGAATGATGAGGAGCATCACAGAAGACAGTTAACAGCAGTCTAAGTAGGGAAAGCAAATGGGTTTCAAGGAGAAGAAGGGGCCAGGCAGTCCTTAATTTGTAATAAAATAAGTGCAAGGGCTCGCATCTGGAGGCCACTGCAGCTTGCACCACACATTGGCCTGGCAATGATAGTAACAACACAACTACTAAACCTCGCACTCCTACAAGTGTGATACCGGGATAGTAAAATCTATTCTGACTAATGCAGGGCTGTGAAGGCTCATCAGACTACAAATCTGAACGTAGGCAGTAGTGTCTGGATCCACATTGGCAGAGCTAGCCTGCTGCATCACCTCGCCATAAGGAAGCACCTGCCCTGATCTCTCTTCTGATTCGCTGATCCAGCTTCAGCTTCTGCCCCTTCTCTAACCTCTCCAGTCTCTCTCTGCCACACTTCATAATTTTACATGTTATTCTGGAAAGTGTTTTTGACACCTTGTGTACATATATTTTTATCTAGCTTAGTGAGACACAGTTATGTTTTTGTTAATGTTGCTGATCTATTGAACTGTAGAGTCAAGAGCTGTTCTAAAGATTAATTCTAGTTATTTACAGGATAATCTGAAGGATTCATCGTTTGCATATTGAGATCATTAGGTTAAGGAGAGAACGTATCTGACCGGATATGTAAATGTAAATGTAAATGTGCTGGACTTGTAAAGCGCACAGCTGCCCGTAAGCGTCCCGGCGCTTGCTTAGGGAACCCATCCTGGTATTCCCCTGTGAGAAACCACGGCAGGGTGTCCACAAGGTGAAAGCCAGGCATCCCGCCGCGAGGGGCCATAGTGGAGATTAAGCAAGCTATTGCCCAGAGTCGCAGAGTGTGACCCCGTGAGTTGAGTAGGTACCAGAGCGAGAATTGTCGAGTCCATGGAATTTTGAGCCCAAGACCCGCCGAGGCGGGGAATCGAACCCTGGTCCACGGTCGATCTCAGCTTCCGGGTCTGCTGCCTCTAACCACTGAGCTACGCTTCTCCACTATGGCGCCTGGTTGGCTGTTAGGAGCAGAATATTTTACTTTGTCGTCCCCTTTCTACTGTTGAATGATGTCTGAAAATTGCTTTGACGTTTTTAAACATGGTATGCGAAAAAAAAAAACTATTTTGCCATGTTGGGCAGGCTAGGCACAGCTCAGTCATCTGGAGAGGGTGAGGATCCCTAGACAGGTGGAAATATCATACATGAATGTCATTTTATGCAAGTGCTTAATTTGTACAGGTGACTGCAGGTGCTGGACATTCACTTCTGGCAACATGGACTTACTTTGTATCATCAGACTTTAACCCAGACTCAGACATGGACCATGAGCAGAGAGAGAACCACAGACATGTAAGAGAAAAAGGTGAGAAAAAACACAATGACGAAAGGAGACAACGGGAGAATATAGTAAATAAGAGCTTGTAATAACGAGATAAGGAAATAGAAATTTGTGCGATAGATTAAAAGGCATGGGGTGGAATCTTGAATTTTAAAAAACAATTTGCCCCGGCAACTTCTTCTTTTATTATTATTATTATTATTATTCTGAGTTTTGTATAGCGCCTGGTTACCGATAGGCATCCCAGCGCTTACCAGAACATAACACTACTAAAAGAATGCAGGGATTAAACGGAAAACAAAAAAGTTTTTAAAAGTTTACGGAACTGGAGAAGACTAGCTTCCGAGCGCAGTTGTAGGGGCAATGAGTTCCACAAGGAGGCCACATTTATTGAAAACCTTCTGCCACCGGTTCTTGCCTTTTTCACCCTGCCAACCTGTAGGAGATGTTGATGGTCAGAGCGGAGAGAACGAGGGGCCTTGTAAGGCTGGACCATCTCCTCCAGAATAGGTGGACCTACCCCGTGCAGAACTTTATGGGCGATGCAAAGTGACTTGAATTTCACCCTGTCCCTCACAGGGAGCCAGTGCAGTGCCCTCAACGCCGGGCGAGCAGATTGACGCATAGGGAGACCCGTCAAAAGCCTGGCAGCCGCGTTCTGCACTTGCTGCAGTTTGTTCAGGGTAGATTCGGGTGCGCCCAGGAATAGCGCATTGCTGAAATCCAGCCGCGAGATGATAAGTCCCTGGATGAGAAGCCTTCGAGTGGCCACTGGGAGCAGAGGCAGGATCTTCTGGGCTGAGCGGAGCAGGCCAAAGCACACGCCAGCAGTCTTTTTGGCATGGGTTTTAAACGATAGGTCCTGCTCCAGCCATACCCCCAGGCTCTTGATCTCCCGCTTGGGGGGGGGGTACCGGTCCCAGACAGTCTGGCCAGCTGCTGGGGGACAAAGATGGAGAAGAGTTCCCCAGCAGCATCAATTCCGTCTTGGAGCCATTTAACTTTAGGGCTGAGCTGCACATCCACGTGTAGATCTTTTCAAGACATGTGTGCAGCCGGTCGGGATGGTGCGCCGACTGGGAGAGGCCTACCACCAGCTGAGTATCATCAGCATAACTGATGATTGTAATACCCAGCAGCAGTACCACACTCTCCAGGGGGGCCATGTAAACGTTGAATAAGGTAGGGCTCAATAAAGAGCCCTGTGGCACACCACACTGGAGAGGGGTTGAAGATGATTTTTCCTGGCCTTCCCATACCTCAAATGTACGACCTTCCAGGAAGGAAGCGAACCATTTGAGGGCCAGACCCGTGACCCCCACCCCCGACAGCCGTTGGAGAAGCACCTGATGGTCCACGGTGTCAAAAGCAGCGCTGAGGTCCAGGAGGATCACTGCCACTGATCCCCCCGAATCCGGCATGCTCCTCGCGTTCTCCACGACCGCCAGCAGGGCGGTGTCAGTCCCCTGACCGGGGCGAAAACCCGTTTGGGAGTCGTCGAGGAGGGAGTTGGCTTCCAAGAAGTCCGAAAGGCGGCTGTTCACCAGCTTCTCAGCCACCTTACTGATACCCGGCAGCAAGGAGATAGGCCGAAAGTTGGCGAGATCGGCGGGATCGAGGTTGGGCTTTTTCAAAAGGGCCTTAACCACCGCCCCTTTCCAACTAGGGGGGACTACCCCATGGGCAAGAGACAGGTTTATCAGGTCCGTCACAGGGCCGCCGATTGTAGATGACACCTGTTTGAGATATTTAATAGGTGCTGGGTCTTTCGGGGAGCCGCTCTTCATAAACCTCAGAACCGCCAGAACTTCCTCCTTAGTGACCGGACCAAGGGAGGCCAGCTCCACCGATTGCAACTTAAGTTGAGAGGTGGAATTATCCTCCAAGGAAGAGACCTCACCTAGCCGGGGAAGGGAAGCCAGTATGTTGTCAATTTTGCTTTTAAAAAACGAGGCCAGTTCTGTGCATTTTTTGCGAGGGTCCTCGTGGAAAACCTGAGGATCGGGGGCATTCAGTAGCTCCTTAATGACCCTGAATGACTCTTTGGAAGAGTTGGCCGTAGAGCCTATACGCTCTTCAAAGAATCCTGATTTTGCCACCCGAATGGCGGATTTATACCTGCTCAGGGCCGCACGATATTCTTTACGACTCGCCTCACTCCAGTCTCTCCTCCAGGACCGCTCTAACCTCTTACATCCCTTCCTCAGGGTTCTCAATTCCGACGAATACCAAGGTGCAGAGCCCACTCTCTTCCCCCTCGTAAGTTGTTTCTTTTTGGGTAGGAGAGTGTCCAGAGAATCCACGAGCCAGGTATGGAGATTCGCATCAGCAACTATCAGGTTAGCTCCCTGAGGGGGCTGCGTGGCCTCCAGATGTGCCGCCCAGGTGTCAACTGGGAGCCTCGACCAGGCTCTCTCTAGGGTGTGAACCCGTGGGACCACCGCAGCTGGGCTGTCGAATTGCCATGTCGCGGACACCAAGAAATGGTCTGTCCAAGGCAGGGCAAGAGCCGAAGATGGAATAAGATGGTCCAGGTTAGAGAGTATGGGATCGAGCAAGTGGCCCTTCTCATGGGTCACGCCCGAGTTGACCAAATTGATTCCGAAAGATTTGAGATCATCGAGCAAATCGACTCCCGCGGCATTAGTGGGGTCCTCAAGATGGATATTAAAATCCCCGAGAACAACAAAGTTGGCAGTTGAAGAGGCAAGGAGTGCAGTAATTTCTAAGAGAGAGTTAGGGAAGCTACCCAAGGGTCCAGGAGGGCGGTAAATCAACAAGCCTACCAAAGACACTGTAGGTGACAACCGAAGGGAGAACTGTAAGCTCTCACAATCAGTCACCACTCCATTCTGAATCTTGCAAGCGAGCGTGTCTCTGTAAAGAACTGCAATTCCTCCTCCCCTCCCTTTAGGTCTATCAAGATGGAGTATGTGGAAGCCTGGGGGGAGTGCTCTGACCATGTCAGGACCAGAGCTGGGGGAGAGCCAGGTCTCAGTAAGAAACAGCACATCGAGCTCGTGGTCTAGGATAAGAGAGTTAATTTCAGTGGCATGGCTCGGCAAGGACCGGCAATTTAATAAAGCCATGGAAAGAACGGATTTCACAGCCACTGAATTGTGGCCGGAGGAACAGGCTCTACACGGTAAAAATGGAATAGTTCCCATCTGTGCGAAGGTACAACTAATAGGGTGGGGCGGACGTAAGGTGATTAGGGCGTCCCTCCCATATCGGAGCCTGGTGGTAAAAGGCGCCAAAGAGTCGGGCATGGTGGTAGGCCCTAGGCCCGTCTGGGCCCGGACGGGCACAGACGGGCTGAACTCTGGCGTAACTCCGGCGTCAATTCGGCGTCCCCGCTGCGCGTGACCGCTGCGCATTGGCATGGCTACCTATATACTGAACCAGCAAGGTAGAGAAAGGACTGACTGCGCGCTGCTTCCCCTCAACAAAGATGGCCGCCTCGAGACAGGGCGAAGGACCCGCAAAGAGCGGTGAGTTGACCAATTAGGGTGCAAGCTAGGATGGCAGAGGTGGGGGTATGTGGGCCAGGCAGTTTTAAAAACGAGGAATAAATGTCCTAAATACAATGGAAAAGAAATACAAAACGGGAGCTTAAAAACGAGCGAGCTGCCACTCCACACACAATTCTACAAATAGCGCCACACGCTGGTAAAGGACGCGCTGAGCAGAGTTGCCTACCTATATACTCAACCAGCAAGGTAGAGAAAGGACTGACTGCGCGCTGCTTCCCCTCAACAAAGATGGCCGCCTCGAGACAGGGCGAAGGACCCGCAAAGAGCGGTGAGTTGACCAATTAGGGTGCAAGCTAGGATGGCAGAGGTGGGGGTATGTGGGCCAGGCAGTTTTAAAAACGAGGAATAAATGTCCTAAATACAATAGAAAAGAAATACAAAACGGGAGCTTAAAAACGAGCGAGCTGCCACTCCACACACAATTCTACAAATAGCGCCACACGCTGGTAAAGGACGCGCTGAGCAGAGTTGCCTACCTATATACTCAACCAGCAAGGTAGAGAAAGGACTGACTGAGCGCTGCTTCCCCTCAACAAAGATGGCCGCCTCGAGACAGGGCGAAGGACCCGCAAAGAGCGGTGAGTTGACCAATTAGGGTGCAAGCTAGGATGGCAGAGGTGGGGGTATGTGGGCCAGGCAGTTTTAAAAACGAGGAATAAATGTCCTAAATACAATGGAAAAGAAATACAAAACGGGAGCTTAAAAACGAGCGAGCTGCCACTCCACACACAATTCTACAAATAGCGCCACACGCTATTTGGGCCTTCTATAGACCATACTCCTCAATCTCACATTCACACATCAATGTACAGCCCAAAGGCTATGCGTTATATTAGATATTTTTTTTATTTTATTTCCTATACAATAACAGTTCTATAATTTTTTTACAGTATGCATATTCCGTTTTCATCAATATAAATGCATATCCTAACCAGCTTGAATACAGGTCAACAAGAGAATCCCAAGTTTTTGACTTCAAAACATATGATCAGACCTCATACATCACAACAGTTGCTCATTCACACATACACATGCTAAACTATTTACCATTATCTACAACACCTTCGGTCTCGAATCTTTACAAACATTTTGATTGTAATTCAATACTTTGTACAACTGTGGCTTAGATTCACTCTTTTCTAAACCACAGCAGAGTGTGAGATTTGAGGTTGTGCTGCCACATTTGTATTGCACCGGAGAACTAATGGATCAAAAAAGAATATAATTGTACGTGACTGTTCATGTAAGCCTAAAACATCCCACCACATGCTGTCCATGACGTTTTATTAAAAACTGCAACATCAGACTTTTTTCGATTAATCAATCAATCAAGGATTTATAAAGCACAGTGAATCAGGCTTGGTGATCTCAAGGCACTAGAGTTGCTGAGTGCTTTTTTTTAACCAGGGTAAAGCAAGGAGAAAGCGCTAAAAAAGCAGGGAAGAAACAAGGCGAAGAAGCTAAAAAATGAGGGAAAAGCAAGGAGAAGGCAGTGAAAATGAGGGAAAATCAAGGAAAAGGCACTCAAAACACATGTGAAAAAGCAGGGAAAAGACAGGAGCAAAGTGATGCAGCAGCATGGGGAGACCTGGGCCTGGGCCTTCTCACTGGGGTAGCACTGAGGCTTCCATTAAGTAGGTCCTGGAAGAAGGGAAGGGTGCCGGAGGCGGTGGGCGGGGCTAGACGGAGGCGCGGCGGGGGGGCAGGAATATTTATCATCTTGAGGCGAAAGATAAGAAACAGAATGCAGGTGGATAATCATTCTAAGGTGCAATAAATTTAGATTTCTTCCACCATCTTTCCAGGTGGAGCCATTTGAGACACAGGTGAAATGAGTGGAATGAACGGGGAAAAAGGCAAGATGTACGCAACAATGGGGCTTCGACTTTCATCAAAAGAGGCAGAATTTCGCCCAGAGTGATAATCCCAAGTGAAATTCCACAACCCCCAATTCCAAGTTCCTCCTAGCCTGGAATCATCAGGTCTGCATACTCCAAAATGGATCCTTCCAAGCCCAACGCACCAGACCCCCTATGTAATGCTGCAGGTGGTGGGGCTGAGGGTAGCAGAAGAGCCTGACCCCTGCCCAACCCCTGCAGGTGCAAGGAGACATTGGTCTCCTAAGACAGCCTGAAGACTACTCTTTGCTGATGTGCACTTATGCCCAACAGCAAGAGAAACTCAAATAAATCAAAACACATTCCATTAGTCCATGGTAGGTTCAAACTTACAATTCCAATAAGATACGGGCTCCCGGCGTCTCCAAGCAGGTGCCCCACCATGGACTGCAGTGCTGTTGCCGTGGATCTGCGTGTCGGGGTCACTACGTACTGCAACAGAAATAAATGATCAGGATACGCATTTGAAGATGGTAGGCACACACTCTGAGCGTTTTCGGGCTAAATGTAATGTCCATAAACCATGCGGGTGAATTTAAAAACATAAATCAAGATTTGAGAACAACCTTTGGAGACCACATGCAATGAACGCTCTTGATTTCCATGACCTCCAGCTTTTAGTCTTGACTCAAGGGCATAGACTCTATGCCCCACTGAATACAAATGGGACTTAACCGCTTTGCCGCGGTGGACATTCCGCCGCGGTGCGGGTGAATCTGAACACGCGCGCAGATCGGACGGCCCCTGGCCGTTCTCCGCACACGCCCACCGTGACATCAGACGGTCGGGGGCCATCCGACGCAAGGAAGTGGTTAATGATGATATATTCTTTTCGCTGCTCCCTAGTGAGTGTATTTTAACTATTTTGGGGCTGGTCCAAAGCCAGGGAACCTGCCCTTCCTTCCCCATTGAATCACGCTGAGGTGGTAATTTCCCTGTATGTACCCCCAGGCTAAGTAATCATAAGCTAACTCCTGACCTACAACCTAAGTAGCAACACTTAATTGAACGTCGTTTTCAAAAAGACGTTGGGCAGGTCTACAAGAAACTAACGCGATGCCGCAAGTCATTTTGCTGCGCGCGCTGCATTAGTTTCAAAGCACAGGGACGCAACATATTTACAACAATATGTTGTAGCTCTGTGATTCCCCCTGAGCTGACAACAAACTGCTGCCAGGCGCCGATGCAAGGGTGCCTGCGTCGCGGGGAGATTGTTTTTGTGCAGGAAGGGGTACCTTGAGGTGATTTCCTCTAACAATGTGTGCTGGAGAATGCAGCACGCATTGAACGAGGAAAAAAATTAGGAGAAATGAAAACAGTTTTCCTCGTTGCACCTCGCTAAGCATTATGATGCATTTCCAGATTTACGATTTCTCGTAAATCTGGAAATGCATCAGTGGACATGGGTGTTGCGTGGGAACACCCACAGCAACACCCATGTCACTCCCCTAACATGCAAATTGTTGCGTGAACAGAGGCGATATTTACAAGCACAGGTTAAGTCACCTAGGGTGACTTTACCTGTTCTTGTAAATATCACTTTGCAGGTCGCTCCACCGGTGCATCACGCAACCTGATACACAGGCGGCGCAAGGGGCTTGTAAATCTGCCCCTAATGGTAGAACTATATTACCTCACCCAGAATGCAAGGTTAGCGTACACTGGACCACCCCAGGTTACAGAAATTCTAAATCTACAACCCCTTTAAGACATTCATATCATTACACATAACTTTTTTGCCTTAAAACACAACCTCTATCAGGTGTTCTTTGTGGCTCTTACTGTAACGGAAAAGTTTGCTAATACATTGATGGTGGCATAAGCCTCCGGGTGACGCAGCTTTGCATATGTGTCCCTCAATAAAATCCGTTTTTCAAAAAAAAAAAAACCTGTATTACTTTAAGAACCAATCTCAACTAGTCGTTAAAAAAACAGGAGACAACAAATCATTTTGTCACATAAAAAAAGAAGGGTTCCTTTGTCTTTCTCATGGAATGCCTGATTACAGATGGAGCATTGGGCGAATCGGGACCAACTTGGTGAATTTAAGAAGGAATGGGATGAGAATTAACCCGTTCCGATTATACAGCTGAATATTAACTGCAACAAAAATCTACCTACAACAACATTGAAGTAAAAAAAAGATAATAATAACCTGGCCAACTCTGTATTTATAATTAAAACAACAAAAATACTATCCAGTTCCAGACTCACATCGGTGTAGGTGACTTCGGTGTTTCGTCCAAGGGACCACTACCTCCCCTTAAAAAGTGAAACAAAAACGTATCATTTTTCTTTTTCTAAATGCAGCCTATTTTTTTTAAGGAGCCTAGCCGGCCAGCCATTCCCAATGGAGTCACAAATTGCGAGTGCATCATGAATATTGATGAGGCATGCAATTTGCAACCCCATTGAGAATCGCAATCTCTGTTATACATTGCATTTTGCAACTCGCAATTGAGCGCAATTTGTGAGTCGCAAAATGCCATGGTGGTACATCTGGCCCAAGGTGAGGTGGGTTTTGAATGTAACTAAAGCATCGTGTGGTAGCACATTGTCATTTACAGGCAGCATAATTCCCATTGGAATGGTTACTAATTCTGCACAGAAATAGTTTTATTGATAAAATTATATGGCATTCAAATGATGTTGTGTGGAAATTGGATTTCAGTCAACATTTATAATTTTGCATCACCAAGGAAAGTGTCTTTATTTGTTTTAATCCTATTAAAATCTATGTTACTAGTACACTCCAGAATTTTTTTTTTTAAAAAGTGCGTTATTTTTGCTTTCCTAACTGCTGAATGCATACAACTCATATACCGGTATTTACATGTTATTGTATGTTGCAAAAGCAATATCCTAGAGTCTTTCATTTCTCACTCCCTGTACTACAGCTAGATTGTCACATAATTCTCCTTTAAAACTACTCTCACTTTACAGTCAGAAAAATAAAAGTAAACACCAGTCCCCATGATAAAAGAATAAGCAGCGATTTGTCAGAAGACATAGTTTGATATTTGGACTCTGTCTTTGAAGCACCAGCAAATTTGACAAGATAAACAGTGGGAGGCAGATTTACCAGAAAATGACGCATCTGTAGAGATGCGTCACTTTCCCTGTGCCACCCTGGGAAACTATGCGCCACCATGGATGCACCGTATTTACAATACGGTTCACCGTGGCGCAAAGATTGACTGATATGTCAGAAATTCGGACACGTCTGTAGGCGCAAACGTAAAGCATTGCTGGAGTCGCGTCACAAGCACGACGCAACTCCAGCAATGCACGGAGAGGCCTATCCTCATTGTGCTGCGTCACTCCTTACGCTTGCTCTAAGCAGGCATAAGGTTTTGACGCAGGGGCATCCTAGAAGTGGTGCAGTGAAATCTTGTAGATTTCATTGTGTCACTTCTACAAGGCTTTTTTGCATAGGAACACCCACCATGCATACATTATACCTGACGCAGGCATAATGTGACATAGGGCTTTACAACATGATGCTTCTCGCTAGCTGCATCACGTTGTAAATGTGCCGCATTTTTACACCGTCGCTGCATCACAAAAAGTGAAGCAACAGCGACGCAAAAATGACGCAAGGGGCTTGCAAATCTGCCCCTGAATTTAAAAAGGCATCTTATCCTATTGCTTAGACTTTCCTGACCCACCGAATATCGGCTTGTGACTCACAGTTTGGGAAATACTGCTTTAACATATAATTCGAGTGAGCTTTATGTCAACAACTTGCTCATGTCTGCATGACTTTTTTTGGCTATCTCAGTTCCCTGCTTCTTATACTATGGCTTTACTCACTATTCTTATGATTTTACTAGCATGCAGCTTTTCTTCTTTACTGTCATTTCTAATTGGATGAGTTGCATCCTTTCACAGCTCCTGTGAAGGAACTATTTGTTTACTTCTTAGGTTCCCATTTATTTCACTTATAGCACTCCTAAGGAGAGTACTGATTTCCTTGCTCGCTATTCCCTGTCTGTCTCCCTGCTCCCATTCTCTCATATCGCTTCCTATTCTCAATGTATACACTGCTTTCCTCTCTCTTTTTTTTCTGATCTAACTTCATTGTTTTTTTTGTTTTTGTTTTTACAAGCGGCCCGCAGTCGCACATTGGTCCAGGACCACTCACTTCTATTCATTTCCTCAGCATCCCAGCCGCACTTTACTTCTCGACTTACTGTTCATAAATGTCCCTTGGCTATCTTGGAAAGTAAATTAATAAAAAATATACAAACTAAAATTTCAAGATCATCACCAGTAAATCAGCAACATCCACTCAAGGGCACAGCCATCTTGAATTTCTTTGGTTTTTTTTCCAAGATGGCTGCAATGCACGTAAAAACATAGGTTGCCATCGTTGAATGGTTGTTGTCATAGAGATAAACAAAAAGCGTCCCAAGTTGGCCTCTCATTTCAGCACATGTGTACACATGCATGCTGATGGACCGATACCATCTTGGATTTTTGGTTACATTTTACTATTTACTCTTTCAAGGGGGTTAACTAACATTTTTGTAAGTTATTAATAAAGTATATGTTATGCCAAAGCAAAGCATTGGTAAGGCTGGCAGATGTGCGTCTGAGTTTCAGAGGAAGACTGATAACTTTGCCAATGCTTGTTCATGCATGCGCTCTCGAACATTATTGTTATGCCTCCCAATGCCGACCTTGGAAAGAGTACTTTTGTCATATCAAGATGAGATTCTCTGCAGGTGGTGAATGCTGAGGGGTTTTTATGATATTGATTGCGTCTTCCAAGCTTTGCTAAAAGAGTGCCTATAAATAAATTATGCATATATGTAATGGCCTTTGGAAATCACTCCCAATGACCATGAACAATCATATTGCATCATATTAATTCTCGTGATTTTTGTACAGCTAAGCAATTTCTCAGAGGGAGTCCACTTTCAATGGGAAATCTGCTGGGATGATCTGCATTATCCACCTGCAGACTTCTGCATTTAAAAAAGATATATATATCTATATCTATCTATATATATATATATACATATATATATATATATATATATATATATATATATATATATATATATATATATATATATATATATTCACGCTCCAATTCCTCACAGTACTCCAGATACAAAGAGAAATACTGCACTCCCGGGGTGATTTCAGCTTCTTTATTTAGCTCACGGTGACCACACACGTGTTTCAGCAAAACTGCCTTTGTCAATGTTACCGGCACATTGAAAACGCCATACTTTTGACCGCACACAGGGTGATAAACATTAGAGAAGGACAAGCGCTCCCTAGCAAATGCGGGCGCCATTTTGTAATGGATAAATATTTAACCAAAACGTGTCTACAACATAATTAATAAAGCAGTCCGTGTATCAAACATGCTTAAATTAGATAAATGCTTGATTATAATTGACCCAATCAAATATGTTTGTTCATAAATTATCAACAAATCAAATTTTGTGCACTTAACCTCATAGCTGCTATTACACATTCCTCCCCAGTGCTGCGCTGTCCATTAGAACTAGTGCTGAATGGACGTTCAATGGTCGTGCGCAGCACTGGGGAGGTAGCGCTGCTGACGACCATTGGCCGTCAGCAGCACTTAAGGGGTTAATATATATATATTTTTTATTTTTTATTTTGTTTACGAAGTACTTGTAGTCCCCTGGACCACTGCACATTCCCAAATAAACTTTTTTAACACTCAAAAGAGGGCCCCTCTCCTTTAAGTATGGGTGAATTTTGCGGATCTGTGGTCCGCGAATTCACGCAAAATCGCAAACAAATCCACAAATTCGCAAATTTTTTTGCAATTTGCACTGGAGTACTTTCTACTGGCTAATCCAGTAAGTGCTACCTCATTGGGTAAATGTATAGTGCTTTTCCTACACTGCAGCTGCATAAAGGGCCAGATGATTTGTCTCCTCTGACCATGTGTGCCTGTAACTTTGCCACCGCGCCAAAAGGCGCCGAGGTCCCTTGAGTGAGCTGTCCATCATAGTTGGGAAAGGGCGGGAAGACGTTTGATACCGCTAGTGTGGGGTGCGGGGCTTCTATGCGTGTCAACATGCCTCTTGTGTATAAAGGGTCAGAGAGCGAGCAGGGCAGCAGGTGAGGAGAAAGCAGCCTCCTAGTCACAGGAACTACACGGGGATTGCGTTCGAGAAACTAATAGATTCAAAGGCCTCCCTCGAGTATTACAGCTAATTTTCGACGGCAGATATGGGGTTAAAGCACACTTGCCCAGCCTCGACCTTGCTCACTAATGTTTTGGGCTGATTAAAACGTTACTGAATTTGAGCTTCAACTCGGGCACCTGCTATATCTGTAAGTGCTTCCTGTTGAGGTTTAATTTTTGTGACAGGAGCCTCGTGCCATAATGAATCTTGCCTTGCATAGTTATCCACGAAGATGCCACCATTTTGTGCAATACCTCTACTCAACGGGAGTACTTTCTACTGGCTAATCCAGTAAGTATTGTATTGTATTGTATTGTATGGCACCCTTGTAAAGCGCAGCTGTCACTCAACGGGTATCCTGGCGCTGTGATCTTTCAAGGCCTGAACACAAAAAACATTACTTTAACAGCCAACTACAGTGTCCTTGGGAAGAGGTGAGTTTTTAGTCCCTTTTTGAAAAAAGAAAGGTCTCCCAAACTTCAAAGAGACAGTGGCAGCGCATTCCATAACCTGGATGCCGTGTAGCCAAAAGAGCGGCCACCCATCCGTATCCTCCGGATCTTGGGAACTGCCACTAAATAAGCTGAGGCAGAGAGAAGAGATCTGGTAGGGGTGTACCAGGAGAGCAACTCCTGCAAAGAAATCGGTCCCAGACCTTGAAGAGCCCGAAAAACCAAGCACAGAGCTTTGAATTCAACACGCTGGGGAATAGGCAACCAATGGAGATCCTTGAGTGCAGCTGAAGAAGAATCAAGGCGCCGGCGAGAGAGTGCCAATTTTGCAGCAAAATTCTGAACCCGCTGCAGTTTGCCCAACAAGGTGGCTGGGGCCCCCAGAAGCAGTGCGTTGCAGTAATCAAGTCTGCTTAAGATGATGCTCCGCACCACTTCTGGTCTGGCATGGGTCGGGAGCAGTGGGAGGATCTTCCGCAAGGTGCGCAACAGCACCATAAAGGTGGACACTGTTTTATTTACGAAACCATCCAGTTGTAGATTGGGTTCCATCGTCACTCCCAGATTTCGAACAGAGTCAGCCGCCAATACCGTGCCCTGAAAGGATAAGGGCCAGAAGTCTTGCGGAAGAGGACGAGGAATTCGATCTGCTGAGCAGTGGAGCTCCTCAGTTTTAAAGCTGTTGAACTGTAAGGAATTATTACCCAGCCATTCCGCCGTGGTGACCATACAGTGATAGAAGGTCTCCTGAGACACTGCGTTCTTACCCTCAAAAGAGAAGATAAGGTGTGTGTCGTCGGCGTAATTGGTGCCTGAAATGCCAAAAGATTTAATAAGCTTGATCAGGGGTCGGAGGCAGATATTAAAAAGGATAGGACTGACGGCCGAGCCCTGGGGTACGCCCTGCTCAACCCTTTTGATGGTAGACTTAAAGGGAGGCAGGGCAACTAGCTGATGTCTGTTGGCAAGGTATGAAACCAGCCAATCCAGGGCCTGGCCCGACACCCCAGCCTCCTCCAGTCTCCTGATCAAGATGCCATGGCTGACCTTATCGAACGCTGCCGACACGTCGAGCAGCACTAGAAATGCTGCTCGACCTTGGTCGACACGCGAACGAAGGTCATTCAAAACATTCACCAAGGCTGATTCAGTTCCATGGGCCGGTCTAAATCAAAACTGCGCCGCATCCAGACAATCATTAGCCTCCAAGAAACTGGACATATGTTTTGTGACCAGTTTTTCCAAGATTTTAATCGGAAAGGGGAGCAATGATATAGGTCTGTAATTTGCTGGACACAGGGGATCCAGTGATTCCTTCTTCAGCAGCGGAGAAACTACTGCAAGCTTCCAGTTATCCGGGACCAGGGCAGAGCCAAGGGACTGACAGCAAATTGCGTGAAGAGGTGGAAAAAGCTCATCCCTGAACAGCTTCCAAAATTTGGGCGGAAGCACATCAAGGGGGGAGACTGAGGCTACTCCATCCACTAGAGAGCAGAACTCCATAAGGGAAGGAAGAGGAAAACTATCCAGCCGGGCTTTCCCGGTCTCCATCTCAAATGCGGATGGTGAAACAGCCACGGGGGTGCCAAAGGGCTCAATTTACTCAGAATAGTCACGATCTTATCCTTGAAGGCCTTAGCCATCGAGTCGCATAGCAATTGAGAGGCTGGAATAACTGTTGTGACACAGGCCGGGCGGGACAGATCTTTAACAATTTTAAACAAGGCCTGGGCTTTATTTGAGGCTGACAATAGAGTCTCCTCTAGGATCCTATCTTTAGCGCATTTGATCTGCGACTTGTAAGCCGCCAGTTCTTGTTTAAAGA
This sequence comes from Lissotriton vulgaris, assembly GCF_964263255.1. NCBI lineage: Eukaryota > Metazoa > Chordata > Amphibia > Caudata > Salamandridae > Lissotriton > Lissotriton vulgaris. The sequence continues at coordinate 155,494,966 of NC_141687.1, forward strand.
GGAGTTTGTCAGACTCAAGGTACTGTTTTCTCCATACCCGCTCAGCGCGCTTGCACTGAAGTTTTTGCGGAAGAAGCTACTTCGAGAATCAGGGCATTGCGATTTTGGTTCTATCTCGCGTTTTCCTCAGCGGGGCCAAATTGTCCAGAGAGGCGGTGATTTGCCGGGTAAGAGAGTTGTAACTTTCGTCCGCATTACCTCCCAGCCTAAAAGTTCCGGGGAGCAAGTTCGGCAGACTAGCATGTTTTAAAAGCCTCGACCACTACCAGTCTTAGCAGCTCCAGAGCTACTGTTTTTTAAGCGGCCCACTGGGAGAGCTATAGAGAAAAGGACAAGGGCATGGTCCGCCAACATTGCGGTAGAATATTCTCAACAGTCACCTGACTGGCGTCTGCAAAGATCAGGTCCAGAACATGGCCCTTTTGGTGAGTCTGAGAAAGAACTAGCTGCTCCAGTTGAATGTTACCTTGATCCGTCTGGCCACAGGTTAAAATCCCCTAACACCACCAATCTGGCTTGGGAGTTTGAGAGGTCGTAGATCAGATCCGTGAGCTCAGTCACGGCAGACAAAGCACAAGCCGGGGGTCTATAACACAGTAAGCCGGTGTATAGAACCCCACTCTGCCCCTTCAAGGAGAAACCCATCAGCTCACAATCCGGGATCTCCTTGATTTCCAGCTGGGAAAAATCCAGCGATTCCCTGTGGATTAACCCTACGCCTCCTCCTCTAGCCCCGACACGAGGATTATGTCTAATCTTGTATCCTGGAGGGCAAGCTTGACCCAACTCCACAACACTGTCTGTCCTAGTCCAGGTTTCCGTCATGAAGAGAGCGTCAAGCTCATGTTGTTCAATGAGTAGCGCTATCTCCATGAAATGCTTGCAAAGTGATCTCACATTTAGCAAGCCACAGGACAAGGATTCCTGATATCTATTAGATGTAGGGGGCTGATGGCCGGATATGTCAACAGATTTCCAGCTAAGGAGCTCCTCTTTAGTGTAGATTAGACAGGGGGTGGCCACAGGGGCAGCATTTCCAGCCGCCAGCGCGCCCTGTGCCGAACGGGCGCAAACGGGCTTACCTCTGGCGCACCTCCGGCCCGCCAACGACGCGCCTGCTGCGCGCCAACGCTGCGTGTAGGGTCTGCCATTACTATTTATCACCGTAAGCGCGGGAGTCCACCTATGCGATCCTCTAGACCGCCAACCAAGATGGCGCCTAGTGAACGGCCCGTTCGCACTAACACTCACCCAATATGGCGGCTAACGCCGCGATGCGAGCCTCACAAGCAGCCCTGCTATCTATATCCCGCAAAATGCGGGTGCAACAACAATTATAGTGCGGGTAAGTCCTCCACAAATCAGAAGCCTCTAAAGTATATAAAACACGAGTGCGCCTGTTACAGCGTGAGCGTGCACAGTGCTAAAGGAATTAAAAATATTTTAAAAGTTGGCAATTGCAGTAACAGAGTAACAGAATGTTACGCGTGTGCAGGTTCAAGAGATCTACCTGAGCGTAGGGGAAAGCTCCTTAAATGCGGACCAAAGCGCGGGAGTCCACCGATGCGAGCCTCTAGACCGCCAACCAAGATGGCGCCTAGTGAACGGCCCATTCGCACTAACACTCACCCAATATGGCGGCTAACACCGCGATGCGAGCCTCACAAGCGGTCCTGCTATCTAGATCCCGCAAAATGCGGGTGCAACAATTATAGTGCTGGTAAGTCCTCCACAAATCAGAAGACTCTAAAGTATATAAAACGCGAATGCGCGTGTTACAGCGCGAGCGTGCACCGTGCTAAGGGAATTAAAAATATTTGAAAAGCTGGCAATTGCAGTAACAGAATGTTACGCGCGTGCAGGTTCAAGAGTGCTACCTCATTGGGTAAATGTAAAGTGCTTTTCCTACACTGCAGCTGCGTAAAGGGCCAGAAGATTTGTCTCCACTGACCTTGTGTGCCTGTTACTTTGCTGGGAAAGGGCGGGAAGACTTTTGATACTGCTAGTGTGTGGTGCGGGCCAAACGAGCGGGCTTCTATGCGTGTCAACATGACTCTTGTGTATAAAGGGTCAGAGAGTGAGCAGGGCAGCAGGTGAGGAGAAAGCAGCCTCCTGGTCACAGGAACTATATGGGGGTTGCGCTCGAGAAACTCATGGATGCAAAGACCCGGGGCTTCTATGCGTGTTCACATGCCTCTTGTGTAAAGGGTCAGAGAGCGAGCAGGGCAGCAGGTGAGGAGAAAGCAGCCTCCTGGTCACAGGAACTACACGGGGGTTGCGCTCGAGAAACTCATGGATTCAAAGACCTCCTTTGAGTATTACAGCTAATTTTCGACGGCAGATATGGGGTTAACGCACACTTGCGCAGCCTTGACCGTGCTCACTAATGTTTTGGGCTGATTACAATGTTACTGAATTTGAGCTTTAACTCGGGCACCTGGTTTATTTATATCCTTAAGTGCTTCCTGTTGAGGTTTAATTTTCGGCCCAAAGGAAGCACTTACAGAGTTAAGACAGGTGCCCGAGTTGAAGCTAACTTTGTAACCATTTTAGAATGGTGCTGGCAAGCTGCCAGAGTTGAAGTTGCAACTTGCAAGTAAGCAACTTCAACTCTGGCAGCTTGCCGGCGCCATTCTAAAAGGGTTACAAAGTTAGCTTCAACTCGAGCACCTGCCTTAACTGTAAGTGCTTCCTGTGGGCCTAAAAAAAAAATCCGCCCGCGAGCGGATTTGCGGATTTTATGGCAATTTCTCGAGATTCGCGGATCGCGAAATTGCCGAAAATCTGCAAATTCCCCTAGCGGAACGGATTTTTGGCCCACAGTTACTCTCCTTTGTTAATGGGTTACTACATCCTTTGAGCAATGAATAACCTATTATTAGTTTGCAACAGAAACTGCATTCTCAAAACATTAATACATACAATTCGAATTGATGTTTGGAAGGGCTGTCCTAAACATACATCCTCCAAACACCAGCTTCATTATGCCTTTCTAAATCCATTTTCTGAATCGTAAAATGTGGTTAGAAGACTAAAAAAAGCAATTTTACTGTCACAAACCTTGTGATTTTGCAAATCATAGGCTTTATACATGAAATTAAATGAAATTGTAATTTTTAAAGCACACTACTACCCAAGGGTGTCTAGGCGCTGAGACTCTCAGTAGGGAAAGTGAATTAGCCAGATATCAAGTGCGGACCATAAAGAAAAAAAGATATGAATGCAGTACTAATCATTAAACAACCATGTTTTAAGAGCCTTACAAAAGGTAAGAAGGTTGTTTATAGATTTTAGTTTGAGGGGCATCGAGTTCCACAGTTTGGCAGTGGCCACTGCAGAGCTATTACCTCCCCAGGTTACTCTCTTGATTTTAGGTATGACCAAATTGGCCTGAGAGGAGGATCTTTAAGTCCTGGATGGGGTGTACCATTGAAAGAGCTGTCTGATGGATTCTGGGCCTTCAAGATGAAGGGCCTTAAAAGCTATGCACAGAGACTTAAACATTACCTGCTTTAACACCGGGAGCCAGTGGAGTAAAGGGAGAGATTGGGAGACCGACTGATGTTTCGGTATCCCAAGAAGCAATCTAGCCGCGGCATTTTGGACCATCTGGAGCTTATGTAGAGCGTTCTTGTAGGCAGTCAAAACAAGCCCATTACAGCAGTCTATTTTTAAGAAGACTAGTGCAGGGATCACTGCCTTCTTCCGTAAGTCCAGAGGCATATGGGGGAAGACCTTTCTAATTGAGTTAAACAGAAAGAAACACGAGGAGGTGATGGCTATTGTGTGTCCCACAAAGGAAAGCTTTTCGGCACTCTGTGCGGGTGGCCAGCTTTCTAATCGAATGTTCAGGTAGACTCCGATGAAAAATGCGCCTCACTACGGAAACCTAAATATAATTTCTTTTGAATTGAAAGACAAGCAGGCGCTCTGTGCTATAAGCATGATTTTGGTACACATGCTGAGATGCAGTTATAATGTCCCATGAAAATGAATATTTATGAAAGTGCTGGTACACTAAACCACTGTTAAAGCTTTGGAACCTACATATAAATGTGACAATACTATCCTTTGGAAAGATAAAGGTGCATATGGTATTCTTTGTTGTACCAGGACAATGTCCGTCTAAAAATGGCCAATACTGACCACAAAAAGTACAGCACTTTGCCAGTGTCGGCCCGTGCAGGTAAGTGCAGTGGGGGTAGCTAAGGGGCGGGGTGGGGGGGGATGGAAGTGACAAACAACGGAATGGTGAAAATTAAATAAATTAATTAATTAAACACTTAAATTGCGCTCGTGACATTGCCGTGTTGGCAATTTCACACAAGCATTAGTAGAAAAAAAATAATTTTGTACACCAAATAGTGGAAACTAAAATAAATAGCCCAGTAATTGCTAATAAAACACATTTTCTGATGTCTCTTATTGAAAGCCTTGGAGGCACTTCCAGTATACAGCAATTTAATTAGGACCAAAAGGCATTGATCAATGCCCAAGGGTAACAGTTTTTCCCAGGAGTGGTGTCTTGGGACCAAATCAAAAGCTGTTGAGAAACCTACAAATGCTACAAACAGGTGCATTTTGATGGCTGTGCGGGATTTGTGGATTATATGTATGAATGTTAGAAGCTGATCGATTGTAGAGGGTCCTTCTCTGAAACCTCCTTGGATGGGCGAGAGGATGTTTTAATTTGTGATCCATTCATCTAAAGCTTTAAGAATCAGCTTTGAGAAATCCTAGAGTCTATATCTAAAAGGCTGGCTAGCTATAAGGCTTTGGATCATTTTTTGTCCCTTCTTGTATAGTGGTACAATGATGCTGTTTCGCCAAGAGTTTGGGCGGTGGTTTATAGAACCAAACTCTTCAAATCTCTTTTATGAGTTTTTCAGACAAACCACCAATCTGGATCATAATGAAAGTCCCTTGATGGTATCATATTGGGGCAAGAGCTTTTCATGAAGGTAATTTATTACCTCCTTCATTCTGCCTTTTGTAAAGACCTCAGACAATATGTTGTTTCTCGGTTTATGATTATTTCTCCACCATATTTGATCTGAAAGTACGTAACTTGGATAAGATCACATTAAAGACGGCAGAGAAGTGAGTTATCCACACTTCTGTGATGTTGGATTCTAGATCATTTCCTATTACTGCGAGACCATTTTCAGTTTTTTTATCCAGAAGGCCTGTGTGTCCTTTCCATTGCAGCCTTTTAGAGCTCTTGCCACTTTCTAGTTAACAAAATGTTTTTCTTAGGCCTAATGAGGCATCTGTAGCAGGATCTTGCTGCCTAGATGTTGTCTCTTGAAGAGTCACTATTGTTTGTCGCTTTGTTTTTTCTTCTTTCATTTGATATGCTTGGAGATTTCACCTAGAGCGAGAGGGTCATTGGTAGTGGGAAAGAAATGCAGACTGTTTTAAATTGGAAGACACTACAGCCCACAATCACAGAACCACTTGTGACTTCATGCCTTTAAGTAGGATAAAAGGAAGTGGGGAGAGGGCTCTCTAAAAGGTGTATGGCCTCTGTACTTAAGGGAGTGGCTCAAACATGTGAACTACATTTCTGTGATTCCCATAGTGTGCCACCTAACCTGTATTTTTATTCCAGTCGGAGCTTTCTGTTTTTGCATGTAAATAAAACAACAACTGATATACACCTACAACCAGTCAGGGCGATTGGCTCGGTCGATTGTGTTTTTTATAAGATAAATGAGCAAGAACAATGGTTTTATTGTAGATAATGTTGAAAAGGTTTCACTTCAGAAATTGCGATACTGTGAATTGAATATAACTGAGGCCTGTGGAAGAGGTAACGGTCTTCAAGTGTCTCTATCACTCCTGTTATGTTCACTCTATGTTAGATATAATGTCCTTTTTCTCTCCACATCTCATTCATCTTCATATCTTACACATCATCTCTTTCCTCTCCACCATCCTCTTTTCTGTTTCTCCGGGGGTACTTCCTTGCATCATCTTCACTTCTTGACCCCTAAACAGTCATAGCATCCACTCACTGTAAGCACTGCATTTTCTTTACTTTCGCCTTGCCAATATTTCGATCACAGTCCACCTCCTTCATGACATTTGCAATTATTACTGGAATACATGCTCTGTGCGCTTTTGCAGAGAGGCCAAGGATTGGATGATCATATATTCTGAAGACCTTTTTAATCCATTGACAGGCACTGGGAGAAACTCGCACTGTCTTCAGCCTCAACTCCAGAGCTCTTAATCATGGCCAGTCATAAACACAAGTACTACCGGGTCTGGGACCCAGAGGGACCCAGCCCACTTAAAGCCCTGGGTGCCTTTGGAAAAGCCCTGGGTGCCTTTGGAAAAGCCCCATTCCCCTCCTCTTAAATTGTTGCTGAGACTAGATGCAGTTGGCGAGGAACAATCTGTCAATTTGTAGCGGATGCCCCTTTACTACCAGCCTCTAATGAGGCCCTTAAACTATTCAGCAGCATAAAAGAGTTGTGCTCCTCAGTGACAAGCAGTCACAGCTAAAGATGAATGAGCTTCATAGAGATGCATTCACTGCAAGTCAAGCCCGTGTCAGGCCACCCCCTCACTGCGAAGCCACAAGAAAGGGTGATTTGATAAACGAATGCCAGGGTTTGCTCAGGGCCTCGTGGGAGTCTCTCCTTTTATGGCAGCTCCATGCTTGGTTAGCAGGAGCAGAGCTGCAGGGAGCCGATAGCACAAATCTGGGACAAGAGCCAGCTCGTGGTCTGGAGACCTGCCAACAGCGCTGCTGCTTCTGGTGACCAACTGGGCATAAACAACAAGGGAAACCCTACCATCAGATCAGTACCAATGCAGATAGACATTTAGGATGGCCAGTTCGCTGCAATCAATACAGCTTAAAGCTCAGTTATACCAGTGAATAGAAAACCTAATGTTTGTGCTTCTGGGAGTTGTAAAGGCAGGGGCGGCTCGTCCTCTAAGGCAGAGAAGCGCCGTCACACTGCTTTGCCGTTGCACTGCAGTGCACCCCTGTTGATAGGGTGGGGCGGGCCGGCATCCCCTGATGTCGAGCCCAGAGGAGGTGTGGTAGCTGCACCTAAAGTGATCATGATGCTTTTGCGGGCCGTCTCAGGCCGGCCAAGCCGTCATGCACACTCTGCATGTTATACACAGTCTGTATTATACAGCCTTAGTGGAGAACATGCCCAGCCCCCAAGCCGGTCTGAGCACCACACCATGGCGCACAGACCAATCACAACGTTGCATAAGGCAGCGTTGTGATTGGTCAGGGGATTCTGGGAGGCTGGGTGATTCCTGTTGGAGGAAAAGTGATGGCTGCGATGGCGACTGTAAGGTAAGTTTGCTTTTCATTCTTTATTTTTTTTATGCCTCCTCCCCGCTCTCACACCGCCAAACTCCACTGCAGACCGCTCGCCAGATTACAAGTTGAAATCCGGGCGGGTGGTCCTGTGGCGGCTGGCCCACTGTGCTGCCTTTCAAAGGCTCGTAGGAGACCCTTAGAAAGGCAGCACCATGGGGCAGCCACAGCACGTTCTGGCACAGATTGTAAAGTGCACGCTGTGCACAAACTTTAATTGCAGAAAGGCAGGGGGGGCACACCTTGTGCCTCCCTGCATGCACCACTGTGCACCAAGGGACCAGAGGGCCCTGTAGTGCACCCTACGTTTCCTCACTGCCACCCTTTTTTATGGTGGGCTCACTGCCATGAAAAGGAGGGCAGCGAGGAAGCTCAGAATATGCTTGGCGGTGCCGCAGCCACACCACCAAGCATATTGTGGCCTCAGAAAGCCGCGCCACCCCCAAAGATCGTGGATCCTGACAGTTGCGGCGGTTCTCCGGAGGTCCGACCACAATACTTGTAATGCGGCTGTATGAATGCTGGTACGGTGGGCCCGAGTGCCACTGCACCTCCACTGCGAGTTTGGTGGTCCAATGGACCTCCAAACTCATAATCAGGCACTAAGAGATTATGGTATAAACCTATATAATAGGTTCGGAACATAGACAGGATACTGAAGTATAATTAATAAACTGTGCTGCATCACATCCCAAATCAACACCAAAGCCAGTGGTCAATCCATAGTGGGACAAGCAAGTCTCAGTAAAAGGGCTTGTTGGTAGATCCTGGAGTAGACTGTTTCATCAGTGTCAGTTCTGATGTCAGAGGTCTTGAGGATGGTCTGTGACTGCAATACCCAAGCAGTTTGATTTAACCCGTTTGCTGCTTCGAACGTTCCGCGCCAGTGCAGAACGTTCTATTAAGCTGCCAACGGATGTGCGCAGCACTACGGAGGTAGTGCTCGCGACGGCCGTGGGCCGACAGAAGCATCGAAGGGGTTAATAATCATAGAAAGGAAGCTAAAAAAGAAAGAGGCGGCATCTGGTAACGTTGTTGCTGGGTTCACGGAAACGGCATTCTATCGATTTCAAGAGTAAAGGTGCTTCTTGTTGGCGAAACATACCCTCCAGCACTTGCTTGCCACCACCTACAGAGCTTCTACCAAGACGGTGGCTCTGTGGACAACTGCCTTCTCTTAAAAAATATTAGGTACACTCTTCATTATATATTTAAAAGAAATTACAGACATGGTGACCTCACAGGGCCACCATCTCAGTGATGACAGCGGGTTTTAGTGGTTTGCAATTTGCAAATGTACTCATTAATATTCATGAGGTAGGTCGAACTGTGACCCAATACAATTGGCATTTTGTGAACCGACCTGTTACTAGATAGGTCAGTTCATATAATACCACACTGGTTGCAACAATACTGGTTGCAAATTGCGACCAGTGCTTCATACATCTGACCCCTAAATGCTTCAAATCTTTCAACTTGAATTATAGAACAACAGTGAGTTTTTTATTCTATAACAGCTGTAATTTGTCCTGCCCCTCTGTTGCTGATCATACATAATGTCTCCCATAGTGCTTGAAATGCAAAAAGGCTGCATAACTAAATGATTTTTTCTCTGGAGTCAATGGATAATGTAAGAAAAAGCATAACATAATCCTCAATTATTAAGAGAAGAGATATAAACAGATGTATGACCTTCAATGCGGCTTGAGAGACTAATACAGTCAAAAACCTTTTACCGAAACTATAAATGAGAGTAAAGTATCTCCAAGAAGAAAGTAAAAACAACCTATACCGGTTCCCAGGCTGTGTGGAAGCCATTCACCTAGTCGCAAGGTGCAAAAACAAAATGGAGTTTGTAAGGGGGTTTGATGATCTGAGGAGTCTGTCTGGACGCAAGCAACCCTTTGTTGCACCTTTAAAAGTAGCATTTGAAGAAAGTCAACACCCACTTGATTATGAGGTGCGCAGCATGGGAGAGTTTTCTAAGGAAACTTCTCAACAACATAAACCACAGGAGTGAGGTATGTGCAGAAGTAAATCCCACCAGAGACAGGGCAGTGTGAGGCTGGTGTTGGAGCATCAGTTGGGCCCTGTCGCTGTAGTTACCGACAAAGCTATCATTACTATAAACTACCATATCCATTTTTCAGCTCATGATGGTTAAGCTTGCAGCTATTTACAGTTACAGTCAGAACAGGGCAGCACACATCTCAGCGTCTTATTTGAAGCGCGTAATTTGTTTACAAAACCTGGAAGCGTAGATTGATAATACCGCGGGAATTCCCAGAAGGTTACTGTGGCTTATTAATTTGTCAGCACTGTATTTAGAAACCAGTCGCGCGCTCCCAGAAATTACAGTGCAAGGAACACGCATGGCCACTTCCACATACCAACCACTGGGTAATTAGAGAAAATAAGTGTTGTGAGTTGTGAAGATAATCATAATTTGGTGTTTTAATGCCTGGAACATGGCATGCAGGCTTATGGCTCTACTCAGCTCTATATTATGAAAAGGCAGGAGCGGTCCGTGCAGGTAAGCGCAACAGGGCGGTGGGTTAGGGGGTGCTCGCCAGACGACGGCGAGGGGAAAATAATAGATAATTAAATTTCCCCACTGTGATCTGTCGAGTCCTACCTGTGCCACCGCTCTTACCTGCATAGGATGCTCCTGAAAAAGTTAAGGATGGTCTTGTCTAACATATCAACTATGGCAAGTGCGAGGTCCCAGCAGGTAAGTACAAGCTGAATTTTATAGATATAATACTAATATTTATCATGAGTTCCTTATTAAAGATTCCCGCTCTATGAGATCATGTATGGAAGGTACAGTGCCCCCAATTTAGGCCAAAGTACCGAACATGAGGTCAGATCAGATGAGGCAAAGATGAAAACCAGCATGTAGAAATCTTTTGGTGCTGAATGATGAGTAAAAGTCAATACATGTTGAAAGTTAATGAAAGGCATGCAGTTTCAGTGTTGAGTTTGGCAAATGGATGCGATCATAGACATGGAAATCTATGTTTGGGAAATATAACTGGCCGTAGGTGTCCCCATCAATGTATATATAAGAGTGAGTGTCACACAACAGAGGGTCTAAGGAGATTTATAGTTCAGCAGGGGATGACTCCCCATTACCGTAAACAAAAAACACAAATAGGCCCCCTGGGTCTGAGTAATATGGAAAAGTTCTGGAGTGTCCCTTTTACAGGGCAGTTTCCTTCACCCACCCGTAGGTGGCATGCTTCATCATGGGGTAATCTCCTCACAATGCGAACCTGGTCGCAATGCGATCTGCAACCCCCTCTCTGAGAGGGAAAAGCTAAGGGATAGTTTCAATGTCCGTAAGAGGTATCCTGAAACGGGTAACTGAGCAGGGTGTGGAGAGGAGTAGAAAAGAAAATAAGAGTACGTGAGATAAAACTAACTCCACAGTATGCAGTAAGCCGGGGTGTCCGAAGGTCACGATTAAAAACAAACTTTCGACAGGAGGGTACCCTTTTATAGAACAGTGTGGGTCGACATGTTTCAGCCTCATACCTTACTACTCTATGACTCTGAGGTCTGCAATCGCTAAAAATCGCCTTGATGGCAAGGGTCCACTTAATTAAAATTCTTTTTTTAAGCAACACTTTGTATATTTTCTGCGTGTTTATTGCCTGAATGAAAAAAGACGAGTTCATACTACTGAATTGGGGTATGTCAAGATTTGTTTGATGGTCAGGCTCCACGAGTTTCCTTTCTGTAGGAAAAGGTGGGACTACCTCTTCCACGTGTTCTGTGTTTTTTGGTTTCAGTTCGGTTATTGATGGGGTCGATTCTAAAGCTTCTTGTGCCCTAGCTGATAACGCCCAAGTACGCCAGAAATGGCCTTCTGGTGGGAGTTCTACCGGGGAGTAACATGGGGTGGGGGAGGGGCACAGTGGGGGTAGTAAACGCCGCAATATGGATGAATGCAGGTAAGTTGACAGTTAAATCAATAAAACGAATTTCGTTGTGCGAGCTGTATTGCATGGTCTTTTTAAATACTCACTTAGACAAACAAACACTCTCTTTTGTTTTGACGGCCTTCAAATATGGTTGGTTTAAGTACCGTCTCATATTATAGTTGTTGGACAGGCCATGTGAAGGGCTTGCTTCCTCCCCGCATGACAGGGCCCGAGCCCGGCCCTCCAGGTGTTACCCACAGAACCAACCCGCACCCCGTCTCATACGGGACTCCTGCCCCCGGACATCTCTGCATCATGGGGCCGAATCACTACCGGCTCCCTCGCCCGGCCCGGCCGCCATCTTGGACACTGCACCACGAGGCCGCGTGGCCTCAGATCGACCCTAACCCTGGGCCTGGCCAGGCCCCGACATCCCGGCACCACCATCCACCCAGGAGGTGAGCGGCCCACTTGGCAGGTCAATGGGAGAAAGAAGTGTCGATGGCTCTCCCCCGCCAGGTGCCGATCGCCCCCATCTCCCCCGAGCGCTGGCTCCACCCCCCTGCTGGGTGTCTGGACTCCCTCATCCCGGACCTCCCGACCTCCAAGTGCGAGGGTCCGGACATCAAAGGACGCCAGACCTATAACTGGGGCAGCTCCAGAGCAGGAAGGCAGTTGTATCCTGGAGTCGAGAGACACCGTGAAGAACTCATCCTTGACGGACTACTGGCGCTGCCGTAGCCCTGCCTTGTGAACTACTGTCCTGCCTGCTGGCGCTGCCGCAAACCTTCTGAACCCTTCATCTTCACCCGGACCTGCTGGCGCCGCCGCGGACCGTCGCTACCTTCGATCATCTCGGGACCTGCTGGCTCCGCCGCGGCCCGACCATCTAAGAACGCCGAGCTCGAGGATTGTGAGCTATCCACCTTATCATCGCATCTACCAGATTGGTAACAAGACTGTCCCGCTACCCCCTTTCCGCCCAAGAGACTAGAATCGAGGAGACCCCTGAGTCCCGACCTCCTTGTACCATTCTACCGTACTTAAAAATTGCTTATAAAGAACGTTAAACCTTATCCTTGTGTGGTGTACGTCTGTGGGGGGGAAGTTATTCGTCTGTACGATCGCTGGAGACGGCTCTCCCCGGAGACCTCTCCTCTTGTCCTCGGCCGACCCTCCCGGTCCGTCTAACATTGGTGGCCAGCGGCGCGATCCGAATCAACGTGTAATCGTACAGAGAGTAGCTCACCCCACGACAAAACCACAATGACAACCAAAGAGAGCGGATCCACCGAGAAATTCCAGATGGAGAAATTGGAAGAATACAGCCATCGTGAGTTGAAACAATTCTGCATTGAACTAGGCATTGCTACCACCGGTCTGAGTACGAAAGACGATTTCAAGCACGCCATTGAGTCATGGGCAGAAACCGGGGCCGCCAGACCCCCGGACCAAAATGTTGCAGCATCGGAGAGGAGCACCACGGCTCCCGAGGAGCGAAGAACGGGTCTCTCGCAGGAAGAGATCCAAGAGAGAGAAAAAAACAGACTACATGAGTTAGAAATGGCCCGGCTCAAAATGGACGGTGAACTCAAATTAGCCGAACAAAAACTGAACCTAGAACATCTGCGGCTCCGAGAAGAACGAGAAGAAAAACAGAGACAAAGAGAACTCGAAGAAAAGAGACTAGCGTATGAACACGAGCGCAAGCTAGCAGAAATAGACTTACGAAAGCAGAACAAAGAACTGGGGGTGCCCGAGCAACCACGCACTCCCGGAGCGACAGAAAAGAAAGTACACATCCCCAAGGATGTCGTTCGAGAGTATTTCCGAGATGACGACATACAACAGTGGTTCAAGGCCTACGAGATCACCATGACCTCCCACAGGATCGATCGAAGTGACTGGGGAGCCGGTCTATGGGGGAGGTTCGTCAATGAGGGCCGCGATGCCCTGTTACAGCTCCCAGACCATCTGATGACCTCCTATGACCACATGAAGGCTGCCCTCCTCACCCGATATGGGCTCACACCCGAAATGTACCGCCAGAGGTTCCGAGACTGCACCCGGATCCCGGGTACAACTTGGGTGGAGTATGTAAACTATTTCAGCCGAGCCTTCGAGGGGTGGATCAGGGGGAGCCAGGTAACAACCTACGAGCAACTTTTTAATCTCATGGTGTGGGAGCACCTCTCTAACAACTGCTTCGTCGAGCTCAGGCAGCACCTCCTCGACAGCAAATTGACAGATCCACGGCAGCTCGCCGCCGAGGCTGACCGGTGGGAGATTACCCGAGTAAGCCGGAATGGGCCGCACGAACAGAACCGGAACTACCAAGGTCAGCACCGTCCCCGAGGAGGAGGAGGAGGCCAGGGACGAGGAAAAGACACCGCCCCGGCCGCTTCCGCTGCCAGCACCCCGCCCCCGGCCAACCGGGGCAACCCCCCGGTGCGCCCGGGGTACAGAGCCAATGTCACGTGTCACCGATGCCAGCGAGTCGGCCACTACGCAAATGACCCGAACTGTCCTCAGAATCAGACTCCGAGACCCCACCAGATGGCTGCCGCCGCCCTGGGGGAAGAACAAATCTCCGAAGAGCAAGAGGAATGCGAGCAAGAACAACGGGAGTGGGAGCCGGCCGCCATGGTTCTAGCGTGCCTAGGGGGAAGAGACATGGTCCCGCGGGCTCCCCTACCCGCCAACACCAGAAAATATAGTCAGTGGGTGAACATTAATGGGCGCAGGGCCGAAGCCCTACGTGACACAGGGGCCAGTGTGACAGCCGTCCGCTGTCACCTGGTGACCCCGGAACAGATACTGCCGAACATTCTCTGCCCTGTCCGTTCAGCCGACAATTCCGAGAGTCTGTGTCGGATGGCCTGCGTCCCCTTCGAATGGGGAGGAGTCTCCAGCATGTTAAAGGTGACGGTCCGAGATGATGCCCCCGTGGACTGTCTCCTGGGGAATGATCTTGAGAGTTCCCCGTGGGCCGCCGTAGAGAGAAGAGAGCACCTGGGGATGTTGGGCCTCCCGGACTGGGCGTGCGTAACCACCCGGTCCATGGCTGCCCGTACCATCCCCCGACCCGAAGAACCTGAATGGCCAGCACCTCCTCCCCCGGTCGCTCCAGTAGAAGACACCGACCGTGCCGACCCCCCAGGGCAAACCCCCGAAGGGCTCGCTCAGCTCCAGGACCTTCCCAACCTGGCTCAGTGGCGTCAGGAAGGGGGGCCCACCCAGGAACAGTTCCGTCAAGAGCAGAAGACCTGTCCCTCCCTCGAGGGACTCCGCCAGCAAGCCCTCGCCCAGAGCGCAGGGGACACCACCGGAGGCCATTGGATCTATTGGGACAACGACCTGTTGTACAGTGAACAGAGAATCGCGGAGTTAGGGGCCAGTCGAGTGCTAGTGGTGCCCCTCCGCTTTAGAGACTTCTTGCTAAACTTGGCCCACGATGTCCCCCTGGCTGGTCACCTGGGTCAAGACAAAACCTACAGTCGCCTGGTGACCCACTTTTTCTGGCCGAAGATGAGAAACGACGTCCTCAACCACTGCTGGTCCTGCCCCACGTGCCAGGCCAGCGGGAAGAGCGGCCGCAAACTTAAAGCACCTCTGCAACCCTTCCCAGTTGTCACCACCCCGTTCGAGAGGGTGGGAATAGACATTGTGGGGCCCCTGGACCCCCATACAGCACAAGGACATCGGTTCATCCTGGTACTGGTGGACCACGCCACCCGCTACCCCGAGGCTGTTCCCCTGCGAACTGTGACAGCCCCGGTGGTCGGCCGGGCCTTGATGGGGATCTTCTCCCGGGTGGGCTTTCCCCGAGAAGTCGTCAGCGACCGAGGCACAAACTTTATTTCAAAATATATGAAATCCCTCTGGCAACAGTGCGGGGTCACCTACCGATTCACGACCCCCTATCACCCTCAAGGAAACGGACTAGTCGAGCGGTTTAACCGCACGCTCAAAGGGATGATTGGGGGGTTGGAAGAGCCCCTCCGTCGCCAGTGGGATGTGCTACTGCCGTGCCTCCTCTTTGCATATCGAGAAGTCCCCCAGAAGTCCCTTGGCTTCAGCCCGTTCGAACTCTTATACGGACACCCTGTGCGAGGGCCCCTCAGCCTAGTCAAAGAAGGTTGGGAGATGCCCCCTCTGAAGACCCCTCCAGATGTCTTCAAGTACCTCCTGACCCTACGCAATCAGACCAGGCGATTCAGAGAAATGGCGAAAGCGAATCTTGAGGCCAGTCAGGAGGACATGAAGAAGTGGTACGATCAAAATGCCTCCTCCATCGAATTCGAACCTGGCCAACAAGTGTGGGTGATGTCCCCCACCGAACCGTGCGCCCTACAGGACAAGTGGACGGGGCCCTTCAAAGTGGTCGAGCGCAAGAGCCCCGTCACCTATCTCATCGATATGGAATCTTCACGGAACCCCCTCCGGGTCCTCCACGCCAATAGACTCAGACCCCACTTTGTGCGCTCGGAGCTCAGCCTCCTGATGGCTACCGACAGCGGAGCCGAAGAAGACTCCGAGCCCCTCCCTGATCTCCTAAGGACCCGGGAGAAAGATGGTTCTGTGGACGGGGTCCGACTCTCAGAGGCCCTCACCCCGGAACAGCGCCAAGGCTGCCGGGACCTCCTGCTGCAGTTTGCAACTCTGTTTTCCCTCACTCCAGGGGTCACCCCCTGGTGCTTGCACGACGTGGACACTGGGGACAGTCCCCCTATCCGACATCGGGCATACCACGTACCAGATCGGGTACGGGCCTGCATCCAAGAGGAGGTGTCCAAGATGCTCACGCTCGGGGTCATCGAGCCCTCAGACAGCCCCTGGGCCAGCCCAGTGGTACTGGTCCCCAAAGCTGCCGCCCCCGGCACCACTCCAGAGCTCCGATTCTGCGTCGACTACCGGGGCTTGAAAGCTGTCACCAGAACCGACGCTCATCCCATCCCCCGAGCAGATGAACTAATCGACCGCATGGGAGTTGCCCGCTACCTCAGCATCTTCGACCTGACAGCGGGCTACTGGCAGATTGGTCTCACACCCAGGGCCCAAGAACGATCCGCCTTTTCCACCCCTGATGGCCACTACCACTTCAAGGTCATGCCATTCGGCATGAAGAATGCCCCAGCTACTTTTCAGCGACTAGTGAACCAGGTCTTGGCGGGACTCGAGGAATTCAGCGCCGCCTACCTGGACGATATCGCTGTGTACAGCCGCCACTGGTCCGACCACCTCCACCACCTCCGAGAGGTCCTGCAGGCCCTCCAACGGGCCGGCCTCACGATCAAGGCCAGCAAATGCCAAATAGGTCAGGGGTCCGTGACCTATCTCGGACACCAAGTGGGAAGCGGTCTGGTGGCCCCTCTTCAACTCAAGATCGCTGCCATCCAGTCCTGGCAGCCCCCCATCACACAGACCGAGGTCCGCGCCTTCTTGGGGCTCACCGGCTACTACCGGCGGTTCGTGAGGGACTATAGCAGGATTGTGGGGCCCCTCATGGGACTCACATCCGAAAATCACCCAAAGAAGGTCAACTAGACCCCAGACTGCCAAGCGGCCTTCGAGAAGCTGAAGGCCGCCATGTGCTCTGCCCCTGTGCTCCAGGCCCCCGACTACAGTCGGGAATTCCTCGTCCAAACGGATGCCTCCGACCATGGCATTGGGGCAGTCCTTTCCCAGTTAAACCTCGAAGGACTTGACCAACCAGTGGCCTTCATCAGCAGACGCCTTCTGGCCCGAGAACAACGCTGGAGCACCATCGAGAGGGAGGCCTTCGCAGTGGTGTGGGCCCTCAAAAAGCTCCGGCCTTATCTCTTTGGCACCCACTTCCGGGTGCAGACAGATCATCGGCCTCTGCAGTGGCTAATGCAGATGCGGGGGGAAAACCCAAAACTATTGAGTTGGTCCATCTCCCTGCAGGGAATGGACTTCACTGTGGAACATCGACCTGGGCAAGACCACGCCAATGCAGATGGCCTGTCACGCTTTTTCCGCCTCGACGAGGAGAGTCCCCAAGAGGATGGGTGACTCTCCCCGCCTTCAGCTGGGGGGGACGCATGTTGGACAGGCCACGTGAAGGGCTTGCTTCCTCCCCGCATGACAGGGCCCGAGCCCGGCCCTCCAGGTGTTACCCACAGAACCAACCCGCACCCCGTCTCATACGGGACTCCTGCCCCCGGACATCTCTGCATCATGGGGCCGAATCACTACCGGCTCCCTCGCCCGGCCCGGCCGCCATCTTGGACACTGCACCACGAGGCCGCGTGGCCTCAGATCGACCCTAACCCTGGGCCTGGCCAGGCCCCGACATCCCGGCACCACCATCCACCCAGGAGGTGAGCGGCCCACTTGGCAGGTCAATGGGAGAAAGAAGTGTCGATGGCTCTCCCCCGCCAGGTGCCGATCGCCCCCAGCTCCCCCGAGCGCTGGCTCCACCCCCCTGCTGGGTGTCTGGACTCCCTCATCCCGGACCTCCCGACCTCCAAGTGCGAGGGTCCGGACATCAAAGGACGCCAGACCTATAACTGGGGCAGCTCCAGAGCAGGAAGGCAGTTGTATCCTGGAGTCGAGAGACACCGTGAAGAACTCATCCTTGACGGACTACTGGCGCTGCCGTAGCCCTGCCTTGTGAACTACTGTCCTGCCTGCTGGCGCTGCCGCAAACCTTCTGAACCCTTCATCTTCACCCGGACCTGCTGGCGCCGCCGCGGACCGTCGCTACCTTCGATCATCTCGGGACCTGCTGGCTCCGCCGCGGCCCGACCATCTAAGAACGCCGAGCTCGAGGATTGTGAGCTATCCACCTTATCATCGCATCTACCAGATTGGTAACAAGACTGTCCCGCTACCCCCTTTCCGCCCAAGAGACTAGAATCGAGGGGACCCCTGAGTCCCGACCTCCTTGTACCATTCTACCGTACTTAAAAATTGCTTATAAAGAACGTTAAACCTTATCCTTGTGTGGTGTACGTCTGTGGGGGGGAAGTTATTCGTCTGTACGATCGCTGGAGACGGCTCTCCCCGGAGACCTCTCCTCTTGTCCTCGGCCGACCCTCCCGGTCCGTCTAACAATAGTTATCATGATCTGCCAGCGTGATTGTCGGAAAATCTGAAGCTCAACCTCCCCCCTACTCCCCAGCCTTACTGACCAAGCAACGCCCTCCATACATAGTAGTTTGATAAATCTGAGGTAAAAACATGTTTGGTGTATCTGAGGTATAAAGATGTTTGATGTATCTGAGGTATAAACATGTTTGATGTATCTGAGGTATAAACATGTTTGATGTATCTGAGGTATAAACATGTTTAATCTATCTGATTCCAAATATATATCAGCGCAAGTGAATTGATTTTCATGAAAAGACCAACAGCCAGATTCATCATTGAAAATTGCGCTCGCAAAGGGCCAGATTCTGATAATCTGGCCCTTTGCGAGCGCAATTTTTGCATTTGGGATTCATCATCCCAAATGCAAAAATCGCTAATAGCAAAATCACTAAATTGCAAGGAATTGCCTTTAAGGAATCTCTATTTGAGATTCCTTAAATGCAATTCATTAACCATTTTTTATTTGCGAATTCGCAATTTTTGACTGCTATTTATCGCGAAGTCTGACTTTGTGGTAAATAGCGAAACTTTGGACATGTGTGTGCGCAACATCAGTCTACATGTTCATTTCAGGGGTGCTACAGGGTGTCCTTTGGACACCCCTGGCACCCTTGAAATCGTATCCTTATTTGCGATTAGCAAATTGCTAATCGCAAATAAGGAATAACTCCCCATTCATTCCTATGGGCCTTTAGGCCCATAGGAATGATTGGGGAGTTATTCCTTTTTTGCGATTAGCAATTTGCTAATCGCAAATAAGGAAGCTGTAGGAATCGCAATTTATTTTGCGATTCCTACATGAATCCCGTTTTGCAAGTCCTTAATAGCGATTCCTTAATAATCGCTATTAAGGACTCGCAAAACGGGACAATGATGAATCTGGCTGCAAGTGGTTATTCAGATCAAGTCTTTGAATCAGGAAAAAATGAAAAGCGGGTTGTGTACACGAAGCAGCCCGCCAGATCATGTTTGATTGTAACTTCTTTCTACCATTACACACTCATTTTAGAATGTTTGTCAGTGACAAAGGGGGACGTGGCATGAAGACCAGCTGCCTTGTTAATTATTAACAGACCTCTTATAAATATCTAAAGTCTCCCCCCACCTCGGGGCATCATCTGAAGCATTGAGGGCACTGGCAGTCTTTGATGCTGCCGGATGAAGACAGGCGTGAAGGGTTGCAATGCTTGGTTGCGTGAAGGCATCTAAGCGTCTTGGAGAAAACTCCCGCAGGGGTCAAAACGCGTTAGGCTGGTGGATTGGCGACATTTTCAAAGAATCGCACAAAAATGACTCAACACTAACAATGCAGATGAATAAATATTTCGCACTAACCTCTTTTCTGGACTTATGAAAAGCGCAAAATGTACTATGAGTTATTAATTGTTTTGTAGATAAGTCATTGTTTTCAAGACTGATCGAATTTCATTTAAAATTCTTTGTAAACTTCAACAATTTAACAAAATACATAAAGTGGCAGGTAATCGTTTAATTCTTGACTCATTAAAAAGCAAGTAACATTTTAGAAGAATTGACCACTGCACTATTAAAATGCTCTCCTTGACAACAGACTTTACATTTTCGTGAATTACGCAGTTTACAAATTGTGTTGACAGGGAAAATGAGAGCGTAATCAGAGGATAGCACTGTTTGCGATATCAGTATTAATACGGACATGGGGCTCCTTGATGGAGTTTCCTATCAGGGCATATAATAGTAAACTCTACCATGATGCTGTACGAATTACGTGTTGTATTGCTCACTTTCAAAATAAATTACAAATATTTTATATGTGCTTTAAGAAACCACTCTCATTCTGTTGATTCAACACATCAAAATAAATATTTTGGTTTAATAAATGAAAGTTGTATTCGTCATTTTTGTGGTCATACATGGCATTCAATATTTAGATTCTTGAAAGAACACACATCAAGATTTACCTCCACCCCTGACATTGAGAAACCATGCTGCCCCTACCTTTCATGCTATTCTATCCTAGAAATGGTGATGAAAGTGCGCCTGGGGCTCCTGGACTTCCATTAGTGTTGCTTACATTCACTGCAGACGCCTAGGTGCCAACAATCATCAATCACAGGGTTACAAAGAGCAGGGCTCATGTGTCCAGGATACCACAGCAAATCACCAGAAATATCCAAAATACACCTCATTAGGCCACTGGCATAACGAACCTTGAGGCCCCCCCTGCAAGGCAGGTGGTGGGGCCCCCTCCGGACTCAGTCATGAGCTCTCCGTCCAGAGTAATATGCTGAGGGGGCCCTCTGGAGCTTGGCCCCCGTATGGTGGGGGCTGTGGGCGGCCTGTGTTACGCCACAGTACTTGATGCATGCAGGAGGGTCACTTTCAGATCAGTTGCTGTACTTTGGACTCCGGATACAGATGTTACACGCCCACTGGTGTCAGCTTGGCTCCATCATCCGGTTTCTATCTGACCGAGATGGACATGAAGTGGGCATCTAGATAGGCAGAACAGAGGTCAACTGATGCCCTCAGACTCACATGCACAGATGCTGGACCTCAAAGTTATACCCATGCTGGTTTTATTGTGTCCTTCTGATCTGTGTGGACAAGTTCTGGACTCCTAGATCCAGACAACTTAGTTTATCTATTGTCTCTTGGACACAAAGGATGATCAGTGACCGTCTGGGTCTCAACAATGCCAGAACTGATCTTCTGGGTCCAGTCACTCCAGGTCACAGTTGGATGGATGCTATATGTCTGGCGCTCGTCAATGAATAAATAGCATCTGGATCCGGCTGATTCAATTCACCCGGTGTTCCTAGGACTCAGCCAGATGGGTACCAGATCTTATCAGTACATGTAATCAGCTTCTGGATCTTGCAAAAAAAGATCACCTGGTGCCTCCAGCACTCAGGTGATCAGGCACTGCATGTTGAGATACAGACAATACAGGTCCTCTACGTTCATTCTCGGCCAGGAAGATGCTTCCAGACGACCTGGTGTCTATCGATAGCAAAGGATACGAACTGTTCAGTAAATCACACATCAGTGAAAGCCCTTTCCATAGACTTCAATAATTAGGAGATTTCAGCCAAATGCTCTTTTTCTAGAGCTGCCCCCAGTCGCAGGCCTTACGGGTCGATCAATTGTTTCTTAAGGCCCATGTAGGGACATATTCACGTATTATGGAGATATAGTCACAGAATGTAAATGTACATGTATTTATATAGCGCAAATCCCCCACATCGCAGGCATCTATGCGCTTGCTTAGGGAACCCGTCCTGGTATTCCCCTGTGAGATACCCTGGCAGGGTATCCACAAGGTGAAAGCCAGGCATCCCGCCACCCACCACCATTGTCCACACAATGGGAGATTTTGTATAACAAACTGAAAGTTTAATTTTATGATTATCTTAGCCCCTGCCTCTGAGAAACCTACCCTCTACATTAGAGCTGATGCACTGTTTGTGCTGTAGCGAGCTTGTGGTGAGCACGCTTTAGGCATGCTATGAGCACTCCGGTTGTGATACAGCACACCTAAAGTCCCACATTGCTGAAGGATGTGGGGAGTAGTCCCGTGGCTGTGATTTTTTTTTTGATACAGTGGTCAATGAGTGGGTGTCTTCCATAACATGAATGGTGAGAAATAAATCCCATGCGCTCAGGCTGATCGCTTTTCCTAATTGTTTCCTTCTAGAAATGTTCTTGTTATCCATTCATTCCTGTGCACCCACTACAACATACTTTATAAGCCAATGCAAATTAAATTACAAAAGTAGTGGATTTTAATTTCAAATCAAGTTTGATTCAGATATTAAATCCATAAAACAATTACCTTCAAAGTGCCAAAAAATGAAACTCTCATATCTTTAGAAATCCATAACAATAGATCAATAGTCAATTTCCTTATCAGAAAATTGGTAACTAAAGTCTAAATTATTGGCCCAAAAAGTACAACAGGATAAGAAACCTCTGCTAAAAGTTCTCAATTCCGTTGGAATAGAATTTTTAATGGCCCTCGCCAGTTTTATGTCACTCATTCCCAAGAATGAAGAGTTGATAGTCAATTCAGCAAGAGTTCGGTGGATAACATGAAACTCATCGAGGTGTGTCCATGGTCGCACAGAGGAATGTATACAGTGCACTGATGAGGCATATTTATTTATTTTATTTATTCATTTATTTTAAAGGTTTTATATAGCGCTGGCTCGACCCGAAGGTATCAGAGCGCTTTACATGAGCATCAGATCATAGTTACAGGTTACATCGTTACAGTGGTTACGCAGTTATTAGAGTATGGTAAAATAGTTACTTGGATGGTCGAGATAAACAATAAGCACAAATATGTAAGGGGAAAGATTCAGGGGAGGGGGAAGGAGCTGGGGAAGTAGACAGGTAAAGAAGGCAGGAAAGAGGAGGGGAGGGTGAAGGACACCGCATGGAAAGAGGAGGGGAAGGGCGACGGGGAACACAAACCGGTAGACGAGTCAAAGCAACGTCCAAAGTCCAGTAAGCTGTGATCCCAGGGGAAGTGGTATCACTTCCCTATCTCAGTAGCAGGAGGCTCCCTTTATGCAGTGGACTCTCTGAGAGGGGTCTCTGACACTCCAAGGCCTACATTCTGGATCCTTCCCCAAAAAGGGGAGAGGGAGTGCTTTTGCAAGGGGTGTCATACCATACCTCAGCTGTGAGTGGCTCCCTTGGCACAGTGGACTCTCTCGGCGGGTTCGCTGAGACTTCAGAGTATAAATATTGGATCTTCCCCCAACAAGGGGAGAAGGAGTGCTTAGTCAAAGGGCACAAAGGATAGGGGGCTAGGCAGACTAGCAAGCAAGATGACAGATTCAGGGGATAGCAGCTAGGAGCTAGGGAGGTAGACAAAGAGGGAAAGAGTACTAAATGGGAAAACATTTAATTAATGAGTTATATACAGTGCACTGCTGTGGCATATATTCGGTGAGCTGCTGTTGCATGCATACGGTGCACTGTGAGGCTTATATACAGTGCATTGCTAAAGCATATATACAGTGCACTGATGAGGCATATATACAGTGCACTGCTGAGGCATATATACGGTGTACTGCTGTTGCATACATACAGTGCACTGCTGGGGTATATAGACAGTGCACTGCTGAGGCATACATACAGTGCACTTCTGAGGCATATATACAGTGAGTGCACTGCTGAGGGATATATACGGTGCACAGCTGAGGCATATATACAGTGCACTGCTGAGGCATATATATACAGTGCACTGCTGAGACTTATACGGTGCAGTGCTGAGGCATATATACAGTGCACTGCTAAGGCATATATACAGTGCATTGCTGAGACACATATACAGTGCACTGATGAGGCATATATACAGTGCACTGCTGAGGCATATATACGGTGAACTGCTGTGGCATACATACAGTGCACTGCTGGGGCATATAGACAGTGCACTGCTGAGGCATACATACAGTGCACTTCTGAGGCATATATACAGTGAGTGCATTTCTGAGGGATATATATGGTACACGGCTGAGGCATATATACAGTGCACTGCTGAGGCATATATACAGTGCACTGCTGAGACATACACGGTGCAGTGCTGAGGCATATATACAGTGCAATGCTGAGGCATACATACATTGCACTGCTGAGGCAGATATACGGTGCACTGCTGAGGCATATATACGGTGCTCTGCTGAGGCATAGATACTGTGCACTGCTGAGGCATATATACAATGCACTGCTGAGGCATATATACAATGCACTGCTGAGGCATACATACAGTGCACTACTGAGACATATATACAGTGCCCGCTGAGGCATATAGACAGTGCACTGCTGAGACATATATATGGTGCAGTGCTGAGGCATGTATACAGTGCACTGCTCAGGCATATATACGGTGTACTGCTGTTGCATACATATGGTGCACTGCTGAGACTCATGTGCAGTGCACTGCTGAGGCCTATATACGGTGCACTGCTGAGATATGCATACAGTGCACTGCTGAGGTATATATACAGTGCACTGCTGAGGAATATATAGGGTGCTCTGCTGAGGCATATATACAGCGCACTGCTGAGTCACATATACGGTGCACTGCTGAGGCATATATACGGTGCATTGCTGAGGCATACATAGAGTGCACTGCTGAGGCATATATACGGTGCACTGCTGAGGCATTTATATAGTGCACTGCTGAGGCATATATACAGTGCACTGCTGAGGCATATATACAATGCACTGCTGAGGCATATATACAATGCACTGCTGAGGCATACATACAGTGCACTACTGAGGCATATGTACAGTGCACCGCTGAGGCACATATACGGTGCACTGCTGAGGCATATATACAGTGCACTGATAAGGCTTATACACGGTGCACTGCTTAGGCATATAAACGGTGCACTGCTGAGGCAGATATACGGTGCACTGCTGAGGCATATATACGGTGCTCTGCTGAGGCATAGATACTGTGCACTGCTGAGGCATATATACAGTGCACTGCTAAGGCATATATACAATGCACTGCTGAGGCATATATACAATGCACTGCTGAGGCATATATATGGTGCAGTGCTGAGGCATGTATACCGTGCACTGCTCAGGCATATATACGGTGTACTGCTGTTGCATACATATGGTGCACTGCTGAGACTTATGTGCAGTGCACTGCTGAGGCCTATATACGGTGCACTGCTGAGACATGCATACAGTGCACTGCTGAGGTATATATACAGTGCACTGCTGAGGCATATATAGGGCGCTCTGCTGAGGCATATCTACAGCACACTGCTGAGTCACATATACGGTGCACTGCTGAGGCATATATACGGTGCACTGCTGAGGCATATATACAGTGCACTGCTGAGTCACATATACAGTGCACTGCTGAGGCGTATATATAGTGCACTGCTTAGGCATACATACAGTGCACTGCTGAGGCATATATACAGTGCACTGCTGAGGCATATATATGGTGAACTGCTGTGGCATACATACAGTGCACTGCTGGGGCATATAGACAGTGCACTGCTGAGGCATACATACAGTGCACTTCTGAGGCATATATACAGTGAGTGCACTTCTGAGGGATATATACGGTGCACGGCTGAGGCATATATACAGTGCACTGCTGAGGCATATATACAGTGCACTGCTGAGGCATACATACATTGCACTGCTGAGGCAGATATACGGTGCACTGCTGAGGCATATATACGGTGCTCTGCTGAGGCATAGATACTGTGCACTGCTGAGGCACATATACAGTGCACTGCTAAGGCATATATACAATGCACTGCTGAGGCATATATACAATGCACTGCTGAGGTATATATATGGTGCAGTGCTGAGGCATGTATACAGTGCACTGCTCAGGCATATATACGGTGTACTGCTGTTGCATACATATGGTGCACTGCTGAGACTTATGTGCAGTGCACTGCTGAGGCCTATATACGGTGCACTGCTGAGACATGCATACAGTGCACTTCTGAGGTATATATACAGTGCACTGCTGAGGCATATATAGGGCGCTCTGCTGAGGCATATATACAGCACACTGCTGAGTCACATATACGGTGCACTGCTGAGGCATATATACGGTGCACTGCTGAGGCATATATACAGTGCACTGCTGAGTCACATATACAGTGCACTGCTGAGGCGTATATATAGTGCACTGCTTAGGCATATATACAGTGCACTGCTGAGGCATATATACTGTGCACTGCTGAGGCATACATACAATGCATTGCTGAGACATACATAGAGTGCACTGCTGAGGCATATATATGGTGCACTGCTGAGGCATTTATATAGTGCACTGCTGAGGCATATATACAGTGCACTGCTGAGGCATATATACAATGCACTGCTGAGGCATATATACAATGCACTGCTGAGGCATACATAGAATGCACTGCTGAGGCATATGTACAGTGCACCGCTGAGGCACATATACGGCGCACTTCTGAGGCATATATACAGTGCACTGATAAGGCATATAAACGGTGCACTTCTGAGGCATATATATATAGTGCACTGGTGAGGCATACAGACAGTGCACTGCTGAGACATATATATATGTATATATATATATATATATATATATATAGATAGATATATATATATATATATATATATATATATATATATACATATATATATATATATATGCTGCAGTGCACTGCGTAGGCATATACATGGTGTACTGCAGTTGCATACATATGGTGCACTGCTGAGGCTTATGTGCAGTGCACTGCTGAGGCATATATACAGTGCACTGCTGAGACATGCATACAGTGCACTGCTGAGGTATATATACAGTGCACTGCTGAGGCATATATAGGGTGCTCTGCTGAGGCCTATATACTGTGCACTGCAGAGGCATATATACAGTGCACTGCTGAGACATATATACAGTGCACTGCTGAGGCATATATACGGTGCACTGCTGAGGCATACATACAATGCACTGCTGAGGCATACATAGGGTGCACTGCTGAGGCATATATACAGTGCACTGCTGAGGCATTTATGCAGTGCACTGCTGAGGCATATATATAGTGCATTGCTGAGGCATATATAAAATGCACTACTGAGGCATACACACAATGCACTGCTGAGGCATACATACAGTGCACTACTGAGGCATATGTACAGTGCACTGCTGAGGCATATATACGGTGCACTGCTGAGGCACATATACGGTGCACTGCTGAGGCATATTTACATGGTGCACTGCTTAGGCATATAAACAGTGCACTTCTGAGGCATATATACAGTGCACTAGTGAGGCATATAGACAGTGCACTGCTGAGGCATACATACAGTGCACTTCTGAGGCATGAATACAGTGCACTGCTGAGGCATATATACAGTGCACTGCTGAGGAATATATACAGCGCAATTCTGAGGCATATATACAGTGCACTGCTGAGGCATATATACAGTGCCATGCTGAGGCATGTCCACAGTGCATTGCTGAGGCATACAAACAGTGCAATGCAGAGACATACATACAGTGCACCGCTGATGCATATATACAGTACACTGCTGAGGCATATATTCAGTGCTTTTCTGAGGCATATATACAGTGCACTGCTGAGGCATGTCCACAGTGCACTGCTGAGGCATATATACAGTGCACTGTTGAGGCATTTATGAAGTACACTGATGAGGTATTTATACAGTTCACTGCTGAGGCGTATATACAATGCACTGCTAAGGCATATATACGGTGTACTGCTGAGGCATATACACAGTGCAATGCTGAGGCATGTATACAGTGCACTGCTGATGTACATATCCAGTGCACTGGTGAGGCATTTATGCAGTGCACTGCTGAGGCATATATATGGTGCACTGCTGAGGCGTATATACAGTGCACTGCTGAGGCATATATACGGTGCACTGCTGAGATATATATACGGTGCAGTGCTGAGGCATGTATACAGTGAACTGCTGAGGCACATTTACAGTGTACTGCTGTTGCATACATACGGTGCACTGTAAGGCTTATATACAGTGCACTGCTGAGGTATATATACAGTGCACTGCTGAGGCATATATACAGTGCAGTGCTGAGGCATGTATACGGTGCACTGCTGAGGCATATAAACAGTGCACTGCTAAGGCATATATACGATGTACTGCTGTTGCATACACACAGTGCACTGCTGAGGCATAAACACGGTATAGGAATACATAGGGTGCACTGCTGAGGCATATATACAGTGCACTGCTGAGGCATATATACGGTGCACTGCTGAGGCATACATACAATGCATTGCTGAGACATACATAGAGTGCACTGCTGAGGCATATATATGGTGCACTGCTGAGGCATTTATATAGTGCACTGCTGAGGCATATATACAGTGCACTGCTGAGGCATATATACAATGCACTGCTGAGGCATATATACAATGCACTGCTGAGGCATACATAGAATGCACTGCTGAGGCATATGTACAGTGCACCGCTGAGGCACATATACGGCGCACTTCTGAGACATATATACAGTGCACTGATAAGGCATATAAACGGTGCACTTCTGAGGCATATATATAGTGCACTGGTGAGGCATACAGACAGTGCACCGCTGAGACACACACACATATATATATATATATATATATATATATATATATATATATATATATATATATATGTATATATATATATATATATGCTGCAGTGCTGAGGCATGTATACAGTGCACTGCTTAGGCATATATACGGTGTACTGCAGTTGTATACATATGGTGCACTGCTGAGGCTTATGTGCAGTGCACTGCTGAGGCATATATACAGTGCACTGCTGAGACATGCATACAGTGCACTGCTGAGGTATATATACAGTGCACTGCTGAGGCATATATAGGGTGCTCTGCTGAGGCCTATATACGGTGCACTGCAGAGGCATATATACAGTGCACTGCTGAGACATATATACAGAGCACTGCTGAGGCATATATACGGTGCACTGCTGAGGCATACATACAATGCACTGCTGAGGCATACATAGGGTGCACTGCTGAGGCATATATACAGTGCACTGCTGAGGCATTTATGCAGTGCACTGCTGAGGCATATATATAGTGCATTGCTGAGGCATATATAAAATGCACTACTGAGGCATACACACAATGCACTGCTGAGGCATACATACAGTGCACTACTGAGGCATATGTACAGTGCACTGCTGAGGCATATATACGGTGCACTGCTGAGGCATATATACGGTGCACTGCTGAGGCATATTCACATGGCGCACTGCTTAGGCATTTAAACAGTGCACTTCTGAGGCATATATACAGTGCACTAGTGAGGCATATAGACAGTGCACTGCTGAGGCATACATACAGTGCACTTCTGAGGCATGAATACAGTGCACTTCTGAGGCATGAATACAGTGCACTGCTGAGGCATATATACAGTGCACTGCTGAGGCATATATACAGTGCCCTGCTGAGGCATGTCCACAGTGCATTGCTGAGGCATACAAACAGTGCAATGCAGAGACATACATACAGTGCACCGCTGATGCATATATACAGTACACTGCTGAGGCATATATTCAGTGCTTTTCTGAGGCATATATACAGTGCGCTGCTGAGGCATGTCCACAGTGCACTGCTGAGGCATATATACAGTGCACTGTTGAGGCATTTATGAAGTGCACTGATGAGGTATTTATACAGTTCACTGCTGAGGCGTATATACAATGCACTGCTAAGGCATATATACGGAGTACTGCTGAGGCATATACACAGTGCAATGCTGAGGCATGTATACAGTGCACTGCTGATGTACATATCCAGTGCACTGCTTAGGCATTTATGCAGTGCAATGCTGAGGCATATATATGGTGCACTGCTGAGGCGTATATACAGTGCACTGCTGAGGCATATATACGGTGCACTGCTGAGATATATATATACGGTGCAGTGCTGAGGCATGTATACAGTGAACTGCTGAGGCACATTTACAGTGTACTGCTGTTGCATACATACGGTGCACTGTAAGGCTTATATACAGTGCACTGCTGAGGTATATATACAGTGCACTGCTGAGGCATATATACAGTGCAGTGCTGAGGCATATATACGGTGCACTGCTGAGGCATATAAACAGTGCACTGCTAAGGCATATATACGATGTACTGCTGTTGCATACACACAGTGCACTGCTGAGGCATAAACACGGTATAGTAATACATAGGGTGCACTGCTGAGGCATATATACAGTGCACTGCTGAGGCATATATACAGTGCACTGCTGAGGAATATATACGGCACACTGCTGAGGCATATATACCGTGCAGTGCTGAGGCATATATACAGTACACTGCTGAGGCATACATACGGTGCACTGTTGAGGCATATATACGGTGCACTGTTGAGGTATATATGCGGTTCAATGCTGAGGCATATATACGGTGCACTGCTGAGGCATATATACGGTGCACTGCTGAGACATACACACAGTGCACTGCTGAGGTATAGATACAGTGTACTGCTGAGGCATATATACAGTGCACTGCTGAGGCATATATACAGTGCACTGCTGATGCATGTACCCGGGAAGGGCTCTTTTCAACGAGAAAAGCCAATAGCCAAATAAAACTGCTGAACGTATGTTTCACAAATAGTTGGAAGGTATAGGTTGTTTGGCGCCTTCCACAACAAGAAGTGTTTGAAACTAGATACAATTAAAAAGTGCCTAGTGAGGGAAGTGAAGTAATTCACAAGCTCTTTCCGTCTTTCCACAGATTTGCTCTTGATCTTGACTTTTTTGTTTTTTAATGAGACTGGTAAATGTCTATTCTTGAAAGGTTTTGCTTCGCCCATTCCAACCAAAGCTGCATGCCTACGGTGGCTCTGCAGCTTTCATCGTGGCACAGACGTTGGTTCCATGCTCACTGTGCAACTGGAACCAAGATGCACCTGACTGAAGAGGCCAAAACCAGTTGTGTTGCTTGTTGAGAGCACAGGTTACTACAGGAGCAAGACCAAGGCCGAGGGTGGTCCCTGTCACGAGTGTCACAGTGCGCAAAAAAAGTAGCAATTGTTTGGAACCTGACTAATTACCATTGGCTGAGATTAATTCAGGCATCTTTTTGTTGTTAATTCATTTATTTACTGTTTCAGCTGTCAGCTTTACAATAATTAAAATGATCCTTTAAAAACAATTAAATACAGAAATCACACTTCATTAAAACACATACAGGGCAATCAACTGAGCGGCACAACAACATTCAGGCACTGTATTCCATTCCTTTCAGAAAGGAACAATTAATCTGTCGACCACCTAGGCACTATAAGTTGTACGTACCATTCAGGAAGAAACAAATAATGTGATAACTGTCTAGGTACTAAGGGCTAGATGTAGGTAAACTACATTTACCAAATCTAAAATACCGCATTTTACCGATTCCGTATATTTGAATCTGTAAATGCTATGTAGGTAATTACTCGGTAAGTATTACCGAATCGGTAGGATTCGGTATTTACCGTATCGGTAAATACCAATTCGGTAATTCCCATTCATTGCTATGGGCCTGTAGGCCGATAGGAATGAATGGGAATTACCGAATCGGTATTTACCGATTCGGTAAAAGGGGGGAAACATTCAAGGGTGGCAGGGTGTCACTTTGACACCCTGTTGCACCCCTGAATTGTGCATGGGTGCACATGTGCCACACATACATGCCCTCAGAATTGGTTTACAGTGAATATTCCGTTTCTGAAAAAAAAGTGCCAGCCCCTATATATTCCACCCTCCCCTCCCTCCCTTCCCCCCGCCAGCAAGCCAGCTAAAAAAAAAGCAATGGCAGTGAATTTGACAGTGGGAAAAAAACATTGCCAAAACCAATACAAACTTTTAAAGTAAGAAATCTGCGTGAGCCGAAAATGTTGAGACAATTCTTCACAAAGCGACGGTACAATCTCCTTTAGCAATCTGTCTGACGTCGCTGCGCACATTAAATGTGGAAGCGCTGCAGAGACACAGAGGGGCACGCGGCGGGCGGCAGGTGATCTCACAATGATATCGCAAGCAGCGCGCGCTCTTTGTGGAGCGGCGCAGGCGCCTTCCTGTCAGCAAAGGCTTTGTGTACGCGGGAAATCAATAAAGCGGCGGGAAGAACACTATAAACTCACCAGCAGTATGTCAGCCACAATGGCCCAGTTAAACGATAAAAGAAGCTCTCCCAGCGCAATAAAAATCTGCAGAGAGAAAAACAGCAGTTAATGATCTGACATTTTATAGAAGCCGAGAGTCAATGCTGGGTCTGAGACTGAAGAGGTCAGGGGCGGCCAGGATCTGCCACGACAAGAGGGCCTCTCTCTCTCCGACCAGAAAGGTAAATATAGAAGCACAAGCACTGGCAAAGCCAAAAGGTCTGGCTTATGAATGATGTATTTTGTACGTTTAGGCATTCACTATGTCACTGCGCATGTACTCCGTCACTCATTTTTGAATTCATGCATCCCTTCATCTATCTACTGACTAATTATTGCTTTCACCCTGCTACACAATAATACACACACACATGGAACACCATATGTAGGATAAATTAAAAGAATACAAGAAGAAAAAAAAGAAAACATGCTGACATTTAAATATGCCGGAATAGACATCGTTGATTTTCTGTTATATTGTTAATTCTCATGTAAAGAGCTCTGATACCTCCGGGTCTAGCCAGCGCTATATAAAACTCTTTAAATAAATAAAATAAAAATAAAGAGTAGAGCATAGGTATTATAAATAGACAATTGCTGATTTAAAGCTCTAGCATGACCGCCAAATTTATTACCAAAGTGTTGGCCATCTTGGAATCATGAAACAATGATACACTATGAACAACAGTGTTCCATAATGATCTACTGGTTTAGAGAAAATGACCACATGGGATGCCATGCGCGTACAGATTAAATGAGAGGAAACCAAGTAACCAGTTAGCACTAACTGTACAGCTGCAGTATCCTATTAAGACACATTGCAATAAAAGAGGAGAAGCAAAGAAATTGAAAATAAAGGACTGGCCTACCATAGATGTACACAACTGATTGACTTGCAGCCAAACTCTGTATCCAACTCCTCGCAGGCAGCCACCAGGAGCCAGCCAACCCCACGTGGCACATGGCCTTTGGTAGTGCGTGGAGTTGGCTACATGGGCTTGGCTTGCAGCCAGGTCCTGCATCCGACTCACCACAGGCAGCCAACCCCCGCTGCGCACAGCGGAGCGCAGCGGGGTTGGTAACAGGGATTGGTTGCCACAGGGCCCTGTAGCCAACCCTGTAGCAGGCTGCCATGCCCCTGCCTAAACAGCCATTCGCATGTGCTGTGTAGGGTGGGCCATCAGGCCCAGGGGAGCCCTTCTCCCTGGGCCCAAAACGTATATTCAATGGATGGGGACATGCAGCCCCCTCCCCGCAACTTAATTGGCCCAAGGGACCCCCTCTCACTGGGCCAAATTACAATAAAAGGCAAGCAGGCCTCATGGCACTCCTCCAGAGCCATAAAAGGCCTTGGGGACCCCACTTTCCCAGTCCATATTCTAAGAGGAGGGAGGGGCATCCAGCCCCCCTCCCTGAGTCTTAATAGGTCGCGGGGACCCCATCCCCTTTAGACAAATAAAATAATAAAGGAGAGGGGGCCATATGCCCCAACTCACTGCACCTTATCCCGTCCTGGGGGCCCCATCTCCCAGTGTGAAATTACATTAGGACCGAGCTTTATTAGGTTTCAGGAATACCATCACTAAGGCAGCATCTTATTATAAAGGGAAGTGCGACCACGCCTCCACCCCTCCCAGAACTTTTTGGGCCCCAGGCCCTGCATTAATTAGAGGTTGGTGCCCAACTGAGGGGCACCCACCAACCACCAACTTGGGGGCTGTGGGGGAGCCCCAGGCCCCTGTACCACCAGCCGACTCCTTGCATAATGTGGGAGCCGGCATCACTCCTACTTGGAGGGAGCAGCTATTTTCTACTTGCTCCCTCCGGGCGGGAGCAATATGTGTTCAAACATAACAGAAGTCTGCTTTCAGTTGGTGGGAGCATATTTAAATCTCACTTTGGTGGGGAGTCGACTTACATGTTTGCTCTCATTTGGCGGGAGATTTAAAAAAGTTTCCCGCCAGACAGAAGCTATTACGTTTCCCTACCCGCGCTCTTCGGGGCACAGTAAGTGAGCCAATCCCAGATGATGGGGTCCCTGGGCCCTATATGCTCAGGAAGTGGGACAGCACAGTCCCCTCTCCCTTTAAACTTTATTTTGGCCCCGGGGGATGGGGTCCCCAGGACTTACAGTGGCTCGGAGAGAGGGTGGGTGCGTAACCCTCTGCCGCTTCTTTTTAGCAATCGGCCATGGGGAATGGGAACCTGGGCTTGTTCCTGAGGGGCGCAGAGTGTTCCAGTCCTTTTTTTAAAGAAATAGGGCCCTGGGTGATGGGACAGCCCTGAGGCCTTAAAAGGCTCGGGTAGGGGGCTGCACCCCCTCACCTTAATTAATATACAAGGCCCTGGGGGATGGGGTTACTGTGGCCCAAAATGAGCTTGGGCTGGGCGCCCTACTCATGCTCCCCTCCCTGTATATTTAATTTTAAAAATTGCTTACGCCATTTTCTCTGTTTGTTGCGATCCTTCAGGATCCCCGAAGGATCACGGGTACAACCGCAGATTTTATTTTCTTATTTAGGCCTGGAGGGGGCGTCCCTCTGGCCCACACAATCCTCCCCCGCCCCACAGGATAAGGGGAGCAGGGTATCTCTACCCTGCCCCCATATATTTATTTTTGTTAAACATCAGGACTGAAGACTATTATCCCCGAGTCCCATAAAGACTGCCATCACATTCTTCTGATCTGATGGCAACCAATCATAGCGCTTGCTCCTGCAGGAGTCTGACTCCCATGGGAGTGAAATGGCCCAAAGGAAACAAGCTCTATGAGCCAATCTGAACACTAGGGAATTGATCGGTGTAGCGGGTCGAGCAAAAAGGGGGGTCAAAAAAAAAAAACCCTCATGCATTTTCCATAGACTTCTGTAGACAAGGCTACAGCAAAAACTGCTGAACCGAATTATACCTAATTTGACAGGAATCTAGATTTTGGTCCACATTTGTGCATTTTGTGATTTGGTGTATATGCGTTCAGTAGTTTTTGAGAAACTTAGGGTAAAAAATAATTGTATATTTAGGTAGTTGGGTCTACGTGATTCCGGAAAGACTCTAGCGGGAGCACCAATTTAAAAATAAAGCATTCTAATGGGAAGCAGCATTTACAAGGTGGCACGAACTATGCGCTGTGGTTACAATGCAGGCATAACAATGAATGCGTCTTTACCAGGCATATCATTACAACGACATGCCTTAGGAAAAGCAACACTGGATTTTACTGATGTTTATTACAAGATCCTGTAAACCATCTTCCTCTTGGCTGTAATACCATCTCTCCCCAAGGATTCTTACAGAGCAAATCTTCTCTATTTACAGGTTGTCACACATGGTAACCAACACCCAAATCACTGCCTACTAAGGTAATTTGTGAGATTCCATGTACCACATTATCTGTAGGTTTTAATACAGAGTAATAACTAGTCACACTTAAAAGCCTATTGACTTTAATATGCATTAATATAAGTCAGGCCTAAAGATTTTAACATAACGTTTCATAATAAACATGTCAGGCCTGTAGCTAGGATCATTGGTTTGCTACCATTACCAACGCAGTCAAGTCAAGTCAAGTCATAAAATTTGTATAGCGCACTACATACCCAGAGGGTTTCAAGGCGCTTAGGAAGGGGAGGAGGATTATTTGTCAAATATCCACGTTTTAAGCTGCTTTCTGAACGCTAGGTGGTTCTGGGTGAGGCGAAGGTAAGCGGGGAGTGAGTTCCATGTTTTAGCAGCCAGGTAAGAAAAGGATCTGCCTCCCATGGTGGTCTTGTTGATGCGAGGTACAGTGGCGAAGGCTTGGCTGGAAGAACGTAGTTGGCGGGAGGGGGTGTAGAAGGACAGTCGAGAGTTGAGGCAATCTGGTCCGATGTCGTAGAGTGATTTGTGTGCGTGGGTAAGCAGTCGGAAAGTGATCCTCTTATTGACGGGTAGCCAGTGGAGGTCTTTAAGGTGACCGGAGATGTGTTCGTTGCGTGGGATGTCTAATATGAGCCTGGCTGAGGCGTTTTGGATTCGTTGGAGTTTCTTCTGGAGTTTAGCGGTGGTACCTGCGTAGAGGGTGTTTCCGTAGTCCAGTCGGCTCGTGACCAGAGCGTGGGTGACTGTTTTCCTTGTTTCGGAGGGGATCCAGCGAAATGTTTTTCTGAGCATGCGAAGAATGTTGAAGCAGGAAGAGGATACGGCGTTGACTTGTCTGTTCATTGAGAGAGAAGAATCCAGGATGACGCCAAGGTTCCGTGCGTGGTCTGTCGGGATGGGTGCTTTTCCGAGGGCTTCCGGCCACCAGGAGTCGTCCCAAGCAGAGGGGGATGTGCCTAGGATGAGGACTTCTGTTTTATCTGAGTTCAGTTTCAGACGGCTTTGTTTCATCCATTCGGCGACTTCTTTCATTCCTTCGTGTAGGTTAGTTTTGGCGGTGCTGGGGTCCTTGGTGAGAGAAAGGATCAGTTGAGTGTCATCCGCGTAAGAGATGTCCTGTTGTATAGAGTATCAACTTTGCCACACGCCAAAAAATGAAATACAGGCAGTCTTTTTAGTGGAAGCATACACATTTGGCCCCATCACATTCTTGTCCTCAAGGGAACCAACATGTGAGTGGAGGCTAAGCCACTCTCTCATTAGTACTCTAAAAGCTCTTTTTTGTTGATCACAGAAGGTCAAGCAACAGTCGCGCGGTCAAGCCAGACCCAGAATCCAAGTAGATTAGTTTAGCTCTAGCAATCCCACTGCCTTCAAATACAAAACTACACTTTGAAACCTAAAGTTAATGATAGAAGTGGAGGGTACTGGAAATGCAATATATTCCTCATGGCTGCCCTCCTCCCATCTGTGCTCCTGCCTGAGAAAAACAAACACCATAAATTATCTAGTTATCAAAGACACTTTAACAGCATTAACATGTCATGTGCCTGCCTCTGAATGTTCAAGCTCAGTTAGCCATACTGCTAGTGGCTCAGCCAGCTGGATAAAGAAATATAACAATCTCCGACATGTGAAAGGAAAGCATTTTTTACTGTGGTAGCACAAAATTTCGGCCCAATCAAAACATGTACTTCTGACCACTCCACTTCTGATGAGATCCAAAGACCCTCTCTGAAGTACTCCTGGGAGCTCTTTTCAAGGTTAATCGTATTATGTTTGGACATGATGGGGCATTTTTCGCTAAGAAAATAGCATCAAATGCCCACTCTGCCCCATTGTTGAATTCCGCGGAATCTGATGGAATTGTAATGGAATTCTGAGTGATTCGCAGAATCAAACTCCGCTAATTTGGCCCCCCTGTAGTTCTAAGTCTAAATTGGGTATTTCTGTACCTCTGTAGCCCTAAGATATTTTTTGCATTTGGCATTAATATGGCTACATCACTGAATCTTAGATGGATACATCCCTCGACTTAAGATGGCTACCACTCTGACCGTAGGATGGGTACCATCCTTAACCCTAATGTTGCAACGTCTCCACTCCTGGAATGGAAACCTCTTGTAAGGTGGTAACTTTATCACTAATATTAATATCTCTTTGACCTCCACAATGGCAGCCTCTTTGTTCCTAATAAGTGTAGTACTCTGACCTCTATAACCATGTTCTGCCTGATGTACATTACTCTAATCCCTGAAATGACAAGATCTGTGCTCAACCACAATGATAACTACATAAATGCAGTAAATGAATGCCTGGCAGACCCTTGATTTGCTGTCTCTCTGATTCGAAGAGCTCTGCATTTAAGTTGCCACTTTGGTCCAAAAATGGTGACCTCACTGACTCGAACAAGGTCACCTCTCTGACACTATGACACCCACCTACCTCACTTCATGATGACTCCCTCTGTAGTGCTATGATTACACTTCTATGGGCACAGTCCTCACCATCTGTAGCTGGACACCACTCATGCAGTGTCTATGAAGTCTAAGAAGCAGCTGTTGCAAATTTACAATGAAACACTCAGTGTTCCAAAAGAGAGATTCATGCATATCACACAGTCCTGCGTAGCAGCAGGTGCGCTACATGTTCCTGGAATGTATCACCTATTCTTGGAGGTCCCTCGAGCTTGTTTTCCAGGTCACAGCTTTGGCTTATAATAGATCCTCCACTTCTAGTAGTAGCAGCCAGAGGACTGAATATAGTTTCTGCAAGCATCTGGATCTAAAAACATAAGTGGCGAAATTCCAAGTGAAATAGGTTATATGCCAAGAAAGTACGCGAAGAAGTGGACGCTGCCTCACCCACACACATCTGCCTTCCTCCTAAGCTGATATTCCCAGTGACAGAACCAACAAGGAAGACGAGTTCCTATAGGTATGGCATGGGACCTGACGCCTAATTTTAGAGCGATGGTTTTGCTACCATTTCCACCAGTATCACTTCTGTCCAGGACAGCCATATTAATTGAAACACCGAGGCACATTCGGGGATCGGAATGTGGATCCTGGAAATGCACACCCACTGTGAGGATACACTCCACTAACCATGGGTTGTGAATGGTACTTGCACCATGCCGTACAGGCAAAGTGGAACTGCCAGAATGGTATTTCTCCACCCCTCCAGGGACAGCTCCCGCCATGCAAGTTCATGAGTATAAATCCCAGTCCCATCTGTGAGTGAGAGGAGCCCGAATACATTGGCGACCCTATGCAGGTGTTCCTCTTCCACTGTTCCAGCAAATTGGGCAGCTGCTGGCAAAACCTTCTTTCATTGAGGATCTCAGCAGTGCTGGCCAAGACTGGCACAGTGCTGGGTAAGATAGAATTGCTCTGTGTGATGGCCAGCAGGTTCACTTCCTCCTTTCCCGCTAAGATGATGAGGCATATGGGCAGGGTTCATGTGTAAGGGATGCAAATACTTAAATCGGCCTCAACCAATGGGAATTACTCTGTATTGCTTTTATCATCTGAGACCGCCTCGCTTATGGTGCAGAACGGACATGACCTGGCAGCGAATGCTGGACGTCTGCCTATGGCAGGTCCCTATCTATAAAGGTAAAAACGAGCTAAAATAGTGGCTGGAATGCACCTAATGTAATTAACCATGATTCGGAATAAATGAAGAATTTCGGTCCATCAAACTGTGCTAAATGAATCACTCTAAGACCCTCAGTGAGGAAATACCACCTGGTTCAGTGTGCCAATACAACTCGGCTCCATTAAAGGTATTACCACGATTAAGGGTTAGTTTCCTCCCCCAGTAATGACTCTCTAATAATCTCTGTGGTTTGGACTCTACATTATTAAACAATACAGTCACAAAAACATTTAAATATCTATTTCGACTTCCACCCAATGCTTCGCCTGCTCAGATCAGGCTGGAATTTGGCCTCTGCAGCCAACAATAGCAAGGATGGGTCTATATGTAAAGACCTGGAAACAAATTAAAACTAATATTAATAATCCAATGTGCTGTCTACTGTGGCAAGGGATGCAAAGGAATCAAAAGTCGTCCCTTTACAAATATCTTCAGATGGCTCTGAAAGAATTGCCAATTGTTGATATCTGCGAAAAGTCTTTAACTCCGCAAGTTTTTAAGAAAATAATTAACAAATCATTAAAACATCTATTTATTCTGAAAGACAAAGAATTGTTTATCATGCGATCACATGCATGGATGACAGAGAATGAATATAGGAGTCTTATGGGCACATGTATCAATATTGCAGTTTGCGATTCCTTAATTGCGAAAAATAAGGAATCGCAATGAAGGAATTGCAAACTGCAATGCATCAAGAAATCGCTATAAAAATAGCGATTTCTTAAAATTCCTTAATTGTGATTCTCTAATTGAGAATAGCAATTAAGGAATACCTCCCCATCCATTCCTATGGGCCTAGAGGCCCATAGGAATGAATGGAAAGACATTCTTAATTTGCAATTCACCATTAGAAATTCGTAAATTAGGAATGCAATTTCAAGGGTGCAGGGGTGTCCAAAGGACACCCTGTTGCACCCCTGAAATCTGCTTAGAAGTACATTTTGCACACTCACATGCCCCAAGGGCATGTGTGTGTGTAAAATGGAACTTTGAAAAATGCACTTTAGTGCATTTTTCATAGTTTTCGCAAATTACCATGAAGGTCAACTTCATGGTAATTTGCTCCCCTTATTTGCGAATTCGCAAATTTTTAGAGTTTGACGCATTGCATTTAAGAAAACTCAATTTGAGATTCCTTAAATGCAATTGCAATTTAAGAAATCGCAATTTTGCGATTTCCTAAATTGCAAAAATTACAAAAATGTTAATGCATCCCAAAAATGGGAATTGCATTTGCAAACGGCCAAATTTTGCGATTTGCACCATTTGCGAATGCAATTTCCTTTGATGCATGTGCCCCTTAATGTTAAACCATATTTAGAAATACCCTGGACAGTACAAAAATAATATATTTATGAAAGCAAGATTCTGCAACTTGCCAGGCTTAAAACATGCGATGCCTTGGTTGAGACTATCTACACCGAGTCCTTGCAGATTATGCAATTTATGGGAAGAAAATATTATTTATTTGGTTTGCATATGTACTGTAATGACTGCTGAAATAAATCGATATTTGAATAACTTTTTCATTGATAGAGGTTTTTGCATATGTAGACATGCTATGGTAGTTTGTTTTAGACCAATGGACATTATAATGAACTCTAATTTTACGAAATTTTTGATACTTGGACGCAAGTGAGTCGAGTCCAGTAAATTTGGAAGTTTTGAATAGCTAGAAAAAATGTTTTTGCACTATACAATTGAACTTGCACAAAAGTAATGCAATTTTATAGGCTATTAACCATATTATGTTTTATCGATATGTCTTGCTAAAATGACGGATTGAACTAATGTTTATAATGGTTTTTTTGGTATAATCTGAAGAAATAGTCTGAGTAAGATTATTAAGATTTTTAGATTTATTTGCAATGTTTTAAAGGGTGTATTAAAGATTGTTCTAATTGTAAGATTTGTATTAATCATACAATAAAACTTTTACTTACAGTAATGACTGGTGTGGAACGAAAAACCCAATTACAAGTTGCAGGTGGGGCTGCCTGAGAATGGGGAACGACCACTGACTAACTCCCCTGCTCGGAGTAGGTGGAAAATCATGGCAAACAACAAAAAACAACATAAATAGACATTTCAAGGACACAGCGCAAAACAACAATCTCCTAACCACGCTGACATGGAAGAAGATTGGAGCGTGCAATAAACACACTAATTAATGTGAGTCAAAGGACACACAATATTGTCTCACACTGACTAACAGGCAACGCCCAGAGGTGCAGATGATGTCAACTGGGCAATGAGATCTCAGGGGCATATGTACAAGCCCCTATCGCCACCACAATGTCACTTTTACCGACATTGTGGTGGCGATATGGGCTGTGCCTTATGTACAAGACAGCGTTAAGCCACTTAACATGGCTTAACGCTGCCTTGTACATAAGGCCCCCTTTCATGCTATGGATAGCGTGAAAGGGGCGTGCAGTGGTGTTGTGGTGGGCATTCCACCGCAACACCCATGTATTTGACGCTGCCCCCTATGTACTTGGGTGGTGTACATAGGTGGCAGCGCCAAAATTAAGACCAGGAAAACCCTGGTCTTAAGTTGCCTTGTGCAGCACACATGGAAAAAGTAAAATGCCATGGTTTGTTTATGTACAGGAAGTAGTTGCTTCCTGTACATAAACAAACCTTTGAAAAAATGCTATTTTGTCACTTTGATGTGTGCTGCCTGAAGCAGCACGCATGACAGTGACAGAATGGCATATTAGGATAGGATTGTTTATGTGCAGGAAGGGACACCTCCCTACACATAAAAAATCCTCCTCTGCACGGAGACTTTATCGTGATTTCTTAAATTGCGATTGCATTTAAGGAATCACAATAGCGATTGCGCTAATAGGGGCCACAAATTACCATCAATTTGAACTTGATGGTAATTTACAAAAACTTTGAAAAATGCAATAAAGTGCATTTTTCAAAGTTGTAGGTTACACACACATGCCCTTGGGGTATGTGTGTGTGCAACATGTGTGCACAGATCAATTTCAGGGGTGCAACAGGGTGTCCTTTTGAAACCCTTGCACCCTTGAAATTGCATGCACAATTTGCGAGTACCTATTGGGTACTCTCAAATTGTGCATGCAATATCCCGTTCATTCCTATGGGATATAGGCCCATAGGAATGAATGGGAACGCATTCCTTAATAGCGACTCGTAATTTGTGAGTCGCAATTAAGGAATGTTTGGGAATCGCTAATTGTATAGCGATTCCTACATGCATAGGCTTTTACAATTCCTTAATTGCGATTCCTTAATAATTGCAATTAAGGAATCACAAAAGCCTATATTGATGCATGTGCCCCAAAGAGTAGATTCGGTGCCTAGTGCATAAAATTCCACATGTTCCAGTATATTCTTGGGATTTTCCTCCCTTTAAATTCTGGCAAGTTATACCTTGTGAATCTTAACAGGGAATATCGTTTTTTATCCCTCCCAGAATGTTCTGTTGTGATAAAAGTGTCAAAACTCATAATGCGATATGGGTGGGGAATACGGGCCCATGTATCTGCTCAGTGTGGGAAACTGAAGACCTTGTAGTCCTAGACTCCCACACCTGGACCAGAATTAGTCCAGGGGTGAAAATGTCAACTATTCAACCTTGGATCCTTCACTCTAATCCCCCTTTGGCACTTAACTTAAAATATGTGATTGAGGGCAAACCATGTAATCCTCTCCCTGTACCTAAAAGAGGGAAATATGTGAAAAATAAAAATTATTACAACTGCAAACATGTGAAACTTTAAGCTATTGCTTATGTCAAACTGTGCAGCTCCCCATTTGATGAACACATCTTGTATCATCTTGTACTTCTATGAATGCCCTGTCCTAGTGGGTACAAAGGCGTCGACCCTCTGCCACTACTGCTCGGCATAGTACAGCTTTTATATGAAAACAAACAAATTCGCGGATCGTATTTTTGCATGTAAAAACTGTCATGTTACCTTGCCAGCAGAAGAGGGCTTCACTACCTTTTTTGCACATGTGTCAGGTGGCAGCTGTTACAACCGGCCTCACACATACATATAACATAGCTGGATACTGTACTAGTGTCACGCACTGCAGCATGTCAGATAATGAAGGTAGGGCTTGTTACTCACACACCCTCCTGCCCTGTCAGAAGCAGGAATCGAGAAAAAAGGTCTAGCACAGGACTTTCAACCTCATTTCAGCTTCTGATTGGGTGGAAGCTTGTGGGTCTGCCCCTGGCTGCTGCAGAGAGATGGGGGAGTAAGATATTATGGGTCTGTCTCAGGTTAGTTTTTGTGAGAAAAATCCTAAGGGCCGTATTATGAATACGGGGCACTTTCCTTGTTTGTGGCACGGCATACCCTTCAAAAGGTTCGCCGTGCGCAAACAAGGAAAGTGTGGCTTTTACAAAGAGTACACTGCCCCTAGGGCAGCCGCAAAATCATACTTTCCCCAGGGCAACTCATTCAAGTGAAATACGAAGCAGCTGTTTAAAGCTGCTCTGTGCTTCACAGTGAAGGCGCAACTCGCCTGCACTTTCAAGGGGGATTAGAAAGTGAGTGTCTTCACCCGCCTGCAGGGGGTGTCTGGGGGGTCCTCTCACCCTCAGGGGGCTGCTGGTGCATCACCTTTCTGTGGTGCACTTTCAGTGTGCCTTCTAAAGGCATTTTTGCCTCTGCGCACACGTCGGTAATAAGGCGGGGACGCAGAGGGAAAGTGATCCCCTCATTCGCATGGAGCCACGCCCCAATGCAAATGAGGGAACACCATTTCATGATAGCGCTGGTGTTACATGTGCGCCAGCGCTCTTTATTACAGAAGGGGGTGCACAAGTGTCTGCAACCCCTTCTGAAATATCAAAGTACTGCTGGGGCACACAAAGTGGGCGCTCATGCCCATTGTGCCCCTATGGAACTTTCTGTAATACGGCGCTAAGCAGGGGCGGATTGGCAATGCGGGCATTCGGGCATCGGCCGAAGGGCCGGTGTCTCCATGCCCTCTGTGGGCTGTTTTTTTTCCTCCCCTTTCCCAGCCGCACAGTGAAGCTGCATTCATTTCTCTGTCACTGTCTCCGTGCTCTATGTGGACTAGGAAAGGGGAGGGGAAAAAAACGGCCCACAGAGGGCAAGGAGACAGAGAAATTAATGCAGCTTTGGCCCCTCCTTCACCCCCTGCCCTGCAAAGCAATCACGCTGAGGGTGGCTGGGGGGAATGTTTGCAAAAATCGGCCTCCCTGGGGGCCAGGTGTTGCTCAGGCCTTTGAGCCATTTTCACCTCTGCCCCCCTGGGCCCCACACAGCACATAAAGAGTGTTAGTTTTAACACCTCGCCCACAGCCCTTCACATTCAGGGCATAGTGGGCGAGGAAGAATGGCTCTTGCTGTGAGGGCCAGGTGATCTTTGCAACTTGCACCATCTTCACCTCAGCCTCCCCATGGCTACCATGGATGACCCAGCAGCTGTGGTTTGTGCTCCTCTGCCAGGACATTGCTCTGAGGCCTGGAGGGCTTATTAATTTACTAATTGCAGGGTCCTTACTGTTGCTCCTGAGCTGAAGGTCTGGGGTGGGCTGAGTAGGTTAGTAATAGCAAGGGCTTCGCTGCTTATTAGGTGCTCCTTCCCTGGAGGGCTCGAATAATTTTGTGACAGAAAGGGGCCTTGCTGTTTTTTTAGTTGCTCAGCATGACGCCATTGTCACCTTGGCCCTGTCTCCTGTGCAAGAACAGTATCATCTCACTTTCATTCCTTGTCTGTGCCAAACATCTTAAAAATTTTGGGGACCCTGGGCCAAACATAT
Source organism: Lissotriton vulgaris (assembly GCF_964263255.1). Lineage (NCBI taxonomy): Eukaryota > Metazoa > Chordata > Amphibia > Caudata > Salamandridae > Lissotriton > Lissotriton vulgaris. The sequence goes on from NC_141687.1 coordinate 155,539,821, forward strand.
TTTTGGGCCCCTGTTCGGAACAGATTTGAATTTATAATCCAATTTCTGCTCTTTGATGCCCTCTTTCAGCTGGTCACTGGACAGTGCACTACCATACTTGTCCAAATTCTTAATGTATTTACATCTAATATTCAAGGACATTGACGTGTGTTTTCAATATTACAACACAGTAGCAGCTCACTAAAATTACTGAAAATAATCTCAGTGACATCCTCCCATTTCTCATATGTGATGGCCACTTCAGGTTGGACTCCACAGCGCCCACCATTAGGAGGATCGTATCCAGAAGTCGCAGCAGGAGATCAGCGCAAAAACCTGCCCAGCCCTTAGGTGCCCAGATAACCTGCTTCAACAGGCTGCTGCTTCAGCCTACATCTTCATCTCCTTAGGTGCCAACCTTTTCCTACATGTGTAGACCTTCAATGACCCAGTCCAACTCCAACTGGCTTAGGAAGAAGAAAATGTTACTTGCTCTGTAAGCTTTAACCCTTTCGATGCTCATGACGAGCTCAGCTTGTCATGATGCACAGTTGAGCTGTGCTGATGACGAGCTGAGCTCGTCATGAAATAATGAATATCAAGGATCTCCAGCACAGGGGGGGGGGGGGGGGGGGGGGGAAACGCCTAGCAGCCAAGGTGTTAAAAGGCTTAATTTACTAAATATTTCTCTACAAATTAGACCTCAAAGAGTAACCAAATGGTGTTTCATGAAAGGGCACGCCCCTTGAATGTGGGTCACGCCCCTTAATTGTGGGCCACATCCCTTAATTGTGGACCACGCCCCTTAAGTTTGGACCACGCCCCTTGAATGTGGGCCACTTTTTTCGTCAGTGCCCGGGCCAAATTGTGATCCCAATCCGACCCTGGCGCTAAGTGTGTGTTTGGCGGTGAGCTGGTGATTCCGTGTGTATGAATGTGTGAATGTCGGTGTGTGCGTCCCTGTAACTGTGTGTTTATGTATGCATGTCTGCTTGTGTGCGATGTGAAAGTCTTGCCCGGGAAGGGTAAGGGGGGAGGGTATGGGGGGGAGTGGCCAGAGTGCAGGACAGTGCTTGTGGGCAACACCATTTCCAAAATGCGCCAGCCGCCACTAACTATATGAATTCCAAGAGGTACAGACTGAAGATACTGCTGTATCTGGGATCCTGTTCATGTATTGGCCTACAGGGAACAACTGAGAATAACAAGGACCCCCTGGGTAGTGAAAATCTATAGACTCCTAGGGCAGGGTAGCAACAGATGCAGAAAAATTCCTAGGACGTCTAGGTATGTCAGTGTACATATACGTCGGGCCAGCTATCAAGAAGGAACAATGGAAGGGATTGGCAAAGGTATATAAAAAGTATATTTTTATTTGTTATATTTAAAAATCATATTGAAACTGACCAACGGTCAAACAATATGATGGATATGTAAAAATATCTATGACAACATTACATGCAATAATCATAAAAGGCTAACATAAATTGCATAATACACAAAATCAAGCAATATATTGACAAAAATATACAGGTAATTACAGAAATAAAACAAGCATAAGAACTCAGAAATAAAACAAGCATAAGAACTCGACGCGCGTTTCGGCAGGGGACCGCCTTCTTCAGGAGACACAATTTAATTTCTGAAACACAGTTATAAAAGAATATTTCTGTTATCTAAGCATACATAGAATTTATAAAAACAACATTTTGATTTCATTATTACTAACATGTTAAAAACCTTATTCCTAACTCAAAAACTGACCATGACTATTGTTATGTACACTGAAGGCCTTTGATAAGCCACATAATGTCTGTCGATTGTACAGTAACTGACTTAACTAAGAATAGCCCCCCTTGGTCTTCGCGAGTGCCATTTTACAATAAAGAGGGATACCATCAGATTCTCATTTAAGGACTGAAGTAGAATCACTTCTAAATAACATTCAGACTCAATCTTGGAAGCTGTTAGCACACAATAAGCATACAAGGGTATGTATCAGTTACAGATTATCTTTTAGGAAAACTGTTTGGCAAAGGAATATCCAGCCAGGCCTTTAGCATAAGTATTCAATTAACACGGATATACTCACAACAGTAGAACTCTATCCATGCAGCAAAAAACATCCAAGGGGAATCTTCATGTAATACAGGTGCGTTTACTCAATATTTTGTGATGGAGGAATTCCTATTGATAGAGTTCAATATTAGTAACGGGTGGACATACCGAATTGTTCATCTATATACGCACACATTGGCTCAACATCTTGCTCTTAACATGTGGATGGTGCTGCAGAGTTTTATAATTATAGAAGGATGGGACATAAAATATGCATATTCATGCAGAATGTACCCTTTAGATGACTATGTCTTGAAATACCGATCATATTATCTATGTATGATAACGTTAAGACCCACAGGGCTCTCAAATGATTACTGAAGACTACCAAATGTAGTCCACTGACTATTACGTAGATGACCACGATGGGAGACCAGCACAAAAGACTAGAATATAATAATGCCAACCTAGTACCTTATATTTCGATATGCGATGTTTGAATGTTCTAGATGAAGTTTATTCTTTATATAGCATACGATGACCATATTGAAAATGTCCCATATCAATGGGTACAGAGAATACACTATGAATAAAAATGAAAGAAGAATAAACTTATTCATCATGAATTATGCCCATTTAAACAGCATGGGTCTTAAGATAAAATAACTCTTGAAGTCTGGTAAATAAAGTAATTACCTTCATCAAAGTGTTACATAGGCTGGTAAAGTTAATACTTGAGGCGAAGTAGCTTTTAATAGTGCTCTTGCTCGTCAATCACAAACTGATAAAATGGGTTCTGAAATAAGGAAGACGTAATGGCAAATTACCTTTAAGAGGTCTCACTGTTAGTTACATATTGAGACATTTTAACACATCCGAGCTGTTTAAACATAGCAATGTGACCCAAACAATCCTTATTAAAGGTTACCTTAATTTGAAATGAAGCGGCGCTTATATTAAACACACTTCGAAAAAGGTCGACTTGGAAAGGCGCCTTGTGGTGTTCAATTAAAAGGTAAGCTCTGAAAGAATGAGATCAGAGTACGCAGTTAGTTACGTTGATTATAATTACAAAGTTGCAAAGTTGCAACACATTAAACAACCTACTGCGATCTGAACGCTCTCCCAATAAGTGCCTAAGCGAGGTTCTTACCGTAAGCCGAGAGGTTACTCGCGGACAGCAAGATGTAGCTGCTCCGTGTTCCGGCGTGTGGGGACTCGTCCTCCTCCAAGATACAAAGTATCCAAGGTATGAACCTTCCGTATTTAAAGGGACTGTTTAGCGCGGGAAAAAAGCAAAGTGATGACGGTGGTATGATCGAAGTAGGACTAAAGATATATAGGCCGATCCTGTTCCAAAATGGCGCTCATAAGTGCGCAACAAAGGTAAATGACAGGGGGCTCACCGCGTTTTATGTTGACAAAGTCGCATGTGATGTATACATCATCACGTATATATAAATCCCGTTCTGATTCGGATCTAGCGCTACTTCGAAAGAATATTCAAACTGAACAGTATCCAAAACTTGTGCTGTTCAATGAGAGCTATATCGAAAATACGTTAAAGCCCCAAATAAGAGGGCACGTGAATACATGGCGGAGATGGTGAGATGCACTATACCTATAACATAAAGGGTAATAAGCAGCGTAATTAAAATTAATATCAATTATCAAAAGAATAAAAATAAAACTAATATAGCTTTAATTCAGGCTGTAGGGTATACAGATGAATAGACAGGCAACTGCATGAGTTACCTATAGTATATATATGGCTAATGTCGCCCCGATGTGTATACACTCTAAACAGGGGGGCATGTAAATACAATGATAAAGAGGTAGAATGTACTGTACCGATTATATTGGGAGTGGTAAACAGCAAAGTTAAACTTGCCACCAGTTGTCACAAGATACAACTAGAAGAACCATAATTAGAGCTATAGAGTATGATGATGGAAAGGTGACTACACAGGCAACCTTTATTCCATCCATAGCTAATACTACCCCGATTGAATCTAGAGCTAATTTGGGATTAATTAATGAATAAAGAGATCTAAATATGTGAAGAACCTATAAGATAGCGTTCTCCCAGGGAATCTCAGCGTTAAGGCCCCGTTTGAAAGTTCCCAGGGAAAAGATCCACAACACTTCCCTCTTTTTCCTGACTTGGTCACCTCCCTTGCTACTGGGGAGTCTGATTTTTTCTAAAATATGCCATTTAAAGTTGTCTGGAGCATGATTGTTTTCAGTGAAATGTTTCACTAATGGCGCTAGCTGTTTGTTGGTCCGGATGGCTGACCGGTGTTCTGTCAACCTTGTTTGTACGGACCTAGAAGTCTCACCCACATAGCCTAGCTGACATGGGCACAGGATAAAGTATATACAGTTAGCAGTTTTGCAGTTCCACATGTCAGTAGCAGAGGTATGGCAGCCATTATGTTCAAAAGATTCACCTTCAATGATGTTGCTGCAGGATTTACAGGCTGAGCATTTGACCGTACCTTTGACAGGAAAGTTATTGCTAATTGACCTCTGTACAAATTCTGACTGACGATTATTAGTTGTAAATCGTGAATGAACAACCAAATCTTTAAGATTTTTATTCCTCCTATGTGCAAAGATGGGTTTCTCTAGTTTATTGTAGGAGGGATTCGAGTTCAAAATGTGCCAATTTTTGGTCACAATATGTCTTATTGTATTGTCTAGGGTCGAATGCTTCGTTATGCATACTAGTTGGTCATTGGTTGCTGGCGGTTTCGTCCTGAGTAGGTGATCCCGATCGTAGAATCTGCCTCGTTTATATGAGTCTCGGATCAACCTATGTGGGTAACCTCTATTGAGGAATTTCTGTCTCATGACTTTAGCTTGGACATCAAAATCTGCCAGATTCGAACAATTCATTCTGACTCGAAGAAATTGTGAAAAAGGGATGCTCTCCCTTTGGCACCGCGGATGAAAACTCTTAAAATGAAGAAGAGTATTCCTCGCTGTAGGTTTGATAAATAAATCTACAATAAGTTTGTTATTTTGGTTCTTGATAATTATGTCCAAGAATTCGACTTGAATGTCACTATAATGTGCCGTAAATTTCAGATTTGAGTCCGTCAGATTGATCCATTCAAGAAATTCTAAAAGAGAATCTTTCCCACTGGTCCAGATGAAGAAGATGTCATCGATGTATCTGGACCAGTGGGAGATAGACTCGTAGAATGGCGCTATCTCATTGTGTACAAATTTCATTTCAAAGGCCGCCATATAGATATTAGCGATGGAGGGTGCCACAGACGCCCCCATACTAACACCCTTTGTTTGGCGAAATAGAGAGTTGCCAAATTCAACAATATTTTCAGATAGTACAATCTGAAGCAGTTTTAATAAGAAATCCTTTGGGCAAGCAATGTTAAAGGTGTCAATAAACCAGCTAGTGGTGAGTATGGCTTCTTTCTGCGGGATATTGCTATATAGGGCTTCAATGTCCATTGTGACCAACAGGTCCTTATTGGGGTCAAAGGGTAAGTTCTCTATTTTTGATATCATAGATCCAGTGTCCCTAATATAGGAAGGGATACTGGGTATATGAGGTCGTAGATAAAAGTCAATAAATTTAGAGAGTGGTTCTGTATTAGTGCCAATTGTCGAGACAATTGGCCTATAGGGGGGGTCAATCAGGTCTTTATGAATCTTAGGCATGCCGTATATGCATGCTGTCTTATGTTGGTGGCTGTTGAGATAATCAAATTCTTTTTGATTAATATCTCCAGATGTAAGAGCTGTAAGTGTAAGGTTCAGTATTTTCTTAGATGTTGCAACCAAAGGGTTACTTCTAACCTCAGAGTAAGTGGTAGTGTCCGATAGCATAGATAACATCTTTAGTTCATACTTATCGCTATCAATCAGAACAATACCGCCACCTTTATCGCAGCTTTTGATTATCAGCTTCTTATCATTTCTAAGATTCTGTAGGGCTATTGATTCTTCTTTATTCAGATTATAGATAGGTTTCGGTATGAATCGAAGGGATCTTTCTAGTTGTTGTAGCACAACCAATTCAAAACTTGCCACCTCTGGCCCTAGCTGGTCTAGCGAAGGGTTAAAGGTGGAAGGAAGGGATAGTTGGTCAGTTCTCTGGGTCACATCTGTTATATCTGATGCAGAGGAAGAGAAAAACTTTTTTAATCTAATCTTTCTGAAGAAAGAAATAATGTCTTTCTGTAGTTCAAATACGTTGACATGGGCATGAGGGACATATGAAAGACCTTTGGAAAGTAGAGATTCAGTATGAATATCTAAATGTTTAGAGGACAGATTAAAAATGGGGATTATATCCCCTGGCCCCAGTATTGGCGATTCCGCGTTTCCCGTATGAATTGGGGCTCCTGAGGTTGATGGGGGTGCTGGTGGTGCTGTTGTTGGTGATGGGCTTGCTGGAAATTCCCCCTGGACTGGGTTTGGAAATGGACTCTGGGCCTGCCCCGTCTTGGGCCCCTGTTGGCTAAAAAAGGCTGCTTAGTACGTGGGCCACTGTATTGGTTATAGTTGTCTGCCTCATAGTAGTTACTTTGTCCCTCATTTTCTGAGTCTGAGGAGTCAGCGAAATTGTTGACTCTCTGTGGGGTAGGTCTAATCTCGTCAACGTAGTGGTTCTGCTTATAGAAATCTTGCTTCAGATAAGGATATGTTCCTTCCAATGTGTAATAACGTTTATCTTTGGCTAACTTGTCGTTCTTTCGTTTATTGAGGTAAGCACTGAATGACTCTAGTTCTTTGTTGGCTTCTTCAATTCTTTTGATTGCATCGTCTACATTACCGGAATTCCTAAGTTTAGTCTCTAGCTCTTCAATCTCTTTTTTAATATCTACCGCTAATTCCTTCGCAGTTTCGATTATAAGGATCATAAGATCCCTAGAGCATCTGTTGGCTATTAAGCTCCATTTTTCTAGAAATGGCCTGTGATGGACAAAGAGGCCAGGGATGTTCCGTACTTTGAGGCCCATAGGGATAATCCCATTCTTCAGGTAAGCTAACATAAATTCCCCATGGGCTTCCATACGTGTTAATTTCTTTTTAAGTTCAACTAGTTTGCGACTGTCCTCGTTATTAGTAACATTAGATGTGCTGCTACTACTAGCCGCAGAGCTAATTCCAACAAGGGAAGCGAACACCTCATCTGAAAACCCGAAGGTTGCTAGTTGGGCCATGCTGCAAAAGTGATAAAGATATATATAAACTATGTGTATATGTATATGAGCGAGGGGCAGGAATCACGGCTGAAATCAGTACTGACAATCGTTGGTATAACCTGTAATGATACAAAAGAACGTAGCCCTACACAGACAAGCTGTGGGTAAACAACTGAGAATAACAAGGACCCCCTGGGTAGTGAAAATCTATAGACTCCTAGGGCAGGGTAGCAACAGATGCAGAAAAATTCCTAGGACGTCTAGGTATGTCAGTGTACATATACGTCGGGCCAGCTATCAAGAAGGAACAATGGAAGGGATTGGCAAAGGTATATAAAAAGTATATTTTTATTTGTTATATTTAAAAATCATATTGAAACTGACCAACGGTCAAACAATATGATGGATATGTAAAAATATCTATGACAACATTACATGCAATAATCATAAAAGGCTAACATAAATTGCATCCTTGATATATATCTTTATCACTTTTGCAGCATGGCCCAACTAGCAACCTTTGAGTTTTCAGATGAGGTGTTCGCTACCCTTGTTGGAATTAGCTCTGCGGCTAGTAGTAGCAGCACATCTAATGTTACTAATAACGAGGACAGTCGCAAACTAGTTGAACTTAAAAAGAAATTAACACGTATGGAAGCCCATGGGGAATTTATGTTAGCTTACCTGAAGAATGGGATTATCCCTATGGGCCTCAAAGTACGGAACATCCCTGGCCTCTTTGTCCATCACAGGCCATTTCTAGAAAAATGGAGCTTAATAGCCAACAGATGCTCTAGGGATCTTATGATCCTTATAATCGAAACTGCGAAGGAATTAGCGGTAGATATTAAAAAAGAGATTGAAGAGCTAGAGACTAAACTTAGGAATTCCGGTAATGTAGACGATGCAATCAAAAGAATTGAAGAAGCCAACAAAGAACTAGAGTCATTCAGTGCTTACCTCAATAAACGAAAGAACGACAAGTTAGCCAAAGATAAACGTTATTACACATTGGAAGGAACATATCCTTATCTGAAGCAAGATTTCTATAAGCAGAACCACTACGTTGACGAGATTAGACCTACCCCACAGAGAGTCAACAATTTCACTGACTCCTCAGACTCAGAAAATGAGGGACAAAGTAACTACTATGAGGCAGACAACTATAACCAATACAGTGGCCCACGTACTAAGCAGCCTTTTTTAGCCAACAGGGGCCCAAGACGGGGCAGGCCCAGAGTCCATTTCCAAACCCAGTCCAGGGGGAATTTCCAGCAAGCCCATCACCAACAACAGCACCACCAGCACCCCCATCAACCTCAGGAGCCCCAATTCATACGGGAAACGCGGAATCGCCAATACTGGGGCCAGGGGATATAATCCCCATTTTTAATCTGTCCTCTAAACATTTAGATATTCATACTGAATCTCTACTTTCCAAAGGTCTTTCATATGTCCCTCATGCCCATGTCAACGTATTTGAACTACAGAAAGACATTATTTCTTTCTTCAGAAAGATTAGATTAAAAAAGTTTTTCTCTTCCTCTGCATCAGATATAACAGATGTGACCCAGAGAACTGACCAACTATCCCTTCCTTCCACCTTTAACCCTTCGCTAGACCAGCTAGGGCCAGAGGTGGCAAGTTTTGAATTGGTTGTGCTACAACAACTAGAAAGATCCCTTCGATTCATACCGAAACCTATCTATAATCTGAATAAAGAAGAATCAATAGCCCTACAGAATCTTAGAAATGATAAGAAGCTGATAATCAAAAGCTGCGATAAAGGTGGCGGTATTGTTCTGATTGATAGCGATAAGTATGAACTAAAGATGTTATCTATGCTATCGGACACTACCACTTACTCTGAGGTTAGAAGTAACCCTTTGGTTGCAACATCTAAGAAAATACTGAACCTTACACTTACAGCTCTTACATCTGGAGATATTAATCAAAAAGAATTTGATTATCTCAACAGCCACCAACATAAGACAGCATGCATATACGGCATGCCTAAGATTCATAAAGACCTGATTGACCCCCCCTATAGGCCAATTGTCTCGACAATTGGCACTAATACAGAACCACTCTCTAAATTTATTGACTTTTATCTACGACCTCATATACCCAGTATCCCTTCCTATATTAGGGACACTGGATCTATGATATCAAAAATAGAGAACTTACCCTTTGACCCCAATAAGGACCTGTTGGTCACAATGGACATTGAAGCCCTATATAGCAATATCCCGCAGAAAGAAGCCATACTCACCACTAGCTGGTTTATTGACACCTTTAACATTGCTTGCCCAAAGGATTTCTTATTAAAACTGCTTCAGATTGTACTATCTGAAAATATTGTTGAATTTGGCAACTCTCTATTTCGCCAAACAAAGGGCGTTAGTATGGGGGCGTCTGTGGCACCCTCCATCGCTAATATCTATATGGCGGCCTTTGAAATGAAATTTGTACACAATGAGATAGCGCCATTCTACGAGTCTATCTCCCACTGGTCCAGATACATCGATGACATCTTCTTCATCTGGACCAGTGGGAAAGATTCTCTTTTAGAATTTCTTGAATGGATCAATCTGACGGACTCAAATCTGAAATTTACGGCACATTATAGTGACATTCAAGTCGAATTCTTGGACATAATTATCAAGAACCAAAATAACAAACTTATTGTAGATTTATTTATCAAACCTACAGCGAGGAATACTCTTCTTCATTTTAAGAGTTTTCATCCGCGGTGCCAAAGGGAGAGCATCCCTTTTTCACAATTTCTTCGAGTCAGAAGGAATTGTTCGAATCTGCCAGATTTTGATGTCCAAGCTAAAGTCATGAGACAGAAATTCCTCAATAGAGGTTACCCACATAGGTTGATCCGAGACTCATATAAACGAGCCAGATTCTACGATCGGGATCACCTACTCAGGACGAAACCGCCAGCAACCAATGACCAACTAGTATGCATAACGAAGCATTCGACCCTACACAATACAATAAGACATATTGTGACCAAAAATTGGCGCATTTTGAACTCGAATCCCTCCTACAATAAACTAGAGAAACCCATCTTTGCACATAGGAGGAATAAAAATCTTAAAGATTTGGTTGTTCATTCACGATTTACAACTAATAATCGTCAGTCAGAATTTGTACAGAGGTCAATTAGCAATAACTTTCCTGTCAAAGGTACGGTCAAATGCTCAGCCTGTAAATCCTGCAGCAACATCATTGAAGGTGAATCTTTTGAACATAATGGCTGCCATACCTCTGCTACTGACATGTGGAACTGCAAAACTGCTAACTGTATATACTTTATCCTGTGCCCATGTCAGCTAGGCTATGTGGGTGAGACTTCTAGGTCCGTACAAACAAGGTTGACAGAACACCGGTCAGCCATCCGGACCAACAAACAGCTAGCGCCATTAGTGAAACATTTCACTGAAAATAATCATGCTCCAGACAACTTTAAATGGCGTATTTTAGAAAAAATCAGACTCCCCAGTAGCAAGGGAGGTGACCAAGTCAGGAAAAAGAGGGAAGTGTTCTGGATCTTTTCCCTGGGAACTTTCAAACGGGGCCTTAACGCTGAGATTCCCTGGGAGAACGCTATCTTATAGGTTCTTCACATATTTAGATCTCTTTATTCATTAATTAATCCCAAATTAGCTCTAGATTCAATCGGGGTAGTATTAGCTATGGATGGAATAAAGGTTGCCTGTGTAGTCACCTTTCCATCATCATACTCTATAGCTCTAATTATGGTTCTTCTAGTTGTATCTTGTGACAACTGGTGGCAAGTTTAACTTTGCTGTTTACCACTCCCAATATAATCGGTACAGTACATTCTACCTCTTTATCATTGTATTTACATGCCCCCCTGTTTAGAGTGTATACACATCGGGGCGACATTAGCCATATATATACTATAGGTAACTCATGCAGTTGCCTGTCTATTCATCTGTATACCCTACAGCCTGAATTAAAGCTATATTAGTTTTATTTTTATTCTTTTGATAATTGATATTAATTTTAATTACGCTGCTTATTACCCTTTATGTTATAGGTATAGTGCATCTCACCACCTCCGCCATGTATTCACGTGCCCTCTTATTTGGGGCTTTAACGTATTTTCGATATAGCTCTCATTGAACAGCACAAGTTTTGGATACTGTTCAGTTTGAATATTCTTTCGAAGTAGCGCTAGATCCGAATCAGAACGGGATTTATATATACGTGATGATGTATACATCACATGCGACTTTGTCAACATAAAACGCGGTGAGCCCCCTGTCATTTACCTTTGTTGCGCACTTATGAGCGCCATTTTGGAACAGGATCGGCCTATATATCTTTAGTCCTACTTCGATCATACCACCGTCATCACTTTGCTTTTTTCCCGCGCTAAACAGTCCCTTTAAATACGGAAGGTTCATACGTTGGATACTTTGTATCTTGGAGGAGGACGAGTCCCCACACGCCGGAACACGGAGCAGCTACATCTTGCTGTCCGCGAGTAACCTCTCGGCTTACGGTAAGAACCTCGCTTAGGCACTTATTGGGAGAGCGTTCAGATCGCAGTAGGTTGTTTAATGTGTTGCAACTTTGCAACTTTGTAATTATAATCAACGTAACTAACTGCGTACTCTGATCTCATTCTTTCAGAGCTTACCTTTTAATTGAACACCACAAGGCGCCTTTCCAAGTCGACCTTTTTCGAAGTGTGTTTAATATAAGCGCCGCTTCATTTCAAATTAAGGTAACCTTTAATAAAGATTGTTTGGGTCACATTGCTATGTTTAAACAGCTCGGATGTGTTAAAATGTCTCAATATGTAACTAACAGTGAGACCTCTTAAAGGTAATTTGCCATTACGTCTTCCTTATTTCAGAACCCATTTTATCAGTTTGTGATTGACGAGCAAGAGCACTATTAAAAGCTACTTCGCCTCAAGTATTAACTTTACCAGCCTATGTAACACTTTGATGAAGGTAATTACTTTATTTACCAGACTTCAAGAGTTATTTTATCTTAAGACCCATGCTGTTTAAATGGGCATAATTCATGATGAATAAGTTTATTCTTCTTTCATTTTTATTCATAGTGTATTCTCTGTACCCATTGATATGGGACATTTTCAATATGGTCATCGTATGCTATATAAAGAATAAACTTCATCTAGAACATTCAAACATCGCATATCGAAATATAAGGTACTAGGTTGGCATTATTATATTCTAGTCTTTTGTGCTGGTCTCCCATCGCGGTCATCTACGTAATAGTCAGTGGACTACATTTGGTAGTCTTCAGTAATCATTTGAGAGCCCTGTGGGTCTTAACGTTATCATACATAGATAATATGATCGGTATTTCAAGACATAGTCATCTAAAGGGTACATTCTGCATGAATATGCATATTTTATGTCCCATCCTTCTATAATTATAAAACTCTGCAGCACCATCCACATGTTAAGAGCAAGATGTTGAGCCAATGTGTGCGTATATAGATGAACAATTCGGTATGTCCACCCGTTACTAATATTGAACTCTATCAATAGGAATTCCTCCATCACAAAATATTGAGTAAACGCACCTGTATTACATGAAGATTCCCCTTGGATGTTTTTTGCTGCATGGATAGAGTTCTACTGTTGTGAGTATATCCGTGTTAATTGAATACTTATGCTAAAGGCCTGGCTGGATATTCCTTTGCCAAACAGTTTTCCTAAAAGATAATCTGTAACTGATACATATCCTTGTATGCTTATTGTGTGCTAACAGCTTCCAAGATTGAGTCTGAATGTTATTTAGAAGTGATTCTACTTCAGTCCTTAAATGAGAATCTGATGGTATCCCTCTTTATTGTAAAATGGCACTCGCGAAGACCAAGGGGGGCTATTCTTAGTTAAGTCAGTTACTGTACAATCGACAGACATTATGTGGCTTATCAAAGGCCTTCAGTGTACATAACAATAGTCATGGTCAGTTTTTGAGTTAGGAATAAGGTTTTTAACATGTTAGTAATAATGAAATCAAAATGTTGTTTTTATAAATTCTATGTATGCTTAGATAACAGAAATATTCTTTTATAACTGTGTTTCAGAAATGAAATTGTGTCTCCTGAAGAAGGCGGTCCCCTGCCGAAACGCGCGTCGAGTTCTTATGCTTGTTTTATTTCTGAGTTCTTATGCTTGTTTTATTTCTGTAATTACCTGTATATTTTTGTCAATATATTGCTTGATTTTGTGTATTATGCAATTTATGTTAGCCTTTTATGATTATTGCATGTAATGTTGTCATAGATATTTTTACATATCCATCATATTGTTTGACCGTTGGTCAGTTTCAATATGATTTTTAAATATAACAAATAAAAATATACTTTTTATATACCTTTGCCAATCCCTTCCATTGTTCCTTCTTGATAGCTGGCCCGACGTATATGTACACTGACATACCTAGACGTCCTAGGAATTTTTCTGCATCTGTTGGCCTACAGGGAACCCATTCAAGTCTGTACCTAACACCTGCCCTGTCGCATTTTATTTCTACTGCATTTTACAGCCTTCTGCCGATCTGCCCTAGCAGGAAATCACATCACGTCGCCAACAGCGGTCTCTTTTTATTGGCGCTTTATCGCAGCAGAAGGTCGAGCTGAACTAAGGTTTATTCGATTTTGTCCTGAAAGTGTGAGAACAGACCTGACAGTTGGTTCATTTCCCCGCTCTCATATCTAGTCCAAACTGATTATCATAGTGTAAGGAATCTTTCTGATAAAAAGTTATTAAATGGCTTAGACGGATGAGAAAGCAAATACATTAATTAGCTGGCGGGCCATAGTCCATCCTGTCAACGGTTTCCTTCTTGTAATTTCTGCTGAGGCAAGCGCCCGGAAACCTGCTCTGTCGCTAGATCCCAACCAAGTACCTGATAACTCACCCGTCAAACAGGAGAGGGATGGTGGAGTTCTCATATATATATATATATTCACATATAGACAAACATATATATTCAGTAAAGCTTCTGCACAAAGCCCTGCTTTAACCACTCCATCACCAGGACCAGCAGAAGAACGGCACGCAGGAATCCTTTATAGAAGTGATTTATTTGGCTTCAAATGCTTTCTTAAATTGTAAAGCAAATAACTAGCAAAGTGCAAGGTGTATGTTAACCCAAAAATCAGACCTACGCATTTGAGCCGTAGCCTTCTACTGAGTCATATATATACAAACACACACACTCACACACATATATATGTGGGTGTATATATATATATATATATACATATATATATATATATATATATATATATATATATGCAAAACGAAGACTCCACACGTCACCTCCAATCGTCCAGATCGGCGAAGCAAAAGGAGAAACGGACCACAGGATCTGACTTCAATAGATTTTAATGTGCAGGTGAGGCAACAACAGCACGACGCGTTTCGGCCCGTGGGCCCTTGGTCACATGATATATATATATATATATATATATATATCAAACCAGGGTCCTCAGATCTTTAGAGACGCCACTCCGCAAGAAAACAGGTTTCCAACCTCTTTATTACAGGAAACTGCACATTATGTCTGTCCAATTAAAATTGTTCCGACGCGTTTCGAAGCCACCTGCTTCTTCCTCATATATATAGTGGATCGGACGATAGCCGGTCACTAACACATGCAGACCCAATCGAATTTACTAACTTCTCTGTCGTGGATGAACTTAATTTTGTAAGCAAGGACCGGAGGTATTTTCTGCGCCCCCGCAACCCTCAACAATCACAAGGCAGAGCAACAGCCAAAAGCGACGCAACAGGAGGCGCAAAACCAAAAAGAGGCGCAATGAGAGGCAATGTGTGCAGAAATTGGAACAAATAACGGAAGAACATGAAAATACCATGATTAACTTAACAGATCTGATTGTATCAAAAGCAGAATGTAATGTAATGTGTAATGTAGGTGTACTTATAAAGCGCGGTCCTGTCACCCAAAGGGCATCCTGGCGCTTGAACTTTGGACGGTTACGCTTCACTGCTCAAACATTTCTAGGGAAGAGATACGTTTTTAACACTTTCCTGAACGGGAAGTAGTCCCTGTGGCTTCTCAAGGAGAGTGACAGGGAGTTCCAAAGTTTGGCCGCTGCAACACTAAATGAGCGGCCACCCATCCTGACTCTCTGAAACCTCGGGACCACAAGCAGATGTGCCGAAGAGGAGCGGAGGGGCCGCGAGACAGAGTACCAGGCAAACATATTCTGCAAGGGCACTGGGCCCTGTTGATGTACTGCCTTAAACACCGGGCACGCCGCTTTATACAGTACACGCAGGTGTACCGGTAGCCAATGAAGATCTCTTAAAGCTAGAGTAGAAGAGCTAAAGTTAGGGCGGGAAAGAGCCAGCTTGGCGGCCATATTCTGCACCCGTTGTAACTTCCCCAGCAGATTTTTTGGGGCCTCCAGGAGTAGCGCATTACAATAGTCTAATCGACTTAGTATGGTCCCGCGAACTACTTCCGGCCTGGCCTGGGCGGGGAGAAGGGGCAGAACTTTACGCAACATGCATAGCAGCATCATGCACGTAGAGATGGTTTTGTTAACGTGCATGTCAAGCTGTAGGTTTGGGCCGAAAATCACCCCCAAATTGCGAGCTGATTCCGCAGCCGACACTGGCTCAGGAAAAGTGGTAGGCCAAAAATTCTCTGGAAGTACCCGCGGAATCCGGTCTGTGGAGCAAAAGAGCACCTCCGTCTTAGTGCTGTTAAATTGTAGAGAATTAGCCCGTAGCCAGTCCACTGTGGCTGCCATACAGCGATGAAATGTCTCCAGCGGGACCGCATTGTGTCCTTCCAACGAAAAGACCAGCTGGGTGTCATCGGCGTAATTAAAAGCCGAGACACCAAAAGATTTTATAAGCCGGACCAGGGGGCGGAGGTACAGATTAAAGAGTATAGGGCTGATGGCCGAGACCTGTGGGACCCCCTGCCCTACTTTCCGTGGCTCAGACCGAAATGGGGGGAGCGAAACCAACTGCTGCCGACTGTCAAGATAAGATATCAGCCAGTCTCTTGCTCCCTCTGTGACCCCACACTCCTCCAGTCTCCTGATGAGGGTCTGATGGCACACCGTGTCAAACGCGGCCGACATGTCGAGCAGCACTAAAAAGGCTGCCCGACCACTGTCGACACGCGAGCGAAGATTGTCCAGTACGGTTACCAGTGCGGTCTCCGTCCCATGCCCGGGGCGGAAGCCGAACTGTGTCTCATCAAACCATCCGATTTCCTCCAGGAAGCCTGAAAGTGAGCGGGTCACCCATTTTTCCATGATCTTAATAGGAAAAGGGAGCAAGGAGATTGGCCTATAGTTGGAAAGACAGGCCGGGTCCAACGTTGGTTTCTTGAGCAGAGGTGACACTACTGCTAGCTTCCAGCACTCGGGAATAGATGCCACATCCAAAGACTGGAGGCAGATGGAATACAAAGGCTGGAAAAGTTCTGCGTGGAACAACTTCCAGAATTTGGGAGGCAATGGGTCGAGCGGAGAACCCGAGGACACCGTATGTGCCAAGCTGCAGAATTCCTCAAAGGAAGGACAGGGAAATAGTCTTAGTTGGGGTCGACTGGAGGGGGTATCCGGAGCTCCCAAACTAAGAACTAGGTCACTCGGCTGGGGTCAACTGGGTGATCCGTCCGGAGCTCCCAGACTAGGGTTAGGGGCACCCGGCAGGGGTCGACTGGACGGACCAACCGGAGCTCCCGAGTCGAAAGCTCCCAGGATGAGAGCTGAGTCAATCGGCTGGGGTCGACTGGGTGACCCGTTCGGAGCTCCCGAGCCAGGGTTAGAGACAACCGGCCGGGGTCGACTGAACGGGCTAACCGGAGCTCCCAGACCGAGAGCAGGGGGCAGTGAGTTTTTTAAGCCCTCTAGGATCTTTGCAGTCTTCTCCTCAAAAGCACCCGCCAAGGAGTCACACAGGGCCTGCGACGCATAGACCGTGTTGGCCACACATACAGGGTGGGATAGATCCCTGACAATTTTAAACAGGGCTTGAGACTTATTAGGCGCCTGGTTCAAAGTGGTTTCCAAAAAAGCCGCCTTAGCCAGCTTAATCTGCGCCTTATAGCCCTGCAGTGCCAGCCTAAACAAGGCCCTTGCTGAGGTCGAATACTGCTTTCTCCAAGCTCTCTCAGCACGTTTGCAGCACAGCTTCTGCTGCCGTAGCTGTTCCGTGTACCAGGGACAGGCTCGGTTCAATCTACCACGAGACCTACGAAGGGGTGCAACCTTGTCTAGCGTATTGGTAATGGACCGGCACAAGGTACGATAACTTTCCTCCACCGAGTTACTCAGACAAAAATTATCTGGTAGTAGCGAAGGCAATGGAGATGAACTGAGTAGTCGGGACCAAGGTCTGCCCAATTTAGACAGTCCGACACCGGCTGCCTCCGAGGAATAATCCCCTATGCAAAGGGAGAAAGCCACCAGTGCGTGGTCGGTCCAGCATTGGCATAGGATATCGTTGACCACTACTAGTTGTGCGTCGGCAAAAATCAGATCCAAGACATGGCCTCCCCTGTGGGTCGCTGATCAGACCAACTGCTGCAGCTGAATGTCGCCAAAAGCTTGGCAGAGTGTCGTGAACGCACCATCCAGCGGACCACCCTGCCATAGGTTGAAGTCCCCTAGGACCATCAGCTTAGAGTGAGTGTTAGATAGGTCGTATATCAGGTCAAGGAAATATGATAGGGAGGGTACAGAGCCAGGAGGGCGATAACACAGCACACCTGTAAGCAATGTTCTCTCCAGATCTTTAATAGAGAACCCCATCAGTTCAAAGCCCGAAACCTCTCTAATTTTAAGCTGGAAGAGACCCAGTGTTTCTCTATAAATGACACCAATTCCACCACCTCTGTTCTTCAACCGAGGGGTATGGATGATTTTAAAGCCTGGGGGGCAAGCCAAGCCCAATTCGACCAGACAGTCCTCCCGAGTCCATGTTTCAGTTAAAAACAAAACGTCCAGCCCGAGGTTTCGATGAGGAAGGCAATCTCTGTGTGGTGCTTGCAGAGCGACCGGACATTAAGCAGTCCACAAGACAGAGATTGAGACCGGAGTAAAGCACTAGCCCTCTGAGTCGGGGATGCTTGAGTCGGTCTCAGTTCCAAAAGGGCCGCCCGAGACTAGACCAAACGAGGAGAGTGCGGAAGGCCAGAGGAAGCGGCCCTATGCGCGCCCGTTGCGCGAACGGGCGCAAACGGGCTTACCTCTGGCGCACCTCCGGCGCGCCTACGACGCACCCGCTGCGCGCAACCGCTGCGCGCTTGGTCAGCCATCCTTTTTATGGTATTAGACCGAGCGGAAGTCCGCCTCCTGCGTCCCTTGCCCTTCGCAAGATGGTGCCCGAAGTGCTCCCAGGCTTCAGCCCCACCCAAGATGGCGGTCGGACCCGCTAATCAGAAGAGCAGCTTTTATCATTAGGTCTGTCTTACTGTCCACCTAACAATTTTTGCTATACCCAGGCACGCATTGATGTGTTTAAATATATCAGAAAAATCAAACTCATGAAATATTTCCAACTTCATCCCATGCAGGTAAACACAACCAATGCCAACCCTGAAGGAAGCCAAGCAAAAACTTCACTACAAGTAAAAAATCTTGGAGGCCTACAAACGCTTCTTTCATTATCACACGAGGACAACTCACAAGAAACACCAACGGTGAGCCAAGTTATCACAGTCAATAAACCGGCATCTAGCCCCTTTCGCGGCAAATCAACTTTTCTACCTCTGATGCCTAAGGACGCACTGGATGTTTTCAGTGACAGAGTAGTCACTGAATTAAAGAATTTGAACAGGAATATTTTGGGAAGAAAAAAACAACAAGAGTACAATAACAAACAGTACCTAACACTAATAAAGAAAATACAAGATGATCCATCGGTGATTGTTAAGAACGCTGATAAGGGTGGAAATACTGTATTGTGGGCTAAAACTGACTATTTACAAGAAGCCGCAAGACATTTGGGGGATCCCATGTGCTATACTAAAACCACCAAGTTTGCCATGATGAAAACCAATGAATCAACACGCAAAAATATTCATCATTGGCAAAGACAGGGACTCCTCACAAAAGAAGAGGTCAAATTTCTAAATGTTCCATTTCCAATCACCCCAGTGTTTTATCTGCTTCCCAAAATTCACAAACTCACCTTTCCTGTTCCTGGTCGCCCTATAATTTCTGCACGAGGTAGTATGAATGAAAATTTATCAAAATATGTTGATTTTTTTCTCCAACCACATAAACCTCACTCCCTTAGTATTTAAAGGACACCACAGACTTTTTAGTTAAAATCAAAAACGTCAATTGGTGCTCTGATTTCTGTTTTTTGGTGATGGACATTGAATCTTTGTACACTAGTATTCCTCATTCCGATGGTTTAGAGGCTACTAAATATTATTTGGACACACGAGATGCAGTACTGCGAGAACACAATGCCATAATACTGGACATGATAAAAATCTGTCTCACCAACAATCATTTCCAGTTCGAAAAGGACATTTACCATCAAGAAAGAGGAGTGGCTATGGGCTCGTGCTTCTCCCCCAGCTATTCATGTCTACATGTTGGCTGGTGGAAGGAGCACGTGCTACATAAATTACATCGCCAGTGGCTCCCATATTTAGTCCACTACTGGCGTTTTATAGATGACATATTTGTCATCTGGAAAGGCTCGCAGGATCAGGCCCAGTTGTTTGTTAATGATATTAACATCAACACTCGCAATCTAAAGTTTACATCCACGATCACTTCAAACTCGGCTGAGTTTCTAGATGTACAAATCTACAGTGAGCAGGGCCAGCTTCATACCAAGCTACATAGGAAATCAACGGCGGGAAATTCAATTCTCCACGCTGGTAGTGTCCATCCGCCCCACATTATTAAAAGCATTCCCTATGGCGAATTCATTCGCATTAGGAGAATTTGCAGTGATAATGATACCTCCAACCAGTGTTTAGCAGAATCAGTGCAGAGGTTTTTGAAGCGGGATATAAGTTACAACTTTTAAACGATGCCCTCTCGAAAGCGTCATTACGCTTGAGAGATGAACTCTTGATTTCCAGCAATATGACCACATCGGAATCTAATTCTACTTGTTCTGTACGTCTAATTACTAACTACTGCATACAAGAACGGAAGATTAGACGGATCATTAATTCCGAATGGCCTATTGTTTTAACTGATGTCATCTTAGGCCCAATTCTGCCACAATTACCTACTATCACCTTTAGGAGGGCTCCTTCAATGAAGGATGCATTAGACAAATCTCAGCCTGAGTTAACTCCTAAACCCAATTGGTTGGCCAAAACAGGTTTTTTCAAGTGCACTTCATGCCGTGCTTGTTCCTTTGCAAAAAATGGAACATGTTACAAATCGGCATTTAGTGACAAACTCATTGCAATTAATGAACATCTAAGTTGTCGCAGTGAATTTGTCATATATAAACTAACTTGCACCTGTAATTTGTCGTATATTGGTAGCACGAAGTTGCCAGCAAACCAACGTATTCTGCAACATGTGCGAGCCATAGTCAACTCGGACAGTAATTACCCAGTGGCTCGCCATTTTAAAGCCATCCACGATAATAAATTGGCAGACTTACAATACACACTGTTGGGCTCGGTCCCCAACCCCGGACGGGGAGGTGATCGTGAAAAACTCCTCAGGCAAAAAGAGACATACTTCATTTTACTGCTAGATTCACGAGCCCCGAATGGTTTAAATGTAATTGATGAATTGCACAACTTTCTGTAAATAAGACCTCTATTGTGTAAATTGTTTTCATTTTAATCTACGTTTGTGGTAAAGACCCCTTATTTGTCAATTGGTTGTTGCAAATAGATATGAATTTCTTCTTGAACTTTGAGATGAATCTAAACAAGATGCATAGAAGTAATAGGTTGCTTAGCAGAAGGCGCAGCCGCCACCTTTGCACTCTTATTTTTAGAGAGTGTTTTCACTTTTTAGGCACTAGCACTTTGTTACATTAAGCCAGGAGCTGACAGTGATTATCACGAATTTGCAAAATTAGGAACTTTCGAAAAGATGGACACAATGAGTACCTTGGTATTTTACTTTATTTGGATTGCAATTCTAAACGCCCTTTATGCATTCAGTATACATGCACTTTATATCTGCACTTTACTTCAGCATAGAGTCTGAGTCATGAGATATTTTATCTATATAGCTCTATGTAAATAAGTCGAGAATGAAAGCCTTTGCACTTGCACTTTATTCTTAACTCATTTGTTACATGGCGATGCTTTCAATATATCAATGTATATGTACATATTTTTGTCTTGTTACTCATGCCAACTTTATTTAAATTCATCTTTGTTCCTTAATAATAGATTTGAATATGAGCACTATGCTCAAATTACTGCAATTATTATATCAGGCATATGAATTGTATAACCTGTCAAATTCATTTCATGTCAGTTACTGTGCTATTATTTTCACTTTTGCCTTTCATCCGTTTTTTAAGGCTGTTAATCTTCTTAAATGTAACACCTACTCCTGACACGACATGTGATCAAGCTCCGCCCGCGGAGCGAAACGCGTCAAGGAGAGCACTTGCTCTGTCAATGCTGCAATTAAACCTTTCACTGCTACACGACTAACGGTGTGATGGCGATTCATTGAAATTCCTATCTGAAGTAATTTCCGAGGAGAGGTGGTCTGCTCCTGTTGTGTCCGCGCTATATATATATGCCATATCTGTCCTCACGTGTCCAAAAAAGAGCTTAGGACACATCACTTGAGTTGAGCTCAGGACTCAATACTTGTGTTCACAGTAGAGTTAGTTGAGGCGCGCATGCAAGAATCAGGCATGCTCAAAGCATATCAGAGAAATTATCTTTTTTATTTCTCTGAATTTTATAGCGCAAACTTCTTATTAAACTGTCACATATATTCAATTCTCAACTACTGCATTAATAGTTATGAATAGTAGAATCCTAGTCTTATGAAAAACTCAAATGCATGAAAGTTTTTTCTGGGATTCATGAGGCTTCCTTCATGGTTTTTTATAAACAATATTTATTGAAAACAACATCTAATTATTTATTTATTGTAAATATATGAATTAAGGATTTTTTCTTAAAAAACTACTTTTTTTTAGAACTGTTCCGAGATTTTATAAATGCTTGCCTCTTTTGCACATAATATTATAACAACGGCAGTGAATATATACATTTTTTTTTTTTTTTTTAAATATATTTTTATTGCAGGAATCAGTAAAACATTACAATAGTGACCAGCATCGTATTACAAAAAGAAAACATATATACCGGGTAGACCCACCGACCCCCTTCCATAACGTTTGCATATTGTAAGGTAGCCCACCCCCTGGGGTTGGGCGGCAACTACAGCCGGGGTCCGTAGGATGCTGGAGCTGGTCCGGATTACACTCTGTCCGTCATCTGCTTTTCTAAAACAAACCCAAACCCTCTAAGAGAAACCCCCCCACAAAATCTCAGGTATTACGAAACCCCCCCTTACCCCCCCCCCTCCCACCATCAGCGCCGGGGAACTACCCAGCCTAAAATCCACTGCTTGACCCATGAGGAAGGTAATAGTGCTGCCAAAGTCTATGATTATGATCAATGGGACTCAGGGCGAGTTACTGCTTCACTTTCGGAGTCGCTAGGGGCACAATGATCCCTGAGAGCCTGCACTAACATTTCCCACTCCAGCGCGGCCTCCTGAGCCTTCTCATTACCCTGCCTCCAAGCCAGCTGATAGCGTAGCGCACTCTCACCCGCTGCCCACTTCAAAAGCTCACTGTGCCATCTGCCGCCTGTTGGACCAGCCCGTGCCTTCCAGTTCCTGGTCACCTCCCGCTTAGCTAGTAGGAGCCCCAGGTCAATAAATTTGCTGGAGATTTTATTCCGGGGGGTATGGGGGAACCAATGCAAGAGCCCTACCGCCGCGTCAAATAAGAGGTGCCTCCCTGTCACTTCTTCTAATGTCGTCGCCACCTCCTGCCAGTAAGATGTCAGTCCTGGGCAGGCCCACAACATGTGTAGGAGGTCCGCTTCCTGAGCCGGGCATCTGGGGCATTCCGCCGAAGCCGTAGCAAAAAATCGTCTGATCTTTACCGGGGTCAGGTACGCTCTGTGCAGGACATAATAGTGGACCAGTTGGAAACGGGCACTACGTGTGCCTTTCCAGGCGCGCCTTACCAACTGGGACCAGGTCGCCTCCGGGATCTCCCTACCGATGTCCTCTTCCCAGCGGGCTTTCAGTGTGGTGAGAGGTGTCAGCCCTTCGGTAATCAACCTGCCATAGAGGCAGGTGACCGCCTTCACCGTGCCCGCCGACATCATGACATACTGGCACACCTGAGACACTTGAGGTTCCTCCTGCCCGTTCTGCCAGTGCGCCTGGATCGCTCGCACAATAGCCGAGTGTAGAAGAAAATCACCCCGGGGGATCCCAAAGCGGTCAATGAGTTCCTGAAAGGGCAAAAGCGCCCCGTCTTCGTATAGGTCCCCGACGAGTTGTAAGCCGGAATCCTCCCAGTCCGCCAATCGTGACCAATCCCCTCCATGGGGGAGGGCCGTCAGCATCCCCAATGGTATTTCAGGCGCATATGGCGTCCGTAGGTGGCCTCTATTATGAGCCCTATTCCAACATAGTCGGACGGTCCGCTCCTCCATCGACAAGTCCCGTAGGCCCAAGCGTTGTCTCAGCGCGATAAAGGATAGGACGTGCCTAGCCATACCCGTCCCTCTTCTATCTTCCGGGCCTCTAAATTCCCTGGCTATCTCCTGGGTATAGGTCTGGAGCTGTGCCGCCAGATAGTACTTTTCAAAGTCCGGCACAGCTAGTCCCCCCTCGTCCTTCGGTCTCATCAGGGTGTTAAGGGCTACCCGCCGTCGGCCCGTTCCCCAGAGGAACCCGACCACCATAGAACGCAGGCGACGGAACATGCCCGGTGAGACCCAGATCGGTAAGGTTCGGAAATAATACAGTAGTCGGGGGAGCGCTACCATTTTGAGTAGGGCAACGCGTTCCGCTACTGAGAGCGGCAGCGTGGCCCAAAAATCCATACAGCCTCGGAGAGCTCGGATACAGCGGGCGATGTTCCCATCTAGGAGATCAGGTTGATCGTGGTATATAAACACTCCAAGGTATTTAAAACAGTCGGGTTCCCACCTGATCTCCCCACATAGTGCAGGAGCGGCGGCCCCCCTCCGCATCGGAAAGAGGCAGGTCTTAGCCCAATTCACCCGGAGGCCCGAGACCGCTCCGAATTCCGTCAACGCCGACTCCGCTCCCCGCAATGCGTCGACCGGATCCTCCAGGAAGAGCAAGAGGTCATCCGCATAAAGCGAGACATAATGTGGGCCGGCCGCTGTCCGCAAGCCCGTGTAATGAGCTCCCGAGCGAAGATGCAACGCCAGTGGCTCCACCGCTAGCGCAAAAAGAAGCGGGGATAAGGAGCACCCTTGCCGCGTGCCTCGCTCCACTGGATATCGCGATGAAATCAAAGGGCCCGATCTGACCCTGGCCGAAGCGGAAGCGTAGAGGACTGCAGTCCATTTAACAAATCCCTCCCCGAGTCCGAATCTCCGTAATATCGTGCTGAGGTAGTCCCACTCCAAGCTATCAAACGCTTTCTCCAGGTCCACCGACAAAACTACTGGGGCCGGGGCGTCCACCTGTGGTTCCCCAAGCAAGCGGAACAACCTCCGGATGTTCATAGTGGTATTCCGCCGCGGGATAAAGCCGGCTTGGTCTTCATGCACCAGGGAGCCCATATGTCCGAGCAGCCTCGAGGCTAGGATGCTGCTCAGTATTTTGTAGTCCACCGTCAACATTGAGAGAGGACGGTAGGACCCCGGGTCAGATGAGTCTCGGCCAGGCTTGAGGAGAGGAACTACCAACGCCTCACACATCGAACCAGGAAGACGACCCAACCTCTTCGCCTCCCTGTAGACCACCAGCAATCTAGGGGCCAAGAGGTCAGCGTAAGCTGCATAGAACTCCACCGGAAGGCCATCTAGACCCGGGGTCTTGTTCCTCGACATCCGTTTAATGGCCCCGCGGATCTCCCCCAAACCTATATCAGCACCCAAGGTTACCGCCACTTCCCGCCCCACCGTGCGGAGCTCCAGTGGGCCAAGATAGGCATCTAGCCGGTCTGGGTCATGTGCGGAGCGGCTACGGTATAGATCTCCGTAGTAGTGCCGAAAGCAACCGAGTATCTCCGGCTGGGTACACACCACCGTCCCATCCGCCCTACGCATACTAGTCGTCGTCTGGGACTGACGCGTAGGGTTAGCCAACCACGCGAGCAGCGCACTCGACCTGTCCCCCTCGGTGATGGACCGAACCGTATAGGCCTTATAATCGAAGCAGCGAAGCCGCTCGACCTCCACCGCCACCTTCTCCCTCGCCTCTGCCGTTTGCATTTGCAATTCCGGGTGTCCGGGGCGGCCGACTTCGAGCACGCGAAGTGCCCGGTCTGCCGCATCCAAATCGGCCAGGATAACACGCCGCATGCCCACCTTCTTTGAGATACAGTATCCCCTCACCACCACCTTAAAAGCGTCCCACTCGAACGCCCTAGTACTCGCGGAACCACCGTTGGACGCAAAATACTCCGTGATTTTCTCCCCCAAGTCCGCCTTGAAGACACTGTCCTCGAGGATCTCAGGGCGCATCTTCCAGGTGGGCACCGCTGGTGTCCCGGGGAACCAGCGAATGTCCAGGAGGAGGGGGTTGTGGTCCGAGATGGTCCGCGATAAATACTCAGACCGGACCGCTGCCGAAACCAGTTCGGACGAACCAAGAAAACCATCCAGCCGGACATGCAGCTCATGAAGGCTCGAAAAATACGAATAATCTCTGGACGTGGGGTGAAGTGCCCTCCAAATGTCTGTCAACCCCCAGCGGGTCTGCCAATCTTGACGGCCCTTAGCCGTCCGCCGGACCGGGGAATCGGGAAGCGGGGGATGTGAGCGGTCTATGTCTACGTCCACCACGGAGTTAAAATCCCCCCCCAGCAGGACGGGCCCGGCAAAGAATTGGGCCAACGAGCCCGATAACCTGGAAAGGAAGGCAGTCTGGTCCACATTAGGAGCATACACACAACAAACGTTCAGGTCCCTCCCACCTAACGTGCCTGAGATAGCCACGAAACGCCCCTCGGGGTCTAGTACTGTCCTCGTGACTTGAAAGGGAACCTCCGCCCGGATCCAAATTAGCGCCCCCCTGGCATAAGCAGAGTACGTCGTGGAAAAGACCTGCCCTCGCCACCTACGCTGAAGCGCCGCCCCTTCCGCCTTGTTCAAGTGCGTTTCCTGTAGCAGCGCCATTTGTACTCCCCTACGCACTAAATAGGCATGCACCTTGTGGCGCCTGGACATAGTGTGAAGCCCCCGTACATTCCAAGTAACACATTTCAAGTTGGTAACATCAGCCATTGTCCCAAAGTGTTCTCGCACCGTCCCCCCGTTCGGGTCTCCACAAAGAAAAAGTAACAATCCTCCCAGCGCTGATGGCGGCCATTTTCCCCAACCAGAACCAAACCACCCAAAAACCAACAAGACCCCCCCCCGACCACCCCAGAACAGGACCCAAATTGCGCCACCCAGATCCCATCCAAACTTCGATGCACAACAACCCCAGAACTCCCACTAGTCCTACGGTCGCCACCGTAGGAAGGCCTTATGGGCCAGGTGCGGGCTGGGCGGAGGCAGTGGGCCCTCGTCGCCCAGGCCACCAGGACTATGTCAAGCCCCTCCCGGTGTCATAACCCCCCGGGGCAAGAGTATGAGCCCCCCTACCCTCTCTCCCCTATTGTCAGCGCGGAAGAACGGCTACCACCTCCCCCCTGCCGGGCCCCCACCCAAAATCAAGGCAGCAAACCCCGTTACCCTTGTCCGTCCAGAAGGTCCTCTACCGATTTCGGTGTGATCACCGGTGTATGGGTGCTGTCTGCCACCGAGTCCTCCGAGTCCGATGGTGACCCCTGAGTACCCGGATTTTCACTCTCCTCCTCGATGACTTTGTCTCGTGCTCTTGATAGTTCCGACAGAACCTCCAACACTCCCTTCCGCTCCGACGAGGTCTCCGCAGTTGAGGGCCCTCCTGTGCGGCCGCGTCGATTCCTGACCCTTTTGGATCGCCTTCTCTGTTCCGGCTCCTCCGCCTGATGGGTCGAGGAGCCAAAATCCTCCTTCCCCGTTCGGTACAGTTCGAGCCAGTCACAGACCTCCTCTGGGGTATCGAAGAACTGGGTCTTGTCATCAACAATGACTCGGAGCCTTGCGGGAAATAAGAGCGAATATTGGAGGCCCTCGCTCCTGAGTTCGCGCTTAACCGCCAGAAAGGAGTACCGCTTGCGCTGCGTCTCGTAGGTGTAGTCAGGGAAGATGTTCACCTGACTATTCGCAACCTGGAACGGGCCATTGTGCCTGGCAGCATTTAGGATCAGGTCCCTGTCCCGAAAGTGCAGCAATCTCGCTACCACTGGCCTCGGGGCGCGTCCCTGCTGTGGAGGGCGTGCTGGGACTCTGTGGGCTCGTTCCAGAGTGTAAAAGGAGGACAGACCCTCCGGGACCACCGTGTCTCGGAGCCAGGTCTCCAAGTATCGCACCATGTCCCCGTCCTCGATTTTTTCCGGCAGGCCCACCACTCGGATGTTGTTCCTCCTGTTGCGTCCTTCCGCATCCTCTGCCCTCCGTTCGAGGGTCTCAATTCGAGACAAGGCATCTTTAATCGTCGCAGCCAGGGTTCTCTGCGCCGGTTCTAAGGTTTTCACTGTGCCTTCCACCTCTTTGACCCGGTCAGATAGTTTACCATGGTCCGCCCGGAGGAGGCCCAGGCCCGTCGCCACTTGAGCTATGTCCTGTTGGAGGGTCGCCCGAGTAGCTTCTATCGCCTCCAGAACTCGGTCAAACTGTTGCTGCAGCGGTGCGCCGCCCGATCTTTTGGGGTCTGCAAGCCCTTCCTTGTCCTGGGCTTCAGAGTCCGAGGCGGTCTGGCTGGAGCCCTTGGCTCCTCTAGGTTTCCCCATGCTGCCAGGGATTCTCCGTAAGGGTCCCGAAGTAGACGTCTCCGTGTGCAGGTGTGCAGTACGACCTCCTCGGGGGTCCGTTCGCACGTCGGACACTGGCGATCTCTTTCTCCAGAGCTCGTGGAGACTCCGCCGTTTCGATGCACGCCACCTCCACGGTGTCTGGGGGCACCGACGAGGGGGTGGAGACAACCGTCGTCGGTTCGGGCAGGCCCGTCCACCCACTATGGCTCCAGGGCGAGGGCCACCAACTCTCTCAGTCGATCCGTGGCGCCAAAGTGTCGCGCCTCCCATGTAGTCGGGCTGGTTGCGGAGTCGCGATGCAGCCGTTCGCGCGGAGCCGAGGGCATCCGCGCTCCGTGTCCCCTAGTCCTTGGGCACCCGCCTGGTTGTCCCAAATAGCATAAATCTGTCGAGGAAGGTCCAAACTTGCCAATGTTCATAGTCTGAAGCAAGCTACCGTGCTGTAGCGGGTGCCAGTCGACCCTTGAGAGACCTCCTCGACTCCGTAGTTCCGATCGAGGGGACAAAGGAGTCCGGGCGCCATGTTGGGTCGCACTCCGCGACTCCGCAAAGTTCGGCAGTTCTCAACGACCACCCCCGTCCAAACTCCACCGAGGTCCCCGGCAGGGTGTCGGTGCCTCGCTCAATCGAATGAGGGGTCTGGGGAGCCCCTCAGCCTCCGATGTTCAGGATAAACCCGGGCTTAGTCCCGGAGCCGAGCTCTCAGGCGACCATCGCCATCGGCGCCCAAGCCACGCCCCGGCAGTGAATATATACATGTAATGTTGATATGAAATGATTCGAGCTGAAAGCTCGGGATATGAACAATGTGATGGTAGGGCACTGTGCCCTTTATTATGAATTGGTGAATATCACTTTAATTTGAGAAGGATGTACTACTGATCATGTGATCACTTGCACTATTTATGTCACTTCCTTTCTTCTCTGCATGACATGTGATCAAGCCTCGGCTGAGGTGAAACGCGTCATGGCGACTGGTGGGCTGTTATTCTTCACGAATAAAAAGCCCTGAAACGAGAGCACGGAGTTTGTGGCTTTACTCATTTTTCGTCTTCAGCGCGAGCTTTGCTGGGTTGATTTCGGACAATATATATATATATATATATATATATATATATATATATATATATATATATATATATATATATATATATATATATATATGCCATATCCGTCCTCACGTGTCCAAAAAAGAGCTTAGGACACATCACTTGAGTTGAGCTCAGGACTCAATACTTGTGTTCACGGTAGAGTTAGTTGAGGGGCTCATGCAAGAATCTGGCATGCTCAAAGCATATCAGAGAAATTATCTTTTTTATTTCTCTGAATTTTATAGCGCAAACTTCACTCGAAGGTATCAGAGCTCTTTACATAGCACCAGTTGTGTGACACAAGGACACATTCATTTTTGTTATGCACGGGGAGATTAAGTGAATTGCCCAGAATCACAGGATGTTGAGCGTAATTTCCCAGACTCGAACCCGGTTTGCCAGATTTTAGATTGACTGCCCTAACCCGTTTGGCCACATGTTGTAGGGCCCCCTGTAGAGAAGTGGGAGTCTTGCAGCCAGGGCATCTGAACAGCGGCCTGCCCAGCTCCGTCACACTGTCAGCAGTTTCCATCATTCTGCGCTTCTACTGCCAGTGTGCTCTCCATCACAGGGCCCTCGCGCCTCCTCAGAAGCAGACCACTGGCCAGCCTGGCCATCTTGGTTTCTGAATACACAAAAGTGGGCTGCCCCTTGACATCTTGGTTTCTGACCACATTTCCCTGCACCTCTCTGCTGTAACCACTGGAGAGTCAACTTTTGTTTTTTTCTGGGCGGGGATAGGTTTGTAGAAACCCCACACTTCCCACAAATGTATGATGCTAACTCACGCCCCCACCTATCAAAGAGAAGGTTGAGGGCATTAGAGCATATTAGACCTTTGTTGATTTATGCTCTAATTAAAGGCAGACAATTAGGAAAGCTTAACATAACCACACTATTCACACTAGTACCGTTGCCAGCGGGTAAACCAAGTCATTTATATACTGTGCAACTTTGTAAAATCGCTCTCAGGCTGGGGCGCTAAATTGCCTGATTGGAAGCTACTGAGTCTGTAATGGAAAAGATGAGCCTTGAGAGAAGATATGAAATTCAACCAAGCAGAGGAAAGATTCCAGAGCTTTAGACAATTTGGGCAAATCAGCAACCATTAAAGTGTCAGGTTCGCGGTGACACATACACCCACACACCCGCAACGAGCACTCCGCGAACAAACATCGAGATCACATACCTTGTCCAGAACGAGAGGTAACGCGCTACAGCAGCCAGAGCCAAGTCAGCCACCGTACGAGTCTGCCCCGGCAAGCGGTGGATCAATGAGATGACGCATCACACACGCAACAAACTATGATTACCATCAGGCAATGCGCGGAGCATGCGCAGATACGCCAGAGTTTAAATGGCTGCCGGGAATCATAAACGGCGTCAGATATTGCCGAACACTAGCAACGCTAGTACACCTTGGGAGAAGCGCTCGTCTGGCGTTTTGTCTCTCTGTCCCTGAGGAATACCTTTGACCATCGAGCCGAGTCTCGTAGAGGACGCGAGCCTGTCCTCTTTCTGGGATTGGATTCGGATCCTGCTTGTTTTATGGGGGAGTTTGAACAGTGTCTTGCAAGGCAACCCCCAAGACAAACGGAACAGCAGCTGTAGCGCTTGTGCGTTTAACGGCCATTAGCAATCCCTGCCTCAGCATAACGGAACTCGAGCGGCATTTTCGGCCGCTGTTTAGCACAGTGCCCTCCGTTGGCGGGTCACCAGGACGGGTGCCCTTGCGGAGGATGGTTGGTCCCATGGTTCGCTCGGCATTGTCGGCCGAGGGGGTTCCGTGTTGACTTGCTGGAAGGCGAAGGGTATCGTTGACATTTCTTTACTATACTTTATTGCATGAGTTAAAGTGCACTAGTGACGAAATAAACTAGCACAAGTGAATTACCCATATCGTGTATGTTGTTGCTTCTTGTAGGACTAGTCGTGTCATTGTTGCAGGTACCACAGTGGGCAAACAGACCCCGAGGACACTAACCATAACATAAAGCTACAGTTGAACATTCTTCTGTGTGCAAGCAGCATCCAAACTTGAGGAACGCAGGTTTGGCCAGAAGTGGAAAAGCCCATCAAGCACCCATGTGACCTACAAAGGCATTTAAAGGTGATGCAAGCCTTCACCAGCACCCAGTAATGAGATCACTGTGCTTGCCTCCTGGGACTGGGCCACCAGCCGCATCTCTCAGCCTTGGGCCACCAGCAACGTGACCACAAATAACAAAATAGGAGACTTTTGAATAGTCCCGACCAGAGGTAAGGGCTGCACTTACTAACATTGCTACTCACGGATGAAGTAGCTGGAGGAACATCTTGTCTGTCTATTGAGAGCAGAAAGTAGAAGGTCTTGGCAACAGAATTAACTTGGGATTCCCTCAGAATATCCATTTTATAAAAAAGGTGAGGTACTGAGCTCATGCTGACAGTATGGTTAGCTGTCTCATAAAACAATATCATTTCATCTTTGTCTTTGCTTGGATGAGTTGGAGCCATCTCTGTCCTATCAAGCATGCCAGGTATTGTAGACGTGTTGACCTGGGCTGTGGTAAACTTCACGAGTAATCTGAGTGTCATCTGTATAGGGTTTGCCCATAGCTGTTGGATAGCAATTAATGTCTGCAATGATTTCATATAAACAGTAAAAGCACAAGAAGATGATGCGAGCTCAGGGGAGCAGCGGTCACATCCCTGGCCCATCTGAACCATGCCAAAGTCTTCTCTGAGAAAAGACCTGAGTTTTGGGTTTTTCAACTCGCACTTGTTGCTGCGATCCTCATGGTAATCTGCCATGAACCATAGAGCGCCCTGAGTTTGTACTAATTTTCTACTTTTTGGAACCCCACTATTATTCACCTATACTCGCGTGAAGGGTGGCCTCAATTCTATAAGCAGTAGAACAATGTTATAGATTCCACCCCTGGAGATAACTAGGACTAGGAGCTCAGGGAGATGGTTTCCATCTCTTGGTTCTCACTAGGCACCAGTCTAGAAAGGTGAAATCTCTAAAAACTGGAGCTTCCCATGGAACATGCCTCAGGAATGCGTCCACATTTCACAGCTGCAATACCTACAGTGGCCAATACTTCATAGGAAGGCACTGGAGATGGTCTTCTACATATATCACCTTTGTGTTCTTGGCAGCATCAGTAAAAGGCAGAAAGGCAGTCTCGTCAATATTAGTAACTTTAATATATAAATCCTGCCTCTTGGGCCAAAGATGACTTAATTCTTGAAGTGGAAGATGCCCTCTTCAAGCGAACAATGTACGAAAGATGGGCATCAGAGGAAGTGGTGGGCACTCCCTCAGCTATCATGTCCCAAAGCTGCGTGGTCCTGATTTCAGTGCATGCCTCTTTTATCCACCAGCATGTACTTCCACTTCCTCTCTCTTTATCTCCTTTTACTGGTTCTTTCTCATTCTTGCTTCCTCTAATGTCTCTGTTTTCCTATATAATTTTATTATTTTTTTCTACTATATCTGGCTTTCTCTCTCTTGCTCTCAGTCAAACTCTGATGATGAAAATCAAGTAATGGTTTCCACAAATGTGTGCCGGTGCGGACCGCCAGCAACCAACAGCACAAACTAACATAGGAAAATGAAAGAAAATAAAAACTTTCGAGCTCCACTTCAGCATGGCCCGAAGACAGTGCCATGGATGTTACCATCTGCATGGAAGGCACTATCACATGATGATGGGGAGCTACAACATCCACACACCTCAGTGCCACAGCTCTCCCATCCAGTTATGCTCCTTCTTCGGACATCAGATGTTCAGGGTGGGTCTCCATGAGCTTGTGAAATGTGAGCTTGTTTGGTGTCAAGGAGTTTTCTGATGTTCATCATGCCACATCCCCAGGACTGCAATGCAGAACAGGCGCGCACTGCGTTTCAGAGGCCGACTACTCTCTCCTATGAGGCATCCAGGAAAACATGGTCCTTTTCAAAATACTAAAACTGTGCGTTGTGGGCAATAAAGACACCAGGGCAGGCATCAATCCTACACTGTGGCTATTCACCAAGTGACTCAAGGGCAGGCCCTGACTTGTCAACTCAATCCAAAGAAGGTGACCATCTTCAATCGTCCTCTCTGAGGATTGGCGTGTCTGGAAGGCTGGGATACAGAAGGACACCTAGTCCTTTCTTAAGATTCGTTGGTGTGGTCCTGCTGAAGGACTCAGATGGTAGTCCCAGTCTCTCAAGTGGAGAAAACAACCCCATCCATCACTCTCAGAAGCTCCTTATCGCCCTCTGGGAAGGAGCTGTTTCCAAGGCATGGGTAATATAGGCAATTGCCCATGGTCCTTCCTGCTAAAGCGATAAAAGTTACCATAGAAATAGATTATTTTTATTTTAGCACCTGAGTAGTGGCGGCTGCCACCCAGTAGCACTGGTTGGGCAAGGGAGAGTGTTTGAAAATAAATTAAAATTTGACTTACCTTGCTGTCAGACTGTCAGACTGCCGGACTGCCGCCTCGACTTGTGTCATCCTCTAAAGCAGGAAACACAGGCTCCCTAAGCCAATCTCAACTCTGCAATGCAGCCTTGTGATTGGTACCGTGGGTCAGTGATCAGATGGGTACAGGGATCCTGTGCATGTTCCTCACAAGACTGTGTGCAATGCAGTCTTGTGAGGAACATGCACAGGATCCCTGCAATGCAAAGTGCACAGGACTGTGGGTCCGGCTCAAGAGGCCGAGACTGGTCCTGGACATCCCCTGCCACATCACACAACACCGCTGAGAACTCCAGTGGCTCCCGGTCAACAAGAGAATCACCATGAAGCTCATCACCCATGCCTACAAAACTCTCCACAATATAGGACCAGCATACCTGAACCCTGAAGTACACGCACCCGCCAGACAAATCCGTTGTGTCCATTGCACCCTAGCCTCTATCCCCAGGATCCACAAGACCAGAACCGGAGGAGGTTTCTTCTCTTACCTCGCCACCAAGACCTGGAACACCTAAGGCAATCAGTGTTGCTGACTTAATTAAAGAAGGACTTCAAGACCTAGCTCTTTGAATGATCAACCACACCCAGAAGGAGCAGCACCCCCAGCGCCTTGAGACCCTCACTGGTGAGTAGTCGTGCTCTACAAACCTCCTGATTAATTGATTGAGTGAGAGGGCTGGCCAAACCGTCATGCTCACTTAAGTGCTCATCATTCCTCCGCTTGCTGGCTTTGACGACAGCCAAGCCCAGTCCGTAAAGCTGCATGGCAAAAGAAAAATACAATGATAATAACATAGTATTAAATACCATTTTTTGCTCTTTGTCCACTGCAAAATATGCAGTGGGGCGCGCTCCTCTGCTTCAGTGGAAGAGCCACCACTGCACCTGAGCATGCTCAGCCTGCTCAACTTAGCCTTAGTACTGCCAAGCAGGTGTTAGCAATTACATGCTCATCATTCAGTCTCTGTACTGACCTCTACATATCTAAATCTTTAATCCTCTCTCCACATTTATCCTGTATACCTCACTCCTCTATCTGCATCTCACTTCTCTATTTTCATCTCATGTCTCTGCATCTCTCCTCCATCTACTGCAACTCTCTCTTATTCCCATCTCTTTATACCTCACCTCTCTATATCTTTCTCAAGCTCTCTAGACCTCTCTGTACCTCTCTACACAGTCTTTCTACCTCATCACCCTCTAACACATCTCCCTCCCTTTCTCTAGCTAAGTAAGACAAAGTGCAATCTATTTCCTCTGGGGCGGTGTTCACATGAAGGTGCAGCTGCACCCAGGGAGGTGGAAATGAGATGGGAAAGAGACAGATACAGGTACCTTGGGATTTGGATGATGCACACTAATGCAGCTCAGAATGAAATAAATATCAAGACGCTATTGAAGGGACTGGAGATCTCCACAGAGGTTTGGGTCCGACTACCGCTGTTACTGATGGGTCATGTGGCAATAGCTAAAATGATGCTGCACAATGTTATGTGCCCAATCCTAATGCAGACATTTCAACAATTTGACCAATTGCTCAACTCAACTGTCTGATGAAATCAGGAAGGAGAAGCTGGGTAAAGCTGGATACCCTGAAACTTCCCCTGGCAGAGAAAGAGCTAGGCCTCCCAGGCTTATTTCTATACTATGCGGCGACACAGCTCCAGCACATGATAGGCTGGTTCAACAAAGATTCCAACCTGGAGCGATCTTTATTGGCGAGAATATCCAGGAGATACACCGTACAAGACCTTTTTTTCATGGGCAGGGGAGTTCCGAAAGACCTTCCTTATCTTATTAGACATATGATATGGCGTACATTTGGCAGAGAGGGTTAGCAGAACCCTAGGGAGGGCACCCTTTGCAGAAAATCTACCACTATGTTGGCTGAGGCCCTTTGTGTCTTTGAGTGATGAAATGTCCTTCTCTCAATAGCAGGAGGGAGTTTGCCTAACAGAAAACTACCTATATTGTAATAATAGATTTATAACACTGGATCAAGCGCGAGACCAGTTTGGGGTGGAACAGGTCATTTTCTACACTACGCAAGGTTAGCTCATGTGGCATGCCAGATGTGGATTATGTTCCCCAAAGAATCCCCGGAGTATAATGTGTTGTGCCAACTGGTGGATTTTGTAGGATGTAGGAGGCCCGTCACACTCCTTTCTGTTTATTAATCACTTGGGAACTTGGGTGGGCATCCTTATGATGTTTGATCTGTTGCACACTCCTGGAGGGGTGGTTTGCTGACAGCCGGGTCGCATATCTAACATATTGGAGAGGGTCAGTGTTGATTCACACAAAAGCTTTCAAAGTCCTGCATGGCAGAGTAAGACAGGAATGAGTATGAGTAGGTGGGAGAGGGAGGAGCTGGCCGTTTAGGGATGAGGGTTGGTGTGAGGTACAAGGGACTGCATGAGGTTTTGGGGCAAAGTACAACAATATGGAGTAGGCAACAGGGTTATAAACTAGGAGTAAAACGAAGAGAAATATCATCGATGGAGGCAACTGAGTCAAATCACAATATAATTGCCTATTAATGGATAATACCATTGGAAGCTGTTACCAGAATGTGCACATTCTTAGCTGGAACCATAATGGTATGCATTTCATTGCTAAGATTAGATATATTAGAGAGGAATCAAGCACTCTTAATCCTTATCTTTTTTGTATGCAGGAGACCCATTTTGAACTTCACAAGCTAAGTAGCTTAGGCTATTATGTCCTCGCTGCAACCAGGATTGATGTTCCAAAGAGGGGGGTGGCATTACTCTCTAGGGGTAAGGAGTGAGTTATTCATCAGGACAAATCTAAATAAGTTGGGAAGGTGGTTGAATGCCTGCAAAGGGAACAGTAGTTTCCAATTACCGTTATGTGTGGTTTATGCCACAAATACGGACAACCCTTAAATCTCCAACTTTTATCTTGGTGACCTCAATATGTGGCAAGACCCAATTGTGTTCTGCAGAGATTTTAACCTGACTATTCACCCAGGGGCGGACTCAATAACATTCTCAAAAGTAAGTCTGGAGCACATGAGAAAGTGTAGGGTCGCCATAAAGCAAATTGTCGAAACATATGCTCTCCGCAATGTTTGAAGGGTATGTCGGAGGAATGAACCTGGGTTGACTTTTCATTCTATTCCACATGGCACATCCTCTCATTTAGACATGTTTTTTGCAAGTCATAATTTTTGTTACTCACTCTGTCTATCAAATTAAATCCTCGGATTGTGTTGGACCATAACTCAATGTCATTATCTGTTAAGTCAAGTAAATTGGTCAATGCCAAATCCCCATGCAGATGGACTTTTGATTGCAAGTTACTGCTGTCTCAGTTTATATTTGGTTCCTGGGCTAGCTTGTGTGAATGTATTAGTATCAACAAAGGTAATGCCTACCCCATAATGGTTTGGGATGCTTTAAAAGCCTTTGTTCATGGTCAGACTACTAGTTATACTATTCAAAAAGGTAAGGAAAACGGTCCACTGACTCAAAACTATGGAAGAAATGTATCCAACTGTAACTTGAATACCCACAGGTATCAAAAAAGTCAAGATAGCGTCTCGGATATATGTGGTCAATTGGCTAACTTGCAGATGCAACTGAAGAAAATGATCTGGGACCAGGCCTGCTCTAAGTTTCTGGTGAAATTTCTACTGCCCTTTGAGAACAGTGAGAAGATGGATCACTTGCCAGCTTTTCAACTCAAAGAAAAGAACAATAAAATATGATTTCGTTACAGGTTGCTCTGCTATATTATCAGTCTTTTACCAATTCTGTTCCAAATTCTACAATGAGGACTGTCGGGGAACTCTTGGTATGATCGACAGCTATCTCCAGGCAGTGAGGGCTGGGCTAGACACCCAAATCACCAGGGAGCAGTTTAAGAGGCTATCTCACAGTTAGCAATGGGCAAAGCAGAGAGTCAGGATTATATCCTAACAGAATTTTACAAACAGTTTATAAATATTATTACCCATATTTTTTTGAACTTGTAAATTCCTCTGCCTTTGTACATCTAGCACCACTGTCTTGAAGAGAAGCATACATTTCCATATTTGTAAAGAATAAGGATCCACTTAATTGTGCTAATATCACCCTATATCAGTATTAAATTGTGACTGTAAAATGTATAATAAGGTATCAAACCAATTAACAGTGGTTATATTATCACTAATAGATCCGATTCAGTATAGATTTGTTCCCTCTTGGGAGACCACCTCCCATATAAACCTAGCCATATCAGCTTTAGGGGGACTGAAAAGCCCAGGCAAGACGATCATGTTGAATGCCTAATGCAGGGATCCCTGTTACCACCTGTGGATGGTTATGATGGGTTAGGAGATTGAGCTTGGGCCAGGTTTTATAACTAGTAGCAAATCCCTCTATTTCTCCATTACTGCTTGGATTATCTGTATGGGAACAATATTGAGGTTATCCAAATCAATCATGCTTACAGGCAGGGATGTCTTCTATCCCCACTTATGTTCACTCTCTATTTATATCCATTTATTGAGGTACTGAAATTGTCTACTTTAATTCCACCCTGGAGGCTACACAACTGGGAGCTTAAGCTTTTAGCATACGCAGACGATATTGGAATTTTAACATCATCTCCCACAAAGGCATTGCTAGCAATTAATCATTTGGGTAAGTCTCTGGGTCTAAACTGAATATGGGTAAGACAGAGATCGTAGCTAATGATGATCCTGAAAACGTTGAATCTTGGTATGTCACATTGGCTAGGTATCTGGGGTTAATATTTCTTTTAATATGAGAACCATAATTTCTCTTTAACTACGAAGCCCTATATATGGACTCCCTTTCTCTATTTAGAAAATGGGATAGCCTACATCTAGGTCTAATAGGAAGATGTAACATTATTAAAATAGTTATCTTGCCAACTTACCTTTACCTATTTAGGTCTATTCTCCTATATCTTCACAAGAGTTTCTTCAAAAGAGTTGAAATTAGCTGGTAAATATTTATATGGCAATTTTAAAGAAAACAATGTGCCATAAGATATCTACAACTGCGTCATAGCAAGAGGCAATGGCGTAACGAAAGTTGAGGGGGCCCACCTGCAAGGTACACGGAGGGGCCCCTGCTCCAGATTTAATCCGGAGCTCGCAGGCCTGAGTACTGTGCTGAGGGGGCCCCCTGCAGCTCGGGTGCCTCCCTGCACCGCGGGGGATGCAAAGGCCCGTGTTACACCCCTGATAAGGGGGGTTTGCACTTCCATCTCTATGGAATGACTTGATTGCCACATTTATGCTAATGCTCTCTGTGGTGGTTGGGTCAGGGGAATTGGAGCTTGCTGGCTTATTCCTGGAATATCAGATTTTCACACAAATGATTATACCTAGTAAAGATTTGATTAGGTACGTTCTATTTCACCTGTTCGCCTCACTTGGCAATAATCCTAGCCTTCCCTATTGTTTTCAAGACTCTATCTAAAGTGCTGCAGTGGGTCAAAACTTTGGACCCATGGCCAGCTCTTCAGAAACAAAGTCCTCCTAGCTCGTCCAGATATTAATTAGTAGGGCACATCGGCTCCCCAATATAGGAGTTTTTTCCTTATTTAAAATGAAAGGACTTTCTACTATGTCTCTCTCCTAACATGATTAGTATGAATAGTAACATATTTTTACAGAACTCTGTAACTCTGGTTAGCACCTGTTAGGAGCCTAGCAGCAGAATTGAGGGCAGTCCTAAGAGGACCTGTCTTCGATCATGGAAGGTCGCAAAGGGTTGTGCTGCCATATTCAAGCTTTGAGATCACTAAGGCTTGCACTGCAACCTTTGGGTCGTGAAGGGAGAAAAGTTTTTATTTTTCTTAAGATGCTGAGTTGGAAGTACACTCCTTTGGTGAGGTTACTAATGTGCTTCTGCATGTTCAGACTCTTGTCTAGCATTTTTCCCAAAGAGGTTGCAGAATCAACAATGTGTGGCGTACAGTTAAGAGCTGTTAGCTGATTCATCCATTGTTTTATGACTTGTGTGGTGCCAGGGCCAGACTGGCTACCGGGCGTTTTGGCATGCTGCTGAGCGGGGGGCTGATTTTGTTGATTGGGACCTGCATGTGCTGAACGAAATTCATTTCGCTTTGTTTATTTCAAAGCACACGCAGGTCTCCATCAACAAAATCAGCCCCCACCACAATAAAATCAGCTCCCAGCTCGGCAGCATTCCAAAACGCCCGGTAGTCAGTCCGGCCCTGTGTGGTGCGATTAGGAGGAATTCCGTTTTGAGAGCGTTGAGCTTCAAGTGGTTATGTGTCAACCATCTTTGTGTTTCCAGTAGGACTGAGTTGAGGGACCTGATGTCCTTCATAAATGAGTATGCCTTTAGTGCACACAAGTGCCAGGTTCTGGTACAGCACAACATGGCGTCCAAAGGGTAGAAAATAGGTCTCTTCCCTCTCCCTACTGCCACAAGCTGCCAGGACAAACTGCCTCAATTGCACCAGTGCTCTCAGGCATGCCAGAAGTTAAAACTTCCAAGCAGGCCCCCACATAGCATGAGCACTTGTTTAGAAGTTAAAAAATCATATCCTTCAAAGAGAAAACACACCAGTTTCAACATTTGGCGCCAAGTAGTTGCACAGCAGCGTCACCTGCCTCGTCATTCATACTCAAGGCAGATTTAGTTAAAAATCTCTACATTTTGCAGACTTCGTGAGCGGCCCTTGTAAAAGTTAGGGAATCATTTTTTGTTTTATCCCATTAGGATAACACGGAATACTCTAGATTCAGGGGCATTTATCAAACGGTCAAGACCCACGCCGATAAGCGGCCATCTTAAATCCAGGCCCGTTATTGCTCCAGTAGCCTCTCTCAGTAAGGTCTCTGGGGACCGCACTTTTATGAATGCCTGGTAATAAAAGAGAAGAAGGCTCAGGTACATTCGCCTGTGTTTTAAAAGGTGAATAATTCTCATTTTGTGGGAACTGTTTACACCAGCCTAGGAATACTTACTCTCTCAGAAAAGTTGTTATCCTAATTAATCTGAAGGTTATCACAGGCAAAGCAATGCTAAACTAGGCCAGAGAAATGCATTTGAGGAACACATCATTGCTGATGATGGAAAGAAAAACGTACTCCCTGACACACCAAATTCAAAGTACATTCAGAAAGAC
Source organism: Lissotriton vulgaris (assembly GCF_964263255.1). NCBI lineage: Eukaryota > Metazoa > Chordata > Amphibia > Caudata > Salamandridae > Lissotriton > Lissotriton vulgaris. The sequence continues at coordinate 155,580,836 of NC_141687.1, forward strand.
ATTTTCACATGGGTTATCACAGTTAGGATGACAGTTGCACCTTAGAAATAACCTCACACTTAAGCAATATAATTCTTTTAAAGAAAAATTATGTCTGTAGGTTAGGAACAGCTACAAAAATAAAGCCACTGGACTGCGGGCCATCTATTAGGGTTGATGTGTCAGATGAAAAGCAGAGCCCCATTTACAGGGGACAGGCCGGATATAGGGTCTGTTCAGCATTAAGGATTCCGGGAGGGCGTAAAACGCTCAGACATGAGCAATAGATAGTATGAAGTCATAGGGACGAGAGAAAGGGTGGTATCTGATTAACCCCATAGTGTTAGACTCTGGGTGCAGGATATCACACCATCATGTGTAGGGCAAGGGCAGTATCTCTTCTTCTGGGGCAACCACTGCAAGATCCTAAGGATGCAGAAAAGGGTCCAGGGAATACTACAGAGTGCAGATAATGGCACTCCACCAGTCACAGGATGGCTCTGGCTACAGGTTCCTCTTGCCTTTAGCAGTTTTATCCTCATACGAGAGAACGTGCAGAATTTCAGCGATGCAATTTGAAGTATCTGCAGGGATGTGAGAGCTATTCTTACCTCTTAAGAAGGGAGCCTAGGACTGGAACCCTCATATCTGTTTCAAACAGGAATGGAAAAGGAGCACCACCGCACTTCAGTGGCTGAGTCTTGTCCAGGCTCGACATGAAAAAAACACCGCAGCTGCATGGAACACACACTCTGACTCATCCCAAACCTCATTCTACTTTGATCTCCAAAATAACAATTACTAGACTCTTCCCTCCTCTATCCCTCCTTGCATCATCCCAAACTTGATTTAACTATGAAAATTTCCCAAATAACCTTTTCTAAATTCTACCCTCAGGTGTCCCTCCTTAAACTCATTTGGGACCTCATTTACTACTCGGTCTCCCTAATCAATTTCTAGAGACTCTTCCCTCCTCCATCTATCCTTTACTAATCCCAAACCTCCTCCTACTGCTATGATCCCCCAATAAACACTTGCTAGACTCTTCCTTCGTCTATCTCTCCCTTATCCTTTCAATCCAACCTACAGACTCACATGTCCACTGCTCAAATTAATTCATATTTCCCTACACAAATTCTCCAATAATCCTTTTGGTTTCCAGAGTAGCGTGCTACTCACCGAAAAGTGTTTTGACACCTCCTCAAGGGTAGTAAGTGCTATAAAAATACAATTACAATTTAAGAAGTATTTTTAGCTTGGGTGATCCCTGCTGCAACCCCAAGGGAAGCTACAAAAAGATTAAGTGACCGTTGCTTTGAAACCTAATATGTTTGGCTCCCAGGCAGCTGGAGACAATAAATAAACATATTTTAGAGCAGAATAGAAACGTGGGCAGGGGGTTGGTTACAAGTTGAATCAGCATTTCCCATCCATGGTGAGAAACAAATGATATTCTGATGCACAATGGCTTTTACACACGCCGTTCTTGAGTTTATATTGAAATGAAATAAGATTTGTAAAGCGCATGGCTGCCCGTGAGCGTCCCAGCGCTGGTGAGTGTGCTAAAAATAAAAAAGTTTAGGGAAATAGCCAAGTTTTCAACAATTTATGAAAAGAAAGATGGTTGGGTTGTGCCCGAAAAACAGGAGGGAGGGAATTCCACAGTTTGGAGGCGTTATAGGAGAAAAGACGTTTGGTGTTCACAAATTAGGACTCTCATAGGGGCATGGTTTCCAGGGCGGGATACCTTGAAAAGCATAGAACACCAAAAACCCAGAGTTCATGGATATTCAAAAACATTTGTCAGTCATATGCACACCCTCAATATGGGTGGAGATTTATTCCTCTCGAGCTGGAGTCAGTCTGAGTAAGTGGAAACGGAATAAAATACCCGCAAATTAGGGGGCTAGGGGATAAGGGAAGCTATTTCCTCCATCTGGAAAATATTTCTCCAATGCAGAAGAAAGCTTTGAAAAGTTAATGCACTTATTCTAAGGTTTAATACATCTTCTACTGTACGCCTTCTGGTTTAAATCATGCACTACGAGGTCGCGTGTTGCTCTCCATGGTTTGATTAATTCTCACTTTCATTTGCATGCTTCTTATTCCGTGGCCGGCCTTCGTCTTCTTGTGTCTGTTTATACCTTGGAGCATAGTCTCTTTAGTATCCTTTTGATTGGCTGACTTGTTATATCCTTCCGCAGTTCACTTTTATGGAACTACTTTTTTATTTTTGGTTTTAAGCACTACCTGAGACTCCATGGTTTCTCGAGCTTTCGCCCCTGTGTGCTTTTCCCCCCTCCATATACCCGCCCCACACTCCGTGCTCTCCCTCCCTCTTATGCTGCTCATTCTCCCTCTTGTGTGCTTCTCTGCCAAATTCCCTGCCCGCCGTGCTCTGTTTCTGTTCTGCTTGAGTACTTCTTTCCCAGCCCCCTATGTTGCTCTTTCCTTCATGTGATCTTTCCCCCTGCTCCCCACACCCGGCTTGTGCCGCTAGTTTTCCTTCTTGTAGCTTCTCCCCTACCAAATCCCCCCCCCCTCCCCTCAACCCACTCGATGCTCTGTGCTGCTCCTTTACTTATTTGCTTTATACCCATTTTGTTCTCTCCTTGCTTGTCCCTTCTCAATACCTGGCTTTATTTTCATCCTCTCTTTGCCCACTCCATGCTGCTTTTCTCACACCCTCTCCCTTCAGCCACTCACCCACCCTTACTGTGCTTCTTGCTACCGACCCTCCTACCTTAAAAAAACACTTTCACACTAGTGAAATTTCAGTTTGTTTAATGTACTGATTATTATTATTAGCTTTCGTAAAGCGCTTAGCTACCCGAAGGCGTCCCAGCGCTTGCCTTTAGACAGAGGTTTACGGCAGGCTATGCAACTGATTGTTGGGAGAGCCAGGTCTTAAGAAGTTTCCGGAAGGGAAGCAGATGGGATTCTGCTCGAAGGAAGGAGGGCATTGCGTTCCACAGTCTGGCCACATTGTAGACGAATGATCTTCCTCCTCTGCTTGCCCTATTTATTTTTGGGGTAACTGCCAAGTGGAGAGGGGTAGAGCGGAAGCATTTTCAAGGGAAATAAGGGGTAATCAGAGGTCTATTAATAGCTAGGCCACTACTCCAGAATGTCCTATGGGCTATGCAGAGGGCCTTAAATTTGACTCTGTTGGAGACAGGTAGCCAGTGTAGCGTTCTAAGGGCTGCTTTGGCTGGATTGTTTTTCAGGACCCCCAGCAGTCATCTGGCCGCACAGTTCTGAGCCACTTGGAGTTTCCTTAACGTTGCAACGGGTGCTCCAAGATATAAAGCGTTTCCATAGTCCAAGCGTGAAAAGACCAGGGACTGTATCAGGATCCTCCTGGCACTTATTAGCAAGAGGGAGAGAATCTTGCGCCAAAACATGCTCCTGTTACTCTTACAGCTTGGTTTTCGAATTTAAGGGAGCTGTCCAGCCAAACACGCAGGCTTTTATCTTGGTCTTTGGGCAAGGGGCAGGTCTCAGGCAGTTTGGCAAGACCTGTTTGAAGTCCAGGCCGGAGGTGTTACCCAGAAGCATTAGTTCAGTCTTTCCCCCATTTTGCTTAAGGCAGGCGAGTTCTATCCATGACGCCACTTCTTGCAGGCAGATTTCCAAGTCGGAGGAGTGGTTACGTGGGCCATTAAGGGAGATTATTAGTTGGATATCATCTGCATAGGTGATAATTTTTATCCTGTAAGGCAAGATGATACCCGCCAGTGGCTGCATATACACATTGAATAATTGAGGACTCAGGGAGGATCCCCGGGGGACTCCACAACTGAGTCCTAGAACTTTAGAAGTAGCTTCTCCTGAGAAAACCTGGAATGTCCTGTTCTCTCGGTAGGACTGGATCCGTTGAGTGCCTCACCGAGACACCTCTCCTCCTGAGTCACTCCCCTAGTATGTCAAAGTTCTCGGTATCGAACACTGAACTTAAATCTAGGAGGATGATGGCCACTGCTCCCCCTTGATCGAAGATCAATTTAGATTCCTCCACCACGGCCAGCAGTGCCGTTTCTGTGCTGTGTAGAGGCCGGAACCCTGTTTGTGTGACGTGCAGGAGGCTGCTAGTTTCCAAGAATCCTGAGATGGCTGACTTAACATGCTTTTCTAGTGCGTTAACAATCACTGTAAGCAGAGATATAGGGGGATAGTTACCCAAATCATCCGTATCCAGGTTAGGTTTTTTTAATAGAGCCTTCACAATGGCATGCTTCCAAGGTGTCGGGATAAAGCCACTAGGCATGGATTGATTCATTATTTCAAGCATGTGTGGAAGAATCACTTTTCCTGCTTTGTATAGTACATTGGGTGGTGCTGGATCTAGGGGGGAGCCAGATTTTATCTGGTAAAAGATTCTGAAAGCCTGGTTAGAGTGAGCAGGGGGAGTGAGTTGAGCACATAGTTTGTGCCGGGCCGGAGTGTGTCCCTTAAAAGGATGTCACTTGGGCACTGATCCACCTTTGATTGCTAAAAATATGGTGCATGCATCATTTCATAGGCGCACATGTATGCACATACTTGCATGATGTCGTATGTGCGCACATATGTCATCCTGTATGTGTGTGGTCGCAAAATGGCACAACCTCGTCCTAACAACCTTTTTTTATGCTTTTTTTTGGGATGATGATGCATCTACATTTGTAAACTGTACTGTCAAAAGCAAAAGATCCAACAGGTTTTTGGCACTGCCAATGCTTGTTACAGTTTGGTAAAGACAATACGCCTTCATTGTCAAATCGAAAAGGCAAAATCGATTGGCTTTGCCAATGCTTCTTTAAATGTATTTCTACAATGTTTCCTGTCTAGCTTGCACACTTTATTAAGAAGGACCGTGAGAAGAAAGTTTACCAGTATTACGTATTTTTGCCAGACAAACCCCTTAAAATGCCTACAAAGTGAACTGTCAAGCCCTAGTAGTGAAAAATTCTGCAGTTTATTTGTTTGCAGACTGTTCTGTTGCAGTTGGAATGTGGCAGTCCCCCGTGTTTTATGACCCGAGACTGGGAAATGTAACAGTAATCTGCCCGCAAGGACAAATATGTATTTAGGACACAAAATTGAGGCACTTTCCCGATTACAGAATAAAGCCCCGCCCGGTACAGCAGAAAATGACGTCCGCCTGCAACTGAAAGGCCACATTGTTCGACTCATTTTTGTAGCAAAGAAATAAACCCACCCTGTAATTTTGTCCTGAAGGACGCAAGAAAAAATCTTTCTGGGAAGATTTGAGAAGGAAGATGGACTCGGAACACAAGGATGTTTCAAGGAGCACATTTTTGTTTTTTGTACCAGAACAGGACCACCCGACCAGCAGCACTTCCGGGACAATCCAGGGCTTACTGTAATTACAGTGTCTAATTTCTGGGAAGGATGGAGTTGGATGTGAATGTAGACTGCATGTAGCGTGCCTAGTTTTCCCTAATCAGGTAATTAACTTAAATTGCCACCTTCGTGTCGTGGTGTCGCTGTGGAAGCGGAGCCCTGTCTCTCACCCTGCTTGAGCCGTAGACAAGAGGAAGCCTATACTGTAGTGGCAGCGAAGGTAAGCCTTCCCCCTCCCCGCCTCACATCTGGGAAGAAGCAACTGAGGCCTACAGTCTATCAGCAGGAGGAGGTGTTTCAAGAAGGGGAAGTAAGGCAGCGACATTATAGCACCACCTAGCGGTACCATGAAATTACTGCTAAAGGTCAAAAATATATTTTATCAGTGTATGAGGATCACTCCAGGGTGAAATGGACTATCTTGCTTTTAAGCTCTGAAAATTCTTGCACTGCTGCTGTAGGCAGGGTCTACTGGCAGAAGCAGGTGTGGTTCACAGGTATGAGGCTCAATGTATCCGAGGAGGAGGTGCCAGTGGTTAATTTGACAGTGGGGGGAGGGTATGGCATAATGGCCTGAGCAGAAGACTTCAGAGCTGGAGGGATCAGACTCGAGCCTCGGCTCAACATTCTGGGATTCAGGGCAAATTACTTAATCTCCACATGCCTAACATAAATGAATGTGTTCTTAACTGGCGCTCATGAAAAGTGCCGGTCTAGAATAAGTGCCAGTGCTGAGCACCAGAAACCACAGGCTCCAATTGAGCACTGGTAGGTGCACTGGCTAGAGTTCTTCTAAAGTTAGAGAATGGCATGAGGGGGTATCATGAGGTAGACTGGAGCCTACTTGTAGGGGGTATTGGCATAATCTTCGCAGGCGTGATTAACTCTTAAAAAGTTGTAAAGATGGTGAGGTGTAAAACAGGCTCTGGGTGCAGGGTATGTCCTTTGGCTAACTAGCTTTTCTCTGTCCCCTTACCCTCTCACCCATTGGCAAAACACTGAGTTGTGTTCTTCGAGCCACACTGTCCCCTGAGCCCGCAAGGAATGTCTTATGGGCCGTGAGAAAATCTAGAAACAAGCTTGTATTCCTATTATATAGCCATGTCTGAACTGGGGTGGCAGAGTGGGCTAAAGAACGGTGATGGATTAAACCCATATCTTTTGACTGGGTGTGAGTGTTTGATTGGTTCAGATGCTCCGTCCATTACCACCCCCTTTTGTACCGCTTTTGGCCGCCATAAGTGTGGCAGGGTATGCTCAGACGTGAGTCCCTTGCTCACTTTGCCACTGGATTCAAGCAAGCCGGGCTGAAGACGGCTGGAATGCCAGAAACCGGTCCTCGGAAGCTTGTTTCCGGTCCAGGGAAGACATGGCTTGGCAGTTCGGGCTGGACTGTTCCCATGAGGCACAGGGTCAGACTGATTTGCATATAGCCATGTCTGAACTGGGGTGGCAGAGTGGGCTAAAGAACGGTGATGGATTAAACCCAGATATTTTGACTGGGTGTGAGTGTTTGATTGGTTCAGCTGCTCCGTCCATTACCACCCCCTTTTGTACCACTTTTGGCTGCCATAAGTGTGGCAGGGTATGCTCAGACGTGAGTCCCTTGCTCACTTTGCCACTGGATTCAAGCAAGCCGGGCTGAAGACGACTGGAATGCCAGAAACCGGTCCTCGGACGCTTGTTTCCGGTCCAGGGAAGGCATGGCATGAGGCACAGGGTCAGACTGATTTGCATATAGCCATGTCTGAACTGGGGTGGCAGAGTGGGCTAAAGAACGGTGATGGATTAAACCCAGATCTTTTGACTGGGTGTGAGTGTTTGATTGGTTCAGATGGTTCCATTACCACCCCCTGTTGTACCGCTTTTGGCCGCCATAAGTGTAGCAGGGTATGCTCAGACGTGAGTCCCTTGCTCACTTTGCCACTGGATTCAAGCAAGCTGGGCTGAAGACGGCCGGAATGCCAGAAACCGGTCCTCGGAAGCTTGTTTCCGGTCCAGGGAAGGCATGGCTTGGCAGTTCGGCCTGGACTGTTCCCATGAGGCACAGGGTCAGACTGATTTGCATATAGCCATGTCTGAACTGGGGTGGCAGAGTGGGCTAAAGAACGGTGATGGATTAAACCCAGATATTTTGACTGGGTGTGAGTGTTTGATTGGTTCAGATGCTCCGTCCATTACCACCGCCTTTTGTACCGCTTTTGGCTGCCATAAGTGTGGCAGGGTATGCTCAGACGTGAGTGCCTTGCTCACTTTGCCACTGGATTCAAGCAAGCCGGGCTGAAGACGGCTGGAATGCCAGAAACCGTTCCTCGGAAGCTTGTTTCCGGTCCAGGGAAGGCATGGCTTGGCAGTTCGGGCTGGACTGTTCCCATGAGGCACAGGGTCAGACTGATTTGCATATAGCCATGTCTGAACTGGGGTGGCAGAGTGGGCTAAAGAACGGTGATGGATTAAACCCAGATCTTTTGACTGGGTGTGAGTGTTTGATTGGTTCAGATGCTCCGTCCATTACCACCCCCTTTTGTACCGCTTTTGGCCGCCATAAGTGTGGCAGGGTATGCTCAGACGTGAGTCCCTTGCTCACTTTGCCACTGGATTCAAGCAAGCCGGGCTGAAGACGGCTGGAATGCCAGAAACCGGTCCTCGGAAGCTTGTTTCCGGTCCAGGGCAGGCATGGCTTGGCAGTTCGGGCTGGACTGTTCCCATGAGGCACAGGGTCAGACTGATTTGCATATAGCCATGTCTGAACTGGGGTGGCAGAGTGGGCTAAAGAACGGTGATGGATTAAACCCTGATCTTTTGACTGGGTGTGAGTGTTTGATTGGTTCAGATGCTCCGTCCATTACCACCCCCTTTTGTACCGCTTTTGGCTGCCATAAGTGTGGCAGGGTATGCTCAGACGTGAGTCCCTTGCTCACTTTCCACTGTATTCAAGCAAGCCGGGCTGAAGACGGCTGGAATGCCAGAAACCGTTCCTCGGAAGCTTGTTTCCGGTCCAGGGAAGGCATGGCTTGGCAGTTCGGGCTGGACTGTTCCCATGAGGCACAGGGTCAGACTGATTTGCATATAGCCATGTCTGAACTGGGGTGGCAGAGTGGGCTAAAGAACGGTGATGGATTAAACCCAGATCTTTTGACTGGGTGTGAGTGTTTGATTGGTTCAGATGCTCCGTCCATTACCACCCCCTTTTGTACCGCTTTTGGCCGCCATAAGTGTGGCAGGGTATGCTCAGACGTGAGTCCCTTGCTCACTTTGCCACTGGATTCAAGCAAGCCGGGCTGAAGTCGGCTGGAATGCCAGAAACCGGTCCTCGGAAGCTTGTTTCCGGTCCAGGGAAGGCATGGCATGAGGCACAGGGTCAGACTGATTTGCATATAGCCATGTCTGAACTGGGGTGGCAGAGTGGGCTAAAGAACGGTGATGGATTAAACCCAGATCTTTTGACTGGGTGTGAGTGTTTGATTGGTTCAGATGGTTCCATTACCACCCCCTGTTGTACCGCTTTTGGCCGCCATAAGTGTAGCAGGGTATGCTCAGACGTGAGTCCCTTGCTCACTTTGCCACTGGATTCAAGCAAGCTGGGCTGAAGACGGCCGGAATGCCAGAAACCGGTCCTCGGAAGCTTGTTTCCGGTCCAGGGAAGGCATGGCTTGGCAGTTCGGCCTGGACTGTTCCCATGAGGCACAGGGTCAGACTGATTTGCATATAGCCATGTCTGAACTGGGGTGGCAGAGTGGGCTAAAGAACGGTGATGGATTAAACCCAGATATTTTGACTGGGTGTGAGTGTTTGATTGGTTCAGATGCTCCATCCATTACCACCGCCTTTTGTACCGCTTTTGGCTGCCATAAGTGTGGCAGGGTATGCTCAGACGTGAGTGCCTTGCTCACTTTGCCACTGGATTCAAGCAAGCCGGGCTGAAGACGGCTGGAATGCCAGAAACCGTTCCTCGGAAGCTTGTTTCCGGTCCAGGGAAGGCATGGCTTGGCAGTTCGGGCTGGACTGTTCCCATGAGGCACAGGGTCAGACTGATTTGCATATAGCCATGTCTGAACTGGGGTGGCAGAGTGGGCTAAAGAACGGTGATGGATTAAACCCAGATCTTTTGACTGGGTGTGAGTGTTTGATTGGTTCAGATGCTCCGTCCATTACCACCCCCTTTTGTACTGCTTTTGGCCGCCATAAGTGTGGCAGGGTATGCTCAGACGTGAGTCCCTTGCTCACTTTGCCACTGGATTCAAGCAAGCCGGGCTGAAGACGGCTGGAATGCCAGAAACCGGTCCTCGGAAGCTTGTTTCCGGTCCAGGGCAGGCATGGCTTGGCAGTTCGGGCTGGACTGTTCCCATGAGGCACAGGGTCAGACTGATTTGCATATAGCCATGTCTGAACTGGGGTGGCAGAGTGGGCTAAAGAACGGTGATGGATTAAACCCAGATCTTTTGACTGGGTGTGAGTGTTTGATTGGTTCAGATGCTCCGTCCATTACCACCCCCTTTTGTACCGCTTTTGGCCGCCATAAGTGTGGCAGGGTATGCTCAGACGTGAGTCCCTTGCTCACTTTGCCACTGGATTCAAGCAAGCCGGGCTGAAGACGGCTGGAATGCCAGAAACCGGTCCTCGGAAGCTTGTTTCCGGTCCAGGGCAGGCATGGCTTGGCAGTTCGGGCTGGACTGTTCCCATGAGGCACAGGGTCAGACTGATTTGCATATAGCCATGTCTGAACTGGGGTGGCAGAGTGGGCTAAAGAACGGTGATGGATTAAACCCTGATCTTTTGACTGGGTGTGAGTGTTTGATTGGTTCAGATGCTCCGTCCATTACCACCCCCTTTTGTACCGCTTTTGGCTGCCATAAGTGTGGCAGGGTATGCTCAGACGTGAGTCCCTTGCTCACTTTCCACTGTATTCAAGCAAGCCGGGCTGAAGACGGCTGGAATGCCAGAAACCGTTCCTCGGAAGCTTGTTTCCGGTCCAGGGAAGGCATGGCTTGGCAGTTCGGGCTGGACTGTTCCCATGAGGCACAGGGTCAGACTGATTTGCATATAGCCATGTCTGAACTGGGGTGGCAGAGTGGGCTAAAGAACGGTGATGGATTAAACCCAGATCTTTTGACTGGGTGTGAGTGTTTGATTGGTTCAGATGCTCCGTCCATTACCACCCCCTTTTGTACCGCTTTTGGCCGCCATAAGTGTGGCAGGGTATGCTCAGACGTGAGTCCCTTGCTCACTTTGCCACTGGATTCAAGCAAGCCGGGCTGAAGTCGGCTGGAATGCCAGAAACCGGTCCTCGGAAGCTTGTTTCCGGTCCAGGGAAGGCATGGCATGAGGCACAGGGTCAGACTGATTTGCATATAGCCATGTCTGAACTGGGGTGGCAGAGTGGGCTAAAGAACGGTGATGGATTAAACCCAGATCTTTTGACTGGGTGTGAGTGTTTGATTGGTTCAGATGGTTCCATTACCACCCCCTGTTGTACCGCTTTTGGCCGCCATAAGTGTAGCAGGGTATGCTCAGACGTGAGTCCCTTGCTCACTTTGCCACTGGATTCAAGCAAGCTGGGCTGAAGACGGCCGGAATGCCAGAAACCGGTCCTCGGAAGCTTGTTTCCGGTCCAGGGAAGGCATGGCTTGGCAGTTCGGCCTGGACTGTTCCCATGAGGCACAGGGTCAGACTGATTTGCATATAGCCATGTCTGAACTGGGGTGGCAGAGTGGGCTAAAGAACGGTGATGGATTAAACCCAGATATTTTGACTGGGTGTGAGTGTTTGATTGGTTCAGATGCTCCATCCATTACCACCGCCTTTTGTACCGCTTTTGGCTGCCATAAGTGTGGCAGGGTATGCTCAGACGTGAGTGCCTTGCTCACTTTGCCACTGGATTCAAGCAAGCCGGGCTGAAGACGGCTGGAATGCCAGAAACCGTTCCTCGGAAGCTTGTTTCCGGTCCAGGGAAGGCATGGCTTGGCAGTTCGGGCTGGACTGTTCCCATGAGGCACAGGGTCAGACTGATTTGCATATAGCCATGTCTGAACTGGGGTGGCAGAGTGGGCTAAAGAACGGTGATGGATTAAACCCAGATCTTTTGACTGGGTGTGAGTGTTTGATTGGTTCAGATGCTCCGTCCATTACCACCCCCTTTTGTACCGCTTTTGGCCGCCATAAGTGTGGCAGGGTATGCTCAGACGTGAGTCCCTTGCTCACTTTGCCACTGGATTCAAGCAAGCCGGGCTGAAGACGGCTGGAATGCCAGAAACCGGTCCTCGGAAGCTTGTTTCCGGTCCAGGGCAGGCATGGCTTGGCAGTTCGGGCTGGACTGTTCCCATGAGGCACAGGGTCAGACTGATTTGCATATAGCCATGTCTGAACTGGGGTGGCAGAGTGGGCTAAAGAACGGTGATGGATTAAACCCTGATCTTTTGACTGGGTGTGAGTGTTTGATTGGTTCAGATGCTCCGTCCATTACCACCCCCTTTTGTACCGCTTTTGGCTGCCATAAGTGTGGCAGGGTATGCTCAGACGTGAGTCCCTTGCTCACTTTCCACTGTATTCAAGCAAGCCGGGGTGAAGACGGCTGGAATGCCAGAAACCGGTCCTCAGAAGCCTTTTTTCCGGTCCAGGGAAGGCATGGCTTGGCAGTTCGGGTTGGACTGTTCCCATGAGGCACAGGGTCAGACTGATTTGCATATAGCCATGTCTGAACTGGGGTGGCAGAGTGGGCTAAAGAACGGTGATGGATTAAACCCAGATATTTTGACTGGGTGTGAGTGTTTGATTGGTTCAGATGCTCCGTCCATTACCACCCCCTTTTGTACCCCTTTTGGCCGCCATAAGTGTGGCAGGGTATGCTCAGACGTGAGTCCCTTGCTCACTTTGCCACTGGATTCAAGCAAGCCGGGCTGAAGACGGCTGGAACGCCAGAAACCGGTCCTCAGAAGCTTGTTTCCAGTCCAGGGAAGGCATGGCTTGGCAGTTCGGGCTGGACTGTTCCCATGAGGCACAGGGTCAGACTGATTTGCATATAGCCATGTCTGAACTGGGGTGGCAGAGTGGGCTAAAGAACGGTGATGGATTAAACCCAGATCTTTTGATTGGGTGTGAGTGTTTGATTGGTTCAGATGCTCCGTCCATTACCACCCCCTTTTGTACCGCTGGGTGCAGGGTATGTCCTTTGGCTAACTAGCTTTTCTCTGTCCCCTTACCCTCTCACCCATTGGCAAACCACTGAGTTGTGTTCTTCGAGCCACACTGTACCCTGGGCCCGCAAGGAATGTCTTATGGGCCCTGTGAAAATCTAGAAACAAGCTTGTATTCCTATTATCAGTGGCGGTGTATAATGGCACCAGTGATGTCACTGATTATGTCAATTCTAATGTCAGCTGCACATACAGATACTAAAGGCTGCTGCAATTATATGTGCTTGCAACACAAACCCTTATAGCCATTTACAGTGGTGGAAAGGCTGGAGGGACACATTAAACATGCAAACCTTGAAGCGGCCATGAGGCGACATTTCCAGCGCAATACAATACTCTCTAAATACATATTTAAAATGTCCCTTCGATTGAAACATATAGAAATACATTTGTATTTGCACAGCCATCAGATGTGGAAAAGAACAATCTGCAGTTTTAGTAATGCCCCAGATTATGTCATTGATGATGTAATATGTGATGTCACCAGAGATTACATCTCCAATACATTTCCAATGTCATCTCTGTATACAAGAAATAAATGCTGTTGCCATTCCACTTTCAAGGAATACATATTCCATAGACATCAGTTGTAGTTGAAAGGCTGCAGTACCGTTTCCAGCATCTAGATGTCCTTGCAGGGTACACATATTACATGAAGGCCCCTTTCTCTGCTGTGAGAACACAGATATGATAAAGAGCAATTGTGTGCAGCTTCAGTGATGTCATCATGATATGAACAGTGATGTGATTTGTAAAGTCACTAGTAATGCCCTCGACATCATTCTAAATGCAATCTGTATTTTTAATAGAAATAATGGCTATTGCAAGATATGTCCTAGACAGCAATTGTCAGTAAAAGGTTGCAGTGTCACCTTCAGCATCAAAGTGTCTCAGCAATAGATATGTGCAAACACACAGTTGTATTTCCACTCTCCGCAAACAGCTTTGTAAAAGTGCAATCGCAAGTATTTTCAGTGATGATGTCACAGATTATATGAAACATAATGTAGTCTAATGCCAGCTGTATTTTGCCCCATTAAAAATATATAGCCTTTTGTTGATTACTTAAAGCTGGAAGGCTGCTGTACCACCTTCAACCTCTAACTGTCCTACTATGGGAGCAGATAGAACAGCTGCACACCTGCTTCCACTGCAACAGTTGGGTTTCTTCTTAAATGTAGTTTTCTCTGTTGAGAGTCCTGGCCCACTAGGTGCCTGCTTATTTTTTGGGGTGAGTGGATTTGTGAGGAAAGGCAGGCCCATGTGATAAATGTTTCCCTTTCAGCGGGTAGCTGCTACAACTCTCATCCTCCTGATGCTTCCGTATCCATTGTGTTTTTTATTGAGGTTGGAGGAAATATGGGCAGCTACGAGCTATTTCGGCCTCCTGCTGTCATTAGCAGGCTCCCCAGCTCCCAACTAAGGTTAAGAGTGTTATTCCCAAGTATACACACTTGTTGTCAGTACTAGAAAGGACTGCTAGGTAAGTTGAGTAACCTCTCTTTGGAGGTATATTTTAAGTTCCCAAATTGCCTATTGTAATTCACTTTTTTGGTTGCAGCCTACCAGACAGCACAGCTGGTTTGCTAAAGACATCTTGGGGATATTCAGAAAGTTGACCTAGGAATGCATTCCACCTGTTACTTACCATTGGCTTTCTATTAGCATTTTCTGGCTTTCTATTTGCTGACTTTATTTGCTTTAGGCTGTGCATCTCGATTTCTTCCCTACCGTTGCCAAACCTTGTTTCCTGTATTCTTCCACAAACTCTCTTTCTGTAAACAGGCCTTTAAATCTTGTTCTTATCTTGTCATATTTGCTGTGCATTCAAAGACAGTCTATACCAATCTAGTATACACCAAATAACTCTACACAACTATACTCTATGCCACTGCACTCTTCGCCACTCTATTCTACTCTGTGTCACTGCACTCTATGCCACTCTGTTCTGCTCTGCACTCTTGTACTCTGTGCCACTGCTCTCTATGCCACTCTACTCTGCGCCACTGCACACTACACCACTCTACTCTGAGGAACTGCACTCTATGCCAATGCACTCAATGCCACTCTACCATACACCACTGCACTCTATGACAGTATACTCTGCAAAAATGTACTCTCTGTCACTCTACTTTATGCCACTCAACACTCCTGAACTCTACGGGCCCGATTCACAGAACTAACTTAAGACAAAATCCTAAACTTACTACTTTAGGTATTTACAGAAGTTAGGATTTTGTCTTAATACAGACTTAAGACAGACTTAAGTTAGGATTCTGTCTTAAGTCTGTCTTAAGACAAACTTAAGACAAACTTAAGACAAAATCCTAACTTCTGTGAATACCAAAAGTAGTAAGTTTAGGATTTTGTCTTAAGTTAGTTCTGTGAATCGGGCCCACTTCCACTGAACTCTCCGCCACTGGACTCTACATCAGTCCACTATAACCCACTCTAATCTACTCTGCACCATTGCACTCTATGACACTCTACCCTGTACCACTGTACTCTACGCCACTTCATTCTACTCTGAAACAATCTACTCCACTCCACACCACACCACTCCACACCATGTCACTGCACTTTACACCAGTGCACTCTACACCACTCTACTCAAAACCAAGACACTCCACGCTACTGCACTCTATGCTGTCTACTCTGCACCACTGCACTGTACACCACTATACTCTATTCTATGCAACTGCACTCTATGCCACTCTACAACATTGTACTCAACTTCATTTTACTTGGCATCAATGTACACCACTGCACTCTATACCAATGCACCCCACACGCCCCACACTCTTTACCAATCACCCCACACGCCCTCCCCTCCGAGGACTACATCCTACTAGGAGACCTCAATTTTCACCTGGAAAAGAGCAATGACAACAGCGCCACCACCCTTCTGGACAACCTCGCCAACCTCGGACTCAAACAACTTGTCACTTCCCCCACCCACATTGCAGGTCACACACTCGACCCTATCTTCACCTCCAGCAAACATGTCTCTTTCAGCCACACCACAGCTCTTCATTGGACGGACCACAGCTGCGTTCACTTTATCTACAATAAGACCACAATCCACAACCACCCTCAACCCACCCTGCGTAGAAACTGGAACAAAATCACCATCGACCAGATCTCCTCATCGCTCCTTCAAAACCCTCCTGTCCACTCTTCAAACCCCGACCAAGCAGCCATTAACTTCACACAATGGCTATCCAACTGCGCCGATACCCTAGCACCGATGAAAAAACGTCAAATCAAGCTTGGCAACAAAAACGCCTCCTGGTTCAACGAGGATCTTAAGAAATCTAAGAAACTCTGTCACTCCCTCGAGAAGGCCTGGAAAAGAGACCCAAACACCAGCACCAAGGACGCCTTCAAAAACGCCACCCGCATACACCACCAACTAATCCGGTCTGCCAAGAAAGCCGCTTTCAAAGACCGACTAGATAACAACGCCCACAACAGCAAGGAATTATTCAACATCGTCAAAGAATTTACCAACCCATCAGCCAACTCCAACGACATCACCCCCTCCCAAGCCCTATGCTACTCACTAGCTTCCTTCTTCCACAACAAAATAGCAGATATTCACAACAGCTTCGACAACCGACCCGGAGACCAACCCACTCAACCTACTGCAGGACCTTCACCCCCCTTGAACATCCTTAACGACTGGAACCCAATCTCAACTGAGGACACCATCCGCCTGATGAACTCTATCCACTCAGGATTCCCAACTGACCCATGCCCTCACCACATCTTCAACAAAGCAGACTCCATCATAGCTCCACACCTCCGAGACGTCATCAACTGCTCCCTCAACTCCGCCACCTTCCCGGAAAGCTGGAAACACGCAGAACTCAGCGCCCTTCTGAAAAAACCCACAGCTGACCCCACCGAACTCAAAAACTACCGCCCCATCTCGCTTCTTCCTTTCCCGGCCAAAGTCATCGAGAAAGCTGTCAACAACCAGCTCGCCACCTTCCTCGAAAGCAACAAATCCCTCGACCCCTCACAGTTCGGATTCCGAGCCAAACACAGCACTGAGACCGCACTCATCCCAGCAACAGACGACATTCGAACTCTACTGGACAATGGAGACACAGTCGCCCTCATCCTCCTCGACCTCTCCGCAGCCTTCGACACAGTCTGTCATAGCACCCTGTTACAACGCCTCAGAAACATCGGAATCCAAGGAAAATCACTGGATTGGATCACCTCGTTCCTTACCGGAAGAACTCAGAGAGTCCGGCTCCCTCCTTTCAAGTCAGAGGCCTCTGGAGTCATCTGCGGCGTGCCACAAGGATCCTCACTCAGCCCCACCCTCTTCAACGTATACATGAGCCCCATCGCAGCCATCGCACGCCAACACAACCTCAACATCATCTCCTACGCTGACGACACTCAACTGATCCTCTCACTCACCAAAGACCCTAACACCGCCAAAAACAACTTACACGAAGGAATGAAAGAAGTAGCCGAGTGGATGAAGCACAGCCGTCTGAAACTTAACTCAGACAAAACAGAAGTCCTCATCTTAGGCACCTCCCCCTCCACCTGGGATGACTCTTGGTGGCCAGAGGCCCTTGGAAAAGCACCCATCCCGACGGACCACGCACAGAACTTGGGCGTCATTCTGGACTCCTCACTCTCGATGACCAGACAAGTCAACGCCGTCTCATCATCTTGCTTCAACATTCTTCGCATGCTCAAAAAGACATTTCGCTGATCCCCACCGAAACTAGAAAAACGGTCACTCACGCGCTGGTCACGAGCCGCCTGGACTATGGAAACGCCCTATACGCCGGCACCTCCACAAAACTCCAGAAAAAACTCCAACGCATCCAGAACGCTTCAGCCAGGCTCATACTAGACATCCCGCGTAAAGAACACATCTCTGATCACCTGAAAAACCTCCACTGGCTCCCCGTAAATAAGAGGATCACTTTCCGCCTCTTAACCCACGCACACAAAGCACTTTACGAACTTGGACCCGAATGCCTTAACACACGAATGTCCTTCTACACCCCCTCCCGTCAGCTACGATCCTCCAACCAAGCCCTTGCCACTGTACCTCGCATCAACAAAGCCACCAAGGGAGGTAGATCCTTCTCCTACCTGGCAGCTAAAACCTGGAACTCTCTTCTCACTCACCTATGCCTTACTCAGAACCACCTGGCATTCAGAAAACAACTTAAAACTTGGATATTCGACAAGTAACTTCCCCCCCCCCTCCTCAAGCGCCTTGAGACCCTACGGGTATGTAGCGCGCTATATAAATCCTGACTTGACTTGACTTGACTACGCCATTCTACTCTACAGCACTGCACTCTCTGCCACTAAACTCCTTGCCACTAAACTCTATGCCACTGTACTCTGCACCACTCTACTCTGGGCCACTGCACTCTACACCACTTTTCTGCATTCTATGGCAATGCACTCTACACTACTCCACTCTATGCCTCTCTACTCTACTTTGCACCACTCTACTCTATGCCAGAGTAATCTACCCCACTCTATTATGCACCACTGCACTCTATCCGCCACACCCCCTCCACTCTGCAATATTGCCCTCTATGCGAATGCACTCTACTCCACTACTCTATACCTTTCCACGTTCCCCTGAACCACTCTACTCTGCACTATTTCACTCTACTCTGAAACAATCTACTCTATGCCATTGCACTCTCTGCCACTGCACTTACGTCACTCTACTACACTCAGCACCACTCTACTTGGTACCACTCTACTCTGCATCACTGCACTCTGCTCCACTACTCTTTCCCATTGCACTATACCCTGCACTACTATACTCTACCCTGCACCACTCCACTCCACTTTACTCTGAAACAATCTATGCCACAGAATTATATACCACTGCACTCTACGCCTGTGTGGAATGTGTGGATAGCATTCAAGCCAACTTTCACATCTTGTACCGGCGTGTTTGCGTCCAGGTTTCAGTAGGCATTCTTGGTTCGGGCTCTTACGGGAGCTTAGACCCCTACTGGGCTTTTTTGACCCACCCACAACCAGACCATCATTCAGGCATCTATAATATCCAGATTGGATTATGCCTGCTCTCTATATTTAGGGGCAAATAAGGCCGAGATTGCGCTGCTACAACGGGCCCAGAACGCAGCAGCCAGATACCTGATTGGCCTGCGTAGGTCCTGCCCGGTGTCAGCCACCATCCGTTGGCTACACTGGCTGTCGGTGGCCAGGAGAATTGAATTCAATGTTGAAGATGAGCCCATAATCCTACCGATGCCCAGGCCGCTGGCGCAAACCGCCTCTTAGTTTCCATGTTGAATAGTTACCAAATAAAGAGACGGGCGCTGGAAGCAGGAATCAAGAACAGAGTTTATTTCTCATGAGGAGAGCCAGTCATTTCGGACACGAAACACAGTGTCTTTCGGGAGGTGCTCTAACAAGTGAGCTGAGACTCTTGCTTTTATACCTTACAAAACATTTGGCATTACAGTCACAGCATTGTGAAGCGAAGGAAAGATAACCCTATAATCCTCGTGTCAATCCTACCCCACATGTGTTCACAATAGGGACCCTTTGACCTGCTGATAAGAGGGGAGGGCAATCACGCAGCTGAGTGTTCCGTCAACTGTTTAGGATGTGTACGCCTGATCATAGCCCAGGGGGTGGGATGGCTAGGATCAATAGTGGGTCCTTTGAAGAGGAGTGACTTCACACAATAAGGGCAGTAAATGGTATCTCCTGGCTTAGGCGATGGCCTCGTACACGTGTGGTCAGCCGGACTCGGGGGAAGGGGTCATCAAAGGAGAGGTATTCATGCTGTGTGGACAATCGAGCGCGGAGGGAAGGTTCATCAACAGAGGGGTATTCATGGGAGGAAAGGAGGTGTTGGTCAGGCGCGGCCGTGACTCTCAAGGACAGGGCCTTGCAGAAGAAGAAGGTTTATGACTTGCCCATGTGAGGAGAAGGAGGGGGTCAGGGTGCGCGCAGAGTCAGAGTCGCACAGAGAGGGAGAGAGAGAGATCTTATGACCCGTACATGAGAGAGTGGGGGCAGTCAGGTGCAGCTGGGGAGGGCTACGTCAGCTAAGGCGAAGGATGCCTCTTCAAGAAGGAATGGGGGGTTTTGTGCGAGTCAAGCAGGAGAGTTGCCTTTCACAGTAGGGTCGCGCAGAGGGAGAGGGTTTCATGGTCTATGCATGAGAGAGGGTTTAAGATACGCGCAGGAGAGAAGCCGGGGATTCCAATGGGTGAAAAAGGGCCATGGTGCCTAAACTGGCTGTACATATGCATAGGGGTATGGGCTCTTACTGGCAGAGTGATACGGTCAATAGTTTACGGTATTCATGGTGCTCACAGGGAGAGGAGTGGGAGAAGAAGGGGAATGAATGCTGTCTATGTACATAAATTTCTTCAACTTTCACAGTCGCCCCTTTTTACATAGCAGCAATCATTTTTGCAATTGATGGGTTTACAGGTAGTCAGGCATCGTTGATGAATTAGCATTTTGTCGATACCAACAGTTGGCGTACAATCATAGACAGTCGAGGTGATGAGCAGAATGCAGCACATAGGAAATTTCATTTTCGTTATGTTCCTCACAATTAAACACACTACATAGCATAAATCTTTTCTAACTTAAAAATGTGACCAATGAACAGTTTTAACCAGGTAGTTGAGAGCGGAATTCAGTTCAATATGCAAGATCTCTTCGTCCCAGTGTCTTTTTATCAGTGAGCCATCACTGGTAGGCTCTAGTCCGTGTACTTTCGTTGGCGCTGTTGAGCACCGGCGGTGGAGCTATAGGTCCAGCTCGGTTCTATCCTTACGCGTTGCAGGGTGCGGTCAGTCCTCTGCTGTTAGACCACAGTCCTGTTCCCTAAACAATCCGGTTGGTGGCGCCTTATGCTCGGCACCCATAGTTCTATGGCAGCACCCTATTCCCAGCGGAATGCGGTTCTTTCCCTTGGCAAAAAGTCACGTGGAAAAGAGGGTGAGTGTTGTTCAAATAGTCGATAGGAGAGAGAGAGCGGAGTTGGGTCAGAGTTCCTGGGACACACAAAAGGGACCAAGGGAGCAAAGGATAACAAGCAGGCAGGCCCATCAATCGGGCCCAAAGAAGGGGGACGGAGACTCCAGGCACACGTGGGTTAGCAGACGGAGGGCTTCAAGGCGGCCCATCATTTTTCTTTTTCCACGTTGAAATTGCGGTCTCGTCCCGTATCCGGTTGCTCTGCGGCTCCACCTTTGGTCGAGGTCACACGTGTCCCAAGATCCGCAGTCGGGCTGTACATCACATCTGACCCATCTCCTTCGGTGATCGTGAATCTTTGAATAGGTACAAGACAAGGTTTTAGAGAAATGGCAGAAGAAGACATCTACGCATGTGAATTCCTCCCTCAATTCTACGCATTTGGGAGATACGCTCATTGGTCACAGTCAGAGGTCCTATTACCAAGCAGTGCATGTGTCAGCATTCCTACTGAGTTTATGGCAGGTTTATTCATTGTCCGGTTTATAACTCAAGTGAGGATAAATGAGATTCCCATCAACTGTGTGTTACAACATATTCAACATTACAGAGCATTTCCCTTCAGGACTGGCTAACATTTTCAAACAGAGCGGGGGTGCCATTATCGAGAGTCAGGCAAAACAAGGTTTTCTCGAGGGTCAACAGTTACTCATGGTCATCATGTTTATATTCGGGACGGCAACTGGGGTCTATCAAAAATGGGGCGGGGATGCTTCGGGCGCTCGCGCTTGGGTGCAAGAGGGGGTGGGGCAATCTGGGCATTGGGGGTCAATCTAGACGTTGGTGTTCGTCCCTGAAGAACAGACATAAGGTGCCATTGACATACAGTTCCCCAATAACTGGCCAGATTTGGGGGACTTTAGTCGTCTTACCTGTCCTTTCCTTCTCAGCCAATTCAAGTTCATTCATTTTACAGAAAGGAGAGGCAGTAATATGGCGAGATTCAATCAATTTTAGTTTCGGTCAATTTCGCTGAACGCCTTCGCATTCAATATGTATCAAATCAGACTGGTGCCGGTGGGGCACAATTTTACCAAAAAAGAGGGAGAGAAAATAGAGAGACTCTCATAGAGAGTGAGAGTCGTCCGCGATCTAAACGAGCCATTCGGTACACGTATGACATGTAGAGAGAGATAGAGAGAGAGATAGAGAGAGAGAGAGACGTGTACGCAAATAGGTCATTTAGTGCGCTCACAACACAGAACAGAAAAGGTCAGGTGACACGCAGATACAGACAGAGGGAAGACATAAATTCATACATTACACACACACAAACTCAGACAGGGAAGACGGCACATGTATTACACATATATAAGACATTCATGACAAGACAGGAAACAATTGTTAGCCAACAAGATCTGTTTTATATGTTCTACGTATCTTTACTATCCTATTTATCTACGTGCTTAGCTCTTTCTACGCTTCCCTCCTTTTTCCTCTCGCTTGTCATGTCCGCGAGCGTTCCCAATTGCCAATACTCACACCTCGGTTGGTCGATCAGAAATTAACCTGGTCGTGCTAGTTACCCATGGTCGGATCTTAAACCATTTTCAGTCCCTTCCTTTGGTGGGAAGTTCTCCAGGCTGAGGCAACGGCAAGTATTGATCGGGAGAACAGTCGGGCAGCTTGGCTATATCTATAAGAGTGTGAGAAAGGGGGGCAGTGCATTTTGAACATCAGCAACATTTCTAACTTCCTAGACGGGTGGTGCCGTGGCAACCCTTACCCATAAATTTTGCTTTGTCCTTTCCCTACCTAGTCAAACGTCCAGTTACATTATTTAACACGTCATTTCTAGTCAATTTTTCGTCATTCAGTACCTGTCCAGTTTCTATGTCAGTCCATCCTCTCAGTCGCTATGTTCTAAGGAGGAACAGTCATGTTTAAGTCTACGTCTTTTTAAAACTTTTCGTTATGAGGACTATACACTTATTCCCTCTTTCCCTTTTCGTCGGTGGTTCGACCGTCGCTCTCCCACACTTCAGCCGTCGTTCTGACGTGTCCTGCAGAAGGGAGGAAGAAGAAGGGGTGGGGGACAGCATTCAAAGTACATCAGCATGCAGTAGTCCGAAAATGCCTTTACTTACCACTTACTCGACCTATCTCCACGTACCGCCTTTCTTTACCATCTCGGCGTTTAAGCCCAGAGGGACTAGTAATGTCGGATAGATAATCATTGACGATCTGCGTATCTACATGAGTTACTTGGTCGCAACCCTCTTCGTCGGGTGCAAAGGTGGCGGTCAGGTGGCATTTCCGTGGTGTCGTTTTAAGGGTGTCCAAAACGCTTTTCTGGCTGCCTGTGACACACAATGTAGCTGCTAAAATATCTGATCCCTTTTGATTCTACATCTTTCATCATACTTATTCTTCGCTCACAGTAGTAAGACATCCAAAACTCATTAATGCAACTGCTACAACCATGCTTTCTTTTTCAAAATACTTTTAATAAAAAGTGTTGATGTACAAATACAGGCCTGCAACTCGGTGGGCCGGCTACAAAGCAGATTGAAACTGTACACAAGAAGAACGAAATTGGTGGCAGTTCATTGCATAAAGTGCAGCAGTGCAATAAAATCGCATTAAACTTCCCTACAGAGCAAGCATGATGCATGTCAGTAATTCATCTTTAATAAATTCATAAATTCATTATCCAAGTTCATTCGTTACCTAAATTACACCAATTCATTTTCCAACTTATAATCAGTACCCACTCTAAATCAGTTCATTGTCCAAGCACATACTCAATAACCTTCATATCTACTTTCATTATCCAAAAACTGCGCATATATCTCAAGACAAAAGGCTGCGCAATCAGGGTGCAACAAAGTTTATTCAAAACGTTTCATTTTATGTCGGCGCCATTTTTGGGTGGGGTCAGGCGAGTTCCAGCACAGTCAGAATGTCTCCAATGATTCGTGGTCGGACCAGGGCCTTCCGTTGGAAGTTCAAAAAGTTTTGAATCATGTGGTAACAGTCTAACGATAGTCAAAGAGTGGGGAGGGCGGCAACAATTTTCCTACCGGGTCATTCTGGTGTTCCTCCGGAACTGAACAAGTCTGTGCCGTGGCTGCACCTTAGCCATTTCCAAACTGAAGCTGGCGCTGGCAGGAGTGCGTCGATGTCGCGGTTCCCAGTGAGGGGGACGGGGGCGCCCATGCGGAGGGATCGGGGTGCCCCCCGGCTCTTATAGAATCTTCAAGGTTGAGGAGAAGAACAGACATGGGGTGTGCGCCCGTCCAGGGCAGAAGACCGCTTTTTGATGTTGACCCTCTTTAAGTAAGAGCATTGGGGTGTCGCTGGAAGCCTCCACCTGGAGGGAGGTGGGGGAGGCTCGTTCGCGTCACCTCCCCCTTCCAGCGACCCCGCGCCGTTCCTCGGCTCCGTCGCTTCGATATTGGCCGTGCCAGCCATTGAAGATGGGGGGGGGGTCGGTGGCTGCGGCAAGACATCCCCCCCTTTTCTCGTCGACATGTGGCGGGACTACCTGGAACTGTCCAGGAATTTGACATGTGGCGGGACTACTTGCAAGCGCCGCCATTCTCGCTTTTGGCTTCGGCCTTCTTCGTGGGTCGGACCAGGCGGGAGACAGAAGGGGAGGGGTGGTCGGTGGCTGAGGCAAGACAGCCCCCCCCCCCCCGTGGCCTGCAGGGCGGCAGGAGAGAAGGAGAGGACTCTGCCATTCTTTGGACCGCCTGCCCAACATCATCTCCTCCTGACCGTGGCCAGGCGGGCCCCTCGTGCCTCGAGGCCTCGCCTTCCGGATGGGCGTAACCGCGGACCTGTTGCACTTCGGGAGCTTCCGGAATGGGGGTAGGTACCTATTGAATTGTTTCTATCTCATGTGACCGTTATTTGGGCGTGGCGGGAAATGAGGCAGACATGTTGGGAGCAGGAATAGGCAGTGAAGCCTAGCTACCTCGTGGCTATTTTTTGCTGTCAAACTTTTCGCCATTTCATATTTCTTATTACGCACTATTTCTAATGTTTCTTATTTTTAGTGAAGTCAAAAGCTCATCAGGGGGTTACTGACTTAGCCTGATTTCTTTTTATTTTTCTTTCTCTTCCTTAGCGTGTTTCGAGCTAAAGTTTTCTGTTAGTAGGGAACGGTGATCACTTCATATTTTTTATGTGTCCTTTTCACTAGGGGGTACTTCTGGACGGACCAGACGAGTTCCCTCCAATAAATGGTCCGGGGTGGAACGAGATTATCGATCAAAAGGGGAACATATATTCCTTCATTAGGGTATCATCCTGGACAGACCGAGCGATGTACTTCCATTTACTAGGGTAGCCTCCTGGACGGACCAGATGGTCTACTTCCACTAAATGGCCCATGAGCGGGGAGCATATGTCCTCCATAAGGGTAGTCTCCTGGGCGGACCATGCGAGCTACCCCCCAAACAGTGGGGAGTGGGTATGACTGACGAATTCACAAAGGGGCATAACCTACCCTTTACTGCTTGCAAAGACTAGATAGAATATTTCTACTCCACGTTGTTTGCAGGCAGAAAATACCTCAAACGAAACAATTCCTGGAACAACAATGTCCAGGCAACCAACCAATCAGTGGGGAGAAAAACAGGCATGACGGATTACAACGGGGACAAATGTCTGCATTACCTGCCCTTCGCTATCCAAAAAGGAAGACAGAATATTTCTACTCGTCTCAGTTTGTAGACAGGGAAGATCTCAAAGAACAACAATCGATTATTAATCGACTTCAAACAATCCAGTGGGGAGAAAAGTAGGCATGACGGATTAATACCGGGGACAAAAGTCTGCATTACCTACCCTTCTCTATCTGCAAAGAGGGACGACGTTCCTATTCGCCGCTGTTTGCAAACAGAGAATGTCTCGTTCTCAGAAGAGAACCAATATGTCAAGTAGCCTTCAAAGCTAAATGAACCAATACCAATAATGTCGGCATACAAATACCGATTTTCAATACAATCAATCAATCAATCAGGTGGATAGAACCACCCTACCAATCAGGCGTAAGAACGCCCTACTTAATCTTACCCGGACCGGACCATACGGACAGTTCTTTGACTTCCTCCTCCAGCGCCCGATCGTTCTCTTACTCCATTGTAGCATTCCTGTGGGATTCCAGTCAGGACAATAGGTCACTCAAGGGAGGTCCGTTCAGAATTGGTGAAGTTCTGTCGATCGGCAGCCGGGCAAGGGCCCTCTCAAGGCAGGCATGCCCCGATCATTTAGATGTTCACTTCTTCGTCTGGATCTCTCTTACCGAACCTTATGTCACTGATGGACCCCGCGTTGGGACGCCAATTGTTGAAGATGAGCCCATAATCCTACCGATGCCCAGGCCGCTGGCGCAAACCGCCTCTTAGTTTCCATGTTGAATAGTTACCAAATAAAGAGACGGGCGCTGGAAGCAGGAATCAAGAACAGAGTTTATTTCTCATGAGGAGAGCCGGTCATTTCGGACACGAAACACAGTGTCTTTCGGGAGGTGCTCTAACAAGTGAGCTGAGACTCTTGCTTTTATACCTTACAAAACATTTGGCATTACAGTCACAGCATTGTGAAGCGAAGGAAAGATAACCCTATAATCCTCGTGTCAATCCTACCCCACATGTGTTCACAATAGGGACCCTTTGACCTGCTGATAAGAGGGGAGGGCAATCACGCAGCTGAGTGTTCCGTCAACTGTTTAGGATGTGTACGCCTGATCATAGCCCAGGGGGTGGGATGGCTAGGATCAATAGTGGGTCCTTTGAAGAGGAGTGACTTCACACAATAAGGGCAGTAAATGGTATCTCCTGGCTTAGGCGATGGCCTCGTACACGTGTGGTCAGCCGGACTCGGGGGAAGGGGTCATCAAAGGAGAGGTATTCATGCTGTGTGGACAATCGAGCGCGGAGGGAAGGTTCGTCAACAGAGGGGTATTCATGGGAGGAAAGGAGGTGTTGGTCAGGCGCGGCCGTGACTCTCAAGGACAGGGCCTTGCAGAAGAAGAAGGTTTATGACTTGCCCATGTGAGGAGAAGGAGGGGGTCAGGGTGCGCGCAGAGTCAGAGTCGCACAGAGAGGGAGAGAGAGAGATCTTATGACCCGTACATGAGAGAGCGGGGGCAGTCAGGTGCAGCTGGGGAGGGCTACGTCAGCTAAGGCGAAGGATGCCTCTTCAAGAAGGAATGGGGGGTTTTGTGCGAGTCAAGCAGGAGAGTTGCCTTTCACAGTAGGGTCGCGCAGAGGGAGAGGGTTTCATGGTCTATGCATGAGAGAGGGTTTAAGATACGCGCAGGAGAGAAGCCGGGGATTCCAATGGGTGAAAAAGGGCCATGGTGCCTAAACTGGCTGTACATATGCATAGGGGTATGGGCTCTTACTGGCAGAGTGATACGGTCAATAGTTTACGGTATTCATGGTGCTCACAGGGAGAGGAGTGGGAGAAGAAGGGGAATGAATGCTGTCTATGTACATAAATTTCTTCAACTTTCACATCAAGGCCCTCTGCATCACTTTTAAAGCCCTGAAATTTAACACCCCCAGTTTTAACTTTGAATCCAACCACAAGAATTCAGGGAATTAAATGATTACAACACTTGCTCGAATTAGAACTTGATGTTTTTTGTTGGATCAAGAGATACAACAGGCAATTTTTTGTAACTGTGTAGATAGGGTCTCCGGTATTTTATATTTTTTACTATTGTCTAATGTCTATCATTGTGATTGTTTCTCGCCGGATTTTAACACAACTGTAATACATTCTCATTGAACTGTGTTTTTTTTTTTTTTGTTGAAGGTTTGTTTTGGTCATTTCTCCGAAGATGGCCAACATCGAGATAAGTGGTCCTGTGGTCTCCGTGCCGCGTCACCCTCCTGGAAGGCACCGCAACGAGGGACGTCTGCCTGGCATCGGCCGCACCTAAGCTTGAAGGACACGAAGGTATTGTGTGCGAAGCGAGCTGCATTTCAGCCCGCCTGTGTGCTCCAAATTGTATGCCAATCCTGACCGTCCTTCAATGTTTTAAAGAACTGTGCACTTCCATGTTGCTGAAGGAAGTGCGCTAAAGACTGTACGCTGCTATTTTGGTAAAGCGAGTATGCCCCTATCTTGTTGGAACGAGTGCGCTGCGAACTGTGCGCCTTGTAGCTGGCATTCGAGCGCCTGGAGCGCAATGTACACCCCTCCGGTATCTCAAGACAGCAGGACACATCACCCGGTACGCCTCGCCCCCCTTCGCTTTGGGCCAGAGAGACTGTGCACATTGTCATAATTAAGTTAACTGAGCCTGAAGTGTGTGCAACGTACGCTGGCTCCCCGGAGGCTGGTACGCCTCATAGTGTGCTTTGAACTGTGCGCTTTCAGTACAGCTGCCAATACGACTCTTACCCCTTGTCTGGACCAGCCGCGGTATACGCGACTCACGCGAGATGCGTGAGACTTGGTAGGGCTTTGTTCCGGTGATCGTACGGAGCACACAGGAGCGCTCCAAAGGGCCCAGACCTTCAACTAACAGTGTATTAAGTAGTACACAGTTACCCCAAACCGTTTGTCATCCCTACTCCCGGATTGTAGTCCCACTTCGCATCAGCTGCCTCCTTTGATATGGACTGGATCGAATCATTCGCCGCCCAGCCACCTCGGATTTACTCGCTACAGGTAGCTTCTTGACTGAGATTTACCTACCTTTTCACGCCGTGTTCCCCTGCCATACCCCTATACCTTTCACCGCAGGTCCAGACTCATGGTTTCCTGCTCCCGCCCTCCCCGCACGGACTTCTCTGCCCCAGTGTCAGCAGGTACCCAATTGCTGTCCCAGGACACCCTGGTTTAATTTGTTTTTCCTTCCTGTTTCTCCTCCTCTCTATCTACTCTCTCTTCTTCCTTCTGTTTGTATCTCCTTCTCATTATCTCTTCCCTTCCTTGTA
The DNA here is from genome assembly GCF_964263255.1 of Lissotriton vulgaris. Classification (NCBI taxonomy): domain Eukaryota; kingdom Metazoa; phylum Chordata; class Amphibia; order Caudata; family Salamandridae; genus Lissotriton; species Lissotriton vulgaris. The sequence goes on from NC_141687.1 coordinate 155,609,286, forward strand.
TTTCTTTGTCCTCTCTTTGTCCTCCTTTCTGTCTCCTCTCTCTTCTTCTTCCTTCTGTTTGTCCCTCCTTCCTATTCTTTCTTTCTTTCCTTTTATTTCTTTGCCTTCTCTTTCTCCTCATCTTTCCTTGCCCTTTCTGTCCTGGCTTCATCTCCCCCACGTGCACTAATATGAATCAGCTCGATGTAATACTGCCACAGCAGAATGTTTGGTGATAAATGTGTTATTTGAATCCTGCACGTGCTTGCCTTTTATTTCACCAATTCTCAAAATCATAGAGTGTAACTACAATGAAAGCCTGTCATCAGCCAAATTAAAGGGATAGCACAGGTGCAAATTTGCATCAACATTTGTAACTACACAGCTTGCACTGGTTTAGGTTCGAATAAGCACAGACATTTCCGGATTACACAGATTTTGAAGCAACATTTAGAGCTAAATGTAGATTTAGCAATGGAGAGTTGATAGTCTTCTCACTGTTTACACTTTCAGACGGTGCAAAGACCTGTGCAAAACTGAACTGGTGCATTTCTGAAGCCAGGCCCCAGGTCCATCGGTCCTGCCTGTTTCCCTGTCCATTTCAGATTCCAAACACCCTGCCTGCTCTCTGGATGGGTCCCATCCCTGACTGGTCTTGGCATGTAAGCAAGCACTGGGCAAATTCCTCATGCTGTGCTGTCCATGGGTATTGCGGTTTTGTGACTGCAGTTACGTGTCCACCGCTGCAACTTGTAACCGTTCCATTCTGTTGGAGTCCTTGCTTATATATACTGCCATGTTACCGAATCGGCGTGTGCGTACTGACGCCGGCAATGTTACCATTTCGTTTCATTTCATTGTATTTATTGAACACTTGAGTCTTAAAACTGCTTAGAGAACAGTGGCGAGCATTATCAAAACCGTAGTTAACATGGCCTGAGAACGGTGTGCAGAGGGTTCAAGAAACTAGTTAAAACAAGAGACTTCAGAGTTCCAGAACCTGTGTGTGAGGATTTGGATGTATTCTATGGTATTGCGAGACCTTACTGTGTAATACACTCGCTCATACTGTCTTGGGCCCAGTCAGGTTTTTTTAAAAACCCTTTGCTCAACCCTGTGGTTTCTCGCAGTAAGCTGTCCGTGTGCCCGTTCCCGACCCCCTCCCGCTGTCCGTGTCTCCGGTGGGAGTGGAGTCTGATTGCTGCTGAACTCTGGTTCTTCCTCGAACCGGGAGAGATGGATGCAGCATGACTCTTAGTAGTTTTGCTTAATCCAGGGCGTTAACACTGGCGCTGTATGTGATTCTGCTTGTATGTTGCAGGGTCCTGTGCTTGCTTCCCTGCCCCCTGGCTGTGCTTGCTTCCCTGCCCCCTGGCTGTGCTTGCTTTCCTGCCCCCTGGCTGTGCTTGCTTCCCTGCTCCCTCGCTGTGCTTGCTTCCCTGCCCCCTCGCTGTGCTTGCTCTCCTGAGTGGGTGTGTGTGGCCCTGGGTGGGTGTGTGTGGCTCTGGGTGGGTGTGTGTGGCTCTGGGTGGGTGTGTGTGGCTCTGGGTGTGTGTGTGGGGCTCTGGGTGTGTGTGTGTGGCTCTGGGTGTGTGTGTGTGGCTCTGGGTGTGTGTGTGTGGCTCTGGGTGTGTGTGTGTGTGTGGCTCTGGGTGTGTGTGCGTGTGGCTCTAGGTGTGTGTGGTTCTGGGTGTGTGTGTGGCTCTGGGTGTGTGTGTGGCTCTGGGTGTGTGTGTGGCTCTGGGTGGGTGGGTGTGGCTCTGGGTGTGTGTGGCTCTAGGTGTGTGTGTGTGGGGGGGGGCTCTGGGTGTTGTGTGTGGGGGGCTCTGGGTGTGTGTGTGTGTGTGTGGCTCTGGGTGTGTGTGTGTGTGGCTCTGGGTGTGTGTGTGTGGCTCTGGGTGTGTGTGTGTGTGTGTGTGTGTGTGTGTGTGTGTGTGTGTGTGTGTGTGTGTGTGGCTCTGGGTGTGTGTGTGGCTCTGGGTGTGTGTGGCTCTGGGTGCGTGTGTGTGGCTCTGGGTGTGTGTGTGGCTCTGGGTGTGTGTGTGGCTCTGGGTGTGTGTGGCTCTGGGTGTTGTGTGGCTCTGGGTGTGTGTGTGTGTCTGGCTCTGGGTGTGTGTGTGTGGCTCTGTGTGTGTGTGTGTGGCTCTGGGTGTGTGTGGCTCTGGGTGTGTGTGTGTGGCTCTGGGTGTGTGTGTGTGTGTGGCTCTGTGTGTGTGTGTGTGTGTGTGTGGCTCTGGGTGTGTGTGTGTGTGTGTGGCTCTGGGTGTGTGTGTGTGTGTGGCTCTGTGTGTGTGTGTGTGTGTGGCTGGCTCTGGGTGTGTGTGTGTGGTAGTAATTGCTGTCTGCTGAGCTCGTCCGTTGGGTACAATAGGTCTCACATTTGTGAGAGATTAAGCTATTGGCAATGTAAATGACAATGCCATTTATTTATCTGTTTTCAAAACCAACACATAAATACAAATGTTGTCATTTACAATGCCAATAGCTCTAACTTTTCCAAAGGCGAAACCATTGCATTGTAAATGCTTGTTGTAAACCGGGACAATTTCTGCCCCAGCCCAGGTATCTGGGATAGGCATGTCGTTCATAATAGCGCTAAATAGCACCCCCATATAGTTGGTTCCTCCCGAAACAAATCCCCTGGCAGCTTATCTAGACCAGGTGCTTTTCCTGCTGGTAATTTTTCTATTGCTGAAATGACCTCACGTAGAGTTATCCCATCACCCACCTAGATGGCCAGCTTCTTCGTATTGAGCCCTCCTAGTTTTAGTTAGAGGCTTGTTTTTCCCTTTAATGGCCGCTAATAGCGCACGTTTGGCCTTACAGCAGCTGTCATTAAACCACGTGTGGATTGCCATTTTAGCTTTTTTGGGGCGGGCAATGGGGTTTAGGATGTCGGCTAAGATAGCTATCAGCTTCTTATGGAGTGCCGCAACCGATTGAATAAGGGCTGGATTGTCCCAGTTAGTGGGAACACTACCGAGTTCCTGCAAAGTTGGTATAACCATTTCATATAGTGTTCCCAGCTTCTCGTGTGTTTGTTTTATCACCCCCCACTTGATTCTTCTCCTGTTACTGGTAAGGGTTAGCCTATCATCCAAGGGGGAATTAATAGCAGGGAGAATACCTGAATCCGAGACCTTCAATGATAATGCCAGGGCATTATGGTCGCTGTCAACACAAGGGATGACAGCGAAATCCAAAACCCTATGCCATGATCTACACTCTACTAAAATATAATCTATAAGAGAAGCTTGGCCGGTTCTGTTAAATGTAGGTTTGCCCGGCCTGTCAGATTGTGTGCGGCCATTGCAAGCCCTCAGGGAGTGGTTTAAGAAGATAGAGTTAATTTGGAGTACTAGGGGAGACCATTTCTTAACCGGATGGGCTTGTGGATCAGGAATAGCTCACTGCAAGTCCTCCTCATTATTGATCACATCATGGGTGCCTAGAAGAGGTTCAAAATGACAATTTAAGTCTCCCCCGACTATCATCCTCGAGTTGAGTGGCACCGTCGGAATAAAAACGTTTAATTCCTCAAGGGTTTTTGATTCCTGCTCCAGGCTTACAGGCCACGAATAGAGGTTAATGATGACAAACCTTAATTTAGAGGGAAAGGTGAGCATTACAAATTGAATATCATTAGAGGAGCTGTTTAAGGTGGTAGGTTTACAGCCCATGTGAAAGGCTACCCAAATAGATAATCCACCGGACAGCCTGCCCTTCTCTCTAGTGGTAGCTGGAATATTGAATGTTACAAAGCCCACCCTTGCACAAACATCTCTTGCCCATGTCTCCTGGAACAGGCACACATCGAACTGGTCCACAGACAAACCCCACTCAGGACAAGAGAGTTTGCCCTTGATACCAGCTACGTTCAGTCTTCAGGACGCTACCCAAGCTATAAACTCCCCGCAGGTGGTCAGAAGGAGTTTCAACTATGTTTAAGCAATTTAAACCCTTTGTACTGTCATTAGGGGGGTCAGAAGGAATTTCAACTATGTTTAAGCAATTTAAACCCTTTGCGATATCATTAGGGGGGTTAGGAGGGTTAGTAGTCGTAATCCCCAGTGGGGAAGAAAAAGGTTGACGCACCGGGGCCTCACTCCCCAAGGTAAACTGCACACTGGTCCCTATTTCGGTGCCCGGCACAACAAAAGGCGTCCACTTATGGTACCCCTGAGCTGGCTGTACACTCCCTTTCTGGTGTTCCTCGCTACTCTTGAGGGAACCCATGCCATATGCACTTAGTGGTCAATCGACATCTTCCAGTGGCCCATATCGATTAATTACCGGCAAGTTAAAAAACAGAGACCTACTGGAAGAGTGTCTGTAGGCCAGGTACCGTCCCTCCTCCCTCTGTTTAGGGTGCCCCAAGAGAGTTTTTGCCCTGCCAGAGTTAAGACAATTGGAGTAGAAGTAATCCAGAGGGGGTGCTCTCACTCCTGTGCGAGACTCTACAGGGATGGTTCTATTATTAAGTAGAAAACATACTGTCCGGGTTTTTTTAAAGTTAACAACCACGCAGTCTACCGAATTACATTTTTTGTTAGGTCCCACCCAATCCACTCTCCGCACCATAAGGATTTCCCCGGCCCTCTCATTGGGGAGCTGCCTGTGTGTTGTTAGCCAAAATAAACTCGTATTCCTGAGTTCTAACTGCGTCTCCCTCTGGGAACCGTTTAGAGGAGGGACCCCAGTAAAAACAACTACATAAGGTAATGATTCTGGGGGGAGATTTGTAATTGGCAGGGCAGCATCAGCTTTACTCCCTAGCTCCTCATGGCTTGTACCAGGGGCCTCCACTGCTACAAATGCCAACACAGAATGGTATCTGATGATATGCTACCATCTCCTAATGCAGTTTTATTTAATAAAAATGTTCATGTTAGAAGTGGATTGGAGCCAACACGTTCCCCTCTTGAGGCGGCTCTTGTTACGGCTTTCTCGAGGTTTTCTTGGCTTGAGTAAGGTTTTCTAGCACAGATCACCAGTCAAATATAATGTGGTCTGTTTGCATTCAGTGAATTGTGATCTTTGAAGGCCGTCAACACAGTGATCCTTTGACGCAATCTTGAAGTGCGTACTGTACTGTAGCTGCATGTGTTTGATGCTTCATACCTCTGCAGGGTGCCGACATACATTAGCGGATGGACCCTATACGGCTACAGATAGGTGTGTGACTGTCTGTTGAGTTGTAGTGTGACCAGTGTGGGACACGTGGTGATGTTGTGCTTGAGTGACTAAAGTTATCTTGTCTTAGGTCACTGCGCCAAAGCATGTGATGGAAGGAGGAAGTGTGGCAGATATATCACAAGCACTTTATATTAATTTGTTATTGGTTCTGCCTGAATGTATCTAATTTCGGCTGTGTTTCACTATGTCGGAACGTGCGAGTCCCCTTAAACCCACAATAAATGGAAGTCCACTATGTGTACTGGATATGGACAGCCATGGTTAAACATAGCCACAGACATGGGAAATATACACTGAATCATAGTATGTAAGCTTCGGAGGTTTGTGGCTTTCATTGGATGTATGCACTCCTGTATAGGGTCGTTGCAGGCCCTCTTCATATTGCCGAATCTTGATGCTGTTATTGGTGAGTGCAGCACCAAGCAACACCATGTAGAGGTTGAAGATGACTGGGGACAGTATGGAAGCCTGGGGGGTCTCGGTGAGTGACAGGGATATTTTGGGACCTGCAGGTGCCATTGAGAAGAAAATGGTTTCAGTTGGAAAGGTTGGAGGAGAACCTCATTCAAAACACCAGGGTGTGATAGCCGATTTTTTCCAAGGCAGCTGTGAGGTCCAGCAATATCTAAGGGCTGGGGTCATCTTCCTCATTGGTCAGGAGAAGGTAGCTGTCTCTCTGCTGCAGCGTGATCTGCAGCCAGACTTACACGAAAAGTCTTACGTTGTGCGAAAGAATAACTATTTAGGAAATTGCGCTTTGCAAAATTATTGTCCAAATCATTATGAACTTTTGGGCGGCACTGCAATAAAATAGAGCCTCTGAATCTGTCTTCATTCTGGAGCCATTAGGGTTATCCTCAGGGATGCTAGTATTCTGTATCACCAATACGCGGATAACATTTAGCTACACTTCAAGATTTCCTGTCCAAAAAAACTAGAATATGCCAAATTTCACCCAAGGAGTCCAACATTATTGTTCAATCTTGGATGACTCATTACACTTCCTAGACTGCCATCCTACTATAGTTGACAATGCCAAATCTTGGGGGCTCATGCTCGACAGCAGACTGACGCTACAATCCAAATGCCACCGAGAAGAGAGCTGGCTACAACTCGAATTTCTCTGGAGGATCAGACAGTTTTCTGGAGTACGATATGAAGCCTCTGGTCCAAGCCCCTCTCTCCAGGCTCAGTTGCTGCATCTCTCTCCTCATAGAGTTACCCAGAGCTCCACGGATATATGTCAGTACAACGCGGTCATTTTGATCGCGGTACTTTACAACGCGGTGGAATAATTAAATTTTCTATTCCAACTCCGGCCCACGTAACAGTAGGGAAGATGTTGGAATAGAAAATCAAACTATTCCTTAGGCAAGAGCGCCATCCAGCGCAAGTCGTAGTAATGACTTGCGTTGTGATGGCTGCGTTGTAAAGGTCGTGTGGTGTAAACACTGCGTTGTAAAGGATGTTTCCCGAGCTCCACAGGCCCGTCTCAGAGTGGTACTGAATGCAGCAGCTCGGGATTTCACTGGAAGGAAGAGGTTTGACCACACTTCCCCAGTGACTTTCACCCTTCTGTGGCTTCCCAATGAAACCATAGAACAGCCCACGTCAGCCTGCGTTACCCACAAAGCCTTGTAGGCGGTCACCACCAGCTGCCTTGGCGACAAAATAAAGCTGTTGCGTTGTCAATATCTCCTGCGGAGCTCTACGTTGCTACTTGAACCAACAGCTTTCAAACAGGAAAACCCATGACCCAATCTTTCCCTGGAAGTGTGACCAGTCTGTGGAACTCTCCCACCGGTGCTGCGTTTTACCCCCGTGAACTCCCTTCCTCCTGCAATGCGCACCACCTCCTATGAAACTCCCTTCCTCTAGCCATGGACACCACCTCCTGTGAATTCCCTCCTCCTGCCTGCCACCTACTGTGAACCTCTCTCCCTCCTGCCCTGCCTGCCACCTCCTGGGGAACTCCCTCCCTTCTACCTGCCAGCTACTGTGAACTCCCTCCTTCTGCCCTGCCACCACCTCCTGTAAACTCCCTCCTCCTGCAACCACATCCTGTGAACTCTGGCCCTCCTGCCCTGCGACCAACTCCTGTACACTCCCTCTTGCCCTGCGCACCACCTCATGTGAACTCTATCCTTCCTGCACTGCTACCACCTCCTGTAAACTCCCTCCCACCTACCCTGCTCGCCACGTCCTGTGACTCCTTCCTCCTGCGACCACCTGTAAACTCTCTCTCCTTCCTTGCCACCACCTCCTGTGAACGCTCTCCCACCTGCCATGTGCACCGCCTCATGTGAACTCTCTCCCACCTGCCCTGTGACCGCCTCCTGTGAACTCCCTCTCTCCTGCCCTGTGCACCGCCTCCTGTGAACTCCTTCTCTCCTGCCCTGTGCACCGCCTCCTGTGAACTCCCTCTCTCCTGCCCTGTGCACCGCCTCCTGTGAACTCCCTCACACCTGCCCTGTGCACCACCTCCTGTGAACTCCCTCTCTCCTGCCCTGTGCACCGCCTCCTGTGAATTCCCTCTCTCCTGCCCTGTGCACCGCCGCCTGTGAACTCCCTCTCTCCTGCCCTGTGCACCGCCTCCTGTGAACTCCCTCTCTCCTGCCCTGTGCACCGCCTCCTGTGAACTCCCTCTCTCCTGCCCTGTGCACCGCCTCCTGTGAATTCCCTCTCTCCTGCCCTGTGCACCGCCTCCTGTGAACTCCCTCTCTCCTGCCCTGTGCACCGCCGCCTGTGAACTCCCTCTCTCCTGCCCTGTGCACCGCCTCCTGTGAACTCCCTCTCTCCTGCCCTGTGCACCGCCTCCTGTGAACGCCCTCTCTCCTGCCCTGTGCACCGCCTCCTGTGAACTTCCTCTCTCCTTCCCTGCCACCACCTCCTGTGAACTCCCTCTCTCCTGCCCTGCGCACTGCCTCCTGTGAACTCCCTCTCTCCTGCCCTGTGCACCGCCTTCTGTGAACTCCCTCTCTCCTGTCCGGTGCACCACCTCCTCTGAGCTCCCTTTCTCCTGCCCTGTGCACCGCCTCCTGTGAACTTCCTCTCTCCTTCCCTGCCACCACCTCCTGTGAACTCCCTCTCTCCTGCCCTATGCACCGCCTCCTGTGAACTTCCTCTCTCCTGCCCTGTGCACCGCCTCCTGTGAACTCCCTCTCTCCTGTCCGGTGCACCACCTCCTCTGAGCTCCCTTTCTCCTGTCCTGTGCACCGCCTCCTGTGAACTCCCTCACACCTGCCCTATGCACCGCCTCCTGTGAACTTCCTCTCTCCTGCCCTGTGCACCGCCTCCTGTGAACTCCCTCTCTCCTGTCCGGTGCACCACCTCCTCTGAGCTCCCTTTCTCCTGTCCTGTGCACCGCCTCCTGTCTATCCAGAGTCAAAAAGGAACTGAACGTTCTCCTGTTTCAGAGACATATTTTATACCAAGTCTTAATTGCTCTATATCCCCATTCCTCCTCTCCTTTGTTGCTTTGAATGTGTTATCTGTTTCATCCACTGTTGATTTTGTCTATGATTTCATGCAAAAGTGATTGTATTTTTATTTGTCACTGCATTATTCGGTGAATGGCTTTTCCTTGTAAACTCCTTAATGCCTTTGGCCATGTTTGCGCTATAAAAATCACATAAAAAAACTCCCTCTCTCTCTCTCTTACTCTACCTCACTTCCAATATCTCTCTCTCTCTCTCGCTCTCGCTCTCTCTCTCTCTCTCTCGCTCTCGCTCTTTCTTGCCACTTAGTCCCTGTCAATTAGCCTCTCCCATTGTCTCCTTTCAAACAATGTTCATAACAGGCATTTGCAATGCACTAGGTCTTGCATTTACCAGAGTTTGAGCTATTGGCATGCAAATGCGAGACCTATTGCATTGCAAAGACTTTTTTTTGTAAAGAACAGTTGCCATCCTTTCTATTATGTATAAAAAGCCAACTCAAAGTTATAGGCAAAAAGTACTGTAAACAAGTAACCTATCAGGCACGCTGTCGCGTTTAGGCACGACAATAAATATTACTCCTATTAGCTTTTGCTTTCATGTTATCAGCCCTATCTCTCTTCAGTTTCTCTCTCGGGTTCCATCATCCACTTCTCGCTCTTTCCTGGTTTCTGGAAGCCGGGTGACGGGCTTATGTACAGTTGTCCTGCTGCCAGAATTGAATCCCCCCTGGTGTAAGTTATGCAACCATCCCGGAACAGAGGGGTTTTGGTTATCAGTCTAAAGTACACAGGGAGTTTAGAAAGGATGGGGACACCTGTCCAGAAGGGGCATGTTGGCCTCCGGTCCGGTTGCGACTTGTTTTGGCTGGACCTGGGAGAGGCCCGGTCATCAGCAGGATGTAGGTAAAGATGCCTACCTTGCCTTGATGGGGGGCCTTGGTTGTGATGGTGGCCACCCCCAGAGCTGTGGAGGAGTTACAGGGCGATCCAGAGTCTGCAAGGTACATAAGGCTAATACATGCAGCAGCACATTAAGGGTGTTAAGTCAAGGATACCCAGGGATGGCTTAGCATGTCCCCTGGAAGTACGACGGCGCCCTCTTAGTCCTACGGGCGGTTGTGGGCCTGAGCAACCGGGGGCTGCCTGGAACCCTCCACCCCCTTTTGGGGGCGTGAGTAAGTGCGCAGACTGGCGGTCCACTGATGGGAGAGGTAGCCCCTCCCAAAATTGGTAACCACCGATTGGCGACGGCCACGGTGTAATTTGGCTCATCAGGCGGGCAGGAGGGCAGGCGGCATAGGGGCTGGCCTGCCCTTGGATCGCCCGTAAGATAACCCACCATGTTGGCATATTTTTTATACAAATAAACCTGCAGCAAATGTCTCCACTAACAAGGTGTCTTGTGGTTTATTTATGAATGTTGCTGTATGAGAACTGAGGAGTGTTGCCGATATTGGCACTATGTTGCTCCCCTTAAGGAAGATAAAGGGGAGAGCTTTAGCTTCCAAGATGGCCGACGTGTAGAGGCTGAGGGGCATCAGGGCAGAAGCCCAGGAGCCCCGGGAGCCGCCACTACAGGGGGATAGCAGTTCCCGAACAGCTTCGAGCCCAGCCAGAGGTGGCACTGACGGGGTGCAGCCCGCGCTACATTCCGGCCCCCAGGGATTCTTGGCCCACTTCACAGCATGTCGGACACACGGCACGGGGTGAGAGTCTACATTTAGAATGAGGACCGGCAATGTGACGGTCGGGGCACTGGACATGTCTCTTCCACGTACGCTGAGCGGCTCAAGGGGATGTCTCTGCTTGTGCGAGCCGAGTCCAACAGTGAGAAGCTATCAGGAATGAAAGTTACACTCTAGAGCTGTGTTGCGTGAGATACGATGAGTTGATACTTTATTCTTGATGTAGTTATGAGGGGTAAGTTTGTGGTTGTGAAAGACGACGTGTGAGCGGTACTGGCCTGAGTGAGAGGTCAGTGCCAGGAATAGAGATTGATGAAAACCATTTAACGAAATAGTGCTCAGAGGCTGTAATTAAAGCTTACAGAGTGACAACACACATAAAAGGGTGTAAGGGCGTGGGTAAACCCCATGGTTGGAATAAAAGCTTCGAGGTTTGATTCAATATTGTGACCAGGCCTCTTACCACTGGTGTTATGTGTCCAGCTAATCCCTCTCTCTGGTTCTCTCTAGCTCAGTCTCCCTTATCTCCGTGTCTCTCCTGCTCTCACCAGTTTCTCTTTCTGCTGTTCAACTTCATCTTTGTATTTATTGGTTTTGTACATTGCAGCTGTCACCAGGGCTTCAAAGCGCTTGTCTTTCACATTGCTGGTTGCTAAGGTTTACAATGGCAGAATGAAAAGCACGAGGAAAAGTAGCGGAAGTGCATCTTAGAGAGCTCGAGTTCAATCGCCTTAGGAAGTGACAGAGAATCATTAGAAAATTAGATTTAAAGTGCTGAGTGTGCACGGCTCTGACTGAACCCCGTGACCCCGAGGGCGGCGTGGACCTGGGTGGGTCAGACTTAACTCTGTTGCCGCAAGGCCCAGAGCTTAACTTGTAAATGAATGAGTGCTGATGCCCAGGTCTCTGCTCAGAGCCCAGCGGCCGGTGCCATTTAATCTCAGCGCATCTAACACTAAGGCTTCTGTAGTCTTCAATCCACCCATGCCTCTTTAATACATTATCAGGCACTCATGGGGTTCCTTACTTTGTTCCTTTGTGACGGTGTTTCCGTCATTCTCTTCCTCCATCTTGCAGGTTTGTGTTTTTTTCCCTCTCCTAAAATGTCTGATGCAGGAAAATATGTGCCAGACCCTAAAAATGAGTGCTGGTGGCCTCCACCGGACACCACCCGCTCAAATTAAGCACTGACAAGAGCTGCGTGGATGTGGGTGGCTCTGACCAGGGCACAAGTCCTAAAATAGAAGTGGGATGACTAACCTAGTTAGGCAGTATGCAAGTGACATCAAGGCGTGCCACTTCACAGCGTGCAACATCACGGTGCATGACATAACGGCGCACAACATCACAGCACATGACATCACACATTGTATCATAGGAATTGACATCATAGAAAGTGGCATCACAAGCCACGACTTTACAGGAAGTGGCATCACAAGCCACGACTTTACAGGAAGTGGCATCACAAGAAGTGAACTCAGATCTAAAGCCCTCACATATATGTTTAGCATGAGTATGTTTGAGGGCATTGCGAGGATAATAGCACAGTGAGCTATGGAAGATGATATGTGACTTCTACACCTTGCAATCCCACAGTTCTATGTAACACACCCTGTACATTCATTTACAAACATATAATTTATTGTATATGTAATATGCAAGTGTTGATCTAAAGCGCTCTGACACCCTGCATTGGAAGGAGTAGGGCAATACAAGAAAAAATAGTGGTACTTCAATTATTTCCATGCCTACTCAAGGTCTAAGCTCTATATAAATACAATGTGTTTTATTGTAAATACTGGGAAAGACCAACACATCTGATATTCTTACAGTGCATGCATATCTCCCAAACAGGGACCGAACAAAGTAAAAACAAAGTGAAAAGCTGTTTCTCTTAAGTATGTGTGTAGTGCTGACAAGGAGTGAGCCTTTGTTTCCCCTCACTTCATTTGCATCTGGTGTGAGGCTTCTGGCTGCTCACAGCCAAGAGACTCGAACAAAAGAGGCTGATGACCCCTCAAATTCGGCCTTTGTTAATGGGCCAGCCGGAGTTTGACATAAGGAAGCCCCATCCCCTCCCCGCCTGCATGTTGTTGCTTGTTGCAGAAAGAAATCTGACAACGTGCAGGTGCTGCTGAAAGTGTCTCGTGTTTGGAAATTACACCGGGACGAGTGCAGCACATTATTCAGCGGGGCCCAGATTCTTGGCATGGACAGCGTTCATCCTGTGAAAAAATTGGGTGGACGCCGTCCACCCGCGTGTATCCCCGACTCGTGTGCTGGCTCTGACATATCCCTGTTGTCACGAAGGACGTGTGAATCTGGGAGTTTCCTGCCATGAATACTGAGCCGGACAGTGTGCTGCTTACTTTTCTGTTCCTGTCTTAAATGTCACCACCTCATTTACCCAAATGTCTTCCATTTTCGCAGTACAGGGAGTCTTAGCTTATACCGATCCTCATATTTGTCAAGGGCTCGATAAAACGATACTGTGCGCGGTGCGGCTCTATATGAGATTGGCTGGTCCAGCGGTTCTCGAGGCTCCCAGACACCACTGTTAGCCTTTTCTTTCCTGGCAGGACAGCTCCACCTCGTGGGAGCTCGAAGAGGACCCGCCCACCCCCTCTTGGGCTGATACCTCGGCAGCTGAAGGCGAGGTCTCACGCTTTGTGCGTGCGGCAGAGCAGGGCCCGCCGTCCCCACGGATGCAAGAAGTTGTTCCCCGCGTTGCTTGGCCACGTGGTGGGTGGGTGTGCGTGTGCCCGCGCGGGTGTGTTCGAGGGTGCGTGTGTGCGAGAGCGACAACCCATCCGGTCCTGTTGTTTTGCTTTCTATTCTGATAGTTGTAATTTTGCGATACCCATTACAAATGCGGAACTACAGATAGTGGTGATGGTGAGCGAAGAAAAACTAAGACTGATGGCTACTCCCCAGCTATGGTTGGACTATTCTAAGCACCACGAAGAGCAGTTCAACACTTTGATTGAGGTTTAGCACTGCAGGTTGTAGTGTTTCTCACAGCAATACATGGTACTCAGAAACATTGTCACTTTGGGTGAGTGCACGCACCGGCAGGGGAGGGGCCGGGCAGAGATAAGCGGTGTGTGAGACACTGTAACATGTGGTAGTGTGTCTGGCTAGTGGGAGTGTGTCTGGTTATTGGTAGTTTGTCTGGCTAGTGAGAGTGTGTCTGGCTAGTGAGAGTGTGCCTGGCTAGTGGGAGTGTGTCTGGCTTGGGGTAGTGTGTCTAGCTAGTTGGAGTCCGTCTGGTTAGTGAGAGTGTGTCCGGCTAGTGGGAGTGTGCCTGGCTAGTGAGAGTGTCCTGGCTAGTGGGAGTGTGTCTGGCTAGTGGGAGTGTGATTAGCTAGGGGGAGTGTGTGTGGTTAGTAAGAGTGTGTCTGGCTAGTGGGAGTGTGCCTGGCTACTGAGAGTGTGCCAGGCTTCTGGGAGTGTGTCTGGCTAGTGAGAGTGTGTCTGGCTAGTGGGAGTGTGTCTGGTTATTGGTAGTTTGTCTGGCTAGTGAGAGTGTGTCTGGCTAGTGAGAGTGTGTCTGGTTAGTGGGAGTGTGTCTGGCTAGTGGTAGTGTGTCTGGTTATTGGTAGTTTGTCTGGCTATTTATTTTATTTTATTTATTTATTTAAGAGGTTTTATATAGCGCTGGCTGGACCCAGGAGTATCAGAGCGCTTTACCAGGTGTTTCCATACAGGTACAGTGTGTAAAAGCACAGACAATGGAATAATAAAAGAGCAAGTCCACATAGGATACATGGCATCTAGATAAAAAAGTAAAAACAATTGCTAGACACTATGAGTAACACAAAATAGCGGTCACAGTTTGTCGGGAAGCCTCACTCTAGTATACCAAAAACATGCAAGAGAACTGAGGGTCATGAGGAGGGGGTGTAAGGTGATCAGATAGAAGGAAAGGGAGTTGGCCAGGCGGGTGGTCGCAAGTCATATGCGGAGTGTGTCTGGTTAGGGAGAGTGTGTCTGGCTAGTGGGAGTGTGTCTGGTTAGTGGTAGTGTGTCTGGCTAGTGGAAGTGTGTCTGGTTAGTGAGAGTGTGTCTGGTTAGTGGGAGTGTGTCTGGCTAGTGAGAGTGTGTCTGGCTAGTGGGAGTGTGTCTGGTTAGTGGTAGTGTGTCTGGCTAGTGGAAGTGTGTCTGGTTAGTGGGAGTGTGTCTGGTTAGTGAGAGTGTGTCTGGTTAGTGGGAGTGTGTCTGGCTAGTGGGAGTGTGTCTGGTTAGTGGGAGTGTGTCTGGTTAGTGAGAGTGTGTCTGGCTAGAGGGAGTGTGTCTGGCTAGTGGGAGCGTGTCTGGTTAGTGGGAGTGTGTCTAGTTAGTGGAAATGTGTCTGGTTAGTGGGAGTGTGTCTGCTAATAGGAGTGTGTCTGATTAGTGGGAGTATGTCTGGCTAATGGGAGTGTGTCTCGTTAGTGGGAGTGTATCTGGCTAGTTGGAGTGTGTCTGGTTAGTGGGAGTGTGTCTGGTTATTGGGAGTGTGTCTGGCTAGTGGGAGAGTGTCTGGTTAGTGGAAGTGTGTCTGGCTAATGGGAGTGTGTCTGGTTAGTGGGAGTGTGTCCGGTTAGTGGGCGTGTGTCTGGCTATTGGGAGTGTGTCTGGTTAGTGGGAGTGTGTCTGGCTGATGGGAGTGTGTCTGGTTAGTGGGAGTGTGTCTGGCTAGCGAGTGTTTCTGGTTAGCGGGAGTGTGTCTGGCTAATTGGAGTGTATCTGGTTAGTGAGAGTGTTTCTGGCTAGTGGGAGTGTGCCTGGCTTGTGAGACTGTGCCCGACTAGTGGGAGTGTGCCTGGCTAGTTAGAGTTGTCTGGTTAGTCGGAGTGTGTCTGGCTAATGGGAGTTTGTCTGGTAAGTGGGAGTGTGTCTGGCGAGTAGGAGTGTGCCTGGGTAGTGAGAGTGTGTCTAGCTAGTGGGAGTGTGTCTGGCTAGTGAGAGTGTGCCAGGCTTCTGGGAGTGTGTCTGGCTAGTGAGAGTGTGCCTGGCTACTGGGAGTGTGTCTGGCTAATGAGAGTGTGTCTGGCTAGTGGGAGTGTGTCTGGCTAGTGTTAGTGTGTCTGGCTAGTGGGAGTGTGTCTGGCTATTGAGACTGTGTCTGGCTAGCGGGAGTGTGTCTGGTTAGTGGGAGTGTGTCTGGCTAATGGGAGTGTGTCTGGTTAGTGGAAGTGTGTCTGGCTAGTGGGAGCATGTCTGTTTAGTGAGAGTGTGTCTGGCTAGTGGGAGGGTGTCTGGCTAGTAAGACTGTAGCTGGCTAGTGTGGGTGTGCCTGGCTAGTGGGAGTGTGCCTGGCTAGTGAGAGTGTGCCTGGCTTGTGAGAGTGTGTCTGGCTTGTGGGAGTGTGTCTGGCTTGTGAGAGTGTGCCTGGCTAGTAAGGGTGTGCCTGGCTAGTAAGAGTGTGCCTTGCTAGTAGGAGTGTGCCTGGCTAGTAGGTGTGTGCCTGGCTGCTGGGAGTGTGCCTGGCTAGTGAGAATGTGCCCACCTAGTTAGAGTGTGTCTGGCTTGAGGGAGTGTGTCTGGCTAGTGAGAGTGTTTCTGGCTAGTGAGAGTGTGTCTGGCTAGTGAGTGTGTGTTTGGCTAGTGAGAGTGTGCCTGGCTAGTGGGAGTGTGTCTGGCTTGGGGTAGTTTAACTAGCTAGTTGGGGCATGTCTATCTAGTGAGAGTGTGTCTATCTAGTAGGAGTGTGTCTGGTTAGTAAGAGTGTGTCTGGCTAGTGGGTGTGTGCCTAGCTAGGGAGAGTATGCCAGGCTACTGAGAGTATGCCAGGCTACTGGGAGTGTGCCTAGCTACTGGGAGTGTGTATGGCTACTGGGAGTGTGTCTGGTTAGTGGGAGTGTGTCTGGCTAGTGGGAGTGTGTATAGCTAGTGGGAGTGTGTCTGGCTAGTGTTTGGACAGTAGCATGGGTTGTCTTAAATACTAACACTGGAGTATGGAAACAGCTCGTTTTTTCACGAGCAGCTTGTAGTAGGCAGTACTCTGTGAGACTGAGGGTTTGCAGCGTCAAAGCTTAATAAGCTGATCCATGGTGAAGAATGCATTTTTGGGCGCACCCTCTAGGACTCTTTTCGAACACTTGTTTCTGCTCAAGATAAGGCCTGGATAAGACCTGTAATGGAGGAGGAGGGCGGCTTTTACAAGTGTTAGTGTTTGAATGGATCACAGTTGGGTGTTGTTGACATTGATGGAACCCCTACCTCCTGTCTCTTCTCCATTTTCAGCTTGTAGATACAGTGTCACCCAGTGCTATGGCTGGATCCTGCTTCTACAGCTGTAGGTAGTTCTGGGTTTCAGTACCAGGCATGCATGTGTGCGCACCTCCACCTGTGCACACAAGTGCACCCTCTCTAGTTTATTTCTTCCCTATAACAACCTGTTTCTCTCGCCCTCTAATTCTTAACCCTGCTACCCTTCATCTTATGTGCTGTTTCCCCCAGCTGTAGACCACTGAATGTTGTTTGCAACAGGTACTCTGCGAAACCTCTGAATATATGGCTTTCGAAGCAGTCATCTCTTGCTGGTTTGCCCACTGTGGGCTACCATAACTACACGGGCGCTGGCAGGCGGGTAACTAGAGTCAAATTTCGGGGGGGGGGAGGCTGAAAAATATTTCGGGGGAGGCTAATTCTTCCAACCATAGACAGAGTGGCTGTAAGAAGGGTGAACACACAACACAAGCCTCATTTACAAGTAAATGGTCTTTTAAAGACCTGTTAAGTCCTCAGGTGTGGCTGCAATTAGCCCGCGAAGCTGTCGCAGCCCGGGCAGACTCACACGACGGGAGGGGGCTGAGGCCCCGTGAGCCCAATGGGTGTTGCGCGCCTGGGTGCTGGGTGCCCACTGTGGGCTGCCATAAGTACACTGGTGCTGGGTGCCCACTGTGGGCTGCCATAAGTACACGGGTGCTGGTTTGTACACTGTGGGCTACCATCAGTACACGGGTGCTGGGTGCCCACTGTGGGCTACCATCAGTACATGGTCCCTTCGCACTGCCTGGCTCGTGTGCAGAGAAAAGTGCCCTGATCTTATAGAAGAAATCTAATGACATCAGCAGGAAGAAAAAGCGAGTACCAGGTATTTGGCACCGTGCAGGATACCAAACACTGCGCCTGATGATGAGGTAGCGATGGCCACCCCCTTTCCCTGATTCCTGATCCAATGCAAGTGCCCTTAGTAACCTCAGCAAGTCAAAATTACTTCATTGTAAGATGCTGTGCTCGCAGTTCCAGAAACATGTCCCAGACAAACTCTGTTGTCGCAAGCAAGGGAAGATGTGTGGGGTGCCTTGGAGTTGAAGGACCTTCGGGGACCAAATGCTGCCGTGCCTCCAGCCTGTGCATGGAGGTCCCAAGCCACTGCGCCCACCAGAAGATTTTCCTTCTAGGTGTAGTGCTGGAGGACTGTCAGGCAAACAGCTTGTCAGCATGGCAGCATGACTTATCAGTAATAATGATGTAGTCACGTTGACAGGCCGGTCACTTCCTGAAATTCAGTCCTTGGAGCCTCTAAACCAATGTTTATTAGGAGTGCATTACTTGACAAGCTATTTTTCCTCACTTAGCCCAATTTGTTCTAGATGGTCCAGGTGATTACGCATCATCTAGCTATAAACTTATTGTCCATGAGATTTTTTTTTTTATTAATGACATGGGAAACTAGAGATGGACTTTTATCTTGTTTTTATTCTAACGTTTTGTCTCATGTTTTATGTATAATGTGTACTTGTTTGTACTTTTATGGTTGAAAAACCAAATAAAATATTTTGATGATTCAGTAACAACACCTAAACATGGTTTATACACACTTGTAACCATATCTATTGTTTTATGGGGTCAACTTAAAACTCCTGTAAGTATTGTGGTCCTGAAGATGGTCTCACATTCTGCTGACACAGGAGACCAAAACATAGACGTTGGTTAGACTTATTTCCTAAAAACCTTTGGATTGTCATCCTTGAAGGAATTGATCTATGCAACGCACTGATTCCATAATTAGGAAGAGTGGGCTTTTAATATATTAATCCATTGTCTGTAAATATAAAATTGCACTGTATTTGTACATGATTAACGTATGTTAGGTTTCTTTGTGTGTTATGCACCCTTTTTCTGCACAAATCTTCAATATATACAATATAGATATTTTTCAATACAGTCTCTTTTGTGTATGCCTGTTCCCTCACCGATTGAGTCTGACAGTCACTTCATTTATCTTAGATTTTGCCTTAAGATTAATTCCATCTGTCACCATATTTGGGACAGACAATTCATTTTGGCCCAGGGTTTACAGATTTAAATGATTCCCTTGTTGTCATGTTACTTTTACTCTGCTTGATACCCAAGCTCTCTAGGGTTAATGGGGTTGCCCATTTTCTTGCTGTTTAGATCAGTGCTTTAAATGGGCCGGTACTGTCCGGTACGGAGTACCGGCACTTTTTTATTTTGAGAGGGAGAGTATCGGCACTTCTCAAGAAAAATGCAATACTGTTAATTGGAGAGTACCAGCACTTCTCAGAAACAAGCAGGTACTCAAGGTACAGAGTACCTGCACTTCTATTTTTCCATTTCAAGCACTAGTTTAGATAGTAGAATATGTCTGTTCAGCAGCAGTTCCCAGAGCACCATCTAATGCAGCACTGACGTTAAATATTCAAATACTTGGGCTCTTTAAGTCCCGAGGTTTGGAAGAGAGGTGGGAAAGAGGAAAACATCTGAGTGTTGTCAGCAAAACAGATGATAAGATGCCATCAAGGAAAGTGGTGCACAGAGAAAAGAGAAGAGGCCCCAAGAGTGACACTTTTAGGACACCTACAGAGATGGGGTAGGTTAAAAGAGTGATGGGCACTAAACTTTCACCCAATATATTTGATATTTACTTATTCTTACAATTGCTGAGGGTGCAACTGAAATTTTCCATAGGGATATGGGCTGAAATGGTCTAATTTTCAAAATATTCCACCTTTAAAGTTCTCCCTTCTTTAGTCATAGTTGCAAACGAGCTCTTAATCATTAGGACAGCCATCGCCCAGTTACAGACTCAGCAGCATGCATGCTGGGACTGTATTTTTCTTTTTGCTATTAGAAGTTTGGGTCTACAATTTCCAGGGAAATATGTAAAACAAAATGTTTGAGCGCGGAGTTACACCAAATAGGTAGTGCCCTGCTGCGCCATTTTTAAAATGCAGGGATGCGCCATATTTATTAAAAAAACGGTGCACCATGAGGTTCTCCTAGCACTGGTGCTAATAAAGCTGCCTAGCACCAGCGCAGGCACCCTTGCGCCATGTTGCAAGGGTGCCTGCGCTGCAGGGGAGATTGAATATGTGCAGGACGGGACAACTTCCTGCACATAAATAATCTTGAAAAGCGATTTGCTCTTCCGACGCACGTGTGCTGCAGAATTCAACAGACATGGAAAAAGGAAGAAACAAGGAGAAATTAATAATTTCTCCTAAATTGCCAATCTAAGGCCAGGTATTCCTTGGTCTTGGTTTTTCGCGCTGACCCAGCCTTGTAAATCTGGAGCAGACTCCAAAAAGCAATGGATGTTGCGGCGGAACGCCCACTGCAACATCCATTGCACGCCCCTTTCACCCAAAATGCTGCGTGAATAGGGGCATTATTTACAAGGAAGCATTAAGCCACGTTTAGTGTAGATAAGGAGAAGGTGATCTTGCAACCAGAATGTCACTAAAAGTGACGTTCTGGTGGCGATATCCCTTGTAAATATGCCCTCCCGTATTTTCGGTGCCCTTAAATGTAAAAAACTAGTTGCAAATCGGCCTATCAACAGCTGACAGCTATGAATCTGCCTCTTCTGCTCACCGCCATGCCCCAGCGCCTAGAAACCGTGCTGCACAGTTCTCCCAGAGAGCTGACGCTCCTTGTTAATGAGACCCAAGCTCGCTGTTCTGCCTTAGTGAGGCGGAGGCCAGTGGCTGTCTATCTGCAACCTCGTGGATGTGGACAGCAGAGCTGAGAGAGGCCACGCCGCTGGACCCTGCCCATCTAACCACAGTCTCGTGCTGCAAATGCCCTCAGAATTTCACACCGAGGTGCCAGGCGCGAGGCTAGACAAACGAGGCGGGAGAGGACGCTTTGTGTAGGCACGTGCATGAGTGACAGGTTGACGACCCGTTTAAAGACTCGTCATTATTTAAGACGTGCTACCCGGCTTCTTTAGCCTGAGTCACTGTCCAGGGAAAAACAAAGTTAGCAACTCCCAGAACACCGTGGCTCATGGAAAGAAATGCCAAGAGGATTGCATTCCCAGAATGCCGTGTTTTGTAAAAATGAAAGCTCAGGAGTATGCTATTTCTGTAGTCAGGGCTCAGGAGTATGGTATTCCTGGAGCATGGAGTCTCTCTGTAGCCATAAACCAGATTACATTTTCATTTAATGCAGGATTTGAAAAAGGAACCATTGGTCAAGATAACAAATGTACATTGATACTTGTATAGCGCACTACTCACCCGCAAGGGTCTCAAAGCGCTTGTACGAATACCGCTGTGGAACCCATCCTGGCTTTCCCTGTGAGGCGTCCACTCCTGGGCACCCCCAGGGTGGAGGCCAGGCATCCTTAGCGTTGTGGGGGCCGTTGTGGAGATTAAGCAAGCTATTGCCCAGAGTTGCAGAGTGGGACTCCATGATTGGAATAGGCACCGAGGCAAGAATTATCAGGTCCAGGCGGGGAATTGAACCCTGGACCCGGGCTAAAACCTCTGCATCAGGGTCTGCCGCTCTAATCATTGAGCCAAACTTCTCCACAAGACTGATCCAAATCAGTAATGTACCAGATTTACAAAGTATTTAATAGCGCCTTGGGCCATGCAAAGCTGGCACATGTGCAAACCTAAAAATCACAATTACACCGATTTGAAATGGATTTCTCCACTCTTAAAAATCTAAAAGGCTTTAACAGACAACTTAGTGCAAGCATCAGCAGTGGAAAAAGAAAATATATTTTGCTATTAGTACCCCACGACTATGATGTGTTTGATGGTATTTGTAGCAAAATTAATTTAAATTTCCAGTGTAACAGGCATTCCTTGTGCCTGGAGATGACATTTTCTAGTATGATCATATCATCAATGTCGCTGAACTTTACATTTTCCAAGAACTTTACTCCGGTACCTTATGCCAATGGAGGGAATGTCCTGACTACCTTTTGAGTACACTAAATATATAATTAAATAATTGTTATTAGTTTTTTGCACGTGTATGGTGCACCCTGAGACCACAAAGTGCCGCTCCTGGGAAGGCCTTGTAGTTGTAGCCCCTAAGTGCATGTTAGCGGGCCCATCTGCATGTGTCGCGCATCTAGGAACTCCTATACTCTTCATTTCTGCCCACAATACTACCTAATGCCTTACCATTAAGGCTTTGATTACTTTTTAGACATATGGCTTTTCTAAAGCATCCATTTATGCAGATGTTTTACAGTATGCATTTGAGACTATGTTTGTTTTCTGTGCCCATATTTAGAGAGGTTTCTTCATAGCCCCACACACATGTCGGTGGTGCTTGACTCTTTTTTGCTCTTTTCAGAAGCCAGTCTTTCTTCTGTGGCCAGTAAATAAATAAATTCATATTTTATTCGGTTTTGCATAATTGTGTGCATGTTCAATTTGAAGTTCAATTTGAGACCCCAAAGTGCTGCTCCTTGGAGGCTGTGCACTGGCAGGGCTCACGTGCACCCTAGAACGGCTCTCCTTCTTATTCTGAACGTGCATAGAAGCACTTCACTCATCAAGAAAATACTTTGCGGCAGGCAAGCGCAGTATTTGCTGTGCTTTGCTACTTAGGGCATTTGTTGCCCATTTTTGGATTATTTATGTACTGTTTTTTGGAAACTATCTAACTTCTGCTTTTTCTTTAAAATTATTAGCTGTAGTTGTCGATTTTTTGACCCAGTCGGCCATGAAAGTAGATAAGCCATGGCATTGTTTCTTTTGCATAACTTTTCATGCTCACCAACTGCTGTATTAGTTAGTGTTACACTGCAATTCCTCCCATTTGTTCCATATTGTTGCAGTCATGAATATGGTGGGTATCACTTGCTGCTCTACACTGTGACGTGAGTTAAGTAGTTACATGGGAACCTTATGTGAGATTGCCCCTCTTTGAATCTGAGCGATTGTTTCCTATGTCCGATTTTTTTTATTTTTCATTTGTCCTGTAGATTTGAATCCGTTTGTCCTATGTGCTTTTGGTAAGCCTGGGTCCAATTAAGGTATTCTGTAACTAAACCTACTAGATTTGATATCCAATAATGATTCATGCATGTTTCTCCATTTAGTTTGTGTCTCATTCCTTCCACAAAAATGGAGAGTGCATCCTAAATCTTGTCCTGATGAAGACCCTTTCTAATGTTTTTTTTAGGTTGAAACATCAACAAATGTGATGCTTTTGGACTGCTTTGTATATAATGTGCACCTGTGGATGATTAATGAGCAAAAGAGCATGCCCTAATATAAATAGTGCCTTTTGCAGCCATTAGACTGTTACTAACTCATTATAGACTTAATACAGGAAATCACAAGGACCTTAGAGTTTGGAACCAGCGTTTTCGCTGCTGTTCCCTACTTAACTGTTGTGGTATTCTTCTTAATAAATTAAATAGATAATGAAACAGATGTGCGTCATGGCAGCAGTGGGGAGGACAGTTGAGGGATTGAACATTAGTATCCAAATAGTGTTTACAAACAAGGAGTCAACAGGTGCTGACATTAATAATAAACAAATGTGTACTGCAAAGACGCTTCCTTGTATCTGGAGTTCTAGGTGCTTCCTTGGATTGCTTGACGGTTTGTTCAGGTCCTGACGCGACCCCTCTCAATGGTTCCTTCCACAAACAGAAACTGCTAAGGACCAACATCGCACTTCTGGAAGCTCCGTGAAAAAAGACAACCTGAAACTCATCTGAGTCTAATTCCAATGGCCCTGGTTCTCCAAAACTAAGAGCCTTTGAGAGAGACCTTCCTGGGAAACACACCCATATGGAACAAAACACGGACAAAGTTTTTCACCGCCCTTACGACAATTTCTCTGACTTGGGCTGCACGTAATCTTCTGGAACATCTGGAGTATATTTGATTGTGGGAGAGCGGTTGATGGGGTCTGAGACCTCTGTTGGCCCAAAGTGGGAGAGGAATAGAGCTCAGAAACAGAAAAAAAATATTTTGCACCTGTTCTGGTTCCCGCAGTGATTCATGGCACCCCTACATTTGACTGATAGTGAATGGTGTGGGGTCCACTTTGCAGGCACGAGCCGTCTACATAAAGCTTCAAGCTGCTCTGGGCCTAACATGTAACTGTACATTCTTTATTTTCTACCACTTCCTTAATAATGTTTGCCCTGAGGAAGGCTGCTGTGACCATTATCACTAGATCAAAACTACAACTACTAGAATATTGACATGCTGCTTAATAGCCTAGTGAATGATATGCCTGAGTAGAGAAATGGCGAAGAAGAGCAGTTCCCTACCTGCCTGTTAAGTCCAAAGCATAGCATGTTGTATGTGATGAGTGTTTACAACTGCATCTATCACTTAGACGGCACTGAGTTGGCCTATATTTGTACTTTTTTTGTTTTCGCACAATAAAATCATTGAATCAAAAACGAAATTACTTATTTTTGGTACAAATTCTATTTTCCACCAGTAGATGACTTGATATGTTTTTAAATGTATTTAATTTGTATTTATTTGTTTAAGTTTTTTGTAAAGCGTTTCTAGGTGCCTTTTGGTTGCTTCAGAGCACTATTAAAAAAAGAAACTGTGAAAAGAAACCTTGGAAGCTCAAGTCCAAACGCCTTGCAGAGGGATTTATCATCAGCAAGTGATAGTTTTATACCGTGTGAGCAAGTAACAGTACCGCATAGAATCGACAAGTGACAGCACAGCACAGCATCGACAAGTGACAGTACAGCATTGACAACTGACAGCACTGCATAGCATCGAGAAGTGATAGCCCCGCATAACATCAACAAGTGACAGCACCACATAGCATCGACAAATGACAGCACAGCATAGCATCTACCAGTGACAGCACCGCATAGCATCGACAAGTGACAGCACCGCATAGCATCGACAAGTGACAGCATCACATAGCAACGACAAGTGAGAGCACCGCATAGTATCGACAAGTGACAGCACTGTATAGCAACGACACGTGACAGCCCCGCATAGCAACAACAAGTGACAGCACCGCATAACATCGACAAGTGACAGCACCGCATAACATCGACAAGTGACTGCACCACATAGCATCGACAAGTGACAGCACAGCATAGCATCTACCAGTGACAGCATCGAATGGCATCGACAAGTGACAGCACCGCATAGCATCGACAATGGACAGCACTGCATTGCATCGACAAGTGACAGCACCTCATAGCATCGACAAGTGACCTCATAGCATCGACAAGTCACAGCACCGCATAGCATCGACAAGTGACAGCACCTCATAGCATCAACAAGTGACAGCACCTCATAGCATCGACAAGTGAAAGCACCTCATAGCATCGATAAGTGACAGCACCGCATAACATCGATAAGTGAAATCACCTCATATCATTGCCAAGTGATAGCTGGTCTATGCTGCATCAGCAAGTGACAGCACAAAACTTCATCCAAAAGCGACAGCACTGGTCTGCATCAAATGACAGCTCCCTGCTGCATCAACATACAAACTCATCAAGGTGTCTTCACGAGTCACAGTCTTATGCTGTATCAAGTGACCCCCCTCCCCTCCCAGGGTGCACCACCAAGTGGGGGTCGCAAGATGCCTGTACAAGTGGAGCCTCATGGAGCCTCACCAAGTGAAATCCCCAGGATGCATTATCTTCCATGCCAATGCATCTCAAATAATGTGGGCCTTGTACTCCGTGGACCCAATAAAACACAGACAAAGTAGAGTAAAGGAAATGAGCCAACATTTAGGACCACAGAGGCAGCTTGTGTTTTTAACACCCATGATTTCCTTCAATGCAAGTTGGAATAGAGACTCGCCTCCTCCCCCGCCCAACCTGAAGCGCTGCCCCCGGACGAGGGCTATCACTACTCACGTAGGAAGCCAGGACGCTGCGGTGAGCCACCACGATAGCCGCAAAGAGGCACGGGGACGAGGTCAGCATGCCCAGGGCACAGATAAGAGGGTCAGCCTTAGGGTTTATCTTCTTGTACCTTCTGGCGACCTCTGCTCCAGTGAGGACCCCCAGGATCCCGGTGCCAACAGTCAGTCCTCCAAATATTAGGCTGCAGATGAGAGGAAGAGGCCCCGGAGGGCAGGCGGCAAGTTAAAACCAGAGAATTATTATGAGAGGGGACGAAAGAAGAGGGAGAAAACGATAGGGTGGAAACGTAAGAAGGAAGACACTTTCAGGAGAAAAAAGGGGAGAGAGAGGGGGGAGGAAGAAATAAACAAACAAAAGAAGACAGAAAGAAGGAAAGAAAAAGAATAAACAGTAGGTAAAGAAAAATAATTAAAATGTGATAATGGAAAAAAGACAATACCAAGAAACAATATAAGAAATAATAAGATAAAATGTAAAAGAAGAAAAAAAAGAGAGAAATTTAAACAAAGGAAGAACGACCAAGCAATGGAAAATAATTTTATAAAGAGGCACTTAAGATTTTAAAAAAAGAAAGGAAAGGAAAGGAAAGTAGAGAAAATGCCAAATAGTCAGCTGAAGAAAACGGTGGCTCAAGGGAGAAAGAAAGAGGTGTGGAAGGAACAGAAATAATCTGAGCAGGATCAAGCCAAAAACAAAATAAAGAAAGAAGGAAGGGAAGAAAGAAAGAAAGAAAAAAGAAAGATAGCAATAAAGAAAGAAGGAAACAAGCAAACTAACAAACAAAGCAACAAAGAAAGAAACAAAGAAAGAACATATGCCTTGGGGAAAGAAAGATGGTGGGATACGGAGAGATTAATCGAGGAAGGAAGAATTAGAAATGAAGCAGAAGAGGCATGAAGAAAGGTAGCATAAAACAGAAAAACAAGACCCAAAGAAGTAAGGAAAATTAAATGCAGTGTTTCATTTTGGTGGTCTGCTCCAGTACTCATTTTTAGGAACCGGCACCTATTTTTGGGAACCGGTACTTATTTTTTTTCCTCATTATACTTTGAACAAGAGCACGAAAGAAAAACATAAAACATGGGAAAATCGAGGAAAATAAAGACACAAAACTGCAACAAAGAAAGAAAACAGAAATGAAAATGAACCTGGAAACAGTGAGATAAAGAGGCAGAGCGTGTCAGGTGGTGGATTAAAGAGGCATGAAGTGGACTCAAGACACCAAAGCCTTGGAATTCGACACCCCTGAAACTAGATCGGATTGACTGCAGGCTACTAAACAAAACTTACAGCTTCTGTCACTTACTCTTTTGTAAACTAAGCAGTGCCTCCTAAGAGGGAATAAAGAGGTGGTGAAGGAATTCGGAAATAAAGGTGCAAAAAAGAGAGAGAGAGATAGAAAAAGGAAGCTAGAAAGAGGTTTAGAAAGAGAGGTAGAAACAAGTCAGAAACAGTCAACATTTTCAAAAAACAGCACTGAAGCATGAAAATGAAAATCTTTTACAGGATGCCAATGAAGATGAAAGTGAAGCATTTTAATGTTCCGCCTACTAGACAGTGCATAAGCTGTCTATTGCGAGATGTATTCTCAGCTTACAGTGAGCTTAGATCCTACCCATTGCTTACCCTTGGTTAGATTCATTGCCACTCTTATTTGCTTGTTTTGTATTCGTTAGCTTGTGTGGACTTTGCTTTGTCTTCGTGCATATGCACCAGCCCTGGAATTACACTTGTCCTTCCACTGTACACTTTTCAGGAGCTACTTTTTAAGTCTTGTCAACTACACAGTGTGTACTTTGTCAGTTGCAAGATCTATTATTAGCTTACAGTGGGTTTAGAGCCTGCCACTTACTTACAAGTGGTTAGCTTTATTGTCACTCTCATTTGCTTGCTTGTTTGGGCTTTCCTTTCCTCTTGTGTTTGTCTTTCCTGTGGCGCATGAACTAAACACAGCTGTTCAGCCACTGCTCGCTTTTCAAGCTGTACTTTTTTTTTTGTTTTAGCATTTCATGAGAGTGCATGTGTTTTCCAGCTGTCTTCCTCGTGTACATTTTTCTGCACTCCCACAGTGCTCCATGCTCCTTTCTTGCATGCATGCTTCTTTCCTATTCTCCAGTGTTGTGTCCTCACCCATGTGCTTCTCCTTGTCAGATCCACATCGCTCTCTTTTGCCCATTTGCTCCACCAGTGCTCCACTTTGGTCTGTCTCTCAGCTGTTTGCTTACCCCACCCTTGCCCTCCATGTTACTTACACCAAGCACGCAGCAGCGGCTTGCACAGGTAAGAGCAGGGGGGCGTGGTGTGTGGTGGAATGGAAATCGACAGCCGGCGGGATAAACAATATTAAAAAAAAAAACTTAGGGGCATATTATCAAGGGGCTTTAAAAGCCAAGAAAGCGGAGAGAAAATTATCTCCCTATTACCTATCTGTCGCTAACACCAGTTAGCGACAGCTAGTAGGAGATAGCGACCATCTTGGGCCCCACTTTGCATGTCAGAGAAATGTATCACTAATGCCATGCAAATTGGGCGTGCCAAGATGTTAGCGACTGGAAACAGTCACTAACATCGCTATCTCCTATTACCAACTTTTGGAGATATTCGCGCTAAGCGTGAATATCTCCAAAAGCTAACACCTGCCCTGAGCAGTTCTTAGCCATCCAATGGGAGGTGGATAACATGGCTAAGAGCATTAGCTCGGTAATGCATGAATATCGCGGATTTTTCAGCGATATTCATGCATTGCGGCCGATTTTTATCGCATCTGTGATAAACCTTGGTAATACCAAGATTTATCTGTGATAAAAATCGCCGCAAGTCGGTGATACATTTTTGTCTCTAACCAAGCAATAGTGATAATTATCGCTATTGCTTGGTAATATGCCCCTTAAATTGTGCTTGCCACATCGGCAACACAGAAATAAAGTGGTTTTATTTATTTATTTAATATTACTTATCCCGTCATATGTCGACGTCCACCCCCACCCCGCCCCACCCCACCGCTCTTACCTGTGTGCGAGCAGTTAATGCACCCATGTCTTCCGTGTCTAGTAAGCAACCCCTTGTTGCTTACTGTCTCCCACGCCCTGTGCTGCAGCGGCCCCCGTGTTACTTCTCCACAACCCGCTTTTGAAGAAAAAAACACTTTCACTAAATTATTTTATTTTTGCTGTGGATTTTTAACTCGGATTGGTAAGTAAAAAGTAAAAAAAAGTGACAGTGTCATTTTGTGGGCACAGGCATGCGTGATGCAGTGCCTAGAAAATGACAAATGACGAGGCTGGCCTCATCAAAGGCTGTTTATTAAATTGTTTGGTCATGTTGTACAGCATCAGGACACTGTGCAGCACAGTCAAAGACCTATGCACAAAGCACCACCTAGCAGACCCATGGAGGCTACAACACCCTGCAGCGCGTGAATACACCTTCTACTCTCACCCGCACAACTCCTACAGCAGGATCGATTATATATTGATGTCCAACAACCACACACACCTAATCGACAACACGGAGATAGCCCCAATAACCATCTCTGATCACGCGCATATATCTCTCGCCCTGAATGGCAAACACAACGACAGCCTGACGAGAAGATGGAGACTGAACGACGACATCCTACAGAACAAAGAGAATGTGAAAGAAATAGAGGAGGCACTAAAGGACTACCTTGAGAACAATGACAACGGCGAGGTAGGGAAAAGCACCGTCTGGGACGCACTCAAAGCAACACTAAGAGGCAAACTAATAAACATCAAATCAAGAATGAACAGAAGCAGGAACAAGAAAATCTCAGAGATAGAAGGCGAAATAGCAGCACTGGAAAGAGGCCACTGCGCAAACATAACAGACAAAAACACACTTACCACGCTCACAAAAAAAAATACGAACTGAACAGAATCCTGAGCGAACGAGCAGGTTCGTGGCTAACAAAATTCAAATCTGTGAATCTGTGCAGAGCCAACAAAGCAGGGAAACAGCTGGCGTCCTACCTCAAAGCGAAGCAAAGGCAACATACAATAGCAGCAATAACTGATAAAACAAACAAATCGCAAACAACAAACAAAGGAATACTAGAGGTCTTCAGACAGTTCTACCAAGAACTATACTCCGAGGATAAGAACCTGAGCAGAGACGGAGGCTGCGCTCTCCTAAAAGACATCAACCTGCCGGAACTCAAAGAGGAGGAGAGAACACCTCTAGAAGCAGACATAACGGAAGAAGAGATTGAAGCGGCAATCAGCCAACTGAAACGGAACAAAGCGCCAGGACCGGACGGATACTCCACTGTATTCTACAAAACGTTCTGCCAAAAAATCAAAAAAATACTATCGGAAACATATTCAGCCTGCATACACAACGGCGAGATGACGAACACCATGCGGGAGGCCAACATCACAATAATACCCAAGGAAGGGAAAGACCCTCAATACCCGCAAAACTACAGACCCATCTCGCTCATAAACGTCGACTGCAAAATCTATGCGAAAGTGCTGGCGAACAGATTGAACAGAGTCCTACCGAACATCATCCACAACTCACAAGTGGGGTACATCAAACACAGACTTTCGCAAGACAACACAAGGCTGCTATGCCACCTAATCAACCACACAACATAAAGCAATGAGCAAGCAGTCATGATAGCACTGGATGCGGAAAAGGCTTTCGACAGGGTCTCGTGGCCCTTCCTCAGGAACTGCATGGCAAAGTTCGGCCTAGGGGAAAAATACATAGCAATGGTGATGGCCCTATACAACAAACCCAGAGCAAAAATAGTGGTGAATGGAAGCACATCTGAAACGCTCTTATTAGGAAGAGGAACTAGGCAAGGATGCCCGCTGTCACCAGGCCTCTTCCTACTGGCACTCGAACCACTACTAGCAAAAATAAGAGACAATGAGGGAATCACCGGTGTCAAGATCAGAGAGAAAACAGTGAAACTGGCAGCATACGCGGACGATATCCTCATCACAACCACAAACCCGTCAACGTCAATCACAGCACTCATGGACACAATAGGAGAGTACGCAGAGGCATCCGGGTACAAACTCAACAAGGACAAATCGGAATGCAAACCAATGAACATCCATACCACAAGATCAGTACTCGGAGACTCAGGCCTAGCCTGGCAAACAAAACCACTCAAGTACCTAGGGCTACAGTTTGGAAGAGACCTAACATCCACAATACAACACAACGAGGACTCATTGTTAAAAAAAGTAAAAGAACGGCTAGAGCTGTGGTCGCCAAAATACATCAGCTGGTGGGGAAGGATAGAGACGATAAAAATGATGATAACACCTGCAATAAACTACACGCTAAACATGCTACCGATCCCAATGACAGAAAGCTTCCACAAAAAACTGGACAGCATGATTAACACCTTCCTATGGAGAAACAAGAGACCAAGAATCGGCCTACCCAAACTGAGACTAGCGAAAGAACTCGGAGGCCTCAACCTGGCAAACTTTAAAATCTACCAAACAGCATGCCTAGCGAAACAAGGGATGGCATGGATCGACGAAACACAACAGTATAAGCCAGTCTGGCTAGAGCTGGAGAAAGACCTCCTGGGAGGCCTGCACCCGGCAGCGATACTAACGGCAAATAAACACCCCCTAGGGTCGAACATAATACTGAAACACACCAGAGAAGCATTGATGAAAATAGACAGGCGAATGATACAGAAGTTGAGAGGTACAACATGGGAATCCATCTGGTTCAATACAAAAATAACATATCAAGGGGCAACAATGAACAATGACACATGGATCAAGAAGGGAGTCACACTCCCCAAACAGATAGAAACCAAGGGGAAACAGCTGACCTTTTCAAACATCCAACAACTATATGACCTCCCCAACAGAGAGCTATACACCTTTCTAAAGATCAGAACCGCTATAACTAGAGCTAACCTACACAGAGGGGAGCCAGGCATCGTCAAATATGTGGAGACACTAAACTCGGCAGGCCACCAAACTGCGAAGATCTATAAACTACTAAGCCCTACCACCCTGTCGCTAAACAAAAAAACAACAAAATTATGGGAGACACATCTAGGCAGACAGTTAAACGAAAAAGAACAGGCACAAATGTGGGGCGCAGCTACAAAAAACAAAATAACCCCACAGCTGGCGCAAACGAAATACTGGCTCCTCCACAGAGCCTACTGGACTCCCTCCAGGCTCCATAAAGCTGGGATTGCAGAATCAAGTGACTGCTGGAACTGTCAGAAGGAGGAAGGCACCCTCGAACACCTCATCTTTGAATGCGTGAAAGTCAAGAGGCTCTGGGCCCAGATAAACGCTTTCATAAACGACATGCTCAAAACAGACCTAACAATCAACTATGCTAGCTTGGCGAAAGGGCATTTAACAATGAACCTAAACAACAGAGAAGAGTGAGACCTACTGGACCTGTTGCTCACAGCGGCCCTAAAGATAATCCTAACGAACTGGAAGAACACGGCGAAAGCAAACTTCAAAACATGGATCAACTGGGTCACCTTCCTAAGAGGAGCAGACAACATCACAGGCAGTTTCTCGAAAGAACACACCGCCAAGGAGCTCATGTGGGAGCCACTCGACAAACACTTAAAGACAACACAATGACACCAACCCCCCCCCCTCTCTTTCTTTTCTTCTTTCCCCTTCGACAAGCCAAGAAATGTAGATAACACAAATGTACTGTATACAACTGCCAATGTATATGCCACTTATATTTTTCAATAAAAAACTTTAAAATCAAAAAAAAAAAACATAGACAAAGCCAATAGTTCTCAAAGGCACAACCTATTGGTTTTGCCAGTGCTTGTTTTCTGAATGTCGTGAAGAAGTTGAAGGACCTGAAAGGACTCAGGTGGTTGGGGGAGTCACACTTCTGTGCTGCAAGGAGGACACCTACTGATGAAAATGAGAGTTGCAGCCGAGCTCGCAGGCTCAACAAATTTCAGACAAAATATAGTTTCAGGTCAAACCTTGAGCAGGGCCGCCTCGGTCATGCCATTACTTGTTGGTTTCAATATAATTATGGCGACACTTAATCTGCAATGTCTTTATTAATCTACAAGTTCAAATATATATTTCTTCTATCAAACGAATCGAAAGTTGCTAAGAATTTTGTGTCTTGGATAAAATGCAGTTTCTTGTTGAAAATGTAACTTGTCGCCTTTCACCTATAGACTGCTGTAAACGAACCCTCGTCAAGACCGTGTTCATATGCCTGATGAACAGAGAAGGGATGGATTCATTCTTTTGTACACAGCAGAGGAAAAATAAACTCGAAGATTTTAATATAATTCTAACAAGGAGGAAATAATGTCATGCACGTCTACCTAAATTACATGGTGTAGCGGAAGTGACATCACCGTCTCGTCGGTCCGCTGCCGCAGAGAGCGCTGGGATGCCTTAGGGTAGCTATGCGCATAAATGTTTTCTAATTTTTCATTCATTCATTTCGTCTTTACTTGCACTCACATGCATGCTTACACATACACACATTCACACGTACACACACTCACTTGAACACGCTCTCAACCGCAGGCACAAACATTTTGTACTTACCTTAGCTGCCAGGGAGGGTCAAATTCCAGCTAATTGTAATCCATTCTTTATTACAGTAATAGTAAATATTATTCACTATTACTGTAATACAAAAATTGACAGAAATCAAGGAAAGTGAAGCTTCAACCGATATACATTAGGATGAACTGGCCTTGTATTCCTGGCGGTGATGTTGCCACTTCCAAGGCGAGGTGTAGCAAAGGGCAAGTCAGGGGTCGCAGCTGAGATCTCTGGTGACCCCCTAAATGACATCCATAAATAATGTATTTCCTGGCCACAAGTCCTAAAGAAAAAGTGGAGGAACTCTCCAAGTTAGGTGGTGTCACAGGAAGTGACATCACAGCCGGAAGTTACATCACAAAAGGAAGTGACATCACAACATCACAACAGGTAGTGACATCACAACAGAAAGTAACATCACATGTGCAGCTGATCCATCATTTGCACATATTGCAAGATTTAACAATTGAAGCTGCTTACTACTTAAGCCTTTGACTTAAGGTCCCTGTATGGAGGAATTAAGAGCCCAAATGTGGATGAAGTTTGGCGTACAACTACATTAGTCAAGCCATTAAGTGCTGTAAGTGAGGCATACTAAAACATGGCAAGTTTTAAGGATGCTGATGTGTAAGGCTCCCCATTTTCACAGCTTTTTTACTGATAAATACAGACAGAAAACAACGTGTTGGATAAATACCGAAAATTGTCCCACTTTTAAGTGACTCTCCGTGATGTCTTTCATGAATTATAGGCCAGCTCAAAGGCCGCTGCGTGCCTAGCCTCCCAATAGCAATGTATCCCCGCTCCATCCCAGCCTCCCAGTCATGGATGTATGACGTTACAACGCATACTTTCATAACGCATACTATTACAACACATTTTTTACAACGCAACATCCAATACAAAGCATTCCATTACAACGCATGCCATTACAACACAAACTACCTTTACAACGCATTCCATTACAACGCATACTACCTTTACAACGCATACCATTACAATGCATACCATTATATTGCATGTATGGTAAGTATTGGATAGTGTAGGGGTAGCAATTACTATTCTAACTCCAGGGGGGTGCAACAGTAGGGTAAGTGTTGGATAGTGTAAGGGTAAAAATTACTATTCTAACTCCAGGGGGTGCAACAGTAGGGTAAGTGTTGGATAGTGTAAGGGTACATTTTGAAAACAGGAAACAGCTAGACACGTAATGTGATTAGTGTGCCCCCATGAATGTGAATAAGACCTATGTAAATATCTATCGTAATATCTCTTCTTTTTAGACAACGACGTAACAAGAATACAGTACACTATATATCGCATTTCAGAATCAGTATAATCTGGAAAAAAAACGAATAAAAAGCTACTATCGGTACGTTTTTACTTTGGAATTCGTTTATTTCAAGTGTCATAGCCTGTTTTAGTCCACAAAGATTGAGTAGATAAATAGTCCAAATTAATTTTCAACTTTAAAATATAAAATAATCCTTTTGGAAGGTGGGAAGTAGATAAGAACACAGTTAGAGACTTGCAGTATCAATATATAAGTAGGTTAAAATCTTGTAAAAAGGATAATAAGGTTGTTGTGAATAAGTATAAAAAGGTGTAGTTACGCTTTAAAAAGTCCATCTCTAACTAGATAGTAATAAAATAAACGCTGTTTGCGCTATTTATAAAAGGAAAAAATATGTATGGAATGAAAACCAAAAGACTCTTTTGCTTCTTTCTGTCCTATTCTCACTTAATCGCATCTATTTTTTCTTTCCCCTAAAGACTCATAAATGTATTAGTTAGCAATATTTGTTTGTTGTAGATTAAAATGTTAATTATGTTCTGTCATTTGATTGGAAAGGGGAAAAAAATAATGTACCCCATCAAATGTTTTTTGTAGATGTGGTCTGAATTCCCAAAGAAATAACAATAGGGTTGCATCATGTATGTATTGGTCTATGAGCTTCCTATTTGTGTCCTTATCTTGCGGTATAATATGTTTTTGTCATAAGAATTGTCTGGCTTCTTTGTTTGATCATAACCGTCGAAGTTTAATGAAAGATCTATTCGTTTGAACACAAGTAAAAGGTTTCTAAAAAATATCATTTTTTGAATTATAGAAAAACGCTGATGTGGTCCTGATGATGTTTGCGTCGAAACGCGTTGGCAGAAAAACATCTACTCTGACAATCAGCTGTGGGAATTATCATAGTTTTTAACTTTTCCCCTTGACATTAGAGATTACTATAACTGAATACTGTACTCTCTTTTTATTGTTTTTATATATCCTTTATATCTGATTGAACATGTCTATCAATTTTTATCAATGTGATTAAATTTCATGTATGATTACATTTATTGGTTTAAAAAATCTTTCTTTTACTTGTGTTTATATTTGTTACATTAATTAGTTGCCAGCTACCTACATTGTCTTTGCCTGGATGTTTGATTTTTCCATCAATTGTTTAGCCCTGATCCAGAAATCTGATCTTATTCAGGGGGTCCCTGTTTAACACCACTATTTTCATGAATTATAGGCCAGCTCAAAGGCCGCTGCGTGCCTAGCCTCCCAATAGCAATTTATCCCCGCTCCGTCCCAGCCTCCCAGTCATGGATGTATGACGTTACAACGCATACTTTTACAACGCATACTATTACAACACATTTTTACAACACAACATCCAATACAAAGCATTCCATTACAACGCATGCTATTACAACACAAACTACCTTTACAACGCATTCCATTACAACGCATACCATTACAACGCATACCATTATATTGCATGTATGGTAAGTATTGGATAGTGTAGGGGTAGCAATTACTATTCTAACTCCAGGGGGGTGCAAGAGTAGGGTAAGTGTTGGATAGTGTAGGGGTAAAAATTACTATTCTAACTCCAGGGGGTGCAACAGTAGGGTAAGTGTTGGATAGTGTAAGGGTACTATGCGTTGTGATGGTATGTGTTGTAATGGTATGCGTTGTAATGACTGCGTTGTAATGACTGCATTGTAATGACATACGTTGTAGTGGTATGCGTTGTAGTGTCATGCGTTGTAATGGTTGCGTTGTAATGGCATGCATTATAATGGATGTTGAGTTGTAATAGTAGTGCATTGTAAAAGTTGTGTTGTAAAGGTTGTTTCCCCCCAGTCATGGACACTGCAGAGGGCAAAGCAGAACTTTGATAGGTAGCACATTCGCGGCTTAGATGGTCCAGCTTTTATGCAGGGGGGACGGCGTCCGCCCTGTAAAATAAGTGGGGGTATGCCGTCCACCCGTGTGGTCCCCCAAATCGTGCCCTGTGTATTTGTCATCATGAAAATGTTTTCTTTCAGTGCTGATGCCAATGTTATGTCTCACTGTTCTTAAATCAGCAACCATTTCCAGAGGGCGCTCATAGGATCAAAGATTCCCAAATATTTTGCATCTGTTTTCAAGGTTGTATGTTTTAGTTCCAAAGTTCATTTTCATGAGGCACGTTTGTGTTAAATGTGTAATGTGTCCGTTAGAGAGGTAGGCTTGCAGAAGCCCTACGGCTTGAAGACCGAGTAAGCCAGCACTGAGCTCCAGCAGAGGACCTTTACATTGTTTACTGTTTGGATGTGTAGAATAAACGAGGCACACCTTTTATTACAAGGAGCGTGCCCGGGGCCGGCTTTAGCGCTGGTAGCACCCAGTGCGACAATCGTTTTTTAGCGTCCTCTTATCCCTATCACCCCCTCCGCAGATTCCCTCACTACCACCAAGCAAAAGTGCCCCTCATCTCTCAATAGCCCCTCTCTCACATACATTTCATTTGTTTTAAAGCGCTGGTAAAGGCTGGCTTTACTAATCCAGTCAATTATCCACATAAAATACAGATCTGTTCTTTGCAGTAAGCACATTAACCCTCAGCGCTACTTTACAGTGAGTCAAAACTGCTACTAGACAAAAGTCCAATCTCTCTCCAGCAGGAACTTGAATCACCAGTTATCTTGACATTTTTATTGCTGCCTGAAAGCTGGACACAGAAGAAACGCTGCAGCAGGTGCTTTTAAATTGTAAGTTATTGCTAAACACATCACCCCTCCCCCAGGTCAGTGCTCCTCCGCCCTCCAGGTCAGAGGCCAGTGCAGCTGCATGGGTCGCACTGCCCTAACGCCGGCCCTGAGTGCTTATGCATGAGGTAGACCATAGGTACTCACAAACATTTTCCTGGGGGCTGCAAAGTTTGGTCTACGGTGTGACTAGGTGCTGCACAGATGCCAGCAAAGGGGGGGAGAGGTGGGGAGGGGGGTAAAGTGGAGAAGCGTGGCTCAATGGTTAGAGCGGCAGACCCTGATGCAGAGGTCTGGCCCAGGACCAGGGTTCAATTCGGGACCTCGGCGGCTCTTGGACTCAATCTCCCCGGACCTGATAATTCTCGCCTCGGTGCCTAGTCTAATCATGGGTCCCACTCTGTGACTCTGGGCAATAGCTTGCTTAATCTCCACAACGGCCCCAGCAGTGCTTGGATGCCTGGCTTCACCTTGGGGCTGCCCAGGAGGGGACATTTCAAAGGAAAGCCAGGATGGGTTCCACAGCGGTATGAATACAGCGCTACGAGGCCTCCGGCTAGAAGTGCGCTATATAAATACAAACACATTTACATTTACAAAGTGGGAGTGTCCAGGTAACCGAAAATTTGGGGGAGGGTGAAGTTAAAGTTTTGAATACCGCCCAGGGAGTCAGGTGAGCGATCGATCGGTGAATGTCTTGGAGGTTCAACAGTTCTTGTTGTGAAATGATGTTTCTAAGCACGGAATGATGAGCCACCAGAGCCGATCACTGTTAATGACGTCACACTGGTGAGGCACCAACAACATCAA
Source organism: Lissotriton vulgaris (assembly GCF_964263255.1). Classification (NCBI taxonomy): domain Eukaryota; kingdom Metazoa; phylum Chordata; class Amphibia; order Caudata; family Salamandridae; genus Lissotriton; species Lissotriton vulgaris. Next base: position 155,647,065 of record NC_141687.1, read on the forward strand.
CACATCACGGAGGAGTCCACGTTTCAGAGCGGTGATAGCGTTAAGCAGGCAGAGCGGTTCCGTATTTTAGATTTTTTATTTTTTGGGGGCAATTTTAAATAGCACGATCTCGACCCGAATGTATTGGATCGCTTTACACGAGTATCAGTTACATTACACAAGGATATGTTCATTTTGTAAACATGTATGTAGGCATTGGGAGATGAAGTGATTTGCCCAGAATCACAGGATGTTTAGCCGACGCCGAGGCTCGAACCTGGTTCCCAAGCTCCAAAGTCGGCAGCTCTGGCCCTTACGCCTTACCCTCTTACATTTCAAACTTTGGCCTCAAAGCCCTGAAGATGAGGTTTGGGTGTGAGAAATGCCTCTGTTTCGCTCCCTATTTTCCGATATTTCATTTAGGTTGGAGTCCGGTGTGTCTACGGTTTTTACCCTGTCTGCACACTTCTGTGACTTTCGCTGCACAATTCCAAACATTAAGCTGACACCGCCACTCTTTGAATCCTGTCTGAGATGTGTCATAGTCCGGCTGCGCTGTGCTTTACGCTGCCTCCCTCCCCGAGTCCCCGGGGACGGTCCTGGTGGTAAACGCCGCCAGATACCAGCGAGCAAGCATCCCAGAACGGGTAAATGCCTGGTTAATTTTTAAATCATCTGTTTGTTTCTTTTTCTGTTCTCGCAGGACACAGCAGAGCTGGCACCGTGCGAACAGAGCCGGGCTGGGCAATTACTCGCTACAATGCTCCCTTTCAGAGACGGCTGTTTATATGACATTATCTTTGGCACGGATCTGAAGGGGTTGGTTCGTTTAAATCAAAAGAAGCCGCGCTCTTCGTGTAACTATGTAATATTATAATTTATTTGACTGCACACTGCATATTGAATCGCCTCAAGGTGCAATAGGCCGTGGTAGGCCTCGAAACGGACTGGGTTACTTTCTCGAGGTGCCCTGGGATTGCAGAGTGCATTTGGGCCCCCCACTGGGCGCTCACCTCACTTCCGTAGAACAGTAGGGGAAGGGCCGGACTGGCCGTACTGGGCATCGGGCATTTCCCAGGAGGCTGGATGAGTGGAAGCTGGTTTTGCAGTGGTGCTGCAATATTGCCCCCAGGGACAAAAGCAGCAGTGCTTCACACTTGCGCCACTGCTCCTCAGGGGGCTGGTCTGACACAATTGCCAGGGCTGCTTTCGGCTCCCAGTCCGCCCCTGAGCAGGGGACGCAGAAGCTGGTGTCGCCTCTTCTGTTATACCCATTGAGCAGACGCACATATTTCCAGTGGCGTATGTAGCTCTGAGCCGCTGGAACGAATTTCGTTGCGCGCACTGCATCACCAAATGTCATGCAGTGTGCGCAACGAAATTCGTTTTATTTATTTATATGTTTACTTACCTGTTAAGGTCCATAACCCATACATTACTACTCCCCACCCTGCCCTTCCCCCTCCCCACATCACCACCCGGCAGGTACTCCCACTACCGGCCGCGGCTGGTAGCTCTGTGGGTGCCCGTGGCGGTCAATCAATCAATCACAGGCATTTATATAGCGCACTACTTACCCGGGGGGTCTCAAGGCGCTGGGGGGGGGGGGGGGGGGGGAGGTGGGAGTGCTGCTACTGCTCGAATAGCCAGGTCTTGAGCTTCTTCCTGAAGGAGAGGTGGTCTTGGGTCAGGCGCAGGTCGGTCGGTAGGGAGTTCCAGGTCTTGGCGGCCAGGTAGGAGAAGGACCTTCCTCCTGTTGTCGTTCTTCGGATGCGGGGTACGGCGGCGAGGGCGTGGCTGGCTGATCGGAGCTGTCGTTTGGGAGCGTAGAAGTTGATGCCGTTGTTGAGGTAGCTAGGGCCTTGATCGTGTAGGGCTTTGTGTGCGTGGGTGAGGAGGCGGAAGGTGATTCTTTTGTTGACGGGGAGCCAATGTAGGTTTCTCAGATGTCCGGAGATGTGGCTGTGTCGTGGGATGTCGAGGATGAGTCTGGCTGAGGCGTTCTGGATCCGCTGGAGTCTCTTCTGGAGCTTGGCGGTGGTTCCGGTGTAGAGGGCGTTGCCGTAGTCCAGTCGGCTGGTGACGAGGGCCTGGGTAACCGTCTTCCTGGTCTCGGTGGGGATCCACCGGAAGATCTTCCGTAGCATGCGCAGGATGTTGAAGCATGACGAGGAGACGGCGTTGACTTGTCTGGTCATGGTGAGGGAGGAGTCCAAGATGAAGCCCAGGTTGCGTGCGTGGTCTGTCGGTTTGGGTGCGCTGCCCAGGGCGGGGGGCCACCAGGAGTCGTCCCAGGCGGAGGGCGAGGAGCCCAGGATGAGGACTTCCGTCTTGTCTGAGTTCAGTTTCAGGCGGCTGGTCGTCATCCACTCGGCTACGTCTTTCATCCCTTCGTGAAGGTTGGCTCTGGCGGCAGCGGGGTCGTTGGTCAGGGAGAGGATCAGCTGGGTGTCGTCAGCGTAGGAGATGATGTTGAGGTTGTGTTGGCGTGCGATGGCCGCGAGGGGGCTCATGTAGACGTTGAAGAGGGTGGGGCTCAGCGAGGATCCTTGAGGGACGCCGCAGATGACTTCGGTGGCCTCTGACTTGAACGGTGGTAGGCGGACTCTCTGTGTTCTTCCGTCGAGGAAGGAGATGATCCAATCCAGTGCCTTCTCCTGGATTCCGACGTTGCTGAGGCGCTGCACTAGGGTGCGGTGGCAGACAGTGTCGAATGCCGCGGAGAGGTCTAGGAGGATGAGGGCCGCTGTTTCTCCGTCCGTCCATCAGGGCTCGGATGTCATCGGTGGCAGCGATGAGGGCGGTCTTGGTGCTGTGGTTGGCTCGGAAGCCAGACTGTGAGGGGTCGAGGGATCCATTCGTCTCGAGGAAGGCGGCCAGCTGCTTGTTGACGGTCTTCTCGATGACTTTGGCTGGGAACGGGAGGAGCGAGATGGGGCGGTAATTCTTGAGTTCGGTGGGGTCCGCTGTAGGTTTCTTGAGTAGGGCGCTGAGTTCGGCGTGCTTCCAGCTCTCCGGGAAGGTGGCGGTGTCGAAGGAGGTGTTGATGATGTCCCGCAGGTGGGGTGCGATGACCGCGTCGGCCTTGTTGAAGACGTGGTGAGGGCAGGGGTCGGTCGGAGATCCGGAATGGATGGAGTTCATCAAGCGGATGGTGTCTTCGGTGTTGATCGGAGTCCAGGCGCGGAGGGTGGTGGTGGGGGGCGGTGGTTCGGTTGTGGCGTGCGTCGGTTGAGTGCTGAAGCTGTTGTGTATGTCCGCGATCTTGTTGTGGAAGTAGGAGGCGAGGGAGTTGCAGAGGTCTTGCGATGGGGTGATGTCGTTGTTTCCGGCGTTGGGGTTGGAGAGCTCTTTGACGATGTTGAAGAGTTCCGTGCAGTTGTGTGCGTTGTTGTCCAGCCGGTCCTTGAATGCAGTTTTCTTAGTGGCGCGGATCAGTTGGTGGTGCTTCCGGGTGGCAAGCTTGAGGGCGGTCATGTTGTCCGGTGTTGGTTCCCTTCTCCAGGCTTTCTCGAGGGCTCGGCAGTTCTTCTTGGAGCTCTTGAGTTTGTAGGTGAACCATGGGGCCTTCTTGCTGCCGGGTCTGCTAGGCGGGGTCTTCAGTGGGGCGAGTTCGTCCGCGCAGTTGTTGATCCACTTCGTGAGGTTGTCGGCGGCCTGGCTGGGGTTCGCTGAGCTGGCGGGGGGGTGCTGGCTCAGGGAAGCGGCGAGCTGGTCGGCTGTGATCTTGTTCCAGCTTCTTCGGGCAACCGGTTGCTGGTGGTGGTGGATCGTCGTTCTTCTGAAGGTGAAGTGGACGCAGCTGTGGTCCGTCCAGTGGAGTCCAGTGGCGTGGCTGAAGGCGATGTCTTTGCTGGATGAGAAGACGGCGTCGAGTGTGTGTCCGGCGAGGTGGGTGGGGGTGGATACCAGCTGCTTGAGTCCGAGGTTGGCGAGGTTGTCGAGCAGTGTGGTGGTGTTGCGGTCGTTGTTGTTCTCCAGGTGGAAGTTGAGGTCCCCCAGGAGGATGTAGTCAGCGGAGGGGAGGGCATGCGGGCTGACAAAGTCGGCGATGTCCTCGCTGAATTGTGTGCGTGGTCCCGGGGGTCGGTAGATCAGGGTGCCTCTGAGGGTGGTCTTTGGAGTCGGTGCGGATCTGGAAGTGTAGGTGTTCGGCGGTTTTCAGGGTGTCGTCGGTGTTGGTCGTGATGTGGATGGTGTCCCTGTGGATGATGGAGATGCCTCCTCCAGTCTGTTTGACGCGGTCTCTTCGGGTGATCGTGTAGCCCTCTGGGATGGCGATGGCGATGTCGGGCGCTGAGGAGTCGTTCATCCAGGTGGCGGTCTCTGTGTTTGCCGACATCGGCAGCCGCAGTGAAGAGCGGGAAGGGGTTTGAGGGTGCTGGCGAGTATTTTATCCATTTGCAGCCCTACGGCAAGCGCATTGAGGAGCGGGGAGGGTTTGCTGTTGCCGCCCGAGACGGCAGGTGATTGTGGGGAGAGGGCGCCGTCCCCAAAACTCGTGCCGCCCCCCCTCCCCCCCTTCAGCTACGCCACTGCATATTTCACTCATGTAATGCCCGCCAGCCCCGACAAACCAGTGATTGCCTTTGACTGCATGACCACTCATATTACAGATTCACAAACATGGGCATACCTCTTTTTCCTTGGTGTAGATTTTGTGAAGTCCTTCCAAGCAGGTCAGGACTGCAAGCACTACCTCCACGTCCGTCTTCCTGGATGCAACCCTTACCATGACTTGGAGTAATGAAGATTACCTGTAAGTAGCCTGGGCATTATTATCAGTGGAAGCAGACCTGCTATTGGTGGTGTGAGCACTACATGGCAGATGAAAGGTGTTACTGTCCATGATCTGGCCCAGCCAGCACGGGTGCACTTCACATTACAAGCACCGCCGCTGGCAGAAAACTCAGGTAAGTTGAAACAGCACTAGCACCAAACAAAAGAATGTTGAGGAGAGGCTGCGGGGGGCACGGACTTGAAGAGACTGCTGCTGGGGTATTCCTCAGACCAGTGCTCAATTTGAACTGGTGGTTTTCAATGCTCAGCACCGGCACTTAATCATCAACACCGGTGCTTTATTAATTTATTTATTGAGTTTCCAGAAAAAAAACCACATGCAAACAATTACAATTACCAAAAAGGAAGAAACAATAAAAGAAATTCTGTCACAGGTACATATATCTGATGCAGGGGAACTCACTACAAGTTAGTGTACAGAGGTGTAGTTCTATACAATAGAGGGGGGGGGGCAGCCCCCTGGAGGTCCTTTACAATCGTGTCTGGAGTGGTCTGATAATAATACAGGGTTACACTACGTGGAGACCAGTTCTGGGGTAGGGCCCAGTGGCGACCCATGGCTGCCTTATATCCAGTCAGTACTTCGAAACAAATCCCCGAAGGAAAAATCAATATTTCCTCGCTTTTGCCCTATGCCACATCCCCGCTGTGAGAGGGGAGAGTTAGTACCTCAGTGCTCCTATTTACTCCTTACCCGCTATATAATCCTGGTATAGAGTCCAGAAATTCTTGGGGCGGCTTTTGGGGGGAAGTAATTCACTATATAACTTGGACTGTGCATTACAGTATAACATGTCCCGGGACCATTGTGCTATGGTGGGGGGGTCCTCTGGCCCAATATACTGCAACCCCCGTTTGGCTATTAATAATCCCATCTCTACAAGTCGCCTTACGCTTTTACATATATGTTTAGTAAATACCAGTAGAGCCAACCATGGGGCAGGATTCAGGGGCTCCCGGAAATGTAGCTAAGTTTCTGAAAAATAGCAATCCAAAAGTTGGCTACGTCTCAACACAGCCATGCCATGTGGATAAACCCTGCTGGCTCCATACCGCATCTCTCGCATTTCGCCTTGTCACGAAATCCATTTTTATGTAGACCGATCGGGCTATAATATACTCTGTTTATAAATTTGAAGTGTATAAGACGGTGTCGCCCTTTTAGTGAAACGCGGCGTGTGGCTTGACAGCAATAACGCCAGGTGTCATTGTCTATTACTAAGTCTAAATCAGTTTGCCAGTCGAGCCTGGTTTTAGTGAAGTGGCTTTTCCTATAGTCCTGAGCTAGAGAGTAAATACTGGAAATTACCTTCTGGGTGACGCTGCCCGCAACAGGATGGAGAAGGGGGTTACCTCAGGCGGTGCGATCAGTTCGTCAACCAACATATCGCGTAGCGCGTGTCTAACCCTATAGTCATGAAACATCACCACAGGAGTGACCTCCTGCCTGGCTGAGACCAAGTCTTCCCACCCCCCCCCCCACCCCGTCCTCAAAGAGATCACCTATGCTAGAAATATTAAGTGTAAAAAGTGCTCACAGTGAACACCGGTGCTTTTCATGAGCATCAGTTAAGAACACACGAATTTACAGGGAGATTACGTGATTTGTCCAGAACCACAGGATGTTGAGTGGACCCTGAGACTCGAACCTGTATTTCCCAGTTCCAAAGTCTGAAGCCATTCTCCCAATTCCATGGTTAGCAGTTGGTTCTGTTTTAGGTGCTGCTAACAGAGAAATGGGCTGGTGCAAGTTACCGCCTGAAGAGATCCTCAGCACTCATTAAAAAAAAACAAATTAACCACCTCCTCAGACCCAATCACGACCCCCATACTCCCTGTCCCTCACACACAGAAGCTAGAAACCCACCTTGTGTCACAGTGATGAACATGCCCTGCAGGTGCAGTCTCTTTCACATGTGTTGGTCATGTCTTGACGCTTGTCATTTCTTCACATTTTGACCGCAGTCCGCAGTCAGTAGTTCTTCAATACATTGGACACTTCTTGTTATTAGCTGATCGGTGGAACTCCCTCTCCAGAGTTGCAAGACACCCTTAGCCTGAGGTGTCAGTTAATTCACCTATGCTGTGAGAACCCCTCAGACCCTCCTCAGATCATCTTTGCCACAGAGGTGCAGGTCTCAGCCTGGGTCACCGCTGCCATATAGATTTGCCTCGCTTGGGCACCTTCGTAGCCTTTTCCCATTCAGTTCAAAGTCTTCTTCATGCAAGGGCACTTACAATGCCCCTCCTGATTTAATCTGGGTGGTGAACTCCGCTCGCGGAGTTTGCAGAGTTTTTCACACTCCGCTTTAAGCGGAGTTCCCAAAAACGTTCTATCTCCCGGTGAGATTTTTACTCGTTCGCGATAGTCAACATCAAGTTGGCGAGCGCGAGTGTGGAAAATCAACCTCCTGGTGAGATTTCTCAACGTGCGCGGTCAGATTTGTCATTGCAAGTAGTCGCGTAAGCTCGCGACCGCTCGTGTTGAGAAACCGTCCGTTCGTGTTGAGAAAGCTGCCGCTCAAGTAAAGATCTACTCAAGCAGCAGAAAGCAAGCATCGACTGCTTGTGCTGTGCATGGTGCCGTTCGCAATGATTGTACAGTGTGGACAAGCACCTGGCACTGAAAATCCTTGTGTATCTTGGGTAGATAGTAAAAGGTCGGGGTCACTGGGTTTAAGCATCTCAGAAACAAATGTTCATCACCGTTTAACATGTTATTGTTATACCACTTCAGTATCATATCGTGGTAGTCTTTTATACTGTTATTATAAGTTGATTCGTTGACCCTCATGTATGTGTTTGGATGATTGAGCTGTCGCAATGCCTCTTGCTCATATTGCATTTTAGTCAACAACACTATGTTTCCCCCTTTATCCGAGGGTTTACACACCAAGGACGAATCATCACATAGCTTTTTTAATGCTGCTTGTTGTTTATTGGTGAATTTGAACCTGCCATATTCAGGTTTATGCTTACTTCTGAGAGATCTTAAATCCTGAATCACAGCTTCAGAAAAAGTGTCTATCGCATCCGTTCCCATTACAGGCATGAAAGTAGAAGTGGGTTTAAAGTTCGTGGCACCCCCTCTCTGCTGTACTTCCATATGTGTCACCATTTGTGTATCTCTTAAGTTGACGATATCCTCATCCTCCACCTCCCTTCTCAACTCTTCTAGAGATCTAATGCCCGCAAGATCTCTGCATAGCAGTGTGCTTTCTTCAATGTTACCAACAGCCGTCGGTTTGGGTAGGGGAGGTTTCAACTTAAAATATTTGTACAGTTTCAGTTTGCGGGTGAACTTGAACAAGTCTATGCGTGTCTGTGTGAACTCGAAGTTTTTCTCAGGGCAAAATGTGAGTCCCAGTTTTAAGATGTTTTGTTCCTCGGTAGTCAGGATTTTGGGTGTCAAGTTGACAATGGTTAAATTGTCTACAATGTCTACGTTTTCTTCTTGTAGGCATTCTTCATGCTTCTGGTTAAGGGTGGCGAGCCCACGATGTTTGCGGCTCCAGCCCCCCCTCCTCGTCTTCCTCTTGGTGGTCTTCTTTCTGGGGGTTTGCCCCTCCCCCCTTGATGTTGTTTCGTGCGCATCACTTGATACTCCTCTTGAAAACCCGAAGATTCGGGTGCATCATCCTGACCATCCTCGCTTGATACCTCATCTCCGGTTAGCGATGATTCCGAGGTTTCAGGCACTGTAGTACTTGTTGCAGATTGTTTTTTCTTCTTCATTTTCAATTCTTTGCGTGGTTTATCATACTTTTTTGAGAAGGTAAGCACCCTTCCCATGCGATAGTCTTTTTCATCTCTCTCAAATTTCTCTTCTTTTCTTAATTTAATTTTTTCCTCATATTTTTTCAATCGTTTTTTCATTGCTTCACGTTTTTCTTCCAATTTGGGTTGATCCTGTTCTTTGGTAAGGTCATGTTCAATTTCCTTGATTTCCGCCAAGGCTTTGTCCCTGTCGCTCCAGGCAAAGCGTACCAGTATCATCAGACTACCCTTGCATGACTGGGCAGTGTGCTCCGCCCAAGCATCCAGTAGCAGGGGGTCCGGATTCTCGTATGCTGGGATTGTGTAGATCCTAAGTCCCCTAGGCACACGATCAACGTCTATATAGTTTTGAAGCGAGGTCGCCTCCCACCATTTTCTGCACTCTCTTTCATAAAGACGTTCTAATGCAATCAGCTTCGCATTCAAGTCCGTTGCATTTTTATCCGTGGTATCTGGTGCCTCACCCTGCGGCTTTCTGCTTAATTCAGAGACTCTGTCCCTCACCACCCCTTGTTGTAAATAGCTGTTATGCCAGAAACCGGTCCCCGGGAGCTTGTTTCCTTCCCAGTGTAAGAATTGGCTTTTGTAGTTTGGTTTGCCCTGTTCCCATCATGCACTGGGACAGGAACAGACTAATTTGCATACAGCCAGGTTCTGAAACTGGGATGGTGCAGTGAGCTAAAAAACGGTGTTGGATCTAGCCCTGATCTCTTGACTGGGTGAGAGCTTTCTGCTTAATTCAGAGACTCTGTCCCTCACCACCCCTTGTTGTAAATATTTTTGTCCACCCTAAGCGTGGAAGGGTATTCTCAGATGTGAGAACCCTTGCTCATTGCACCATCAGGATTCAAGCAAACCGGGCCGAAGACGGCTGTTATGCCAGAAACCGGTCCCTGGGAGCTTGTTTCCTTCCCAGTGTAAGAATTGGCTTTTGTAGTTTGGTTTGCCCTGTTCCCATCATGCACTGGGACAGGAACAGACTAATTTGCATACAGCCAGGTTCTGAAACTGGGATGGTGCAGTGAGCTAAAAAACGGTGTTGGATCTAGCCCTGATCTCTTGACTGGGTGAGAGCTTTCTGCTTAATTCAGAGACTCTGTCCCTCACCACCCCTTGTTGTAAATATCACCCTGCGCCCCAGCAGTCTTTTTCTTATTCTTGAACATGCCTTCTTCGGCCTTACGTCTCTCCGTTTCACAAAACATAGTTGTCGCTCGTGGTTACAGCCGTGACCACGATATGTGAACCTATCTCGCCAGCGGTGTCCCAACTTGCATAAATGGTTTAAAAGCGGTAAATCCCTTACCCGGTATAATCCAGGGACGCTTTCACTCTGTTGTTCTCCTCGGAAAACGGCGTCCTTGCTGTGGGAAAACCGCTATTATATCCAATGCGTTGGTTCAGCGGTGCAACTGGGTTTGAAATGAAGGCTCCACTCGCACCAGCCTGTTGCACTCCAAGGCGGGTGCCTGCCAGTCGGGGGTGCACCCGACAACAATATCCGCTCCAACAGTCCCTCCCCGCAATGCTCGGGAAACAGGAGGCAGCACTCCAAAGATAGGTTCTCACAAAAGTTTTAATCTCACAAAGCGCTTTCGGCACTCGGCCTTCCTCAGTATGAGACAGTGAGAGGTTACAACCATCATTCATTTAAACTTTCACGTTGCGTAAATGATAAACATAGAGATAGGACTCAAAAATAAATCGGCATCCGCCATCTTTGAATGGGTTTTGTGTTCATATATGAAAAACAATTATGTCGACTTATACTGTGCATAAATCAATGTTATATGCAAGAAGCCCAATGTGGCTGAGATCTCTACACAATGCAATCAATCTCCATATATCGTCACTTTATATATATATGTATATATATATATATATATATATATATATATATATATATATATATATATATATATATATATATATATATATATATATAACACAACGTTTGTGGCTGTTCCCAAGCCTCTGATTTCGGCGGGCTCACGGCCGGGGTAGCCACCCCCGAAAATTCAACACGTTCAAACCCAGTGCAATCCTTCCATCGATAGTAGACAAGGAATCACACAGGAGCCGTGGCCTCTATTCAAGTGCAGGTTTTATTCCAGACACAACGTCCTACGCGTTTCGGAGTAGGATTACTCCTTCATCACGGGCAAACTTTGTGCATTTCATCATTGTTAATAAAGTAAAATAACGTGTCACGTGATACAACAACATAAACAAAATACTGCTTCATATTATTTTCATCATATGAGCGTTTCATATTAACGTATTGTTAAAAGAGGTTGTGAGCGCATGGGTGGCTAACTTGAATTATTTCAACATTTGTCAAGTCCCAATTGGAAAATACTCATTTGACATGTAATGCCACATCGTAATTCACCGTGTGGCAGATTAAACTAAATACACAAGGTTCTAGTAGTTTAAGTCAAAATTGAGACACTTCTAAATTTCTAGTCCATGTAAATAAATGAATGTAATTTACTCGCAATATTAGACACAAAATTAAAAATTTAAACGATTTCAACGTTCGTGAGATTCGAACCCGTCATCTCAAAAGACAAGTCAGATGCGTATGAGTATTTAAACAATTGAGCTACGCGCAATTATATGATTTAGCCATGGAAGTGGCAGTATTTCAAAAGTAAAGTCAACATTCAAAGTGTTCATAGTTGACAAGTTTAACTATGCAAGTAAGATGGTTTAGTGTTCATGGAACCTAAGATACTAAGAAGGACTCGTTTATAACAGTCATCACGTGAAATTAACGCCCATGTGGGCATGAGTCTTAATTTTGGTTCGGACTGTCGAGGTACTGCCTGTGAGAAGTTGGCCCGATATGCAGTGTTCACTATTCTAGTGACCACTATGCATCGGTCCAAACGACCCTTATGGTGATTGGTTGTAAGTCAACCTTAGACCAGCTATCCTAGTAGCGTGGATACGAGCAGTCTTCGGGCTAAACTCTAGAGGGCGTGTTAAGCCAGCTGTTATACCATCACATACCCCTTGAACACCAAGTGAAAGGACACCACACAAGTGTTATAAAAATAAACAGTATATTTATTAGAATCACAACAGCCCTGTACTCTTTATGAGGACAGGGTACTAAGCACAGAGCAAAACTCTTAGGAAAATACTTCAAGTGCACAATCAATACAAGTGCCCGAGGGCACGGAAAGTTTAGTGGTCTCGGGCGGACCCGATGAGGCAAGTCGGAAGCGAGGGACTCAGGACCCTTAACTAAGGAGGCTATGCGGGCACCGAAATGCCGGAGTTACCTAGCCCCAGGGGCTGCGGCTGCACAAGTCTTACAGGCGTCGGGGGTCTTCGCTGACAAGCCAGGAGCCGGTAGGAAGGAGTTGCTGGCCGGCGACCAGTGAAGAATAGTTCGTAGAGATCCAAGCCTGGATCAGAGATCGTTGATACCTGAAAGCAGAGGGGACCAAGTTCGTACTACTAGCCAGTAGTCAGAGGGTACCAGAAGGGCACCGGATGGCCGTCACCTCGACCAGGTGAGTGGGCGACGCTAGGCTCTGCAGTCTCACGGACCAGGAGGCGTTGTCGGTGACCAGGATGGAGGTGCGAGCTGTCCCACGAAGGTTGATGCTGTCGGCATCGCTGGGCCCAGGATTGGGGCAACAAGCCTTGGCAGATTTCAGGGCCACGTGGTGGGCCTAAAATGGCGTCTTGAGTGGACCAGGAGGGTCCGGGGTGCTCCTCTGGTAAAAGGGAGCAAAGGCCGGTCTGGAGCAACCAGACCAGCAGCGGTGGTTGTCGGGTGTCGTCAAGGAGGTCACAAGCCAGCGGCTAGTGATCGGACAACATGCTGAGCAGCAGAGCAGAAGGGCCCCACGCAGATCGTGGAGATGCTGGGAGACTGCCCTTCGATGCTGGAGCGGCTCAGGGTCGGGGCTTCTCGGACCCCAGAGCACTCACCAGAGGATTCCTTCGGTGATCATGCTGGTTTAAGAAAGCGTGCAGGTTTTGATGATGGCCGGTCCCTCGAGGTCTCGTCGCACCCACGGATCTCAGCTGAGCTGACGATGTGGGTTGAGGTCAGAGGTGCCAGGGAAGCCGGTTCTCGTCGAGCTGGGTCGTCGGATTCCTGAGGAAGGACTTGCAGCAAACCGCAGAAGTCTTAGATGGTGCCTGCGGGTGCAGGGTGACTACTCCTTAGCCACAAGGGAGAAATCTTGAGACGAGTCTCGAATGTCCTTTCGTAGAAAGTAGTTCTTGATTCAAAGATGATCTAATTTGGAAGGGTCCCCGCTCCGGCCTTTATCCTAAAGAAAGGGGTGGGTACATGACTAGGTCCTGCCCTAGGGGTGGGACCAGGAAGGGGGGTAGTTACACCCCTCTCCGCTGCCGGACTTTCCCCAGGTCAGGGGCTGCGCACCCCTGGAACTGGTTCTAACCGGCAGATGCGTAGTGAGCCGGGGTGCCACTCCGCAGTCACCTTCCTGTAAAGCCCTGCCTACCCAGGATACACAAAACCCTGTCTGGGATGGTGCGGACACCGCCCCGGACAGGAAACCCTTTGTCCAAGCTCTCCTCGCTGGAAGGACTCCCAGCAGCAGGAGGTCAGACTCGTGTCTGTGGTGGCAGCGTCCATTTTGTGGAGCTGAGGCTTCAGTTAACTTTAACCGGGGTTCACAGTTACGTACATGTCGTGTCCCTCTAGAAGGGCGGAATGCCAACCTCGTCGCCAGCATTGGTGTGGGGGCAGCATCCCGATTCGTATGACACCTTACTCGACATGTCTTGATAACGCAATACCGAAGTTACCAATATGGTACGTGTTACCATGGAACAGCCATTGGGTCTTGGTTCCGCAAGCTGCAACCGGGCTCGGCTCGTGCCAGAGCCCCATTCACACGATTCCACGCACTCTGCCTTCAGGATTGTCAAGGCCTGCCATAGGAGTGGCTGATAGGAACTCGGGTGTCCATTTGAGGGTTAGACATAGGGATACTATACCTACAGCAACGGGCGAGTACGCCACGTTGCCCCAGCTGTCGCGCAGCCAGTTGTGTCAGATTTAGATGGCCATCCAGGGGTGGCATAATACATGCTTCAGCCCCTGGTAGGCCCTGGGTACACCGATGCCCTGAGTTACAGGGTCTGACAAGGTGGCTCAGTTCCAATTGGGTAATGCACCTAAGGTACACGGAATCCATTTTAGAGAGAGAGCAGTAGGCCTGGGGTCCTGGTTGGCAGGGCCCCAGGTCAACTAAGTCGGAAAACCAGCAAAACACCAGGCAAAAAGTCGGGGGTAACCATAGTCAGGTATCTACCTTCCTACACAACCCCCCCCAAACGAAAGGAGATAAGGCTATCCTTGTCCAGGTAAGCCTATATTGCCTGAGTGGCCATATGAGGTGGTACATGCACTGGCATGGTTACCCCCTGTATCATGGTCCACTAAGCAACCCCTCACCCTAAGGGTATCTGAGGGTCTCCACCATAGGGAACCACTACCTGTGGTGTGCTTTGGCAAAGTAACAGGCTGGTGTGGGAATGGAGTACTGAAGTGAGACTCCACTACTTTTGGGCTCAACTTCCTCCAATCACTATTCACCATATGTGCCTTTCTTTCCAGTACTGAGTTGCTATGAGCTCTCAGGGTCAACCTCTGGCTACCTAAAGCTGGAGGCTGAGTCCCTCTGTTTGGCTTACTGGAGGGACAGGTCAGGTTAGGGGTTTTTAGGCCCCATGTTTGGCTGTGCCCAGCAGTGTCCAGCTGTGGGAGTTCCCTAACTAAGTTTAAGGGGGATCCCTCAGGAGTTTGTTTTATTTTCACTTGGCTAGGGCTACTAGCTTCAGTGATCCTAATCTGCTGATTGGGGATTTTTGGACAGGGGGCCCTTTGGGGTCCACCACTGGCCTCCCTGACTTCTACAGCCCTGGGCTGACTGAGGCAGGGTAGAGAGGGGCAGGTTACCTGCTCCAGACTGGGTCCCACCTGGGAAGGTTCCACTGTCATCAGGGGCTCTGCCAGGCTAGGCCTGACTACCTCTGGGGCAGTTCCTTCACCAGGGGTAGAGTCAGTTCCCTGAGGAGGCTGGCTCTCACCTAGTGTCTGGGAGGGGAAAGACTTTTCTTCCTCCTCAATGCTCTCTGTCTGAGTGGAGTGATCAATAGTTTCAGGCTTCACAACACTGTTATCGGTCTGAGTTTGAGCTGTGGCCATCACAACTCCACCAACCTTTTCAGGAAGGGACTCAGTTTGGGTTTGGGCTGTGACCCTCACAGCCTTGCCAACCTGTTCAGGAAAGGCATCTTTCTGGGATAGGGCTGTGACTGGCACAGCCCTCCTGACCTGTTCAGGGAGGACATCTTGGACTGGGGCTGTGGCTATCACTGCCCCACTAACCTTACCATGGAGGTTTACCATTTTAAAATGGGTTTCTTGCTCTACCTCAGCCCAGGCTGAGGTCTCTAAATCATTCCCCAGTAGGCAATCTACAGGTAAGTATGGTGACACTGCCACTCTCTTGTGACCAGTGACACCTCCCCAGCTGAGATTTACCACTGCTATGGGATGATCTCTCTGCACTCCATCAATGTTCACTACCTGGTATGTGGCACCAGGCATAAGTTGCCTTGAGGGGACTAGGCTCTCAGCCACCATGGTGATGCTAGCCCCTGTGTCTCTGTAGGCCTCAACTTTTGAACCATTGATGAGGGGCTCCTGTCTGTACCTGCCCAAAGTGTTGGGACAGGTTGTGAAGTTGGCAAACCCCATGCCAGTCTCACAGACAAGAGTATCTAAGTCAGGGGACCTGGTTAGGCCAGAGTCCCCAGGCACTCCCAAAGAAAACACACCCAGATTCTTGGGGGCACTCCCACCACCTGGGGGATTACTACTAGTAGTAACAGGAGGCTGGGGAGTTTTATTTGGGGGTATGTTCTCCTTATTGTTGTTGGCCTTGGGACAACTGCTGTCAGTTTTGTAATGGCCCACCTGTTTGCAGGTGTGACAATAAGGTTTCTTTTGGGTTTTGGGAGAAGTTGGGGACCCACCCTTTTCAGAGGAATTTTGGGGCCCTGTGGTTTGATCAGAAGATTTATTCCCACCCTTCTCTTGAGGCTTGGTCGATTCCTTCTTTTGGTCACCACCCTGGTTCTTCGGCCTGACCCTGGTTCTGACCCATTTGTCCGCCCTCTTACCCAATTCTTGTGGAGAGGTCAGATCAGAGTCTACCAGGTGCTGGTGTAATAACTGGTTCTGACAATTACTTAAGATTTGCTCTCTCATAATTAGATTGTACAATCCTTTAAAATCAGTAACCTTACTTCCCAGTAGCCAGCCTTCAAAAGCCTTAGTGGCACAATCGACAAAGTCAGACCAGTCCTGAGACTGAGTTTTCTGGGTATCCCTGAACAGCAACCTGTACTGCTCAGTGGTTAAGCCGAACCCATCAATCAGTGTGTTCTTCAGGACCTGGTAATTGTTAGCATCCTCGACTCTAGTAGTGAGGAGCTTATCTCTACCTTTACCTTCAAAGGAGAGCCACAAGATAGCTGCCCACTGACTCTGGGGGACGCACTGTACAGTGCAGGCCCGCTCCAAAGCAGTAATCCATTTGTGGATGTCGTCCCCTTGCTTAAAGGGGGGCACTATCTTATTCTGGTGCTTAGTGTCTAAACTCCTGGGTTCCCGTGGGGGAATGCTGCCACCAGTGGGAATTGTCCCACTCAATTCTTGCTCTCTAGCAAAGGCGAGTCTCTCTTTGGCTAGGGCAAGTTCTTCCCTTTCGATCCGCAGATTGACTTCCCGCTCCTTCGCTTCGTACACTCTCCTCTGAGGGGATGTCATCCCTCTTCGAGCAGAGCCTCGAGAGCTATTGGTTCGAACGGATCTATTAGAGCCTCTCGACAGAGACCTAACTCGTCCGTTCCCAATGTTAAGCTGGCCTGAGAGAGGCCCCAGGAGTCTCCTGGTACCATTCTCGTGCCGGCGTAAGTTGTCCTGGGTTAGCTGGCTAACTATGACTGGACCTTTGTCTGCCTCGTCCCCAGATGTCTTGAGGAAATATAAATTTTATGGTCAAGAAATGTTCCCTAACGTGTACCCCACCGTCTCCATGTACCAGCCTAAAGTGCATATAACTTCCCTCCTGTGCCAGCTATGAAGACGCAAATACATTTGCGTCCAACGTGAACATGTCCTCTTTCAGATCCACCCTAAATGGGTTGAATATTCCGTTCCTAAGTATGCCATGCCAACGTCTTTTTGTGGTGTACTTTACATGTTTTTCAGCTCTGGCGAAGTAGGCCCTGAATTCTGCCATCGAGCCTTTTCCTGCCTTCTGACTCTGAAAGCCTCAGCCTAGGCTGCCTCTGTATCCGTGAACTCTGCCTTACTCCCTGCGCGGCTAACGGCGCGTAGCTCAGCCTGTTGCCTGCCAAACACCGTATTCAACCTTCGAATTATCTGTTCCGCTCCCCAAACATACATTCCTGCCTACTATTTCAAGTAAACATCTTCCAGCTGCAGAGCAAAGGGCCCGGCCTCACTGTCTCCGTGCAAGTAATTGATAGCCTCTGTTACCATGGTAGGCCCATGCCCCCTCACATCCCATGCAGACACTTAGACGCTTATACACGCACTCACAGTCAGTATAGAATAGCTTCTGCCCCAGAGACCTTTTCCTCTAGATAATATGGTTCCCAAACATCAGATATCAGATATGATAGAAGTACGAGTTGATCTGACATGCCAGACTTCTGTCTCTTTCCGCTAGCGTAAATGTCAAGTCCCCTGCACCCTCCAGTTTCACGTCATTCACGCGTCATGCAGCTGCGCGCGCATCCAGGCCTCAGATTTCTGCTGACATTGCCAAACTCTGCCAAGTACCCACCTACTTGTGACACTTACATATGACGTTTCTAGCACACACCTCTATGTTCACGCCTAGTTTACGCCTTCTAATTACGTATCATTACCACGTGTATGCTGTTATCTTGTTTCTCTCAGCTGTTACGCCTACTGTATTGGTTTCTATAATGCGACTTAAGTATATAAGCTATGTATTGTCAATAAAATATGGCTCTATCCCTTCCTGCACCCCAGTGGTGGCAGGAACAAGATATCCGATCTGGTACCATGACCATTCCTTTTTAAGGAATAAAACCCCTAAGAACTCTAACACCACGGACTCTGCATCTTTCTTTCCGATTGAGTTATTTTTTGTTTAAGTACTTACCTGCATAGAAATTAAGACGGTAAATCAAATATTTACCACATTATTTTGGCGCCCGAATAGGGACCCCTCCCCCACCCCACGCGCCGGTTGGTGCGTTGCAAGCTCTGTCCCCTGCCATCAGTTAGACGGAACTACGCGTACTGGCAGGATTTCCTGTTTCTCCCTCTGGCCCACGGAGGTGACGAAGACTGCAATCAGCACCCAGACGAGGCGGTGAGGAGTGCGGAGGATCCCGACCAGAGCCTAGCCGAAAGAAGCAAGGTCCGAGGTGTCAAGAGGCCCACCAGTTTCCGAAGTATCCACGTGTCGAGCCGAGTTGAGTCCAGTCCGGTCCAGTCCAGTCGAGTTTTCCGAGGCCTTCCGATTTCCGTGCTTCCCGGTGAGTACCATTGCTGGGACGTATCTAGACGGGTGCATTATTATGTATCCGGTAAAGACGGGTTTGGGTACACAAACACGGTCTGCACTGTTTTAGACAGTGTATCTGTACTGTTTAGCAGTATATCAGTTATTCAAGTTCTTGCACTGTCCTCGACAGTGTATCTGTGCTGTTTAGCAGTACATCCAGTATCTAGGGTAGAGGTCTATGTTCAAAATGCATTTCATGTAATAAATGTCGTGGTATGAGTGACTGTTTTTGATGTACATTATTGTGTTTTTGTGTAACTAGCTGTGTTCAGAGTTAAGTAGCAAGGATTGAGCATTCAGTACTAAGTAAACAAAATGCCGTTTTTCAATAAGTTAAAGCAGATAGGAACTAGGAAAGGGATACTAGAGGAAGAAATTCCTATCCCCCCTAGGGACACTCCTGGAAATTTCATGTATCATAAGCATGGCTTAGATGCCATATTGTATCTAGATTTATGGGCCGATTATACTAAGCATCTAGACGAGAGACACAGATGGCCTGTTACCGGAACATGGGATGCCGAGTGCATCATGAAGGTAGAAGAAGCGCTATGGAAAAAGAAAGCCAGACAATCTCAGAAGGACGCCATAGAATTTTGGCGTAAAGAATCACATAAACGTGCTGAAAAAGCACTCCGTAGAGAAGATAGACATAGAGAAGAGTCAGATAAAGCCCGAGAGAACGAATTAGTTAATGAAGGAATCCGAGTAAAAGCAGAACAAGTAGACCGCGCACGAAACAATCTTGTAAATGGCATGTATCTTGTGGCCGAGGGTTCGCCTGAAACCACTTCAGAATTACCGAAAAACCTGCCGCCACCATTAGTCCCGACTAAAGTAAATCACAAGACCACCAAAGATATATTCCTTGCCTCCTATCTAGACGATGTAGCACCCGCTTACACCAATCCACGTGCCCGCGTTCCGCCTACTGATGGTGACGGAGGTGGCAACCCGCCTCCAGACCATATCCCGCCATTATCGCAACAAAGTTCCTCCGTTCGACAGCCGGCTCTACTTGTTCCTCCACCTCCACCACTTCCCGCACCCAAGATTGATATACTGAATCCGTTTGTGTCCGATCCTAGTAAGAGACAAGTTCAGACACACATACAGACTCCACAGAGGGATAATGCCCAAGCCTCCGCCTCAGGAGGTGCAACCGGGGGTTACCAGACCCCGCCAGCAACACACAGATTACACCTTAGAGACATACAGAACCACCCTACACTCCAGTCACCCCGTCTTGACATACTCAAAGAACAACTTCCAGTTTGCAGATACGATCCAGTACCCGGCAAAGACGATAGAATGTTGATAGCATCAATACGTTTGCGACAAGCTACAGATTACCTAGTGTTATTCCCAGGGATGACTGATCACCTAGATAGAATATACCATTTTGTCCAGACTGGGGAAAATCCTGAAAGTATTAAGGAGGCCCTGGCACATCAGAAAGTTGACACTCAAGCATATGTATTGCGTTTTTTCATAAATTGCTTAATAAGAGACCGAGACAGGCCTGGGGCAGACCAGGATGAAATGGACGCACTAAACAAGTGGGGTCAAAATATAGCCGAAGGAAAACATGATAAAGTGAATAGTATATCGAGCATGTACAAGAAAATAAGAAAAGCAGTAATAGAAATACACGAAAAAGAAAAAGAGAATGCTTCCTCCGAGGAGGAGGAGGAACCTGAAGAACCAGAAATAACTACCGATACGATAGCGTATGTAGGTAAGGGAAATTACCTTAGGAAAGGCATTCGTCCATAAAGCAAGAGAGTTTTTCTCTCTGGTATATCAAAACCGAATTCTCCTGAATATCTGTTCCAAGACACTGATAAAATGCTTCGAGAACGAATGGAGTACCATGTACTCAATTCTATGGATGAACAAGAACTAGCTCGGTCAGCAGTACTATGGGCTGACAATCTTAATATATATAATGATGACACAGTAGCGCAGACATTTCTGAACCTTTCCCCAGACGAGCAGAAATTAGCAGGTATATACATGATTCAGCACCTTCTCACGTTATACAGAAATAAACATTCTGATCCAGGTCCCTTACACGATACATTAGAAGCACTACTCATGGATAGATGGAGAGGCCTAAGTACCAAGTTAATTCAAATAATTCTAGAACAACGGCACAGATATAACACTTTCCTAGGCCCACAATATGTTCCCGCTCCGCCCCCAGAAAGAAGAATGTATCATATGGAACGTTTAGAAAGACAGAACCCTTTACGAGAAGTACATCCAGTTATGAGTACCGATAATACCTTGAAACGTGTGTATGTTTACACACCTTTAACAAGGTTAGAATTGTTAGAAATGAAGAAACTAGTACCCTGTCATGATAAAGACCCTACAGGTTTTCACAGAGAACTTAAAGATATGTTACTCATGGGAGATTACACCTACACTGATATTATGAAACTGTTAAAGGTACTGTTGCCCACCGGCATCTACGAGAAACTCAAGGAAAGAGAGTGGGAGGTGGGAGACAAAAAGATTATATGGACAGAAATAGAAGACGAGGAAAAAGGTCGTACCCCAGGGGTAGGCCTTGGGGACAAAGCCAAAGCATTACCAGGTCTAATAGTACAGGTCTTACCAAGATTATTAACAACTAAAAAGGAAGACTGGGATGCAATCTCAGCCTGTAAACAGAAACACGATGAAGATACCAGTGACTTCTATTCAAGATTTGAGAAATGTTTTATTATTAATAGTGGCCTAAAACCAGGTAGCGAGTCGTACCCACATCTTTTTGTATCAAAGTTAGTCGAGAATTCCTTGACCGCAGTCAAGAGTCGTGTATATAAAGTTGAGAGTACATGGCAAGCAAATACGCCATCCCAGATGGTACAAATGTTACAATACCACCAGAACAGAATTAGAGAAGAACAGGATCACGAACAGAGACGTATGAAAGACACAAAAATGAAAATGTTAGTGGCCCAGTCCGTCCCAGCCGACGGCCAGAGAAAGGGTACGACCCAGACAGGAAATTCAGCAGCTCCCGTTAAAGGGACATGCAACTATTGCAAGCAGCCAGGTCACTACGTACATGAATGTTCAGTCCTGAAACACAATATAGTAACAGGAAAAACTAAGGAAAGACCGCATCCGCCTAGACAAGATCAGGGTCAGCAACAGACTTCACAACCTATGCATGCTCCATCACATACAGCACAGACAGCAGCGGTATCACAGTCACAGTCACAGCCCATAGCCGCAACGCAGCAAGTTTCACGGCAGATGTGCCAGTATGCCCAATCTGATTATCCCGATTATCAGCGATACACATGAAACAGCCTAGAGAGGGAGGTTGGCTTGCCTCTTATTGAGATTCCTGTGGATCAAGAGGGTCCTTATGTACACAGTCAAGTATTGGGAAAAGACAGAAAGTTTTTAATTGACACAGGGGCAAGTCGCACAACAATCAGCCATAATGAAGTCCCAGGGGCACCCCTCTCAGGCTCACAGAACGTTTCCCTTGGTTTTTCAGGACAGCCTATTGTAAATGAGGTATCGAAACCAGTCTCCCTGGCTGTGGGTCCATTATCACGTGTTACAGACTTGTTACTTACGAAATCATGTCCAGAAAACCTGTTAGGTATCAAAACATTGAAGGCTCTAGGAGCTGTGATATGTTGTTCTCCGGAAGGAGTTAGACTCTTTCTGCGTGACTTTAAGGGTCACTATGTATTACGAGAGATCGATGTCAGATTGAAAAATGTACCGAAACACTTGTGGGCACAAGGCCCGACCGATGTAGGTTGCATGCATATCACACCATACCGTGTTACACTCAGACAAGGAGTTGTTTTGCCGCGTATCAGACAATACAAGTTACCACCCGATGCTGTAGTGGCTTTACTGGAAATCATTGAAGAGCTCATTGCCCAAGGGGTGGTCGTAGAGACCGACTCCAATATCTGTAATTCCCCTATTATTCCGATTCTTAAACGTACTGATCCCAATGCACCGCCAGTATATCGGTTGGTGATTGATTTACGAGAACTGAATAAATGCATTGTTCCACAGTACCCTGTGGTTCCCGACATCTCATCCCTATTGACTGCTATTGATTCAGAAGCAACGTTCTTTACTGTAATTGACCTCAAGAACGCCTTCTTCAGTGTCCCCATTGATCCAGAGAGCCAATACCTCTTCGGATTCAGTTTAAATGGACGAAGTTTCAAATTTTCACGCGCACCTCAAGGATTCACAGAAAGCCCCAGCATCTATAGTCAAGCACTGAAAAGACAACTCGATTGTATTCAAATGTCAGTTAACACCGCTTTACTGCATTACGTCGATGATCTGCTGATCACCGCACGAAGTGAGCCCGAATGTGAACGAGCATCACTGACAGTTTTACATTTCCTGGCCGACAAGGGACACAAAGTGTCTCCTTCGAAGCTACAATTCTGTGTTCAGCAAGTTGTGTACTTGGGTCACTTGCTGTCCAAAGTGGGGAGACAGCTCACTCCTGACCGCATCCAGTTAATCGTAAACATGCCACAACCCCAAACACAAAAGGAAGTGCGGGCCTTTATAGGCCTCACCTCGTACTGCAGACAATGGATTCCCCAGTATGCATTTCTAGCTAAACCACTCATTCAGTTGACAACACAGGAGGCAGCGACTTCGACTGCCCTTCCTTGGACTCAGGAACATACACAGGCCTTTGAGGAATTAAAGAAAGCTTTATGTCAAGCGCCAGTTTTAGCGACACCATGTTACAGCAAACCTTTTACACTTTTTGTTACAGAACGTGATGGTACAGCGTTGTCTGTCCTCACTCAAGATCAAGCAGGTTCACATAAGCCTTGCGCTTATTTTTCAAGTACATTGGATTCAGTAGCCCAGGCGCTCCCTGCGTGCTTAAAGTCAGTCGCAGCGACAGCCCTAGCAATCAGACAGAGCGACTCAATTGTTTTAGGACATCAATTAACAGTACAAGTTCCACATTCTGTAGAGGTTCTTTTAAATCGAACCCAGACTCAACACTTGACTATAGCACGACTGACAGGTTATGAATTGACACTATTCCAGCCACACATAAAAATCAGACGCTGTAACATCCTGAATCCCGCAACATTGTTACCTTCGATTATGACTAATTCAGCCCCGCATGATTGCATAGAGATCATTATTGCAGTAACAAAGCCCCGACGAGACTTAACCGATGTTCCACTGACAAATCCAGACCTGACACTTTACGTGGATGGTTCATGTATGAGAACAAACACAGGAGAATTAGTGGCCGCCTATGCAGTGACCACTGAAACTGAAGTTAAAGAAACATACCGTATTGATACACTGTCCGCTCAAGCAGCAGAGCTCATCGCTCTGACCCGAGCCTGTATACTAGCCAAGAACAGAAATGTTAACATATACACAGATTCACGTTATGCTTTCGGAGTTGTACACGACTTCGGAGTATTATGGCAAGAACGAGGTTTTTTGACCTCTCACGGTGCCAAGATCCAACACGGTCCTCTCATTCAAGCACTGTTAGAAGCAATACATCTGCCTTCAGGCATATCCATCATGAAATGTAAAGCACATACTAAAGTTACAGATTCCGTTTCCCAGGGTAACGACCTGGCAGACCAAACAGCAAAACATACAGCATTTACTCACACCCAGACAACTGATATGACAAAGACAATAGTACCGACACATTGTATGACAGTTAAGGATCCCACACTAGATGTAATCGATATCCAGACACATGCTACTCCAGATGAAATTAAGAAATGGACTGAACTAGGAGGGATCCAGACAGATCAAGGTTGGATGACAAAGGGAAAATCTACATGGTTTCTCCCCGACTCTATGGTTCAAGTCATAATAAATACAGCACATAGTCCAGCACATCTAGGAGAAAAAGCTATGTTAGACAGTTTACAGAATCTCTGGTACAACAAACACTTACGAGCAGCAGCAAAACAGAAAGTGCGTACTTGCATGATCTGTTGTCAGTTCAATCCAGGTAAAAGCGTCCCTGTAGAGCAAGGTGGATTCCATCCTCCTGATCACCCTTTTGAAGTCCTCCAGATGGATTATATCCAGATGGACCGTTGTCGAGGATTTAAGTACGTCCTCGTAGTTGTTTGTGCACTTTCCCGTTGGACCGAAGCATATCCAGTCCCAGATTACACTGCTCCGACCACTGCTAGGCAGCTGGTTCGTGAATTCTTCCCACGGTACGGCTTGCCCCGTGTCGTGTACTCAGATAACGGACAGCCATTCTCATCCGAGCTCATGAAACAGGTTTCCCTTCTGCTAGGATATCAGTGGAGATTCCACTGCGTCCGACATCCCGAAGCCGCAGGCCTTGTAGAGAGGCATAACCAGACACTGAAAACACGCCTTGCAAAGATATGTAAAGAGAAAGGGGTCGACTGGATAGTCGCCCTGCCAGTTGCACTGTTCTACATGAGAATGGTCCCCCATTCGAGATCAGGACTATCCCCGTATGAAGTGGTCTTTGGACGACCACCGAATATGTGGGGGACGCCCATGCCTAAGAAAATAACCGATGTTGATTGTAATATGCTGACAGATTACCTTGCCTCCTTGATGTCTGCACTCCAATCATGTCGTTCACAGGTTGCTGCAGCTTTTCCTGACAACACTGATGTAAAGCCACATGATGTCCGTCCCGGTGATACAGTGCTAATTAGGAACTTCGACAGGAAAAGCCCGCTGGAGCCCCGCTGGAAGGAGCCGAAGATCGTCCTTCTTACAACACGGACCGCTATCAAAGTGGAAGGACGAAAGGGGTGGATCCACACGAGTCATATTAAAAAATGTAATGAACTGTTGCCAGAAACTGACTCGTCCACCCCCTCAAAGGACTGCCTCGATACTAAAGACTTTAAAGTTCCAAAAAGAGAGAAAACTCCCCAAGAGGAGTACCGCATGAAACTTCGATCTAGCAAGTCAGACAGTTTAATTGTTTAAGTCCTCCCCTAGGTGAATCCGTTAAATAGTTTCTGACATGTATCCCCTAGATCGAGACAGAGAGAGAGAGAGAGAACTCAAGAAACATGCATATTGTAAATCACTGCGTAGTCACTGTATAGTGACATTATTGATTATGTTTTTCCTAAGTCTTCTTATTATTGTTGCGAGTATATTGCTTCCTATATACTACCCTATCTTCAAGCGTGAACAATCTGCTTACAATGTCACTGCTGAACATTCTTTTAGTGAGTTACCCCCCCATGAATTATCTTACAGACTTGCGCTGCGCAACAACACATTCATTAGTATGTTACATCACTCCCATCAGACTAATAATGCTACAAACTGTTGGATATGTGGCCGACTCCCTCCCTATCAGAAATACAAGGGAGATCTGCCCCTCTTTCCGTACCCGTTCACTCACAATGGCTCCTGTGGAGCATGGTTTAGAATAATTAACTCCTTAGATTCGGATATTGCTGTTTTCAAAGGAAACTGGGTTTGGGGAAACTTGAACTTAGTTCTACTTAATGCCTGTTATCCTGACAAAAAGGGACTTCCCATTAGAATAGGAACTGATCTAGAGAATGAAGTGTATGGATTAGGTAATTATACAATTAACCTTATGATTCTTACTGTCGAGTCTGAAGCTGCACCAGTTCTCCCTGCTATGTCAGTATTACCAGTCACAGGTGATTTATGTGTCAGAAAAAAGGGTTCAGTACACTTAGGTCATAGTAAATGTACTACTGTGGTCGAATTCAGTGATCAAG